>NW_024062565.1:195000-814984 GCF_006381635.1 Hibiscus syriacus | reverse complement strand
GTTATAAAATAGAACTCGTATAATAACTTGAATTAATGAATTGATTTTCAAGTTTGAGTCTAGTCCCTCTACTATGTATGATATACAGTGACGGATGCAAGGCTAGTCTAGGGTGGTCACAAATTTCTTTATGTTAGTTTTCCATTTTACCATTAGTGCCCACCCTGAAATTTTCTATTATTAATATATATGTGCCCACCCTCAAATATATTTTTTGATATATATATATATATATATATATATATATATATATGTATATGGTTATAGAAATTTTTTTAAATTGGAACCAAATATTATCATAATATTATAAATATTTTCCATTAAATTTAAATAGAATCTCGAATAACATGACTCGACTCAAAAAATTTCAAATTCAAGAGAGTTATAAAATAGGACTTGTCAACTCGAATAACTCGAAATTTTTTGACTCAACTGGATTGAACGCTTACCCCTAAGTTAATGCCTAAAAACTTCTAGTGTTTTATGTTAAGGAAGCTTACTCATGATGCGGGGTTGGATAGCCTGGTACCTTAACAGGACTTTTGAGTAGGAAACTGAAACTTCTAGCATATGATTTTGAATATCGAGTCTTTGAAGTTCTTATGCTATGATTGTAGTTCAATGGTTCCCTAGTATCAAGTTGCGGAGGGTTTTGACTTTTGACTCGAGTTATTATCCTTTAACTGTCCGGTGTTTCGGTTGTCCTTGTAATTTCTTTTAATTATTTTCCTGTGCTTGTTTTAAATTTTGATAATGATCTGTATGGAAATGTTCTAGTATTGCTTTAACTGTCTAAAATTTGGCAGCGTTAATGATGCATTCTGATCTGTTAAGTTAGATTTTACCTCATATCTTACTGATTAAATTGATTTGCTGTGAGCATATCTGCCATAAATGAGAACTGATGAATGCTTTTGGGCTATGTAATATGCATCTCTCCATTTTGGTTTTTTGTTTTGCCTTTTCCTTTTCCACATGTTTAAATTTGTATTGGGCGTATTTCGGATTGATTATATTCGCATGGCTAAACACACATTCATGATGGTTTATGAAACTTAAAAGTTCTTTTGCTTCTGTTTGGCTTGACCCTGTTATCCGGAATATGAGTATATATCTGACATATAAAATCCATTGCATTCTGCAGATTTGGTTGCAATTGCAGAGAGAATGGCTACTGTTAAGCATAAGATACTAGTTTTATCAGGGAAAGGAGGAGTTGGCAAAAGCACTTTTTCTGCCCAACTCTCGTTTGCACTAGCAGCTAAGGATTTCCAGGTGGGTCTGCTGGACATTGATATTTGCGGCCCAAGTATTCCGAAAATGCTTGGCTTAGAAGGTCAAGACATTCACCAGAGCAACCTTGGCTGGTCTCCAGTTTATGTTGAGTCCAACCTTGGGGTAATGTCGATTGGATTCATGCTTCCCAATCCTGACGAGGCTGTCATTTGGAGAGGACCGCGTAAAAACGGGCTCATCAAACAATTCCTCAAAGATGTATACTGGGGAGAGCTCGATTTTCTGGTTGTTGATGCCCCTCCCGGGACCTCTGATGAGCACATCTCAATTGTTCAGTTCCTACAGGCTACTGGAATAGATGGAGCAATCATCGTCACTACACCACAGCAAGTCTCTTTGATTGATGTGCGTAAAGAAGTTAGTTTCTGCAAAAAAGTTGGAGTACCCGTTCTTGGTGTTGTCGAGAACATGAGTGGTTTGTGTCAGCCACTGAAAGATTTCAGGTTTTTGAAGACAACAGAAAATGGCGAACATACCGATCTCACAGAGAAGGTCATCGAGTATATGAGGGAGAAAGCACCTGAAATGCTGGATCTCGTCGCTAGCAGTGAAGTCTTTGACAGCAGCGGTGGTGGTGCAGCGAAAATGTGTACGGAAATGGAAGTACCATTCCTCGGAAAGGTGCCATTGGATCCACAGCTTTGCAAGGCAGCTGAAGAAGGCAAATCTTGTTTTGCTGAACAGAAGTGTCTTACTAGTGCTCCTGCATTGAAGAATATCGTTGAGAAACTGCTGACAAATTATTGGCGTGAAGAAATGCATGTGGAACAGTAGCCTAGGGTGAACTAATGTTCAGCTTTACTTGGAGATCTGTGTTACAGAAATTTGTTTGCATGTTATGTAATCTTATAATTATTCCCAAGTTTTAGGAATTTTCTGCGAGATACAATACTTGAGAAGTTCAATACTCTCTGTGTCTGAACACTGAAAATTTACAAATTAGGACTGTAATCTATTTGTTAAATCTGATTTTATTCTTAAGTTTATGGAGAGTTGGATTGATGTCAATAACCTTTGCAGTTGCTTTGAGGAGTCTTGTGTAAATGGTTATACGCTCTTATTCGACATGAAAAGCTTCGTCATTCAGTTTACGGCAGGTTATCAGTCAACAGATAAACTCGAGCAGGCTGATCATGGTGGTGGTGACCCTATGCTACCGCTTGTGAAGTTCCTCTGAGGCATGAAGAGAACCCCTGGAGAGGATACTTTCTGTTTTTAATCCACTTCTAGGGTTTCTTTCTCTCCTTTTCACTTTTCTTTTTGGAACTCGATCAAAACTTCGAATTGTGAGACAAGTCTACCATGGAGCAATTCATATCTGGTCAGTTTTTGTTGCTTTGCTTCATTTCCTGGTTTTATAGTGTGATTGTGGATTGTTTTTACTTGCTTTAGTTAAACCTGTCTTTGCAAAAGCTCGACTACTCAAATATCAAGCTCGATTCTAAGCTCAAACTCGCCTTATATAACAAATAGCATTACTCAGAGTTCAATATTTAACTCAAAAATTTGATCATCATTTTCTATGATTGAGTTTGGTTCAAGATATAATCAAACTACTTTTGATCATTCGTATGGTTGAGCTAGGTTCAAGATATAATCAAACTACTCGAGCTTTGATTAGGATTGCAAACTGCTTGAATCGGGTATCAAGGTGCTCGATTTGACTCGTGCAAGCTGCTCGAGACCTAGCTCAACTCAATAATTATCGAATTTAACACCAATAATGATTCAATTAATTCCTCTGAAGAATTCTACTAGCAATAAGAAACCAAACACACGTGTAGGATTAAGGAGTAGCTGAATTTACTTACGATCTAACTCTAATATCCATATGATTCCCAACTGGACATCCAAAAACCAGACATGTTCTTCAAGAACTTTATTTATACTCTTTTTTCCTAGACATAAGACACTTTCGAACATCAGAAAGTACCCATCGACGAAGCAAGAGATATTTCGAATTCACAACCGGCTGAGCCTCCTTCCATGTCATAAGTTCCTGCAACCACCGGAAGTAAAAACGAAAGCATAACCAGTGAAACAGCGGTAAAATACCATAGTCGATCTATCACATTAAGGCCTGAATCATGAAATGAAGTATTAGACATACTGCCTTCCATGAAGGTACGTACCATAATCACGTGAGCCTACATCAAGTTTAGGAGGGCAGATGACTGCAGGCATTCTTACTTCTATGCTACTAGGATTCACTCAAGGAAAAACACATGCCATTCGTCGGTTATCAGGGTATCAAACGGAATATTCAGGTATAGTAGTTGGTTAACACAGGAGATTATCGAGTAATGATAATAAGCAAGGAAGTAATGATCACTGCAAATGACATGAACCATATATAGGAATTGCAAAAGGAACTTACCATCATGGCCTAGATGGATTCATTGCGAGAAGCATGCTTTGCCCACCGGGAATGTATGTCACATTAGGTGTCCTAGCAAGAGTTGCAGCGATTTCTCTCGATGCCTCGATCCTCCTCAGCTCAATCAGCCCCATACCAGCAGTCTGGGTGGCTTCAGAAATTAACTTTGCAGCCTCACTTTCACCTTCTGCTCGGATAACAGCAGCACGCCTCTCCTGGTCAGCTTTCATCACAACGTACCTCGACCGCTCCGCCTCCTGTTGTGCCACCTGCTTCTGCTCTCTCGAGAATTCAGCACCATACGACAAGTGCGTAATCGCAACATCGGCTAGCTCGATGTTAAAGTCCCTGGCACGCTGTGTTAGTGAACTCCGGACCAATGCCGACACTTGGGGACGCTCGGTGAGAAGCTGATCGGCATTGAACTGTGCAACCACAGCTTTCAGCACCTCATTTCCAATGGAGGGAAGAACCTTCTCATCGTACTCAAGACCGAGGCGTTGATAGATTTCAGGAAGCTTATCCTCCTTTTTTCACAAACAAACAACAAGATTAAACGTTAATCTTCAAAGAACAAACTAAACCCCTAACGTTCATCATACATACATACAAGGATTTAAATTGCAGTTGCTTTATTGCGGTTGTGGATATAACGGCTGCTATTGCGGTCATTGCAGATATCGCGGTTGTTATTTTTTTCTAAATGAGTTGATTTTAAAACAAACTGTTTTTTTTAAATTAAAATAGCGGAATAGCAGTCCGTGATTGGTCGCTATCCACTAAATTGTGGCCGCAACCCATCGCTATTGGTGGGATTTCACTTTACACCATTATTTTCCAGTGTACTGCTATCCAGCCGCTATTTGAATCAGACATAGGTTCATCAGTACATACATTCATTCATCAGGCATACAAACATTCAAACATTCATCAGGCATGCATATATACATACATTCATCAGGCATACATACATTCAAACATTCATCAGGCATACATACATACATTCAAACATACATTGGGCATACATACACATAACCCATTTCATAATTTCATCCAAAAATGATATTTGTAATAAAAATTTAGTTCTTACGTAAAAAAGAAAACTCATTTACCTTAGGTTTAGAAAGGACACGAAGAGTAAGATTAACCATCTGGAGATCCTTAGTTCCAGAAATGGAGGAGAATGTGTGAGGCTTCATACGAATATCATAGATGAAGGGCTTTTGAAGCCATGGAACCAAAAAGTGAGTCCCTTCCCCCTCCGTTTTATCCAAGACTCCCCTCAAACGATCAAAGATCACAGCTCTTTCGCCACCGTCCACCGTGTACAGTGAGGCGTTGAGGACGGTCGCGGCAGCTCCGAGACCAAAGGCGGCGCGTGCGACGTTGGTTAAGAAAGAAACCGCCGCTTGATTGCTTCCCATTTTCTTGGAGTTCCTGATTTGGTTTCACTAACGAGGGTTTTCGATTTCTCTGGGAAAATGAGGGATTTTGGTAGGGGTTTATGTATATCACGGAACTTGGATGGAGTTGAAAATTTATAGGTTAAAGTGTACTAGAGATCACTGAATTATGTCAAAATAATTTTTTTGTCACAAAAGTTTTAAATGTTATAAAATTGTCATTATATTATCAAAACTATTACAAAATAGTCCCTATTATATATTTATTTGAATAATGCGGAATGATTACAACTTTACAAGTATATGTTTGAAAAATTTTGGCAAGAAAGGTATCAATGTCTTTGTACTTCAAAAGAAAAAACAATATAATATGGCTCTCTTATTATTTTTTTCTCTCACTATGGCCTTTCAACTCAAAAAATAAGTTCAATGTGGCTATTTTACCAATATTTTTCGTCATCAACAATTACAATACTGATGTATCAATTCACGGTACTAACGTGACGACCCACAATGTTGATGTGGTAGTCCGTGATAGTTGATGACATTGCAGATAAGATGGGATATAGACTAACTTGATAACTCAAACATGGTAGATGGGCTGTTACATCAATGCCGTTAACTACAATGTCAGCACCGTAACAGTCAAAAGAAAAAAAGTTGGTCAATGACCACATTAGGTTTGTTTTATGAGTTAGAGAGCCACATTGAGAGAGAAAAAAAATATGATAGTCATATTATTTTTTCAAAAGTATAAGGATCTCTTATGTATTTTTACCTAATATTTTTAATCAATTGACAACACATATATCCTACTATGTAGTTGCTCTAATTTGTATCCTCTAAGAAGAAAATATTATCTTTTATCATCAAGATCACTCAATAAGCTTAGTTACTATTATATTGTAAAGCATAATAAAATTGATATATTTAATGAACATTTTTTAATTACTCCATTAAATAAATTTAATAATAATTTATAACGGTGTGGTATATTTGATTATTTTATAACATTTAAATGTTTTCTTACCAAAAAAATATTTCAACATAGTTAAGTGACCTTTAGTATTCTTTACATTTATCAAAACTATTACAAAATAGTCACCATTATATATGTCTTTGAATAATCTGAAGTGATTATAATGCATTATTTTTTAAAAATACTTTTAACTAATTAACAACACACATCTTACAAATGCAATTATTTAAACTTAGATTCTCTAAGGAGAATAACATTATATTTTATCATTATGGTCAGTCAAAGAGTCCAGTCCCTATTATATTATAAAATATAATAAACTTCATATATTTAAGGGTAAATTATACATTTAGTACATAAACTATTAATTTTAGTTTATTTTAATATCTAAACTTTTAATTTTTTTTAAAACCATACGTAAATTTTAGTACCCACCGTTAAATATTGTAGTTTTTATTTCATTTTATTATCCCGTTCAAAATTCAACATTAAGTTTTGAATTTTTTTTGAAGTTTAGGTACTAAAATAGACCAGAATTAATAGTTAAGTTGTTAATGGCGGTTACTAAAATGAAATAAAAACTAAACGTTAGATATTATTTTGAAAAAATTAAAAGTTCTTCTACTAAAATAGACCAAACTGATAGTTTAGTTACTAAATGCATAATTTAAAATATTTAATGAATATTTTATAATAATTGATAATTTTAATAATTATTTTATAATAGTTTGATAGATTTAATTATTTTGTAAATTTTGGGAAGTTGAATGACTATTTTATAATATTTAAATGTTCTCCTCACAAAGATCATTTTAAAATAAATAAGGGGCCTCTAACATACTTTACCCCAAATATCTAAAAGGGGCTAAATGAACCCAAGTTAGCCCAAACCTAATTTTATCATCTTCTTCCTCTTGAAGCTCTAGCATTTCAGAAAACCCTAAATTCTTACACTTGAATATCACAAAGGGAGGCACAAGATTTCAACTTTACGAGTTCTCGAGAAAGGTAACCTTTCTTTATATATTGTACCAGTAATTTTCCTAGAATCCAAACAGAAAAAGCTTCTATTGTACCATAAGTTTTACTGGGGTTTTCCTGGTTTTCCGTTGAATGGATTTAGTTCTTCATAGTTTTTTTATAAGTTTCATAATTGTTTGAAGAAGCTTTGGATCTTGTTTCCTTAGCATCTGGCGTTTGGAATTGAGGAAAATGTTGTGATTTCATGGATTCTGCACACACACAAAATCCTCTTTCATAGATTTAGGGTTTAGGGTTTTGATTAATTCCATCGTTTAGTGGGTTTTGATTTCATGAATGAACATTGGCCCTCTAATTGTTGATGACCATTCATAGTTGTGAATCTGGTACTTGTGGAATCGGCCGAATTCCGATATCCGACGCAGGTCATTGCATGATTTTAACCAACTCTGCGTGATGTTTACAGGGGCGAAGTCATGGCACTAGCTCGTATTGGATCGTTAAGAAGTGTCCTTATTGCCAAGGAGGCAGTTCGTGTCGGTCATCGAACATTTGCTGCTGGGGCTGGGCAAGCAGGCAGTGGTGCACCGAACAAAGATGTAGAGAGGAGGGCACTTAGACAATTCGTTTTGGGTGCAGGGAAATCTGCTGGTAGGAATTCCTCGGGGCGTATTACGGTTTTTCATCGAGGGGGTGGATCGAAGCGGTTGCAGCGAAGAATTGATCTGAAACGAAGCACTTCGTCTATGGGCATTGTGGAAAGGATAGAATATGACCCTAATCGTTCTTCTCGGATCGCGCTAGTACGGTGGATCGAGGGAGTTACGGTCTGCCAGAGGAAATTGGATACGGTAGCGGAGTTTGCTCCGCCACGCAAGATCCTCGAACCTACCACGACCACCATCCGTGGCCAATTTCCTTTCTCTTCCCTGCCCGGGATGGTGGATCAAATGAAGGTAGCTTCCTTCTCTCCAGGACCGACGACATCTTCTCTAGTGGTTGGCCCTCCCACCAGAATGTCCCCTTCGTCAAACAGCGCCTCCTATAGTAAAGATGCAGGAAGCAAAAAAACTTGTGCGAGGGACGTCTTCTTCTCCGCCCTCTCCTCTCCAAATCCCAATGGGGAGACCGCATCCCTTTCCTTTGGTAACACTTTTGGTCTCCCGAGGGTGGCAGTAGCTGGGGCAAAGCCCGCTTTCTTCGCTTCGCGAACGAGAGAGGAACTCGGAGAAAAAAACACGTTCTCTCTTAGCGATGTCCGAAAGTGGAGACCGAATAGCGTTCTTTGGACACACAGGATCAAACGCAAAGCAGCGCTTTCTTGGCAGAGCATTAGCCAGCAAGATACTCTAGGGCCTGTTGGAGCCACCGAGCATAACGAATCGAAGCCGAAGACGGAAGGTAAGCCGATAGTCGAAGCCGATCGTGCACCGGTCACTTACATAATAGCCAGTCAGCAATTAGAACCAGGCAAAATGGTGATGAACTGCGACTGGTCCAGACCCTCAAAAGTCTTTGGCAAGCCCAAGGCAATAGTCCGTTAACCGAGTCCGAAGGTCATTCGAGTTATTCGTTTTAAGTTCGAAGGTTAGTTTAATATTCGATAATTTTTAAATAAAAATGTTTAAGGTTTAAACTTGCCTAGCTGAACCAGTTTTTCAATTCTACCATGATGTAAATATAATATCTTATAAAATTAAATATATACTACCATGATGTAAATACTAATATTATATATAATATGATTATTGTTAAAAATAATAATTTTTAATGGCTTAATTTTTATTTTGGTCCTTTATTATAGTGTAATTTTCATTTTAACCCTATTATTATTTTTTTCAATCCGTTATCTCTTTAACTTCCATTTAATTATAGCTCCTTGATCATTTGTGTTAAAAACATTAAAAATAAATATTTCAAATAAAATCATAGAATTGCAAAAAATAAAAATAAAAAAAATCCAAAGATAATTGAAAATAACTCGTTTATATATTTTTTTTTTTTTTTAAATAAATTAAGCATAACTAATTTTTACTATATATAAATTTCAAAACATAAATTATATTATTTTCTTTCTTTATGATTTTATTTTTTTAAAATTAAACATTTATTACACATGGCAACTCTTGATTAGGACACGTTATATTTTTAATTGAAATAGTAAAGGGACTAGCCTGATAGACAAAATGAAAACTGAATAGGCAAATAGAATTAAAAATAATGAAAGGATTGAAGTGGAATTTTCACTATAATACCAGAGCATGTTAATGTTTTTTTTTTCTGTTGAAAAAAATAAGATCGAATCGGGTTTTATAAAGAGTGAGGCCGGGTCATGTTCGAGCTTAGGATGATAAATCTTTGATTTGACCTAACCCATGATAATAGTATAATTTTTATTTATATATTTAGAGATAATTATTATAATATTTTTTCTCTATAATTTTTTGTTTAAATTTCTATTTTTCCAAATAAAAATAAAATTTATTTTATATATTTATGTCAGATTAAATGTAGATTTTTCCTTAAAAATTAGGTTTTGAGTTATATGGGACCTTCGTAGATCTGGTTCAGGCTAAGAGGTATGCTTCTCGGGTTGGGCCAAATTGCTTGAAAACTTAACCCAAACCGACTTGTTATTATCATTACAATTATCAATTGATTAAGTAAGATGAGGTGCGGATCCTTAATCAAGATTAATTGGTCAGATCTTAAAATTTTAAATGAAGAAAATTAGGATAATCATCTCTATGACGGGCCTTTTCAGTATCTAATTCGAATGGATCATCCACTAGAACGAATATCAATAATTATATTAAAATAACTATTAGAATAATTGTTCTCATATTTTCTCATAAACTTAGAATGAAAGTCACAGTTTAAGGATGAAATTGAAATGTTCAAAAATTTAGACATCAACTTAGAATAATAGTTATAATTTTAAAACATATAACGCAATTAACTCCACTAATTATACGAAAATAACTATTATGACAAAATTTTATCGTATTTTTACACAAACTTTGTTTGAAGTTTAAATTGATTTTTTAAATAAATAAATAAATGATACATATCGATCAATACAATCAATATCAGGAATTATAGTTATGCCTAAATTTTTTATTTTTTAAAAAATAAACAACTATAGTTTTGGTCCGTTTCAATACATAAATTTTTATTTTATTTTTTCAAAATCATACCTAACATTTAGTTTTTTTATTTCATTTTAGTATCTCGTCGTTAAAAACTTAACACGTTTAATACCTAAACTATTAGTTTTGTTCCGTTTTAGTACCTAAACATTCAATTTTTTCAAAACTTAATGTTAAATTTTGAATGGGGATATTAAAATGAAACAAAAAACTAAAGTTTTTAACAATGAGTACTAAAAGGAAACAAAAAAATAAACTTTAAGTATGGTTTTAAAAAATTGAAAGTTTTGGTATTAAAATGGACTAAAATTGATAGTTTATATACTAAACGCGTAATTTACCCTTTTAGGATATTTATTGCAAATGAAGTAAATAAAGTAATAAACAAAGAAGAGTTGACTAAGGTTGCTTGGAGGATAAAGTCAACGACTTGAATTGAATTTTAGGGTTTATTCTTGAAACCCTAGGGATCCAGCTTCGTCGCCGCCGCCACCTAGGAGAGTCACTCTCGCTGTGGTCACCCATTCGAGCTCCGGCCACCATGCTTGTTACTACCAAAATGCCAATATTGCCATTGTTTCGTAATAGTAAAGAGGAGTAAGTTAAATCCAACTAAAATCAAGAAAAATCGAGACATTTAATGGAAGCAATCAAGACTTCACTTACCCTTATCTGCCCTCTGCAATGGCCTTACTGACCATACCGATCTGACCAGGCCTGCAACATGCCACCCTTGCTTTAAGCATGCAATCAAGAGAGGAAATAATAAAGAGGCAACCGATCAAACGAACGAGGTTAAAAAAAAATCTAGAGATTAAAAAAAAACGAAAAATCAACAGAAAAATAAGAGAAAAAGAATAGAGGTTCAAATAAAAAAATGGAGAAGATTTTCAAGCAAAGAAAAATACGTAAAAGGGTTTACCTTTCGTCAAATCATTAGATATGGTATTTTTCATTTAATTTAACTTAGTCCCTTGATCAAGACTTTTAATCGTTTTAATTAGGTCTTTAAATTTTACGCGCATTATATTTTAGTCATTGCTTTATATCTTATGGATTATTTACTTATTTAACCCATGTTACTTTAGATTTTAATTAAAGGGTATCATCACATCTTTGACCACTGCTTTTTGTTATTTGTTCATTTTTAGTTCCTAGATTATTAATACTTAGATTTTAGTCCTCCATGATCATTACACATTATAATATGTGATTTATGCTTTAGATCCTTTTAAGTCTATCGTATATTTGTTTTGGTCACCATTTTAGTTTAGTTATTAAATGAATATGATGGATTAATATGTTGGTCCCCATAATTTATTTCTAATTAGATTGTTGTTGTTTTATTTCAATCCTTGAACGTTTTTTTTGGGTTTTTTAGGTGTTTTGTACTTCAAATATGTATACATATAGTACAAACTTTTACAACTTATTTATTTATATATGTATAAGTTATTGGAGCATATAGCAACAACCATTTTATCCGGTAAAAGCCATCCTTTTATCAACAATGTCTTTGTCATTTGATCCAATAGCCTTCTATTAGATAGGAAAATATTTGATAAATACTGATAACTCTCAGATGGAGTATTAGAACGGAAAAATCCATTAGATAATGAGCTATTGGTTCTAAGCCATCTCTGGCGATGAATCAATAATTCGAAGTGATTTTTTGTGTATTCTTGATAAACCAGTGTTTATATATAAATGTAGAAGGATTTGTTTAGAAAGTAAGAAGCCCCTTTGACATTTCTTCTGTTGAACTATATTTTGATATAACAATTTAAACCAAAATGTTTTTGGACTTGAATTGAATGTTTTCAGAGTTTTAAAAAATAATTCAAAGTCCTTAAAAACTTGGAATTGAGCTCAAAATGATTTTCTGGTCAAGTAGTACTGATACTGTTCTTACAGTATCGATACCTCATGAACAATATCGATATTGTTCATATGGTACCGATACGAAAGGTAAGGGAAGTATCGATACTCACTAGGTAATATCGATACTCACTAGGTAGTATCGATACTATCAGTATTACTCAAATTTCAGAATGCAAAAATGGTATTGATACCCAAAGGGGTACCGATACTACTCTGTATATTAGTATCGATACCATAGGTATAGTATCGATACCATAAGGCCCAACGACTAGTTTATTTAAAATAAACAAAGGTAGTACCGATACCCTCTGTACTGGGCAAATTTATTTTGCAGAATTTTCATCCTCAAACGGCTTTAAACAACCCCTAATGGCTAAAAACGACCACAACAAGATTCCAACATATAAATACAAGTTCAAGACACTTGAAGAAGGTTAGAGAACCTATCCAAGCATTCAAACACAAGAGAAGAAGTCTTTTATTCTTATTTTCTTTCTCTCTTGTAAATATTTGTTCTTTGTGAGCTTAATTCTTGTAAACACCTACCTTAAAGGGTTTTATTGTTTAAATTTCTTTTATTTTATTGTAAAGGGGTTGGTTATATCTTACCAAGGGAAAAAGATAGAGAGTTGTAAATGTTATCTCTTTGTCATATAAAAAGAAATAACAAATTAGTGAATTTGTTAGAAAATCCTTAGTGAGGAGCTAAGGTAGTAGAGTAGACTTGGTGGAGAAGTCGAACCACTCTAAATACTTGTGTCTATTGCTCTATCTTTTATTTCTCCTTACTCCCTAAACTATTTATATCATTTCCCCTTGTAAACTTTTTTCGGTTGTCGATTCTAGCTTCTGCAAATCCCAACATCTTCATCGACAAAGGATTATCGGTGTGAAAACACATAGACAAACGGTTGATCTTTGAATAGGGAAAAGAGTGGATCCACAAGATCCCAAATGAATTGGCTTATTCGAAAAAAGCCTTGTTCATTGGAAGATCTATCTCGTGCATGGTACTGCATGGTTACACTTTGCAATAACTCTGAATCATTCTCTTAAAGCTCACCCTTTTCATCATAAATGATTTGCTTGCCCCGAAATAACCCGGCCCAATAGGAAAATCCCAATTTATTGGAATTTTTGATACAATCAAATAGAAATCCCCAAGGGCGCCATATTCTAGGAGCCCAAACTATGTGATTGAATAAATCCTCCTCTATCTGTTGCGGGTCGAGTACTCATTCTCCTTCCCCTTCTTCAAACTCTGATTCATATTTTTTCATAGAGATTTCTATGATCAACGATAGAACAAGATTCATTTTGCATCATATATAAAGGATTTATCCGCTCAGACCGAATAAGTAATGTCACTCGATCAATATCAAACTAACCGTAATCTTTTTCTGTCCGTGAGTATCCCACCAGAGTGCCTTCTACTTCTAATAGGCCATGAACTATATCATAATCATTCTCAACGAACCCATAAGAAGTGATCCCATTTTTTCATAGGGTCAAGGTAGATACCAAAAGTCTTAAGCGACCGATCTGGTAGAACAACTCAAATATATTTGATTGCTTAACTAACTTATGGAATACCTTAAAAAACTTAGAGTGTCATCTTGAGGGTTATTCGAATGAAATTGATACCTTATGGTTATTCAATATTTATTTATATTCTATGATTTTTAAAAAGTATATAAGATATGTTTCATTTTAAATAACAATATTTTTATGTTTTATATAATGAAGTTATTTTGATAAATAAATATTCATTTTGAGTTTTTTTATTTTAACATTCCGTTATCTTAGTTTATTTAATTATTTGGTATATTATGAGGATATTTCACTCATTCTGTACATGTTATTTATTACTATCACATTCATAAATCATGCATTTGATTTTTCGTTAAAGGCAATATTGTCTTGTGTCGTGAGTTTATGGAATTGCTTCTAACATAACTAGATTTCAATTTATGTTAATTCATGTAGTAAGAGAACATCATTCTTAAATAAAATTGAGTGAATCAAATCATGTTTATCGAGTCAAATATTTTATTAAATAATTCACGCTTTTTCAAAATTTATATAAATAATAAAGGACTGTAATTTAAATATTGAATTCAAATTTGTAAAATTTCACTATTTTAGAGAATGTATAATCGAGAGGTATCAATTTTGCACATTGTGAGAATTCTTACCTTTCCCCACGCATAATCGACTCCCGAATCTTTAAAAATGAATTTATGCTAATAAGTAGACCAATATTCGTCTTTAAATGATTTTTATAAAATTTGTTTGAAAGATGTTTTTTTAGGTATTTGACATATCTGACCTAAAGATCGATGGCGACTCCAAATCAAATTTATCCTAAATTTCAAATTAAAGCGAAAAAAATTAATTTTCCAAAATAAAGTGATAATTATTTTAAATTTGATTATTAAAAAATGGTTATAACAGTATATATTAGCTAAGATTCACTTACCTCTGGTGTAATTTTTTAGTTTACATCATTTTAGGATTATTACATGAGAGGAAATTAAAAGTTGAAATTAATTTCTTGTTTTTTACCAGTAAATATCTTTTTATTTCTTATCATTAATCTCAACCTTTGATTTTCTTTCATTAAACGATTCTAAAATGTGTAAAAAGTTTTATTTTACACATGTAATTGGATCTTAGTCCTATATATATATATATATATCATGTAAAATTAAAAAGTTTTACACCTTTTTAAGATCGTTGAATAAGGAAAAATCAAAGGTTGAGATTAATAACAAGAAATGAGAAGATATTCATTGAAAAATAAATAAAGAGTTAATCTCAACCTCTAATTTCTCCTCATCCAACGATCTTAACCTATATATATTAAACTATATATAATAATATTTTAAATATCTTTAAATAAATTAATACATATATACCCTAAAATTTAATTTTGGTTTGATCAGAAACCATACTGTACAAAATTCATTTTAATCCATTTAAACTTTAATTAAAAAATAATCTTATAAAATTGAGTTAACTATATCATACTTCTCCAATCTATAAATTTCATTTCAAATTGGTCCCTAAAATTTTAAACATTTGAATATTATCCTTAAATTATGAGTATCATTCTAAATTAATCCTCAAACTTTTGAATATTTTATTTTCATTCCCAAATTGTGATCTTCAATCTCAATTGATCCCAAACTTTTTGAATATTTCAATTTTATCCTAAATTATCCTTATATACCAATCACATATCTTGTTAATAAAATCATCAGACCAAGTTACATTATTATATGTTTGAAAAAAAATAAAATTTAGGTTAAACTGTAGTTGAAATGTATTATATATTTGGATGAATTTGGGAATTAAATTAAAAGATATAAAATTTTAAGGATCAATTTAGAATGAGATTCATAGTTTGAAGATGAAATTAAAATGTTAAAAAATTTTAAGGACTGATTTAGAACTAAAGTCGTAGTTTGAGAATGAAATTAAAATATTTAAAAGTTTAAAAACTTATTTGACAAATCTAAAATTACATCAAATTAAACTGTGTTAAATCAGCACGCCAAAAATGACGGCTAAGATTGATCTTAAATTTAACCGTCCGATCATTTCCATCCTGAATCCAGCGGTCACAATGTCTCATAGGTAAGCAAAAAGCCCTTTTAAATTGCGGGAAGAAGACCGATGGCCGACTCTTTAGCTTGTCTCGCTAATAGTTGTTTTCCCGATCCATTTTGTTTTTTTTTTTAAATTTCCGATAAAAAAATTGTTCCTTTTCCCATTTTTAATAATATTAATAGTTAATTGGTCTAGGGTTTCTTGATCTACAGCCTTTTGTTTCCTTCTTCTTCGTGTTTCTTTGTCTTTCTGTTGTTGTTGTTGTTGTATTTCTTCTGCTTCGTCGCCGAAAAGATTGAAGGAATTGAAGAAAGGGTTTTCGACATTGGAGGAACAGTGAGCGAGCACTGCTATACTGGTAATTGATATTGGTTTCTTCTTTTTTTTTTAAGTTTTTTTTGGATCTAGTTTTGGGTTTCTCTAATTGGATTAGGGTTTTGTTGTATCAATCTTCTTCTGATGTAAAGATTTGGGCTATTGTCTAGTTAATGGTACTTAATTTTCTCAAATTTGAATCAGCAAGCTAGTTTTTCTTCACTTTTGATTTTAATTTTCCATGCATGATTGAAAATTATTAAATGTGAATTTCGGGCCTTTTTTTGGTGTTTTATATGGTTTAATCTGTTGGATTTGTGGCTCTTAAGGATGGGTAATGTAAATTGTTTAACGAGATGGGTAAAATTCAGTGTTTGGGCAAATGCATGCTGGAGCTGCTTTTATTCAACTATGAATAAGTTAAATTATTTCTCATGCTGTTCAATTTAGTTTCCATCGTCGGAAAAGCTTTACAATTGAATGTATTCGCTGTTTAATCGGACAATTTTGATTCCCATAAATGTTTTCTAGGGTTTGTTCTAGCAAATTTGGGTATTTCAAAAAATAAATAGTTCAAGGAAGTAGACAAAATGGTCAGAAGATTTTATGTTTGGGTAAATTGATAAAAAAGAGTTAATCTAAACTTGCTTAATGATACATTTACCTACCTTTACTCTTGTAGTTACTGTAGAAATCAATTTGGATAATTATGCTTCTATGGTTGATATCTTCAGAGTGTGGTGACTAAATCAGCAGCTCCTTTTCACTGAATAAAGGGATACAAAAAGAAGGGTGTTTGGGTTAAGATGTTGGCAAAGCGAGATACGTTTGCAGGAGAGTATTATTGTGGCCCATATGAGCCTCCAGGTGACTCAGAGGGATCTGGTAGCTCGGGACGAATTGATACCGAGATTACTGCTTCAGAAGGCTCAAGTTCCCCGAAGAGAAAATGTATCAGTTTGAACCCTGATAAAAACGACACTTTAGGTGTCAGTATGCAAGTTATTTCACTGTCAAAAATGTCACAGTCTGAAAGAAAGGGTTTGATACATAGGTTGAAACATGAGTTGGAACAGATTCGAATGTTTCAGAAGAAAGTTAAGTTGCAAAGGACAAATGGGGTCATTGTGTCATCTTCTAGTGATATTCTTAGTTGCAGCAATGGTCAGGTTTTAACTCATGCACGGGATTTTCAGAAATCGATGGCTTCTGGATCCGGGAAGAAGGGGAATCCTTTGAGTGGAAAGGCACGTGGTCTTAATCAGTCTTTTTCTGGGAAATCTGAGTCGGCAAAACATGCTTCAGCTGTAAACACATCAAATATTATGTTGATGAAGCAGTGTGAGGGTCTTCTAAAACGACTGATGGGCCATCAGTACGGGTGGGTTTTCAACCAACCGGTAGATATAGTCAAGTTGAATATTCCAGATTACTTTAATGTGATAAAGCACCCGATGGATCTAGGAACAGTTAAAAAGAAGATAGCATTAGGTGCTTATGGAAGCCCCTTTGAGTTTCATGATGACGTGAAGCTTACTTTCAGTAATGCAATGACCTATAACCCCCCTGGAAATGATGTCCACATTATGGCTGATACCCTTAACATGTTTTTCGAGGTAAGGTGGAAAAACATTGAGAAGAAATTACCTGTTATTAGTTCCCAGTTGGTACAAAGTAAAGCTCCTTCTGAGGACATGGAGACTTCTAAGTCAATGCCTCCTGCAAAAAAGAGAAAGACAACCTCAGTGGCCCAAGATATTGTAAAGGAACCTGCAAAGAGAATGACGGATGAGGAAAAACACAATATAGGCAGACAACTGGAATCTTTGCTATCTGAAATGCCTACGCATATCATCGATTTCTTGAGAGAGCACCGTTCAAATGGAAATGAATCTGGAGAAGAAGAAATTGAGATCGATATTGATGTCCTCAGTGATGATAACATGTTCACATTGAAGAGACTTTTAGATGACCATTTGCAAGAAAAACAGAAAATCCTAGTTAGAGGTGATCCTTGTGAAATTGAGGTACATATCCATACCTTATAAAGGCTGCAAGTTTCGCACCAGTGCTTGGTTTAGATGCTCCAATATGTATATGTATATGTATAAAAGCAAAATGGTCAAGTACTTCTAAATCTTATTTACTTTTGTTTGCTTTTTGGGAAATTTTCTGATTCAGGTAATGAATGAATCTGCTCCTAGTAATTCATCCATGCAACAAGGCAAAGGTCATCTTTCAAATCATTGTGCTTAATAATTAACCCACATGTTTTCCTTCTGACTTGTTTTCTGTCCTTTTCATTTGCAGGGAATGACCAAGCTGATGAGGATGTTGACATTGGGGGAAATGAGCCTCCTGTTTCAAGCTATCCACCTGTGGAGATAGAGAAAGATACAGGCCATAGAAGTGCAAAGTCTGTCAGTTCAAGCAGCTCTAGGTAATCACACTTTTCCCTTTTCCTTTTGGTATGCATCATGTAATTTGTCTTCCTAAGTAAATGATGAATCATCAGTTCCCACATTGTTTTGGATCCAAATTCTCTGTTCTCCACGCAGCTGAGTTACCAACCTACCAACATATGGTAAACATGATTGTTAGAAAAACTAGACTGGAAAGTTTTCAATTAGAGAATTGGTTCTTTAAATTTATGCTTCTGTATGTTATCTGCTGATCTAGTCACTTTTGGTTGCTTGTGCTGAAATTTGGTTAGGTAAATAACTTTTTTTGAACTCCCCCACCCTTGAAAGAGGAGGTAGATTAAATGCCTGTTGCAGGTGCCATTTCCGTGGCTGCTTACTTTTTTTTTTTTTAATCTTTGTGGATTCAGACTCTGGCAGTTCGGATAGTGAATCTGATGGTGCTAAAGCATCAAATTTGGTGGATGCAGTGAAGGTGTGTGCTGGTTCTATTTAGTTTTAAATGATAATTCGGACTTGTTTGACCTTCTAGTTCTATGTTTGATCCACTTTAAAGTTTAACCTTGTCCCAAGTAGTTTCGGATGAGCTGGATTACATTTTAACTAGTATCTTAATTTGCATTACCCCTTCAGGTACCAGATACTATAGATTCTGGGGCTCAATTAGACGAAAACCGGTGCTGACAATCTTCTTGATAAGAATCGTGAGTGACCAAGTTTTAATGTTTATATTTTTTTTCATGAGCATCGAAGGAGAAATGTTCCAATACCTATCTTCTTGCTTGAATGGCAAAGCCATGAAATCATATATACTCCCTTTAATATAAGTTTTGTCAATCCGCATTCTATATGCAGAATGTATGAGTGGGTTAGATCAGCTTGAGCAGACTTCTCGGCCAAATCCAAGTTCTGTTGAGTCAGACGGTTGCCAAGATGGTAAGTTCAATGAAAATTTATGAGAGTAAAAATGAAAAAAAAAAATTATATTAGAGTTGTGCCTTATTGTCTTTCCAATTAAAAATATAGGGGACAGTGCTCCAACTGAGAGACAGATTTCTCCTGAGAAACTCTATAGGGCTGCTTTATTGAAAAAACGATTTGCTGATACCATTATAAAAGCTCGAGAAAAGGCACTTCCACAGGTTAGATGAAAGGTTGGGTTCCTGGAACTTACAGTATGGCATACCTATTCTTTTCTGAGCACTTTTTGTCATGGATCAGGGAGATGTGGGGGGCCCGGAAAAATTGCGTCGGGAAAGAGAGGAACTGGAACAACGAAGGAAGAAAGGTTTGTACTTTAGTTGAGTGTATTTGCTGTGTGTTCAACTTGCAATTTTTTTGCTACATAGGTTTCCAAAATGGACAAGTAAACTTATTTACAATCTTTACATGTGAGCAGAAAAGGCACGACTGCAAGCAGAAGCGGAGGCTGCAGAAGATGCTCGAAGGCAAGCTGAAGCAGAAGCTGCAGCTGAGGCTAGACGGAAGAGGGAGCTTGAGCGAGAAGAAGCACGGCAAGCATTACTGAAGGTGGTAGAAGAATGCGTTGTATCGACATTTTCTTTCAAAAAAATGGCATCCTTATTAGTTGTGGACTCAATATCCAAATATTTCTGATGTTCTGCAGATGGAGAAGACTATCGAAATAAATGAGAATTCTAGGTTTCTCGAAGACTTAGAAATGCTTAGCTCCACCCCGGTCGAGAATTTGCCAAGCTCGGTGGACGGAACATGCTCGGATCACAACCTGGAAGCGCTGGGTAGTTTTAAGTTTGGGAGCAGCAACCCCTTGGAACAACTGGGGTTGTACATGAAGGATGATGAAGAGGAAGCCGAAGGTGAGCCGACAGGTTTTCCGAATCGAATAAATGATGCAGAGGAGGGTGAAATAGATTGAGATCTGCTCATGTACTCACAACAATGTAATCTTTTTCTTTTTGTAGCAACTTTTGTAATTACAATCACAAGTTCAAGAGAGTTTCAGTTGTGTCTAATGTAGTTTAAGAGGCTTCCATTAACCATGACTCGTTGAGGAACAGTACTAACGGACTCGATTTAAGTGGGACTAAACCCTATTATTTCTTAGGTAGCATAAATGAAATCTGAATTTATTTTTTGGGATTTAGGGTTCTAGAGTTTGTGTAAACTTTGTTCTCATTCTTTCTCACATTTTGGAGTTTGGTTTAGTATTTTGAAAATGTTGAGTTACTCTAAAAATAAAATATTTGGTTTAGTATTTTGATAATTTTACAATTTAATCTTTGATTTTTTTTATCCCTTTGGAATGTCAAAGCACTTTCAATTCTTCTTTTCAATAACAAGTTTTCTGTTTTTTTAATCTCAATTTTTCATGAATTTCTTATTTTTTCAATCAATCTTATTTTAACTTATTTTTCTTACTAAAATTGTATTTTTTAAATTTATTCTTAATTTTTCATTTTTATTCGATTTGATCTTCTGATTGCACTTGTTTGTATTTCTTTTTTCTCATCAATTCATTGATTATTTTATACTCTCTTCAATATTTTACCCTCAAAATATTTTCTTTAAAATATAATATTGTAATTATATCTTATAGGTTTAGATTGTATTTGATAGATTAAATAAAATTATAATATTAAAAGTATATATAGTTAGAGAAAGTAAAAAAAAATTGGAATCAAATTGTACCATAATATTATGAAAGTTTAATACAAAAATAAGTACCCAAATTATACTCTAAGGTAACTTTGGGTGCCAAAAGAATATTTTACTAAGGGGCTGTTTGTTTATCTCTTAATAGAACTATTCAGCGCTGAATGCTGAACCGTTCAGCATTCAGCGCGTTTGTTTCGCACCTCTGAATGATTCAATGTTGACTGATTCAACAAAACAATGTTGAATGATTCAGCACAGAAGTACATTCTGAATGATTCAGAGCCATTATCAAACAACATGTCACATTCAAAGCTAATTCATACAGAACCTCTGAATCATTCAGCGCTTAATCATTCTGAAGTAAACAAACAACCCCTAAAAGCAAGTGCCTAATTTTTTTTCATTGAAAGTGTGTGCTTTAACGTTTTTTACGTTACACTTTTGTGTCTATATCGTAACAATCTTTATAAAAAAACCGTAATCTAACACATGACACATTTATATTTTTTTTTCTTATTTATTTTCATCATTTAAAATGTAGAATACTCATTTTTCCGTTATAAAAATAAAAAGAATACATTTGAGTTTTTTCCGTTTAAATTCATTTAACTCGAAGTGTAACTTCAATGGTAAAAAAAAGTATTATTCTCTTCATAACGATTTAAACAACGTCGATGCTTCGATGATAGAGTATAATTCTCTTGAATATCATTCAAATAATTTTACGTACAGATATGCTTGATTTTATACTATCAATTGCATCGATTACTAATCAGATCGAATCAGATCCACAAGGCTGGTTGGATGACCTGACTGACGGGGGTGTTGAATACATTCCTGAAGATGAAGTGAAGGTGGCTGCCGCTAAGAGGCTTCGAATTTCAATGGAACGAATAGCCTTGTTAAAGGCTGCACAGGCAAGAAACCTCCTAAAACCGAGATAATCGAGGACGAGAGCGAAGACGAAGATGATGAAGATAAAAAAAGAAGAGAAGAAGAAAGAAGGTGAGGAAGATGGTAAACCTAAGGACCTTCAACACTCTCGAAACTAACAGCAGAAGAAGCCGAGCGCCGCGCTCTTCAAGCTACTGTACTCAGGAATGGCACATGCTGTGTAAAGATCGAAACACGAAGATCGGTTAGCTTTCGTTATTTTTCGGCTTCGGGTTCCATTAAAGAGCTGTACCTTTGCTATTACCGTATCATGATTTTCCATTTTTCCATTTTTCCCCTTTGTTATCTCTGCATTGGGAGCTTTCCTTTGTTCATTTCTACCGGCTTATCTGTTATTCATTACGAGTTGAATATATTTGTTTGAATTTCTATTCAAATTAAATGTAATTATTTATAGGGTAAAGTACACAAATTATCCCCGATTATGGAGTATTGTTTAAACTAAGTCCATCGATTATGAAAAGTTAAAAATGATCTTATGACTATATAGTGTTGCTCGAGTCCATCGACTATTAGAAGTTATAAAATGATCATACTATTTAAATTATTTAACTAAAGACCAAAACGAGGTTTAATTTTTCAAATATTCTTTACAGTCTCAAACTCAAGCTATGAATAAAATATTCAATTGATTCGAAAACTCAAAACAAAAAAAGGTAAATTTTAGGGTTATAGTGTACTGTTTTACAAAGTCCATTAACTATGAAAAGTTACAAAAGTTATCAAAATATATGATATAATGTTGCTTTGAGATCACTATCCAATTAAGTTTAAATAATCTGACTATTTAAATTATTTAAATAATCATACCTAATGTTTAATTTTCATTTCATTTTAGTAACCCACCATTAAAAAACTTTATGGGTTTAATACCTAAACTATCAATTTTGGTTCATTTTAGTACCTAAACTTTTAATTTTTCCAAAATTTAAGGTCAAATTTTGAACGGGATACTAAAATGAAACAAAAACTAAACTTTAGGTATAATTTTGAAAAAATTGAAAATTTAGGTACTCACATACCAAAATTGATTGTTTAGATACTAAAGGTGTAATACCCTAGAATCTATTCAAGTAACTTATAAAAGCTATTCCATCAAATTCTTCAATAAGCTCATACATCCACAGATTAGGTCAGCAAAAGTACATATATTATATCGAAACCTCTCTAACAAACTTGCAAGTCTTAGATCTTTCTCATTGATAGTTAACCACTCATATGTTATACCTTTGAGGAACGTTGTCGAAGTCGTCAAAGTCGAACCTCTGCCGCTCTCTCCCGGCCTGAAAACAAAGACGCGGTTAGCTCCTACCGGATCAATGATTCATACATGATAGCTTCGCTTAAACTCTTTCGTATATCGAATACAAAAGTCTCACCTTTGCTAGATACAATGGATCACATGACATGAGTTCATCCATAACATTCAGCTTCTTCGAGACTGTCATTAACCTGTAACGGAACACGAAAATAAAAACTAAAAACTTCGATACTTTATCCATGATGAGGTCGAGCTCGTGTTTACACTCGAAGGTACATTGACATTACGAAATTATCAATCAAATTATGTTGTTTTCATTCCTATACCATCCCATAGCGAGTGTACCTTTGGATTGATGAGTCGATACGCTCAATCATTTCGCAGGTCTTATATTGTTCAGGATCTTCTAGGAATCGAACCATCCCGTCCTTCTGGTTGATCGTTGCATATATCTCACCATCTTTAATCTAAAATTCAGCACGAAAATTTCAACTCCGGAACTTCATAAAAGTAACAGATACGTAGAACAGTAGTCTTTAATTAACCACAACAGACTATCCGTAATTACCATTTGAAGAACATGCATTTCAGCTTCCTTGGGGCTATTCAGTTGCACCCTGTTAGCAATATCCTGAAGCGAGAGAGTTAGATATGTCTGCGTCAATCTCTGGATATTTCGTTTATACATAGACGATACTGCCTGCTTCACCAAGCCTAGATTGTTGTCCTGGTTAAAGGTACAAAGCTTCTTTTAGAAGGTCGA
The DNA here is from genome assembly GCF_006381635.1 of Hibiscus syriacus. Lineage (NCBI taxonomy): Eukaryota > Viridiplantae > Streptophyta > Magnoliopsida > Malvales > Malvaceae > Hibiscus > Hibiscus syriacus. Next base: position 790,956 of record NW_024062565.1, on the reverse strand, counting down.
ACAAATCGTAGGTTTAAGTTTAGATACAGCACTTACGCTCTCGAATTTATCCTTGTTCGCCTCAACGTATGTCTCTAAGTCCGCAATTTTCCCGTTGCTATAACTGTTTGCCAGTTCGATATACGGCTACTCGAGATAAAAGTAAAAACTTGATTAATAAACTGAAATTTATGGAAGCATATCATTCATTCTTTTTATGTAGGTAGGAAGCTACAATTTTCAAGTTAATTGCACAAAACGTCTTCAAACTATGAGCTCGACCCTAAATTGGTCTTGAACTTCAAAACTTTCTAATTTAAGCCTAGCCTAATGACTACGCTAATGGAAGGATCTGATCGATACGATGTTGATACTTTGAAGACTCAATTAGAATGTTTTGATTTGGAACTAATTTAGAATTTCGCTCGTAATTTCGGGACATCTCATGCAATTAACCCTTTTCAAGTCATTATCATTAATCTTAGAATTCATATTTACCTGGCATAAGTTCTTCAAATTTCTCTGAGCAACTGAAGAAGCATACTTAGGGAGATTGGTAGGAAACTGTAACCAAAAGGATGAAAAATCACTCAGAGATGAAGAACAGCAAAGACGTACCGCAGCTTAATACGTAATACAAATCGAGAACCAATTTTATCATTTGTTCTTTCTTTTTTAAGGATTTCTCCGTATTTTCTTAATACACAATACAATGTAAAAGGAATGTTAACTGCAGAACATACCTGTCCATTGTGAATAAGAGAGACCAATATGTACTTTTTGAAAGCCTCGACAGCTATCGCATTGATGGTCGGCATAGGAGCAGTCACAACCTAAACAATTACCATACAGCAAATGAAAAAAAAAAGAGTAATTGGAAGTCAGACTGTAGGAATATTTGCCACAGCAGAGCTTTAAAGAAACGGCATACATTGTGTAGAAGCTCCAATGCTTTCCGGAACCGCTTATGTCCGATGCTTATCATTCCCCTGTCGTGATGTCAAATGGGAAACCTAGATAAGTGATTCCCCTCGATGATGCTAAACCAGCGAAACAGTAAAATAAAGATACCGGTACATCAATTACTAAAGATTTATCTTTCACCTTCAGTAGGTAACAAAACTTTACTGCTCATGCAAATTTTGATTCGTAATGAGACCGGGAAACTGTTACTCTACAAATGCTTATAGAAGGAAGCTATTTTTTATATCGATTACAAAGTGTATGAAAAGAAGTGTCTTAAATATACTTCATAATGAAATCGGAAAAACATTAGATGTTACACGTGCCTATAGAAAAGCTAATGTTCTTATCTATTGCAAAATGCCAAAGAAAAAGATAAGAGCTCTTAACGGCTATGCGTTTAGAATTTGTAACGGTTAAAGAGTAATCTGAGATGAAAATAGTATGGATTGCGAAGCAACCGACCCGTAATAGCAAAAAAGGAAAAGGTCCCTTGGCTGATCAACCTCGAAAATATCTTCCTCCAAAATGGAAAGACCAGTTTTGTAGCACTTTGACAGCAAACAAAGCAAAAGAAACTCCGGGTGTAATGCGGTCAGATGTTCGGAAGAGGACTGAAGCTTCCGAATAGCGGTCAGCATTGGAGCCACTCCACGCAAGGGCTCCTCAAGCAAAAGAACTTGGTCTTTGAACCTCTTACAGACAGATATAACTACCAAATCACAGTAAAATCAACATCAGCGACCGAAAAAAACAGAAACTTTGCAAATCTCAATACCGATTCGATTCAAAGAAAGGGTGATACATACACTTATCGGGTGCCAATCGAATTTGCTCGGCAACACATGAACTGATAAATCTGGCAATCATTAACACAGATGAACTAGCATGCTCGTTTGTAACTGGACCAGCAGTAAAAGCTTCCCTGTTGAAATCATTAAAAGTACTCACAGCTATTAATTGAACACCTTAACAAACAAAATTCCCAAGATCAAATTTTCTTCAACTTTCTTTTCTTTTCTCAGCAACATTAATAAAATTCATAGCTATTACTTTTCCTTCCAACTGTTTTCATAATAAACCCATATTTTAAACTTGAAGAGAAACTCTTTTTGGGTACATAAAAAGAAAATAATTAAACCAGTATCTGAAACCCTAAAAAAACAGTGTTCAATTTTCTCCTATTTTCCTTTCTTTTCTTACCACCCAAACGTCAAATTCTAAACAATACCCAGATCACCCCCAATGAAAATTTGACAAAATTAAACAGGGGGAGTCGAGTTTTTTAAGACTCGGATTGAGGAATGACTCACAGGAAATAGAGGTAACCCAGAGAGTGCTTGGCAGGGTCGAGTTGGTCGAGAAAAGGCAGCAATCGAGTTGACTCGGCATGGAGCGAGTCGTCAGCTTGTTTAAGCAAATTTTGCAGCGATAAAACATCCGAGTCGGTGCCTGATAGCCCCTGGATTTGAGTCACTAGACCTTCCATTGAGTTCACCCCTCGCAGCTGAGTTTTCTGATCGTATCGACTCAGTGACCTTAACAAAAAAATAAAATAAAACTTGGATTTCCAGTTATTACAACTAGTTTTAAAAGAACTTTTTTGGTTAAAATAGTAGACAGGTCCCTGTACTACAGTCTTCTGATTGAATTAGTACCTCGAGCAAGTTAGTTTTAAGTTATATCTGAATTAGGCAATTTATACCTATGCTCAATTAATTATTCTCTTTTCATTTTAATCATCCATCTTTAGTTTTTATCAATTAAATCATTTATCTATTTTGTCAAACAAATCACATTTTATCATTAATATTTACTTATTCTATTAGTTTAGTCTTAATTTTAATTCAATCAAATAAATTTAATTTTTAATTATATAATAACATGTTGATAACAAGTTATGAAATAAAAAAATAAGAAGAAGTAATACGAAAATAAATAGAAAATTTTCTATTATTATCTCTATATAAATTGTTTTTATGATTTTCTTTTAATTATATCTATAGGCATAAGAAATATATATCATATATAACTCTAATTTCATTGAATATTAAAGTTTTAATAATAAAATACATCAAAAGTATATTTAATATATAATGTTATAATAATAATAATAATAGATGTTCACATAAATAAATATTCATAACAAAATTAAATTTATTATTATGTTAGTTTATTAATTAATATATCATACTTGAACTCATTAAGCGATCTCATTGGTAAAATAGAGTATTATTCTTTATAAAGGTTTTGGGTTCAATCAACTACTTCTGTAGGTAGGGATGACAATGGGTAAGGTAGGATCGGATTTTTGGTCAACCCGACTTGATCGGAAAATTATGTATCCTCCACCCGTCCGACCTGACCTAAAAATATATATCCTCCACATGTCTCTGACCCGACCTAAATTTTTAGAGTAAAAATCTGATCATACTCAGTATAAAATAATATTTTTTTAATAAAATTACATAATTATCCTTGGGTCGAGTCAGGACTGGTTGGGCCGGGTCAAAGTTTTTTCACTCTTCACTCGAACTCAACCCAATTCGACCTGAAGTCGATTTTATTTTTAAAAAAATTGATCCTATCAAATCGAGTCGGGTTGAAACCCGTCGATTTCATATTAAATTATCATCCCTATCTATAAGGTATATGTTGCCAATAATTAAAAAAATTAAAATATATATTTTCTTATAATCAGATTATTAAAAAAATAATATGTCATCCTTTTCTTTTTAAATGAAAAATGATATTCTTATAACTTTCAAATTGAATGATTATTTTGTAACTTTGAATAGCCGACAAATGTAATTAAAATTAAGGTAAACTATGCAGATAGTTACATCTGTTTTTGGTCACCAATCTAAAAATTATAGGGGAATGGTCTCTAGCGTTATTGATTCGTTTGATTTTAGTCCCTAACTTTGTTGATCTATTCGATTTTAGTCTCTCAATCGTTAACTCTTATTCAATTTTAGTCCTTAATCCATGTTAGGGAATTAGGCAAAAGGGGTTAACGAAAATTAATAACCGAGGGCCGAAAATCGAACAAATCGATAACGTTAGGGATTATTTCCCCTTAATTTTTAAATGGGTTACCAAAATCAGTTAGACTCTAAACATAGGAGACTTTCCGCATAGTTTACCCTTAAAATATGCATTATAGTTGAGGTACTAACGAAGAGTTTTACCCTTCCCGTAAAACGGCAATTTTATCGAAAACAAACCCACTCAGTTTCTTTTCCCCGATTCTTTATCACCTCCGCCCCTCTCTCCGGGGCTGACCTCCGCTCCCATCGCCACTCTCACGACTCTTCTACATGTATGTTTATCTGCTTTCTCATAGATTTGTGTTTTCTTAAATAAGATTTCATTTTTTTTCAAGATCTGTTATGTAAATGGTTTTTTTCTTGACTTAAGTCTTAGGGCAAGATAGTAGAAGTTTGGCTTAGAAACTAACTGTTCGGAGATAGGATCTGTGGAAGATGATTGATGATTTGCTAAGAAATGTGGATTTTTTTTATTTGTGATGCATTCATGTTGGGTTAATTTCATATTGCAGCTGAATTCTGAAAACCCAGAAATATAAGGGCATCAAAAGATGAATTACGTATATTTGGCTGATTAGTGTTTTGAATTGCTTTGTTTTGGTTGTGTTCATTTTTGGCTGCTACTTCTTCATGGGTGGGTGTAGAAAAATCTTGATTGATTAGAACCGTAGGGGCTAGAATCAGAGCACTTCATATTCATATCGCGTTTTTATTTCGATGTTGTTTAGAATTAGAAGCATAGCAGAAGTATCAGAGAAAGGAAAAGAGAGTTCTAAATAATGGCGGATTACCATTTCGTTTACAAAGATGTAGAAGGAGCTTCCACTCAATGGGATGATATCCAAAGAAAGCTTGGCAATTTACCCCCAAAGCCACCTGCTTTCAAGCCTTCTCCTTTTGAACCTGCACCCGACCTGGATTCTGCTCCCAAGGACAAGTCTTGGATCGATCAAAGGACTGAAGAAGAAGTTGAAGATCTCGAAGATGATCTCGACGATGATCGTTTCCTTGAAGAATACAAGTTTTATTTAGTTTTTATTCAAGAGAAAATAACCTCAGTAACCGAAAATGTCTTATAATATACGATTTTGACCAACTTTTTTTCGATTTGTCAAAATGACCAACAAATCGCAATGCGATCTCTAAATCGTAACGCGATCTCCAGTATCGCAAATCAGTTTCCAGATTCGCAATGCGATTTTGACTATCGCGTTGCGATTTTCTAAAATCGCAATGCGAATATATAAATCGTAACGCAATTCTGATTATCGCGTTGCGATTTTCTAAAATCGTAATGCGAATATGTAAATCGCAACGCGATTCTGACTATCGCAACGCGATAATACAAAATTGCAATGTGATTTTCCAAATTTACGTTAGTCCAAATTCGTTGCGATAGTCAAAGTTCACGTTGCGATTTCTTAAGAATTTTATCTAAAAAGATAGTATCCGCGCGGACGTGTTGAAGACACGTATTACCACGACCACGAGACGAGACGGGACGGCGGCGGCGGCGGTGCGCGAGAGTCCCCCTTGTTCTCTTCCACTCAACAAGGAAGTGGGAAATCCAAGCCTTAAATACTCATTCCCAATAGTGTTTCCAATACTATGTGGGATTAAGCATTGCAAACACTTTGGAATCTTTTACACTATCGCAACACATTCTTTATTGTTTCAAACTAAGATCTTACAAATGGCTTGAGAATCTTTTACACTATCGCAACACATTTTTTATTGTTTCAAACTCCACATGAATTTGGAATAGTTAAAATGTAAATTTATTTTGGATTTTTCACTATCGCAACACTTTTTCACTATCGTAACAACACGTTTTTCAAACTCTCGCAACACATTTTAACTTTCGCAACACATTTTTCAAAATCGAGTTGCGAATCTGGATATTCGCGTTGCGAATTTAGAAACTGAGTTGAAAAATTAGAGTTCGCGTTGCGATTTTGTTGGTCATTTTGGCAAATCAAAAAAATTTTGTTAAAATCGTATATTATAAGGCATTTTCGGTCACTGAGGTTATTTTCTCTTTATTCAATTAATTGGATTTTTATTGGATTTAAATTTGAGGTTTAAAACGTTTAGTTATTGGGTTCAGAGAAGATTTTTTTATTGAATTAAAATGAGTTTGGTTTAATTGAACAAATTTCTTAATTTTGTGATGAAAGGAAAGTTTTTAAATGAATAAGAGTAAACTTCTATGATATACTTTAAGGCTTATTATTATTTGTTCTTCATTTTGTATCAAATTCATGATTTAAAAAAGTTGGAACATTTGCCTTGTGACTGTGTTTTCATTTGCTCTGGATCTTTTGAATACATGAAAAAGTTAAACATCTCGGTATTGGGCATATATTCGAATCCGGCTTCCACACTAAAGCTTGAGTAACAAAATGTTCTTCGATATCTATGTTTCTGCATTTCATTAGAAAAGAATGGTGTTTTGATAGAAAAAAGAGGCTAGCTGAGATGAGGGAAGCAGCTAAGGTTTCAAAGTATGGATCAGTGATGCAGATTTCGGGATCCGATTTCGTACGAGAGGTTTCACAAGCTCCTCAGGATGTCTGGGTGGTTGTCCTCCTCTACAAAGAAGGGTATTTTACATTTGAAATATTGCTTGCTTCTCATACGATTATTAGTCATCTAAATTGTGGCAAATTCGTTTGCATTGAGCACTTTCTAATCTTTCTCTTTATAATGTATTATATATTTTTCTTAAGATTGTTGATGGGATTTTATTTTCTTAATACAATATTAGTGCTTCCTGTTTAACATTTGAAGTAAACTGTATAAATTTTCATTTTTGTAACACTTAATGTAATCAAATCATATCATTTTTGCTTTACATTGTTCTATATTATATGGATGTTCCTTTCTGCCTGTGATGTAATTCGAATAAAAACTACATGATTTACGAACATGAAACTTTAAAATGCTTGCGCTTGTTGAAAAATGTGCGCTGATGGTCGTTGTATTGATTATTCTTTGCTTTATTGTTATTTCTTATTAGATTGCCGGAGTGTGGGCTGCTTCTACGGTGTTTGGAAGAATTGGCAGTTAAGTACCCTGCCACAAAGTTTGTCAAGATAATATCCACCGATTGCATCCCTAACTACCCAGATCGTAATCTTCCAACTCTCTTGGTGTATAACAGTGGAGCAGTAAAAGCAAATTATGTTGGCTTGCACAGTTTTGGCTGGAGATGCACGCCTGAAGGTATGCTTCAATGAAGGGATTCACTCTTCTTCTTCTTCTTCTTCCTTTTCTCATTTTAGAACCCTGGTTTTAATCTAGTTTGTTCGTTCCGTCGCCATTAAAAAGATGATGTAGTAGGTATAGGGTTCGAATCTCGGTTATCCATTCTCTTATCCTGTGATGTTTTGGATGCATTCTGAGATAAACTAATTGTCAAAATTAGATGGTTATTCAGTTTCTGTTTTTGTCTTAAAAAACAGGTGTGGCCTTAGTTCTCTGTCAATCAGACCCTGTATTAAATGATGGTCAAAGTGGGGGTGACCAATCACAAAAGGTTGTTCTTGAAGGAGTTCGAAGGCGGTTTATCGAAAAAATTGTTACTGAGCATGAGGATCGGGACGACGGAGGATCATCGAGTGATTAGATGTTCAGTACATTCACTCGGTTTCTTTTGGCTGGGAAAGGATAACGTCGACAAGCTATTGTAATTTCTGGTTTCTTGCAGCTGTTTTTTGGTTGGTCTTTGCTGGTTTTGATGTTTTTTTTTATATCAATACATTATAACTCTCTCCTATGGTTTGATATCCATTAATGGAAATTTGTGTTATTAGGTTTTGTGGTTCACTTACTGTGTTACCATTTTCACGTCTTTACACCGAGGACTTCCCTAAAAAGGAAGGGATTGTCCAAGATCCAACTCGAAATCTAATTTCGATTGAAATCGAAATTTCAATAAAACTTAGGTTAAATTACACAAGTGGTCTCTCGATTATAAGATATTGTCATTGTATGTTGCAGTGAGAGTCGTAGGTACACTTTACATACAAGAAAGTTGTATTTATCCTTTTAAATCTAGATAACGACAAAAGGAAATAAAATAAAATACAAATGAATTAAAATTTAATCGTCACTTCAGATATCGACGTTGCACTGAATGAGGAGTTCCGTGTAACACCAGGGATGGGTGAGTTCGGGGATCGTTACATTGGCACCGATGACTGATCCACCGTTGTCGGCAAGATCCGATGTACCAGGTATCGTATGGACCGGTTGTTGAATATGTAACATTCCGAAATACATATAGAAGATACAGTGTAGGACCGTCCGGACGGAAATCCGGAGATAAGTGTTATATCAGAGTGAACTTTCTTTTGCCTTAAAATGCTCAATTCGTGAAGTTGAGGATTGAAGAATAGTCGGAACAAAGTGAAGTATTATGAATACCAATTTCATGGGGGGTTGATTTTAGACAAATTTATTTATTTTCATCCATTTACCAGAAGAATCCATAGATTAAATGTCCAAAAAGAACCTGGCCCTATAGTCAAGGCATTCAATGACTATAGGATAAACTACTGCAATGGTCAATTTTGTTTCATAAGTATTCAATTTTATCTAGGGTAAATTATAAGTATAGTACCTAAACTATCAGTTTTGATCCATTTTAGTACTTAAACTTTCAAAATTTCAAAATCATACGTAAAGTTTGGTTTTTGTCTCGTTTTAGTATCCCGCAGTTAAAAGCTTTAGTTTTTGTTTCATTTAGTATCTCCGTTCAAAATTTAACGTTAAGCTTGGGGGGAACGAAAGTTTAGGTACTAAAACGACCAAAATTGATAATTTAGGTACTTAACGCGTTAAGTTTTTAATGATGTGTTATTAAAATAAAATGAAAACTAAATGTTTATGGTTTTGAAAAATTTAAAAGTTTAGGTACTAAAACAACTCAAAATTGATAGTTTAGGTACTAAATGCATACTTTACCCTTTTATTCATTAAATTTAAAATTGATATTTTGTATAAAACTCAAGTGCAAATTGATATTTTATTTTAAGTTTAGAGGTTAAATTAAAAATTATCAATTTTATTTATGTGTAACGTAATCAAATTAACGATATTTAATATTTAAGTGACTAGAATGTTATAAAATGATAACATGAGTGGCCGGAATGTTATTTTTTTTAAAATTAGAACAAGAATGAATGTTTATAAATGAAAGTGACCATTGGAATAGTTTACCCTTAACTATATATTTGGAAATGAATGTTATAAAATGAATATTTACCTAATTCGATGGGTTCTGACCCTATCGGAGGTTAGATTTTTTTTTTAAATCTAGTTTGAGTCGGGTTGGGTCATATTTTTTAAGGGTGATGTCAAGTCGGGTTCGGGTGGAGGGTGAAAAAATTCTGACTCGATCTGAAGATAATAGTGTAATTTCTTTTAAAAAAATATATTATTTTTAAATTAATTTCTTATTGTATACCGGGTTGGGTTGGGTCGGATTTATTTTATAAAAATTTTGGTCGGGTATATATATTTTCGAGTTAGGCTGATAGATGATATATAATTTTTGAATCGAATCGAATTAAAATAAAAGATATATATTTTCGACTTAGGTCGGGTTGACAAAAAATATATGAAAATTATTAATATTAATTACGAAAAAAAATTAGAAATTTAATTATTTAATTAGTAGCCAAAATTAGATTATTATATCACATGATTCCTCATATGAACATTATTGCATACAAAAAATGACGAGGAGAATTTCAAGGCCACCATTTTGTCGTCTCATTGTCTCCTTGATGTTCTTCATCTTCATCTGCTTCATTTTCCATCGATTTTCCGACAATCCAAACACCCAATCTATTGTCGTCTCCAAACTTGTAAGAAAATTCCTTCTAACATGTGAGAAATTTCTGTTTTTAATATTTTTAATGGTTTTTTGGATTTTTTTCATTAGGATTCGGACAAGAAAACTCTGCTGCGAGCAGCACTGATGAAAGCATCGATGCCCGATAGAACAGTAATTCTGACTGTCGTTAACGGAACTTGGGCGAAACCGGGATCGATCCTCGATGTCTTCCTCGAAAGCTTCCAAGTCGGAGTAGGAACGGAACATCTCTTGAACCATCTTCTCGTCATCGCCGAAGATAGCCGATCATTCGAGAACTGCAAGTCCAAGCATCCCCATTGTTTCGAACTCGAAAACTCGACGAAGAAACTCGCCGAGAAACCACCGGGAACACAAGGGAGCCTCATGTTTAGTCAGACGAGATTGATGTTGCTAACCCGAGTTATCGAATTCGGTTACAATGTCGTCTTCACTGTAAGTTTCAGACAATTCGCAGACCATGTTTGCTTCAATGCAGGCTTGCTTGACAGTGGTTAATGGTTGCAGAATGCAGATGTGATGTGGCTGAGGAATCCGTTGAGTAAACTCGTGGCTAATTTCGATTTATCGATCGGATGCGGGCTTTATCCGATCGATGCTAAAACATTCGGGATCGAAGGAGATGGAGGATTCTTTCATCTCAAGGCAAACGCAAGGACTATTGAATTCATCAGAATATGTAACATGAACAGAGTTCTGTACCCTGATTCCGAACACCAATCCCTCTGCAAAATCTCTGAAAAACAGGAGTACGTCGGCCTCATCGGAGTCGAGGAGAATTTCGGCAGTCTTTGCCTGCCGTGTGATCTGAATCAGAAACTTACGGTACAAGCAAACTGCTGTGACGACATTGATAGCAAGATCCATGATATGAAGCTTGTGCTCAATGACTGGAGGAACTTCGTACATCTGTCGTCGAATAATGTTAGCTCGAACCGGTCATCGGTATCGTGGAGGGCTCCGGTGAAATGCTTCTCGTGATTTCTCTTCTCGGAGAGTCACTGGAACAGATACTACCGTCGTGTAAACCGTCGACGATCATCGTCCTATGACATTGCCTCGGTTTTGTGAGCTCGAATGTTGAATGTTTTTTACATCACATGAAATCGCAATGTTATTAATCAAATATATAAAAAAGAATAAATTCGCTTAAAAAACTGTATATTAACTTGTTTATTTATTGATAATATTTTTAAAAAATATATTAAAATAAACTTGTACATATACCAATGTAAATTTGTCTTATTTATATGTATTAAGATAATTAAAAAATGTACCTAATTAATATGAATATGTGTTTAATTTTAGGTATCCAAAAAATGAAATATATAAATATGTATTTTTTTATAATTATTAGTATCCGATCTATTAATCGATTAATCTGGATCGAATATTACAGAGGCGATGGTGACGCTCTCAACCCATTTTGATACATTCACAAATATCATTCGAACCACAAACCTTACTTAAGAGATCTAATGTCTTATCACACTAGATCAACTGATTGTTAGTAAGCATGTGTTTATATCTATTATCATGATAGTGAGAGATGTGCATAGTGTATGTACATTTTCACGAACATGTTCGCGGATGCAAAACAAACATGTTTACGAACACTAAACGAATCGAGTCTCAACACACAAATACTAAACGAATAAAGTTTGAACCAAAAATATAAGGGTAAATTATGTTTTTAGTTCCTAAACTATTAGTTTTGATTCGCTTTACTATTTAAACTTTCAATTCTTTCAAAATCATACCTAAAGTTTAGTTTTTGTTTCATTTTAGTATCTCAATGTCCCATGTAGCACCTTTTCTATGGGGTAAATTATATCACTCATCACTAAACTATCTTCTTAATCCTATTTTGATTACTAAAGTTTAAATATTTTTAATTTAATTACTTAACTTTCAAATTACTCATTCTCATAATATAATCAATCTAACTTTCAATTTTTTATTGTATATTAATAAAATAATAATAATAAATTTTATACCATAAAAATTATTAATAAAATAAATTAAAGTGATTAAAATAGAAATAATTTAAAAGTTAAGTAGTTAAATTAAAAAATTTTAAACTTTAACACCAAAATAAGAGTTTAAAAATAATTGAGTGATAAATGATACTAAACTGAAATAAAAATTAAATGTTAAATATGATTTTAAAAGCACTAAAAGTTTAGATACTAAAATAAGTTAAAATTAATAAATTTGATACTAAACGTGCAATTTACCCTAAAATAAGATAGGCGCAAAAGGCTTTACCTCTCGTCGGAACCGGTTGACCAATCGTTCTTTGGGTTCGTTTTCATCCAGACTTAAAATTTTATTTTAGCTTATGTTAGCATGATTTTTAAAATTTTAATGACGAAAATAAATTATTAATTGAAAATATAAAAAATATATTTAAAATATATTTTGTGCATCCCTGACCTGAACATTGTAACCTGATTTGAAGAACAGGTGTTTGCATATGCAAGGGAAGGGCATATGACAGATGGGAGTTCAGTAGATACCGATGGAGATTGGTGATCATCTTGAGGCGACGATGAAAGGTGAGTTTTTTTGGGTTAATGGGATGTGAGTGAGAGGTTGTTCAGAGGTACGGCGGCGGTGATGAGTGATGACGATGGTAGCGTAGGCGAAAGGAAGGAGATGAAGTTTGAAAGAGAGAGCCAAGTGGCCATTTTGAGTCCTTTTTTCCAGTTTGTGGATAAGGGAGTTTAATTGACATTTTCTTTTCTGGTTTTATAGTACAAGAAAGGTTAAATTGGTTGATCGTTGGGCTTTATGCCACTTGGGTCTCAAATTGGATAAAGAATGTTTTGTTGATCCAGCTGGGTCATTGACTCATTTACGATTATAGCATCAGTCAACTTAATCTGATCTGAAAATATATATTATCGCTCGAAATTTGAATTGAATTGAGTTTAGGGATGATTTCACACGATTTAAATTGGACCCGATTTTTAATATAAAACTTGAACCTAAATATTGAGATATAAAAAATATTATTTTCATTCAATAAAAATAGGGATCTAATCGAGACAAAATGTATATAGAATTATTAGTACAAGTATCCCTAATTATATAAGATAACTTTTTATTATTTTTCAGATCAAATCAACTATTTTTCGCTCTAAACTCAAACCTAAATATATTATTTAAAAAACCCGTGTCCATCCTAGTGTTACCTTCAAGTTTAGATACGACCACTAGAAAAAAAAACCTATCACTATAGAGGTTATCTCGCATGATAAAAATAATATCAAATCAATTTGTTAATATGTCACATCAGAATTTCATCACCTCTATTAATAATTGTTAATATCGAATAACAATTTGTTATAAATCAATAAAGTTAATGATCATTTCATTAGTTTTCAAACAACAATGTAAAAATAAATACTTAGTGAAATATAAGCGACTATTTATATAGTTTACCCTAAAAAAATAATTTTTATTTTATTTTTTATTAATCTAGGGTAAGTATAAGGCATTATATGTTCATAAACAACTCTGCACCATTTGACATTAAACACTCACACCCTTTGACATTCCTGATGCTCGAATCCGATACATTATAAAATAACAACAATTCATCCACCATTGAAGTAGCTCGGTTCGTGTCCTAAAAAAATTATAATAAAAGAAGTATATTAAATTATATTTAAATTATTCCCTAACTACTCCATTTAATAATATTTAGATTATGATAGTTGATAAGGCATTTTTTTATTTTAATTTTTTATGATTATTTGATGAATAAAAACAAATAAATGAGATTTATAGTATAAAATCGAAGGATCTGTAAAAGACAAAATATATTTAATTTAATAATATTAATTTTAATCATTAAAGCTTCATGGGTTAGTATTTTACAAAGGCACATCATATGGTACACTCCAAATAATGGAAAGGAATTTTTTAATGAGCATAATCTCAATACGTATCTTTTAATTTAAAAAAAAAGATGAAGATAAGATACTTAATTTTTTTTAATTATAAGAATTCTTTATTAAATTTATTGATTATCGAAAATTAATTAATTAATTTAAAAATAATAAATTAATTATTTTTAAAAATTAATAATAAATTGTATGTAACTAACAAAATTAAAATAATAATAATAAATTTAACCCTAAACTTTTATATTATTTTTATTTAACTTTAATTCTAAAAAAATTAATATTTTAATCTTCTACCAATTTAGTCCACTTTCTATTAATTTAATAACATTAATAAATATATACGAACCGAAAGATCTTAGTGATAAAAATTTTGTTATTATTTCTTGAGGTCTATAATTCAAGTACCATAAATGTTAGGGATATGAACGTTCAATGTCAAATGATTAAGAGTCATCTTTGAATAAATAGTATCTTGTACTCAGGGACGGAGCCAAGATTAGATATAGACAAGGGACAAAATATTAAACTTTTTAAGAAAAATACAATGATTTATTATGTATTTAAACTTAAAATTCAGAAGATAATGTCTAATTTGTATAATATTAAAACTTATAATGACCTAAATTGTTATTAGAATTTAGATTAAAAAAATTGAGAACATTAATTATCATTCTTTATTTCGTCTCATACTTGATTAAATATTTAATAAATAATATTAATAAATAAATTTAAAAAACTAAAAAGAATCCATCCATTTCTCCATCTTTTATAACCATCTCCTCTCCGTCCTTTCAATTCTATTTGATCAAAAAAACAAGATGGGATTCTAAATAAATTTATATTATCTTTTTAAGTCAGTGATGATTTTATAACTTTTTATAATTATGAGACTTAACAAAAAGAATATCACTTTTGTTAAACATGATGCAGTCCAAAATTCTGTCTAGTCATATTTCCAATTCTATTTTTTAGAGTTAGGATGAATTTTAAAAAAATATAAAATTTAAGGGATAAATTTATTATTGGGTAAAATGCATAAATGGTCCTTCGACTATAGGAATTTACTTTGTTAAGTCCTCGATAATTAAAAGTTATAAAATGGTTCTCCGCTAATAGAGCGTTGTTTTATTGAGTCCCTCTACTATTAAAATTTACAAAACGATCACCAATTATATATTCTAACCTTGTCTATTTTGTTAAAAAAATGATGGTCGTCTAAGCTGAACTTTAACACGCTGACTAGGATATGATAGTCGTTTGAGATTCTAGTATCAGATTTTATCATATCTCAGTAAACAAGTTAACGTCCAACTCAGACATTGTTATTTTTTTTAATGAAAATGACCATTTTGGAATAAATTAATAGTTAGGTGACTATTTTATAACTTTTAATAGTCAGAGGACTCAACAAAATAATACTCTATAATCAGAGGACCGTTTTGTAACTTTTGATAATTGAGAGATAAAAAGCAATTCCATATAGTTAGGGGATCATTTGTGTACTTTAGCCTTTATCATTATACTAATTTTTATTAATGTTACGGAAGACATAAATTTGTTATCTTTTTAAGTCAGTGATCATTTTATAATATGTTATGGTCATGAGACTTAACGAAATATTATTCTATAGACAGAGGACTAACTTATGTATTTTAGCCTAAAATAGGACACAAGCCATCGTCTTCTATAATAATGCAAATTTTGAGCACACCATAGACCAGCATTCTCACAATGTCGAACAACAAGCTAGAAGGCAAAGTAGCCATCATCACCGGCGGAGAAAGCGGCATCGGCAAAGCCACCGCCTACCTTTTCGCCGATCACGGTGCTCAAGTCGTGATCGCTGGCATCAAGACGAACTTGGCCAACAGGTAGCCGCCTCAATCGGTTCCAAAAACTGCAGCTACATTCACTGTGACGTCGCCGATGAAGAGCAAGTGAAAGCGATGGTGGAATGGACCGTCCAGCATCACGGCCGACTCGACATCATGTTCAGCAACGCCGGGATGATCCGTGCCACCAAGGCCACCACCAACTCCAACCAGAACATCCTCGATATCGACTTCGTAGCCTTCGATCGGCTCTTCGCCGTCAACGTCCGTGGCATGGCCGCATGCGTTAAACACGCGGCCCGTGCCATGGTCAATAAAAAATAAGAGGAAGCATCATCTGTACGGCGAGTGTCTGCGCCAGTAGCGGCGGCGACATGGATGTTGATTACTATATGTCGAAGCATTCGGTGCTGGGATTAGTAAGGTCGGCGACCAAGCAGCTGGGGCCGTATGAGATAAGGGTGAGCAGGATATCGCCGTTCGTGGTGGCGACGCCGTTAATGTGTAACCTCACGGGACGTAAACCGGAGTAAACTGAGAAGATTTTCGAAGGGCTGACGAAGTTGAAAGGGGTGGCGGTTAAAGAGAAGCACGTGGCTGATGCAGTGCTGTTTCTTGCCTCCGGTGATTCAGAGGTGGTCAGTGGCCATGACATGGTGGTGGACCCGGCTTTTTGGTCAAATAGTTTGATTTGTGGCGGGTCCGACTAAATCGTCGACAAAATATTCTGCCTTTTACTTCTTTGTTTTGATTATATGATTTGGCATGTGTGTGTTTCTTTCATCTTTTGTATCGATGTGGGAGTGTATTTTTCATTTTAATATCAAGAGTGTAATGGTAGAATAAAAGACCATGAATCTAAGAATTTTAATCATAAGAATAAAATATTTTTTACATTATAAATTCAATTAAACAATTAATTTATAGAAAATGATTCTTTTTATGAATGGAAATTGAAAAAAATTGAAAATAGTATAAATAAAATAAATTTAATAACATTGTGACATAATTAAATATAATACAATAGGTTATTTAAACTCAAAAATTTTATAATAAATATTATAATAAATAAATCATATATATATATATATCATTATCTCTCTAATTTAGTTATTATTATTATTGTTGCATATTTAAAGCAAAGTCTTAGTTTTAGGGGTTGTTTGTTTGGCTCTGAATGGAATCATTCAGCGCTGAATGCTGAACCGTTCATCATTCATCGTGTTTGTTTCTGACCTCTGAATGAAGATTGTGCTGAATGATTAAGCAAGACAGTGTTGAATGATTCAACATTAAAGTACATTCTGAATGATTCATAATCATTATCAAACAACATGTCACATTCAGAGTTAATTCATACAGAGCATCTGAATCATTCAGGTCATTGAATCATTCAGCGCTTAATCATTCTGAAGTAAACAAACAGTCCCTTACTCTCATTTTTTTTCTTGCACCGATGTTCGATATTCAATGTTTTCTTATATTATCATATCACATCTTTATCTTTTTTATTTTTTTATATTTTTTTTAATGATTTTATCTTTATAATATAGTTTTCTCTGTATTTATGATATGTTTTCAATCGATTGTTATTTTCGTTTATCATTTTGTCAATAGTTGGGTTTGATATCATAGCTTTTGGACCTTCAAATTGGATTTGGATACACGACTTGCGTTCGCCGATAGTTTTCTTACGTCGTTTGATTCGATTTACAATAGTTCGATCCCATTTTGTGATTCGTTTGTCGATATGGTCAAATCTATTCGTATTATACCTTTTATTCAAATTAATTTGTTTCATCTTTAAATATTTTCCTTATATGATCATTGTGTAATATTAGATGACTAATTTATTGTGTTAATAATTATAAGAAAATATATTTATTAAGATTTTAATTTACAGTTATAATTGTAAACTTTTATTATAAGTTAAATATTTTTTCTATTTTTAATTTAAATTAACAACTTCTATCGTGTAAAATAATCATAATCTCTCTAACTGTTTTCTAAGGAGGTCAACAAGACAGGTAAGATAAGTTGATGTCTCCACTCTCCCTATTGAAACATGTCGCAACGGGCAACCGACCCTTCAAGGGAAAGACATATTAGTTACGATGATAGTCTTTTTTTTAAGGTTTTGAAGAAAAAGATATGAGTAGTCACCAATAATTTTTTAAGGTGCGATTGAAATACTTAAAATTAGGTATTTTTAATAAAATATTTTATTTTATAAAAAATAACAACTTTTAGTATACAAAATTAAAAAATCAGCTTCGGGAGTTCATTATGTAGGCAATTTTTAAAAAGGATATTGATTTACCAAAGCTAATAACGACAATCCCAGACATTAGTGGAAGCTTCATTATCGACCCCAATAAATGAACATTGCCTTAATGATTCAAAAATTATGATGCAGTGTTTTGAAGAAAAATGTTGATTTACTTCAAGAATTACCAATGATCACCCCCGGGCTTTTATGAAGAAGATACATTGTTAATTTCCTAATAAATTAACATTGCCTTATTTTTGAAATCGAAATGCAACCAAATAATTTATTATTGAACCTAATTATGCTAAGTGGGTTAATTAAGGCTTCCCCTAACTTAGAGTGTCGAATTATGAAATTAAAGGGACTAGAGGACTAAAATTAAAATTTATAGGCTCTAATATTAATCTTAATCATGTTTTAACAAATTATTGAATCGAATAATCAAAATGAAGCCTCAGGCATTAAGGCGAGGACCAAATTGATTAATCTCTAAATTAAGAGACTAAAGTGAGATTAAGCCTAAAATGGAGGCTCTAATATTAATCCTAATTGATTTTAACCAATTATTGAATCAAATAATCGAAATGGGCCCTTTGACATTAAGACGAGGGCCAAATCGAATATTTCCTAAATTAAGGGACTAAAGTGAAATTAATCCTAAAATGGAGGCTCTAATATTAATCATAATTGAGTTTAATCAATTATTGAATTGAATAATTGAAATGGACCCTCGAACATTAAAGCGAGGGCCAAATCGAATATTCCCCAAATTTAAAAGTTCAAGGACTAGTCTTGAAGAATTCTAAATTTAGGGAGTAAATCATAAGATATCTAAATATAATGGTACTAAAATGTTAGGATTAAAAAAGGCAATAAATTAAAACAAAATCGAATTAAACTACGTATACATAATAATAACAACTAAATTAAAATAAATGCAAATGACAGGCCCAAATTAGAAGCATAAGTATAGAGTGACTAAAATATAAAAATGTCAAGGTAAAACGATCTAAATATAATTTTCCTCTTTTTTAACCTAGGGAAAATAACATATTTAATACCCTAATTCGAAGCTAAATAACAAATAAAGCTAATCAAATGACCATCTTGCAAAAACATGGTAAGATTTCAGCGACTAAAAGCTACTTTTCTAAAGCTTTCATTTAGGTCCTCTAACTTTTAAAACTGTAATATAGTCCTCTAACATTTATTCCGTTTGCAATATGGTCCATGACGTTACACTGCCGTTAGTACATTTGCAATATGGTCACTAAACTTTTCAGACACTTGCATTTAGATCCCCAAACTTTTAAAACTTACAACACAATCCTCAATTTCATTCTAAACCCCAAATTCCTTTTCGATCTCAAATTTTCTTTAAAAAATAAATATGAAAATTTTATCTTAAATATTGCTATATCATAGTCTTATAAAATCAAAGCTTATAGATATAACCTACAAAACTTATTATAAGAGAAATAAAAGAGAATAAACTTTAGAAATTCATATACTAAATAAAAAACCATGAAATTCCTTCCAAATAAAGTCAATAAGTTAATGAATAAAATAACAATTTCAGTATGATAATCCCTAATAATTAATTAAGGATTATAGATCTTTATACTTAATGCGTACATGTTCACAATTAATTAAGGATTATAAAATTTTAGCATGTACCTATTTGATTTGAAATATGCTACTCTTTGTACGTGTAAGTATGATAATCCTGAATAATTAATTAAGGATTATAGATCTTTATACTTAATGCTTACATGTTCATATTTGACTTGCACGTTTATGTATGTGAACCTCATAAAATAGTATAGAATAAATGTTATATTATTGAATTTTATAAGCTAAACGTCCAGATTGCTTTTGTGTGCATGTTACAAGCTTCTTTATCCGCGATAGATATCAACATTAATGGAAGAGTCTCAATGAATCATTCGAGTACGATAAATGATTACTTAAGTGGGCATATAAATATTGAAATATTTTAGTTAAGTTTGTAAATTTATTTGTATATTTGTTTTCTTTCAAAAGTAAAGGAGCTTCATTTTTTTTATAAACAATTTTTTAACTTGAAAAATTTACGGATGTTGAACATATTTCATCATATTTCATTCAACGGGTTAGTGTCTGGTTCAAACGACCATTACTTTTTTAATATAAAGAGACAAGTTCATACAAATAATAATGTGATTATTATGTAACTTTTAATAGTCGAAGACTTGATAAAACAAAACTCTTAAGACATCATTTTGTAACTTTTAATAGTTGGTGAGACTTTATAAAATAATATAATGTAATTAAAGATCATTTATATATTTTAAGCATTTGTTAATTGACTTGTAAACTAGAAGTATTTTATATAAACAAACACGATAAAATAAGTAAATGCACCTTGAATAGATCTATCTCGTTTGATGAAAGAACTTTTCTAAAGTAAAATCGAGATCGAAAAGGAATTTCGGGTTTATAATGAAATTGAGGATTGTGTTGCAAGTTTTAAAAGTTGGGAGACCTAAATGAAAGCTCCTGAAAAGTTCAGTGACCATATTGCAAATGTACTAACGGCAGTGTAACGTCGGGACCATATTACAAACGGAATAAATGTTGGAGGTTGTATTGCAAGTTTTAAAAGTTGGGGACCTAAATGAAAGCTTTAGAAAAGTTCAGTGACCATTACTATACTTTACCCTTTAGTTAATTATAATTAGTTTAATGTTAAATATATAAATACGTTATAATAAATAAATTTTATATTTATTAATTTTTAATTATATAAGAATAATCTTAAATGTATATTAAATAAATAATTAATGTTTGAGTCAATACAAAGTTGGTCATTTTTATTTTTGTTTCATTTTTATAAACGTATGGTCACTCGATTCAAAATAGTTAATGTGATCATTTACCCTAAACGATCGTTAAAGGTTTAATTATTTGATAACGGAGCATGTTAATAAAATGTTTTAATTTTTATTTTAATCCTTAAATTTTAGATAAAATTTAATTATGAACTTTTTTTTTTTATAAAACTAAAGCATTTTAGGACAAGTATACAATTATCTCTTCTGCAACTCTTCCTCACCAACTTTTTCCTTCATATAAAGATTCAAACTCAAAACCTTATTTAAACGATATCAAATTATTTACTATTTAAATAAATATCGATTGTTCGTAAATGGGGACTGGGGATTTAAACATGTATTTAGTACGTATAAATGTTGTGTCCAAGGCAAAAGTGAAGGCATCACGAATAGAAAGAAAATAGTATAAATTGGGTAAAAATTTTAATTAATTCATATGGCATGTAAACTATGTATTTAGTCACCAATAGATTAATGTGCTTGTGTTCTGGTCATACTATTATTTTTTTTAAATCATACATATCGTTATATTATGATTTTGTTTTGGTCACTGAATACAACAATTTTTTTATTTTTTTATGATGATGTAATATTATCTTACGATGATACATCAACATCATTATTAAGTTTTTAACAAAAGATAATATATATGAAACAAAAATGTAGTGTTAATTATGATTTTGAAATAATTATATGATTAAAAAGGAGCCGCAAGAATAGATAAATGACTAAATGTATAATTTACCTTAAATAATATTGTTTTAGGTATTATTCCCATAATATTACCAATTAAGTTTCCGTTTAACAAGACTGTTTCTCTGGGCTATAAATAAACAAAAGAAGAGGACCGAGTTAGACAAGAGTCAAAACCCAGTCGTCATCCACTGGAAATCTGCAAAGCAAAACCCTTTTGAGAGGTGATGGAGGAGATAGACAGACCCACATTGCGAGTCACCAACATCCCCCAAACAACCGTAGCCAAAGACCTCTTAGAGTTCTTCGAATCCACGCTCGGCCCCGCAACCGTATTCACCGTCGAAATCTCCACCGACCGCCACAACTGGAAGTCCCGTGGCTTCGGCAGGGTCCAGTTCGCCACTCTCGAAGCCAAGTCCCAAGCCTTCCTTCTCTCCCACCGTGACCGCCTCGTCTTCAAGTCCCATTCCCTTAAACTCTCTCGAACCTATGACGATATCATCCCCAGGCCGATCAGGGCTGACTACCGGCTCGATGACGGCCTTCTCAATGTGGGTTTTATGGCTAACGACGATTGCTTCCGTGTTTTGGAGCGGTGGGAGGGCGTGAGAGGTTGGATCATGCCTGAGAGGAGGAGACTGGAATTTTGGGTTTGGACCGATGCGGAGTGTTACAAGCTTGATGTTTTGTTCGATGATGTTTTCGAGACTGTTGGGTGCGGCTTCAATGGTTCTGCATGCACTGCTCTTCTCTTGAGGGTATGCTTTTTCCGTCATCGATTGAACTGTTTTACACTATTGAATGGTTGAACTTGGAACATTTGCTTGTCAAGTATGCAATTTTGAGCTTATTAATGTGTAGTATAATGTGTCGATGTTGTGAACGTTAAGTGATTTGTTTCCTAAAAATAACTATGTTTGTAAATTGTGGATGCGGTTGCCGTGTCGTGGTTATCTTGAGAAGCGTTACGATGCTAATGATACCGCTACACTGCGATATGGCTGCAATTTAGTACTATGACTATTGTTCTTTTAATCGAGAACTGAAACGACAGACCTTTAAGGGGATTGATGATTTTTTGTATTTTAGGTCTCACCCTTTTAGTTTCTCTCAAAGTGTAGCATTCTGTACTAGTTGTGTGGATTAAGGTCTGTAGTTATACATTTGGGCATAGACTATGGAAGAACCCTCAAAGATGATATCCTGGATTTTCCTATGATATAAAGATTTATTGATCTTGTTAAATAATGGCACATATTATGTGTTCTCTCCATTTTTACATTTAGTTCACATCCAAAACACGTGTGCATTGTTGTAGTTCCGGAGGACGAAATGTTGTGTGGCATGTTCTAGAGCTAAGTTAAACTAAAGAAGTTTCAAGTAATGACCTTGATAATGTCGCTTTTACTTGCGATAAGAATAGTATTTATAGACGTATTGTTTTCATCATGGAGTTGATTGATTTGGTAATTGCATGCAAGGAATTGTCCCATATGATGAGATGTAATATACTGCCGGGGTACATATGTGGGAAACTATTAATTGTATTAGTTGCGTGGAAACTATTAATTGTATTGATCACGTTAAACTATTAATTGTTTCCAGGTTAGGTATGCTCCGAGGATATATCAGAAAGTATCTGGGCCAAATGTAGCTTCAAAATTCAAATCTGATCGTTATCATATATGCAAGGAGGATTTTGATTTTCTTTGGGTTCGGACAACAGATTTTTCAAGGATAAAATCAATTGGACAATCAACTTCGTTTTATTGGGAATTTAATGCAGGATTAACGGTTTCCGATTTGTCAACATATTTCCCATGTTATAGAGAAGACATTAAATGTCCATCTTTTGAGACCGGGGAGGAAGTCTCTTTGCCACCTGAAATTGTTCCGCTTGTAAAGTTCCCATCAGATTCGAAGTTAGCATATGAAATAATTTTTCAGCTCAACTCCCTTGTTCAAACCCAAAAAATCAGCATTGCTTCAGTAGACGCTGATCTGATCGGTATCCTCAGTTATTTGCCAGTTGAAACTGCTGTAACGATTCTGCAGCAGCTTCGCAAGCTACAGTCTCCTTGTTATAATCCTGTGTCATTTGTGAAAGCAAAATTATCTACGGGAAAAAACTACCAAAGTCCTTTGTCTTTATCTGAAAGGTTAAAAAATCACAATGTCATGAGTTGTCATAGAGCCCTAGTTACACCTACAAAGATTTATTGCTTGGGTCCTGAACTCGAAGCGGCTAATTATGTTGTAAAGAACTTCGCAGAGTATGCTTCAGATTTTATGAGAGTCACTTTTGTTGAAGAAGATTGGAGTAAGCTTTCTGCAAATGCCATTTCTACTGGCGTGCAGCTAGGTTTTTTTGCGAGACCATTCAGAACTAAAATATATGACAGGATATTGTCTGTTCTTCAGGATGGAATTGTTATTGCAGATAAGCGATTTGAGTTTCTGGCATTTTCGGCTAGTCAGCTTCGATCAAATTCGGTCTGGATGTTTGCATCTAATGACAAGGTTAAAGCAGAAGATATTAGAGAATGGATGGGATGCTTCAAAAAGATACGCAGCATATCTAAGTGTGCTTCAAGGATGGGCCAATTGTTTAGTTCATCTAAGCCAACTCTTGTTGTCCCTGAGCAGGATGTGGAGATTATTGATGATATTAAAGTCAACACCGATGGCATTGATTATTGCTTCTCTGATGGTATCGGGAAAATTTCTCTGTCTTTCGCCAGACAAGTTGTTGAGAAGTGTGGATTGGATCACATTCCATCAGCATTTCAAATAAGATATGGTGGTTACAAAGGTGTCGTTGCTGTTGACCGCAACTCCTTTTGGAAGATGTCTCTGCGTAATAGTATGCTGAAGTTTGAATCTAACGTCAGGATGCTTAATGTCACCAAATGGAGTGAGTCCATGCCTTGCTTCTTGAATCGTGAAATCGTTACACTCTTGTCCACCTTGGGCATCGAGGATGAAGTTTTCGAGAGAATGCAACAGGAACAGCTGTGTCTGCTGGGAAAAATGCTGACAAATAGAGAAGCAGCTTTGGATGCATTACAAAGTTTAAGTGGAGTTAATTCCAAGAACATTCTGGTCGAAATGCTTCAAGTTTATGAGCCAAATGTCCAACCTTACCTCTCAATGATGCTTCAAGCACATTACGAGAGTCTACTTTCTGATTTAAAAGGCAGGTGCCGTATATTTGTTCCAAAGGGACGAATCTTAATTGGATGTTTGGACGAAACTGGTACACTGAATTATGGTCAAGTTTATCTCTGTGTAAAAATGAGAAAAGCAGAACTAGAATGTGCAGACCAAAGTTTCTTCCGTAAGGTGGATGAGGAAACAGCTATAGTGGTCGGGAAGGTGGTTGTCACGAAAAATCCTTGTCTTCACCCGGGTGATGTCCGAGTCCTCGAGGCTGTTTACGAACCCCAACTAGAAGAGAAGGGTTTGGTCAACTGCCTTGTCTTCCCCAAGAAAGGAGAAAGGTATTATTGGCACACAGTTTATGCTAACTCTCGGTTTCCTATTCTTCATGGAAAAGTCAACATTCTCTCCTATATGAAACCGTTGCTGCCTCGTGTTTGTTCTTGTCATTTCTCATCTCAAGGCAGCTTATGAGATTTTGTGTTGGCTTTTGCTGTTATTTGATATCGGATCTTAAATGGATTGTTGTGGTTAACACCTACAGTTTAATCTTGCAGGCCACATCCGAATGAATGCTCGGGCGGTGATCTTGATGGGGATCAGTTTTTCATAAGCTGGGACAAAGACCTCATCCCGTGTCAAACCGATCCCCCAATGGACTACACGGGACAAAGACCTCGAATAATGGACCATGAGGTAACCTTGAAGGTAATTTGAACCCGACCTGAATTTCTGATGCGATGAAACTAGAAAAGGTTTGCATTTAGTTATATTTTATTTTCATCTTCATCCTTTTCTAAAATTTGCAGGAAATTCAAAAGTTTTTCGTTGATTACATGATTAATGATACTTTGGGTGCAATTTCTACTGCACATTTAGTGCATGCTGATCGAGAACCTGACAAAGCCCGCAGTGAAAACTGTCTAGCATTGGCTACTCTTCACTCCATGGCTGTTGATTTTGCCAAGACAGGAGCACCTGCCGAGATGCCTCGTGCTCTTAAACCAAGGGAGTTTCCGGACTTCATGCAGAGGGAAAACAAACCCATGTATACTTCCTCTGGCGTACTAGGGAAACTGTACCGTGCTACAATCAAATCAACCGTGCAAGCAAGGTCAAAGTTTTTCTGGACAAAGGTGATGGCCGAAGCAGCTTACGATCATGAGCTTGAAGTGAATGGTTTTGAGTTATTCCTATCAGTTGCAAGGACTCATAAAGAAATGTATGAAGAGAGAATGAGCTTATTGATGAGCTATTATGAGGTAGAGTATGAGGATGAAATCCTGACAGGCAATGTGCACAACAAAGCGCAGTTTTTGCAGCGAGATAACAGGCGATATGGAGAAATGAAGGAACGTATCGTGCTGTCTGCCAAGGACCTGCAGAAAGAAGCGAAACAATGGTTTAAGAATAGCTGCTGCAAGGCCGATGAGCATCAGAAACTTGCCTCGGCATGGTATCACGTGACTTACCACCCAAATTACTTCCAGGAAAGGACGAATTCCTTGAGCTTTCCATGGATTGTCGGAGACATTCTGCTGAGCATAAAATCTCGGAATAGGTTTCTTAATAGCCGAGAAATTCAGAGAAACCGTCCGGAATTCGTTAATGTGTACGTAAAGTCCCCAAGAAGGCCTACCGCATCAGGTGATGAATCCTTGGAGACTTGATCAATGACCAAATCCAACATTCTCCTGTGAATGTAAACTGCTGTCTCACCAATTTGTAGGTGTTTTAACTGTTCTCTACCGGTGGTAAATTTATATCACCCTTTTTCTTCTTTTACCATCTTACTTATATTGCCCTTACAGTTCTTGTTTACGAACATCGACTCTCAATAGATTTTGGTAGTATCTCGGATGATCTCTTTTCTGAATCGCAACCTTTAGTCCACCGGCCATCTGAGTCAGTTTGATTTCAAATTTTCCTTGGTGTTTCTTCATGGTAGCTTGCAGATTCAATAAACTTACGGCTTGGTCGAATTCATGGGGAAAATATGTTACCCTATCTCCGGCATGTACCGGAGTGCCACCGGGCAATAAGTCATCAACCATGGCATGCTTGGAGTCCCACGCCACTGGTGGATAAAGCCTCATTGATTCATAAAGGGATGCTTTCAATTATCTTACTGCCATGATGAAGCTCGTGGTCATATCTCTTATCACTTCCTTGTTACTGGATATTATCAGCCCCGGTAAGAGATCTTTTTGACGAGATTCTCTGTTTTTGTCAGTCTCTCTTCTTGTCATGAATGATTCCCTCAACGTGTGCAATGACATCCTCTACTGTATCCTTGAGCTGTTTCTGCGATCCGGCCCCGACCCATTTCTTAACCTTCCAAACCAAGAACAATGCAGCATCACGCTTGACTGATATCTCTGACGCCGCATTGAAAGTCTTGTTGCGAGGTAAAACTGGTTGAGAAGATCCAAACAACATCAATCCACCCTTAAGACATTGTAGATCATATTGAAGGCAAGTCCTTATAATTTATGCTACATTTAATACATTTTTTTATCAAAATAATGTTCAATGTATGCATATTTAAGCTGAAACACAATATTCCCAACCACATTAAAAATCTCAGGGGGCAATGATTCACATCTAACCCACAATGTGAAATCACATTCCAATATTACATAAGAAGAATCCATCAAAACAGCACTATTAAAGCAAGTGGTATTACAATCTCACAGAACTCGTGGAGAAAACATTGTAAGCAGGGTATTTCGGCATGCTAGTCAAGTTCATTACATATTCGAGTGGCCTATGCGAACTTCAACTCGGTGCCATGAAGTGTTCAGAATACCTCTTAGGTTCCAAATATCCTGCACGTTTTCGGGTTGGACATTTGCACCCGAGCTTCAAGTTTATGAGCCATGTCCAACCTACCTCTCAATGATGCTTCAAGCACATTACGAGAGTCTACTTTCTGATTTAAAAGGCAGGTGCCGTATATTTGTTCCAAATGGACGAATCTTAATTGGATGTTTGGACGAAACTGGTACACTGAATTATGGTCAAGTTTATCTCTGTGTAAAAAGAGAAAAGCAGACTAGAATGTGCAGACCAAAGTTTCTTCCGTAAGGTGGATGAGAAACAGCTATAGTGGTCGGGAAGGTGGTTGTCACGAAAATCCTTGTCTTCACCCGGGTGATGTCCGAGTCCTCGAGGCTGTTTACGAAGCCCAACTAGAAGAGAAGGGTTTGGTCAACTGCCTTGTCTTCCCCAAGAAAGAGAAAGGTATTATTGGCACACAGTTTATGCTAACTCTCGGTTCCTATTCTTCATGGAAAGTCAACATTCTCTCCTATATGAAACCGTTGCTGCCTCGTGTTTGTTCTTGTCATTTCTCATCTCAAGGCAGCTTATGAGATTTTGTGTTGGCTTTTGCTGTTATTTGATATCGGATCTTAAATGGATTGTTGTGGTTAACACCTACAGTTTAATCTTGCAGGCCACATCCGAATGAATGCTCGGTGGCGGTGATCTTGATGGGGATCAGTTTTCATAAGCTGGGACAAAGACCTCATCCCGTGTCAAACCGATCCCCCAATGGACTACACGGGACAAAGACCTCGAATAATGGACCATGAGGTAACCTTGAAGGTAATTTGAACCCGACCTGAATTTCTGATGCGATGAAACTAGAAAGGTTTGCATTTAGTTATATTTTTTTTTCATCTCATCCTTTTCTAAAATTTGCAGGAAATTCAAAAGTTTTTCGTTGATTACATGATTAATGATACTTTGGGTGCAATTTCTACTGCACATTTAGTGCATGCTGATCGAGAACCTGACAAAGCCCCGCAGTGAAAACTGTCTAGCATTGGCTACTCTTCACTCCATGGCTGTTGATTTTGCCAAGACAGGAGCACCTGCCGAGATGCCTCGTGCTCTTAAACCAAGGGAGTTTCCGGACTTCATGCAGAGGGAAAACAAACCCATGTATACTTCCTCTGGCGTACTAGGGAAACTGTACCGTGCTACAATCAAATCAACCGTGCAAGCAAGGTCAAAGTTTTTCTGGCAAAGGATGGCCGAAGCAGCTTACGATCATGAGCTTGAAGTGAATGGTTTTGAGTTATTCCTATCAGTTGCAAGGACTCATAAAGAAATGTATGAAGAGAGAATGAGCTTATTGATGAGCTATTATGTAGAGTATGAGGATGAAATCCTGACAGGCAATGTGCACAACAAAGCGCAGTTTTTTGCAGCGAGATAACAGGCGATATGGAGAAATGAAGGAACGTATCGTGCTGTCTGCCAAGGACCTGCAGAAAGAAGCGAAACATGGTTTAAGAATAGCTGCTGCAAGGCCGATGAGCATCAGAAACTTGCCTCGGCATGGTATCACGTGACTTACCACCCAAATTACTTCCAGGAAAGGACGAATTCCTTGAGCTTTCCATGGATTGTCGGAGACATTCTGCTGAGCATAAAATCTCGGAATAGGTTTCTTAATAGCCGAGAAATTCAGAGAAACCGTCCGGAATTCGTTAATGTGTACGTAAAGTCCCCAAGAAGGCCTACCGCATCAGGTGATGAATCCTTGGAGACTTGATCAATGACCAAATCCAACATTCTCCTGTGAATGTAAACTGCTGTCTCACCAATTTGTAGGTGTTTTAACTGTTCTCTACCGGTGGTAAATTTATATCACCCTTTTTCTTCTTTTACCATCTTACTTATATTGCCCTTACAGTTCTTGTTTACGAACATCGACTCTCAATAGATTTTGGTAGTATCTCGGATGATCTCTTTTCTGAATCGCAACCTTTAGTCCACCGGCCATTGAGTCAGTTTGATTTCAAATTTTCCTTGGTGTTTCTTCATGGTAGCTTGCAGATTCAATAAACTTACGGCTTGGTCGAATTCATGGGGAAATATGTTACCCTATCTCCGGCATTACCGGAGTGCCACCGGGCAATAAGTCATCAACCATGGCATGCTTGGAGTCCCACGCCACTGGTGGATAAAGCCTCATTGATTCATAAAGGGATGCTTTCAATTATCGAAGTCCCTTCAATGATTCTTAATCTGACAAGCTTTTGTCCATAATGTCTCTCTTTCACAAGCTCTTGCTCTGTAAATGGATGGCAGGAAAGCAACCACATGAGCCATGTCATTACAGCCGAAGTTATATCCCTTGCTGCCATGATGAAGCTCGTGGTCATATCTCTCATCACTTCCTTGTTACTGGATATTATCAGCCCCGGTAAGAGATCTTTTTGACGAGATTCTCTCTGTTTTTGTCAGTCTCTCTTCTTGTCATGAATGATTCCCTCAACGTGTGCAATGACATCCTCTACTGTATCCTTGAGCTGTTTCTGCGATCCGGCCCCGACCCATTTCTTAACCTTCCAAACCAAGAACAATGCAGCATCACGCTTGACTGATATCTCTGACGCCGCATTGAAAGTCTTGTTGCGAGGTAAAACTGGTTGAGAAGATCCAAACAACATCAATCCACCCTTAAGACATTGTAGATCATATTGAAGGCAAGTCCTTATAATTTATGCTACATTTAATACATTTTTTTATCAAAATAATGTTCAATGTATGCATATTTAAGCTGAAACACAATATTCCCAACCACATTAAAAATCTCAGGGGGCAATGATTCACATCTATCCCACAATGTGAAATCACATTCCAATATTACATAAGAAGAATCCATCAAAACAGCACTATTAAAGCAAGTGGTATTACAATCTCACAGAACTCATGGAGAAAACAGAGTAAGCAGGGTATTTCGGCATGCTAGTCAAGTTCATTACATATTGAGTGGCCTATGCGAACTTCAACTCGGTGCCATGAAGTGTTCAGAATACCTCTTAGGTTCCAAATATCCTGCACGTTTTCGGGTTGGACATTTGCACCCGAATCCACCTGCGAACCGACAAAAAGAAAATTATTTTTGACTGTAAAAGAGCTACCGATACAATGGATAGGCAGTCGATAGGAGGAACCGAACAGTACTATGTCATACCATAAGTAAGTTCCTAGGGTTCTTATATCAAACAAATTCCATGAACATATGATGGATCACACATGTTTACGAGGACCGTGAGTAGAAAATATAACCGATGATCGAATAATAGTTGGTGCACTCTGCATTCTAACATGGTAAAAACGAAACAACAACGTATCGCTTTGGCAACGATCTGAGTACTGTGTGATATCAACTGTGATCTCAAAAACCACCCATGCCCATTTGTCACTGCTTTCGTGATCTGATATGTCAATCCCGGTTTTCTGAAATCTTGAGGCTTCTAACCAGGTTTTGCCACATCAATAGACAATCTCTCTCTCGATTCCTCGGCCCCCTCAGACGCTGCATATCCACTAATTGTTATCTGCATAACATTTGACAGCATGCAGTCCAAGTAACTTTGAGTAGCATTCAAATCGCAGGGGAACCACGTTTAATAAATCCACCTGCGGAGTTAAAAAACCCTACTACTGGTGTGTTCGAATTGGACAATTATCTCGAGTATAAACAAGAAATAACGTTTGTAAAAGTGGGAATAATTCTAAACTCAAGCAAGCCAAGTGAAACATGACTGAGTGAAGGCTAGTCAATCCCATAATGGCAGGACTATAATCAGGTTTACACACACTTGCACCTATATAAACTGATGATTGCATAGAGAACAAACCTTTCAGGGTTTAATCGACTGCACGTCTTCTAAAGAACAAATCACAGACTGTCAACCAGGAAAGAAACTAATATTAATCGGGACAGTCGAGCAAATTCAGTTTGTAAAAGAAAATTTCTGGCGCAAGTTCAGACTAAGTTGATCAAAATCTAGTAAAACCTGAATCGGGAAATCCATTTGTGGCCGCCTGGTAGACCAGTCGATGTTATCCCAATCGACGGATGGTGGAAACATCTTGTAATCCTTTTGCATGAAGAAGCCCTGTGAGGTAGTAAATGGAACTCAATCAGATAACAATGCGGAAAATGATAAATCGATTTAACATAAAGATAAAACATCCATGCAACCTGGCATTCTTCTGCTATTATGTTGATAGAATCGAGCCACTTGACAGAACGTGCACCTATAACGCCGGGCAAAATTACTCTCAACTGATAACCGTGATCCCTGTTGAGAGGCTTTAGCATGAAAAACGAAACAATTCTTCATCAACTCAAGGCATTGAAATGTCGATGATCACGAAGTCCAGGCAAAAGTATACTGTAGAAAGCAAGTTTCCCTTACCTCTCCATTCATCTCATAAGCAAGTAAAACATCTGCTTCGGGGTTGGTGGCTTGACTAAGTGGAATTGATGCCTTGTATGGGCCTCCATTCTCCTCCTACATTTATTTAAAAAATGAAGCCATGTTCTCATATTGAAAGAAAGAAAAAAGTCATCTAACAGCAGAAAATTCGACAACGAAATTCAATAGGCGAACTTACTACCTTACACTTATCAATGCTCACAAATTCGACGTGCTTTCCACCAGACAGAGTGCTACTTGTCAACTTTGGTATCCCAACGAGCTCAAGTACATCAGCCAGTTTGGCACCACCGCAGACAGCTGAAAGGCCAGAAATACGATATAAAGTCGAATATAACAGCACATCTATAATGACAATTTGAGATGTGGTTATGTATACTAAATTTACAGAACAGCATGAACATATACATAGATTTAAAGGGGGAAATCAATAGAAATCCTAAGGAAATAAGCAGACTCTAATTCATTCATGATTCTGCACACAGACGTGAAGAGCACACATGCACACACGAGAAATATAAGTTCGGAAAACTAATTGCAAGTCGGAGATCAACAAAACCAACCATTCCCTATGGCAGAAACATCCCAGCCAACTCCTCTCACTTTTTGGGTTCTGCTCATGGCAGTCCTCCTATTACGTGCACACTGAATAAGACATCAAAGCCAGATCAGTGAACAAATGCGACAATTGCAGTGCCATATAAATCAGCAGAAAATACATTGACGAAACTTACCTGTAAATGGCGGTCACGTCTATCTCCATTCTTCATTGCTTTTTGATAGCTCTTCCCAATTCCACATAAAACTACAGAATTCGATCCTCCTACAAATGGCGGGAATGAAACTGTTCAGTTCCGAGTCAACTCACTCGCTTTCCTTTCGCCACTCATTCGCTGCCGGACCTTCGCGCCTGGTGCCGTCTCGCGGCCGCGTCAGTCTTGATAACGCTAAACTCGGTAAGCTTCGAGTCTTAGCCATGGCCGCCAAAAGGAGTCCGAAGCGTCTCAAATACTCTGCTCCTCGATTGTCCAAGGTCTAATTTCTTCTCGATTTGATAATATTGGTGCAAAGTTAAGTGCAAAAGAAAAATAAAATAAAATGAAATTGGCAGGTGGATGATTTGGTTTACGTGCAAGTTGATCCATCAGGAACAGAGAACTGGAAACTCAAACCTGTAATTGAACTTTTAAACCAGGGAGCTGTTGGTGTTATTCCAACTGATACAGTGTAAGAGCTCTTTGATTATTATTGCTTTTTCATTTTTGTTTATGGAAGCGGAAATCATGTTTGGATGTAAATTTTAATCAGTTGCTATCAGGTATTTAAATCGCAGTTGCAATTGCAGTTTCAACCGCGTTGTGTTTATTATGATTGCAGACATAACTGCACAATTGCAGTGATTGCGCGATTCGCGATCATGCAATAATGGTATCGGTTGACACACTATCATTTGACAGCGGACGTTATTTAAATCCCTGATTGCTATATTTGAATGTGTTACAGTTTAGTATTTCTAGGCATGTCTTTTTTTACTTGAAGCAATTAGAAAAAAAAAATGAAAATTAAGGATCAAACTAGAACTTACTGCTTCTTTTGAAGTTTCTTAATTTGAATTTGATGTCCATATCCAGGTATGCCATAGTTTGTCATTTGAAAAGCCATTCAGCCATCGAACGTCTTCGTAGGTAGGTTTCAGGTAGAGAATTTCCCTTTTTGTACTAATTTTTTAGGTTTAGATATTGCCCTAAATTCAATCTTTAGCTGATAAAAGCTGTTGTATGTTCTCTTATTGCAGAATAAAAAATATTGAACCTTCCAAGGTAAATTTGAGTACTTTATAAATATGATAGTAACTTTGAGTTATTCTCTATTGATTAATAGCTTTTGGGTGAAAGAGAAGTATCGATTTTTTCATGCATATAACTTTTGCTATGTCATGTTGTTTTACTATTTATGGCTTTTATGCAGCCACTTAGCATCTTATGCCGCTCTCTTCGAGACATTGACACTTATACAACGGGGTTCCCTTGTGGTGATGGCCAAGGTCATGCAAATATATTTCGAGCTGTTAAGCAATGCTTGCCTGGGCCTGTAAGAATTCTCTTTGTCCTATTCTTTATTATGGTTAGCAGAAGGAACCTTAAGTACCCATCTGTGGCATTACAGAGCTAGAATAGAAGCAATGGTTTGTTATTTGCTGATAACACAAGGGGTAATAAATGAAAACATCATAGTGAAATTTCGATCAGAAACTTCAATGACTGTATGACCGTTTTGGCTAAATCTGTTTACCTTGCACGTCTGCATGCTAGATTGCAGGGACATGAAGTGGAATATTTATTTGAGCAATATGTTCCACAACATTTTTTTCTGAATATGTTTTTAATTTGCAACAAAATTTCTGTGGAAACAGTATACTTTCATCTTAACTGCAAGCAAAGAGTTGCCAAAACAGTGTGTGAGGTATGGCACTACAACAGCAAAATATGCTGCAAGGAAAAATGTTGGTGTTCGTATGCCAAATGATGCTATATGTCTAGCAATATTAGAAAAGATGGACGCACCTTTAATATCCACAAGGTTGGTTTCAAGTGTATGTTGATGCTGCAAACATTAATGGACTTGCCCTTTTCGTAGTGGATAAGCCAAACGAATTATTCAGCTCCTGCTTTTGTATTCCTTGTGTTCTGTATGACTTCCTTTTTGGATAATTACAGAATTTTATTACCCAAAGTAGAAAAATCTGCTACAGTACAACATATACAAACATAGTTAAAGACATGCTCTTTATGATTTTATACTTAAGTTCTTGTTCCCTTTTGCCAGTGTCAAGTGGCCGAAAGAAAACGAGTGGATGATAGACCCAGTTGTGATAGCTGATATATATGGACCAGAGGTACGAGTCTCCCTGGTTCAGTTAATCTTTCAGAGTTAAAATTTCACCTTGAGCTACGGCAGTAGCTTTTACATTCCCAACAAATTACACTCGGAATCGCTTTTTAATGGGCGACCTAGAATATTTTACTTTTGATTGTTAATATCAAGTTCATATGTCATATGTCATTCAAATATAATTTGGAGAAGTGAAATTAAATTATATATTTTGTTTCATATCACTTGTTGCTTAGGCCTTATCTGCTGCTACTCAACAGTTTGCCCTCCGAATCTTTTGGTTTAAAGGAGAACGGATACTCAGAGTTGTACTTGAAACTTCCATTAGTATTATTTTGCATAAGTTTTCCTCACATTTGAGCTGTATTTCCATTTCAGGGTCTTGATTTTGTCGTTGACAGTGGTGTAAGAGTTGCCGATCCTTCTACTGTTGTCGACATGATTGGGGCTTCTCCGAAAATTGTACGGCTCGGAAAGGTAATTATATATGTAATGCAATTCTCTATGTTTACATGAGTGCTTCAAGGCAATGTGCCTAAGCTTTGCATGGCATCTATGAGCTTTACATGAGTGTTATATCTTATATGAATGATGCTCAGGGACCCAAATTACACTGGATGGATGTGGAAGACGATAATGAATCCGATTTCTCAGCGGACGAACTCATCCCGTCAGCCACCTAGGACTCTTTCTCTTTGAAGGCTGACAGTAAATAGAGGAACATGGTTCGTTTCGAAGTCGAATCGGTACAGTTCCACGAAAGATATAAATGGAAATGTTCATCTTTGGTAACTGAGGTCAAGCAATGGTATTGTATGTGTATAGGCTCTTTTTAACAATTCTGTTTTGAACATTCTATCCATCCTTCTGTAACATTTTCTGAACTGTTTAGGAATATTGGTGAGAATGTCATTATCACTTAATTTTTAGGGTAAACTACACATTTAGTACCAAAACTATCAATTTTGGTCCGTTTTAATACTAAACTTTCAAAAAATTTAAGACTATATCTAATGTTTAGTTTTTATTTCATTTTAGTACCCGTCATTAAAAATTTAAGCGCATAGTACCTAAACGATAGATTTTGGTCCGTTTTAGTACTGAATTTTATTTTTTAAAACCTAACGTTAAATTTTGAAGGAGGCTACAAAAATCTAAAGTTTTTAATGGTGTGATATTAAAATGAAACAAAAATTAAATTTTGGGTATGATTTTATAAAAATGAAAGTTTAGGTATTAAAATAGATCAAAATTGATAGTTTAGATACTAAACCTATAATTTACCTTAATTTTTAACAATGTCAAATTTATCAATAGTTATCATTATTATAGATAATTTTATTCTTGTAGTTTACTTATGAATTTAATCATGTCAAATAAATTTAAAAAGTGAATAACAAAATAACAATAAAACCACTATCAAAATATTTACATCTCCTATTAATTTTTAACCTATCACCTATAGTAAGACAACCTTTTCAGTCCTTAAAATCACAACTTTTATAAAATTTAGGGTAAATTTATATTTAGTCATCCAACTATCACTTTGATTCCATTTTGGTCACTCATATTTTTTACATCATACCTAATTTTACATTTTGATTCAATTTTGGTCACACATGTTTAAGAAAACACAACTGTTAATGTGATAATTTGTTTTCTTTTTTTTTTCAATGATGACATGGTATTACCTTATGATAACAAACCATCATGATATTAATTTTTTAATAGTGGATGACCAAAACGGAATCAAAACATAACTTTAGGTATAATTTTTAAAAAAAAGTTAACTGACTAAAACTAAACCAAAGTGATAGTTGAATGACTTAATATTAGAGTTGGCAACGGGTTGAGATTTGGTCAACCCACCAGAACCGAAAAAAAGTATCCTTTGCTTGGACTTGGTCCGACCCGAAATTTATATATCTTCCATTTCACCCGACCCAAAAAACATATATTCTCCACCCGACTCGAGCCGAACTTTTAAAGTATAAACCTAATCAGACCCGAACCGATATAAAATAAGGACTTAATTAAACAAATATTTTTTAAAGAAATTAAATTATTATCTCTTAGTCAAGTTAGATCATAGTTTTTTCACCCTCCACTTGTACTAGACCCTACTCCTTAAAAAATTCGACCCGAACACAATTTATTTTAAAAATATGATCTCATCACATAGGGTCAAGTCAAAATCTATCGGTTTTTGATTAAATTGCCATCGTACTAAATATGTAGTTTACCCTAAATTTTATTATCAAATTTATCCCGCATCTAAGAGAAAAGTTTTGTTAAATCAAATGAGCTAATAACCAAATAGTCCAATCGGCCTGAACTCCATATTAATTGGGCCCAAAAAGATGACATGGCGGCTTTATTTATTTGTAAATCAGTTCACGATAAGCCTTTCATCCTCCTCCAACCTTTCCTTCTCTTTGTTCTTCATCTTCTTCCAAATGACAACAATGAGCTTCAGTTTGGTGGGCGCATTTAGAGGTCTTTCTTTATCAACAAGCTCCAATTCGTTGTTTTTGAAAGGCGAAGTGGGGGACTCAATTCCCAGAACGGCAACCGTTTCCTTCCCGACCAAATCCCCGTTCCCTCTCACCATCGAATCGGCGCACAAAAAGGGAGCCGGTAGTACTAAAAACGGCCGCGATTCCAAGGGTCAACGGCTCGGCGTCAAAATCTACGGAGATCAGGTGGCCAAACCCGGCGCTATCATCGTCAGGCAACGTGGAACCAAGGTTCAATTTTTCTTTAGCTTATTTAATTGTGGTTTTCGTTTCTTTTGTCGGGTATTTCTTTAGCTTCCGTTTTCTGGAAAAGGGTTATCTATTGATTTTCTTTAGAACTAAAAGAAATGAAAACAAATTATACTGTAATTATTACTTCTGAGACTTCCATTTCAGGAGAAAATGAAGCATGAAGGCTCAAAGTTGAAAGCATTACAAATTAGGTTAAATTATGGCTTTAATTTGACATAATTTGATTCTTCTACCATCATTAATGTTACGTCTTAAGTCTAAAAATCACTAACACTGTAAGAAGAAGCTTAAACTAATTGTTTAGTAACTAAACTATCAGTTTTGGTCTGTTTTTTACCTAAACTCAATGCCTACTAAACTATCAAATTTGGCTCGTTTTAGTAACCACTCTTTCATTTTTTTTTTCCAAAAGTTGAATTTTAAATTTTGAACGGATATTAAAATAAAACAAAAACTAAACTTTAGATATGATTTTGAAAAAATCGAAAACTTAGGTACTAAAACGGACTAAATTGATAGTTTAAGTATTAATCCCGTAATTTACCTAAAAGGAAATCAGTTGACAAATAGAACTCTTTTGGTGGTGTTAATGATTTAGGCTAAGGAATGAAGTTGAAAATAGTGAAGGGACAGAAACCATAATTTGATCCGTAAATCACTACATTCCTAGCTTGATTTTGTTGCTTGTTTCAGTTTCATCCAGGGAAAAACGTGGGGCTTGGAAAG
Organism: Hibiscus syriacus; assembly: GCF_006381635.1. NCBI lineage: Eukaryota > Viridiplantae > Streptophyta > Magnoliopsida > Malvales > Malvaceae > Hibiscus > Hibiscus syriacus. Next base: position 752,707 of record NW_024062565.1, on the reverse strand, counting down.
GATCATACAATCTTTTCATTGATCGATGGACTTGTGAAATTTGAGAAGTTCGGACCGGACAAGCAAAAGGTTTCGAATTCATATCCATTCATTCATATCATAGCATTCCTGAAGCTTTGTATGAATTCTGGGTTTTATTTGATCTGCAGATTAGTGTTTACCCACGAGTAGTTCAGCCTGAGAATCCTAACAGCTACAGAGCAAGGAAGAGGGAGTACTTCAGGATGCGCCGCGAAAGAATGAAGGCGAAGAAGGAAGGAATTCTACTTCGACCCGAACTTGTGCTCGCTTCCGCCGGTGATGATGCTACCGATGGTAATCCGGTTTGTTGATCAACTCTGTGAATACTATATCTATCTTGTACCTTGTCTTTGTATGGCAACCAGAACTTACAGGTTGGTACCAGGAAAGTGTACAAACTTGATGTGTCCAATTTGGCAATTTTAATTTCCAGTTTCATTTGTTATCTTTCTCTGTTTATGGCATCTGGTTTTAGTTTTCCTCTCTTGAGATGATAATGTTTAGTAACTACCGATTAGAGGTGTTCATAATCGGATCAATGAATCGGATATATTGGGTAGCGTAATTTTGAACACCCCTACTACCAGTAACCGCTTTAGTATCATTTAAATAGAATCACCTTATGGAATGAAACTGGCACTTTGAACTTAAGAAATGCTCATTAAATATTATCAACAAGCACTGAACTAGGTTACAGAGCAGAGAGCTCGTTTTAGAATAGGATTCCATGCTACATGCTTTAAAATGGATCAAAGTATTAATGGAAGAACCCTCCTCGACTGCTCGATCTCGCTCTCAACATCTAGTGAGAGAATTTCCTTTAAGACTAGGAAAAACAGTCTCAGTACGGTACACAAGTATCATGCTTAAACCAGCTGCAATGATGCAGAGTCCTGACATTTTCATGGAACTCAGAAAGAAGCATACAGAGCCTCGGCATTTTGGCGGTTCGTCTACACCAAACATTCCTGATAAAATCGATCCCAGAATCCGTGGCTAAATATGATGTTGATGAGCTTGTTTCTCGGCTTCTAGTTCATAGATACTGCTGGCAATTAGACTTGAGAAGATAAGTGTACCCGCCGGATTTTCCAGATTGAGGAAATTGTAGAGAGCCCCAAACTTCTTCAAGCCAAATAACTCAGAGGCAGTAGCTGGCGCGATCGCCCAGTGAGCACCGTAGCAAAGCCCAATCAACATAGTACTGATATACATTGCTTCAGGCCATCCCATGGCAAAGAAGACATGGCCAACAGCCATAACGAGCTGTGCCACAGCGATGGCTGCCGGTCTCGGATATGCATGATCCCTATACAGTAATGTCACACCAAAAAAATAAATCAAAGCCAGTATCAAAACTAAAGTCTGGTGCTATCAGCATCCAGGGACAAATCATTTCAGTCTGTATACCTCACAATAATCCCCAAGACGGAACCTCCGCCGACCCGACCGAGAAAGTTCCAAATGCTAATCACAGATACAAATATATGAGCATTATCATACCCCAGAGATTGGCTCATCTGACCAAGATTATCTATCACTGTCAACCCTGATCATGAACCAATAGAAGAGAGAACATGATAAGCCAAAAGTCTGCTGTCATCAAAATCTGCATCAAGGTAAAGTCCTCCCCAATCCGAGGACCTCTCGTCCTCTTCGCACTTACTGCCATCAGCGAACCTACTTCCTCGGGCATTTCATCTGCAACCTCACTGCATGCCACTTCATGTTCTTGACCATTCTGATCTTGCTCGGTCTTCAGTAGAAGAACCACTTGGTCAGAATCACTAGGCTCTTCGCGAAAACTTAGTACGATGGGAACGAAAATAAGAACAAACAAAATCACAGTAAAAACTGTGACTAAATTGTGGCTCAAGGCACCAATATCTTCAAAAATCACGATCCCCATCAAGTAAGCAGCCAAGAGGAGGCACACACTATAAATAAGTGCAAAGCTCAAACCATCAGAGGGATGCACTTGTTTGTGACCTTCAACATGTCTGATAATGAACATAAAAGCAACAACCTCCATTGTGCAAGCATGAATATCAAAGATGCTTGGTCTGGGAAATTAATAGTTGTGTATATCTGAGTCAAAACTGCACCACTCAAAGCAGAAAATCCCTTGAGAATTCCCCCCACTGGACCCCTGCTCTTGGGGAAATTTTGCACACAGGAAACCAGAACAGCCGTGTTGAAGTAGGTCTGGCCATTGGCTCCCACAAATAAAAAGGCGCACATCTGCATACCGAGACTGGTTATCGAAGATATCGGAATAAAACACCTTTTCTATTAGTCTTGTGTGATTACAAGATCATATCTGTTATAATTTAAACTTCATTCCCAAACTATGACCCTTATTTTAAATCAGTCCCCAAACGTTTGAATCTTTCAATTTTATCCTCAAATTCATCCAAATATGTAATCAGTTTCAACCATAGTTTATTTTTTTCTCAAAAATATAATAATTTAACTCGGTCTAATGATTATATTAACAAAGGAAGTATTAGTATATACATATAATGTAGGATGGAATTGAATTGTTCAAAAAGTCTGGAGACCAATTTATTTTGAAGATCATAGTTTAGGGATGAAAATGAAATGCTTAAAAGTTTAAGGACTAATTTATAATGATAGTCATAATTTTGAGATGAAATTGGAATACTTAAAAGTTTAGGGACTAACTTAGAATGAAGTCATAATTGAAGGACATGTGATGCAATCAACTCAAATTGTTTAGAGTTTCTTATAATATTATCATTTCTCTATCACTTTATATATATATATTATTCAATTAATTGTACGAACCAAGTGATCTCAATGATAAATGAATTGTTGTTATTCCTTGAGGTCTCGGGTTCTAGCACCATAACTACCGGAGATGTGAGCGTTTAATGTCAATTGAGATATTACTTACTATATCAACATAAGCTTCATGTTTACACAGTTGAACATTTCTCTTACAAATTACAATGACAAACAACCATGAAAACTAAAACAACAGTGAAAGGCATAATTATGAGAGAGGCCTACCCTTTGTAGGGATTAGTTAACATGTATGTGAACACCGATGGCCATTATCAATATGGTGAATATGCAGAAATATATGACCGCATGAACCAAGATGGCTATCCCACTCGTGCACATGTTCCCGAACTCGATCACCCTTATCCTCGACGGCAACTGGAACATCAACCCTGGCGACAACACGATGAACAATGCCACTGCGACCACCACCGGTCCCCAATCCGCATTCATTTCTCTATTTCTCCCCCTCTCCCACTCTCTCGATCGAAATTCTCTTATAACATCTCGTGTTTAGGGTTTAGGGTTTCCTTGGAGGCTAAGGAGGGGGATGATGTTGATTAATCTTGGTGAGAAAGAAGAGATAAGGTCATGAGGTATGCAAATGTTAGTGGGTTTTGCTTTACGGAGAACGAACCAAATTCTTTTGCTTCCATTAAATTGTAATAATTGTTTCATTTTCATGGCTTCTTTTGGTTTGCTTTATTGCCTTCCCCCCCCTAAAGATATATGTATATGTAATCGAAGAGATAAATGGAATACGTCTGCATGAGGAAAGTTGAGCTCTTTGAATGGTTCAATTTTACTGAGGATTTTTCTTGTTCACCCATGATTATATCTCCGGTTACCGGAAAATTCACATAAACTACTCCGGTTGCCTACTTTCAGGCCAGCTCTTCACTTCAACCGAACCACCATTCTTGCAGGCACGGATCCACCTAGGCAGGACGGATGGGGACGGTGGCCCCCAATAAAAATTTCAAGTTTTTATATGTTTTAGATATTTTCTTTGTATTTACTATAGAAAATTTATCTTCGCTCTCTAAAATTTTATAAGTTTGTCTTCCCGTAAAATTTTATAAGTTCGCCACCCCTAACATAAAATTTTGCGTCCGTCCCTACTTACATGAATTGTAATAAAAGACGGTCGACTGTCCCTCCAAGGGATCGATTGCCTCTTTTCAAACCATCTCCAATAAATTCTGATTCTAAGATGAACACTTACTCTAAAATATACTTACATCTCACATTGGTCACCTTTATAAATAATGAATTAGTATTTCCACGTCCTATAATTTATGTATTATATTGATTATGCAAATAGTTTCAGGAGATACATTTGATTAATGAAAAAGAAAAAAATTATCCTTAAAAGATAATCGATAGATTTGATTGATTTATTTTGATAACTGTAAAAAAATGAGACATATAAGGGTTAAAAAGGAAATATAAGTGTTGACGTTTGTTGACTTTTCTAATAGAATATTTTATGTCTTAACTACCTATTCTAAAACCCGATATACAAATTTATTTGGGTATGTATCTTCATTGATATTTAATGATCGGTGGCTTTATTAAAATCCTTTTAATAGTTTAATGGCATAATTGATAAAATAAAATATGATAAATTATATCATTTAATATCTAAATTATCAGTTTTGGTTTGTTTTAGTACTTAAACTTTCATTTTTTTAAAATCATACCTAATGTTTAGTTTTTGTTTCATTTTAGTACTCGTCGTTAAAAACTCAATGTGTTTAGTACATAATTATCAGTTTTGATCCATTTTAGTTCCTAAACTTTCAATTTTTCCAAAACTTAATGTTAAATTTTGAACGGGTACTAAAATGAAGTAAAAACTAAACTTTAGGTATGATTTTGAAAAAAATTTAAAGTTTAGGCACTAAAACATATCAAAACTGATAATTTAGATACTAAACACATAATTTACCCAAAAAAAAATACAATTTTAATTAGGGATGGGCATGGGTCGGGTTTTTGGTCCACCCGACCCGACCCGACCCGAGAAGAAGGGGACCTCCACCCGTGACCCGACCCGACGAAATTAATTTTTCACCCGACCCAACCCGACCCGATAGATAGTTTAAAAAACCCGACCTGACCCGAAATAATAAAAAAATTATTTTTATTCAATAAAAACAGTGACTAAATTGGAAAAAATAATATATGGAGGGGTATTATTGTAATTATTCCTAACTATATAGGGTAAAATTATATATTTTTTCCGGGTTGGATCGGGTCGAATTTTTTTCACCCTAAACCCGAACCTGACCCCAAATTGTTTTTAGAAAAATCCAACCCGATTGGGTCGGGTCGGAACCCGTCGGGTTCGGGTTAGATGCCCATCCCTAGTTTTAATAGTCAAAACAGAATCTACCGTATAATTTAGTGGCTACACAATTAATTACCCAAAAATTATTAATCTTTTGTGTAAACTACCTATTTGGTCACTCACTTATTCCTACATTTCTGTTTTGGTCATTCAATTATTATTTTTTCAAAATCATATTGAATATTACATTTCGTTTTTGTTTTGGTCAAGTAAGTCACCTTAACATGTCACTTTGCCTTCTGTCAATGGGGTAACAGTTAGACCTGGCAAATTCGACCCAAATTCGATTACCCGAATCAATTTACCCCACCTAATACTCGATATTAACCCGAATATGATGATCAAATTTGATTTGAAACCCGAATCATACCCAACCTGAACCATACTAAATCCAAAGTTTAGCTGACCCAATATGGACCCATATCCAAATTTGACCTGAATCGAAAGCAACTCGAACAAAAAATAATATGAATCGAAGCAACCCGAACCAAATTTAACCCTATCCGAAATTAATCAGAATCGAAAGCAATTAAATCGAAAATCTATATATACTTGATTAGACTTATAACCAAATTAAGCCTAAATGATAAGATTAACAAATGAGGACATATTTTTATAAGAATAATGCAACAATTCTACATATACTTGATTAGACTTATAACTAATTCAATTTGAATTAACCTGATCCAAAGGTTGACCCAAATCGAAAATCAATCGATCCGATATTGACCCGAGCCAAAAATCATTTGATCTGGAAAAACAACCGATTCGATAGTCACCCGACCCAAAAATTGACCCAACTGAAAATTGACCCGACTCACTAGCTGATATGACCAAATTTACCATACACCAGAACTAAATCCGAACCAGTCCCGATCCAACCCGAATAAAATTAAACCAAATATATTCTAGACTCCAAAATAAACTGACCCAAACCTGATCTGAATGACATGTTTGCACCTCTAGTAATAGTTGCTAGTGGTCGAATGCCAAGTTTATTATAAAACGATAACATTAGTAACATTTTCGGTAATTTTAGAACTTCAATATTGAAAGAATAAACTTACTCATACTTGAGTGACCATTTTAATAGTTTACCCTATTCTACAAATGGTTTTTTAAACTAAAATCAGGGTAAAATATACATTTAGTATCTGAACTATCAGTTTTGACCAGTTTTAGTATATAAACTTTTAATTTTTTCAAAACCATACCTAATATTTAGTTTTTGTTTCATTTTAGCACATGCTAAAAACTTAATGTTAAGTTTTGAAAAACCTGAAAATTTAGTACTAAAACTGATAATTTAGGTACTAAACGTGTTAACTTTTTAACGGCATAGTACTAAAATAAATAAAAACTAAATGTTAAGCTTGATTTTGAAAAAAATAAAAGTTTAAATACTAAAACAAACCAAAACTTATAGTTTACCCTAAAATCAAATTACATTCACATGAATTACAACAGCAATCTTCGATAAAACTCCTTCCACTTCCATATATCCACAAAATGAAAATCTTCAACAACATAGAAAATGTCAAAGGAATCTTTATCGCAACTACTGCAATTTTTTTTCTTTTTGAAAAGTTTAGTACTAGATTTTAGTTTAGGTACTAAACGTGTAATTTACCCTATTAATTAATTAACAGAGTAATTATCAAGGGTTCTCCATTATCGTCTAGTGAGTCTCTTGAAGCATAACTTGTTCAGAGTTGTTCCGTTCATGCTTGAACCGTTCTTGAACCGACGAAATGTAAGTTGCAGCTTTGATGTCAACAGCTTCATCACCGGCAACCCCAAAGAAGGTGTCGATTTGGCTCAAATTCTCTCTCTTCTTATCGGCAGGTACGAAAAACGAAACCTGCTTCGGTTGCGAAACGTTGTAGTCCCGGTGAATCCAAAGGCTGAATGGAGCCGTCATCGTGGCGGAAGCCTGGTTCGGCATCACACTCGTGGCCGAACCAGGCTTCGCTGCTCGGTACAACGGGGTCAGCTTCGCCTTGAGGAATCCTCGGCGCTTTCTGTTGGACTCCATCTTATTACCTCTGTATCGTTGCTATTCAATTTCAGATCAATTGATCAAATGATGTGTACTATAGCAGCATAAGAGTAGGGTGACTATATATATATATATAGAGAGAGGCATAATGTCGAAATTTATTCTTAATATTTTGATAAAATAATTATTTTAATCTTTATTCTCGTAAAGAATTTTAGTATCTTACATTTCATTTTGAAAGAAAATACTTCTAATTAGATTGAAACGGTTAATTAACGCTCAGTGTTTACCCTTGATGTGATAAGTTTGATATGTCCAAAGTGATAATATGATATGCATTTACATAACCTGTGTATATGTGGCATGTGTCACAACATCTCCTATATACATATGGCATGTGAAACATTATCACTTCAGATACATAAAACTTGTCACGTCAATGACAAGCGTCCACCGTTTGTCAACTAACGTTTCTCATCTCATCAGAGATCATTTTACTTCGAAATAAAACGTCGATCAAAACATTCTAAAAAGATTAAGTTAAAGTGATTATTTTATCAAACGTTATAGATATTTTGATACTAAATCATATATTATATAATAGTTAGAGACATAGATACGATGCATCAAATACTATTCGATTAATAAGACTCGGTTGTAAAATATCTTTTATAATTATTAGAGGGAATCAGCATAAGGGGGAAAAGTAGCGGAACCTACCATGTAAGAAAATATTCCTTGTGTCTGATTTGCTCATGTTATGACCTTTTAGGGACCACCTTTTAGTCCATGGTAGATGGCAGTTCTTCTGGTTCATCTCTTTTTTATATTTGGATAAGCGAATGTGAATCTTCAGATAAGATGAGCTTGTTTATATGCATGCGTGTTATACTTTAAGAAAATGAAACCAAGACTAGACCATTGTGAATAACTCATTTGAGTTATCATGGTCGTATACGGTTTATTTTTTGATTTAAGTGAATAATCATAATCGATTATTAAATTTCGATTGGTCAGTCTGTCTCTGAAGGGAGAAATATGAGAGAATGTGTAGAGGGTGATGTTAGAGCGTCTCTGGTTTACAGTAACCCTTATTGTTGATATTAATCGTAAGATCATAATAATAATCCTTATTGTTGGTGTCAGAACTAAGATTACGATAGTAATATGTTAGGAAATAAACCGAGTACAAGTAATTTCCCTATAACCAGATTAGTGAGAATGTGAAATAAAAGCAGAAAAATAATACCCGAAAATTGATAACGGAGTTCACCCAATTGTGCTTACGTCTCCAGGTTGCTGCATATCTTTTACTAAGAGAGAAAATTTATAGGTGTTTACAAAACACTCACTACTCACAAGAAAGCTCTCTAGTATAAGAAGAAAGAAATGTTTTGGGATGATTTTGAAGCTAAATGAGCTAGGGTATTTATAGTTAAAACTTAGGGACTAATCTTGTAAATACCCTAAAGTGTGTAGTGACTAAAATGTAATTAAGCCAAAAATCATTTTCAAGAACCAACTTTCTCTTGTTTGCCAAAGATGCAATCCTCGCATAGTCCGACATCTACATTCTTTAGATCCGGCAGCTTCCCTTTTGACAGAAGTGTCTTCATTCCTTTCTCGCTCATATGGCCAAGCCTTAGGTGCCATAGGTTTGATTTTCCATCAGCATCTGCTACTGCAATGATATTCTCTAAATTCGAGGTTACATAGAGAGTACCAGTCTTCTTACCACGAGCAATGACGAGTGCTCCTTTGGTAATCTTTCATTCACAGCCTGAAAAGGTTGTACTATATCCTTCTCCATCAAGCTGTCCAAAAGAAATCAGATTTCTTTTGAGGCCAGGAATATGTCTCACTCCTGTCAGCTTCCAGGTGGTCTGGTTTGGCAGCCTTTAGCCGGATGTCTCATTTTCCGACGATCTTCAAGGTTTCATCATCAGCAAGATGAACCTTCCCAAAATCACCACTGACATAGTTCTCCATGATTTCTTGGCATGGGGTGGAGTGGAAAGATTCCCCTGAATCATAGATTCATGATTCAATCGGACTGTTGACGCTTAGAATCATGGCATCACCTGTCTCCTTTGTCATGTTAGCAGATTCCTGTGCACCGGTATCTTTTTTCAGTGCTCGATAATCTCTTTTAAAGTGACCGTTCTTGCCACAATTATAACATGTAAAATCTTTCTTTTCCGTTCTGGATTTTCCCCGTCTGAATTTTGATCTACCAAGATTTGAATATCTTTCTGAAGTTCTTCCTCTAGACTCCGTGTGCAAGGCTGAGGAGGTTGATGCTTCACCCGATTCTTTCCGTCGAATTTCTTCACTCAATACCAGATCCCGAACATCGTCGAATTTCAATTTGTTGTTTCCCGACGAGCTGCTGACTGCTGTAACAGTAGCATTCCAACTATCTGGTAGAGATGATAAGAGAATTAAAGCTCGAACTTCATCATCGAACTCAATTTCCACTGAACTTAACTGGGTTGTGATTGTGTTGAGTTCATTTAGGTGTTGTGCCGCCATCCGCAAATTGAATAATCGTCTCATCAAATGAACTTTGTTTGAGGCCGATGGCTTCTCATACATACTGGAGAAAGCAGCCATAAGACCCGCCGTGGTTTTTTCCTTTGCTATGTTGAAAGTAACATTGCGGGATAACGTTAGTCGAATAACTCCGAGGGCTTGTCTGTCGAGAAAAGCCCAGTCTTCATTCTTCATGCCCTCTGATTGTTTATTCAGAGTTCTGTTCATGCGCTCTGCTACGCCATTCTGCTGCGGTGTTATGGGAACTGTTGTCTCCATCTTGATCCCATTGTTTGCGCAGAAATCTTTGAATTTACTGTCTCTGATATAGATTTCTTCCTCCAAATCACCATGAAGGAAAGCTGTCTTTACATCTAACTGCTCAAGATGTAAATTCTCTGCAGCTATAATTTTCAACACCAGTCTGATTGTAGACAGTTTTACGACTGGAGAGAAAATTTCATTGTAGTCAATACCTTCTTTTTGCTGAAAGCCTTTGACAACCAATCTTGCTTTGTAGTGTTTTCTCCCATCGTGCTCTTCTTTGATCAAGTAAATCCACTTGTTATGGAGCGCTTTCTTTCATGGTGGTAATTCAACTAATTCCCACGTCTGATTTGACATAAGCGAGTCCATCTCATCTTTCATGGAAGACTCCCACTTGACTGAATCCTCCACCTGCATTGCTTCATCATAGCACTCTGGTTCACCATTGTCAGTCAGTAACAAGTAGTGCAAAGAAGGCGAATAACGTTGGGTTGGTTTAGGAATTCTGGAGGAGCGTCTCAGTTCTGGTGTGCGTGGTTCTTCTTGAACTGCTTCAGGATTGATCTGAATATCATTTCCAGAAATCTCCTCGAACTCAGCAAATTCCTTTGTTTCAGCCTCGATATTACTTGATTCTGCGGTTGACCTGTCTTTGTACATCACATTTTCATTGAAAATGACGTCTCTTCTTCTGATGATCTTTCGATTTTCGTAGTATTATTTTTCCGCTTTTATTTCACATTCTCACTAATCTGGTTATAGGGAAATTACTTGTACTCGGTTTATTTCCTAACATAATCATGATTGTTGGTTGCTTAGTACGTACGACCAGCTGACACTAGATTTAACTTTAATGAATCGTGTGAATTTATTAAAAATCATGTCAAAGGATCATAACTTTTCAAGAAGTATAATATTCGTCAGATTCTTCGTCTAAAGACGTTCTCTCGATATCTTAATTGCGAAGAAATTCTGTGAAGATTTTGTGTATGAAGAGTGATTTTGTAAAGAAGATCCGAAGAAAGTATAACACCATTAATTACTGTAATGAGCTTTCAACATGGAATATTTGCTTTATGCAGACATAGACTAAACAGTGAAATGAAAGTTTCCACGTTTTTGGAAGTACATGTATGGATAAGATGTACATATATTCTATTTTTCACTTGATTGAAGCACCTTAGCAACTTTTAGTGGGGGCTTAGATTCTCGGGTAAATTACATATTTAATATCTAAACTATTAGTTTTTATCCATTTTAGTATTTAAACTTTCAATTTTTTTAAAATCATATCTAACGTTGAGTTTTCAATTCATTTTAGTACCCGCCGTTAAAAACTTAACGCGTTTAGTACCTCAACTATCAGTTTTGGTGCGTTTTAGTACCTAAACTTTCAATCTTTTTAAAACTTAACGTTAAATTTTGAACGAGTTACTAAAATGAAACAAAAAGTAAAGTTTTAAACGACAGGTACTAAAATGAAACAAAAACTAAATTTTAATTATGATTTTGAAAGAATAAAAGTTTAGGTACTAAAATAAATTAAAACTGATAGTTTAAGTACTAAACATGTAACTTATCCTAGATTCTTCATCTTTCACCTATGGATATGTACCTTTTTTTTTGTTTTTCTGGTTTGTTTGGAATAAGAAATCCAACTTTGGAATCTTGTCTTCATGAAAATGAAACTCACATTGCTATTAAATATTATCTCATAAAATGAATTATTATGCTTGTTAATAGGGTTAATATCATGTTTCACTCTAAATATTAATTTAATATGTAATGTGATATATATATATATATATATCATGTTTATCTATTTCTATTATAGAAGGGTAAATTATTACACTATTCTTCACTGAACTTTACTCTCGTTCTTATTTTATTCATTATATTTTTAATTTTTTTTAATTTATTTACGAACTTTCGAATTATTTTTGTTTTGACCACTATTTATTATTTATTATTATTATTATTGTATGACAAACATTTTTATTATTAAATATAAAATAATTTAAAATAAATAATAAAATAATATTTTTTATTAAATTTAAAAGGGCTTAAAATAATCATCGTTCACCATCAACCACCGTCAACCTTTGAAAATTAACGTTAAATTTTGAACGAGTTACTAAAATGAAACAAAAAGTAAAGTTTAAACGACATGTACTAAAATGAAACAAAACTAAATTTTAAGTATGATTTTGAAAGAATAAAAGTTAGGTACTAAATAAATTAAAACTGATAGTTTAAGTACTAAACATGTAACTTATCCTAGATTCTTCATCTTTCACCTATAGATATGTACCTTTTTTTTTTGTTTTTCTGGTTTGTTTGGAATAAGAAATCCAACTTTGGAATCTTGTCTTCATGAAAATGAAACTCACATTGCTATTAAATATTATCTCATAAAATGAATTAGTATGCTTGTTAATAGGGTTAATGTCATGTTTCACTCTAAATATTAATTAATATGTAATGTGATATATATATATATATCATGTTTATCTATTCTATTATAGAAGGGTAAATTATTACACTATTCTTCACTGAACTTTACTCTCGTTCTTATTTTATTCATTATACTTTTAATTTTTTAAATTTATTTACGAACTTTCGAATTATTTTTGTTTTGACCACTATTTATTATTTTATTATTATTATTGTATGACAAACATTTTTATTATTAAATATAAAAATAATTTAAAATAAATAATAAAATGATATTTTTATTATTAAATTTAAAAGGGCTTAAAATAATCATCGTTCACCATCAACCACCGTCAACCTTTGAAATTATTTTTATATTAAAATTATAATAAAAATGTCACATCATAAGGAAATAATAATAAAATAATTCAGAGTGATCAAAAATAAGAGCAATTCAAAAGTTCAGTGAGTAAATTAGAAAAATTGAAAATACGATGAATAAAATAGGAGAGAGTAAAGTTCAATGAGGATTGATGTCTTTTACCCAATATGGAATATGACATGGACCCTTGCACCTGTCATAATTGTTTTTTTTTAAGAAAACAGTATTATTTACTTAATTCATGATAGCAGGATTGGTTGTTAATGATTTCAATTTTCACTTAAATGGTAATTTTGAAACAATAACATATTTATAAATATTTTTGAGAGCGGATATAAGTAAATTAATAACACATAAGAATGGGTCAAACAAAATTAATAAAACAAGTAACTAATTGAAGAAAATTTGAATTTCAAGGTTGACACGTGTCCACCTAAAATAAGGGTGGATCTACAATTGCTTTGAAACGTTAGGTACCGATTTTGATAAGAAAAAATTAGACACCTAAAATAAACATAGTTAAATTTAATATTATATTTAACATGTTTTCTTATTTTAAAATTTTTGAATTATTAAATAATAATTTGATGCTTTTTAGCATTTTTGATAAACATAATAATTAAAAAGCATAATGTCTATAATTTCCTACCATTAGATATCTCTGAATATAGAATTAGAATTAAATATTAAGTAAATTAAATATTTAACTAAAAATGATAGAATTTAAGATCTGGTTACTGAATTAAGTAAATTTTCTCGATGTTAATAATTTTGAATAAGTGTCCAAATTAAAATAATAAGAGAATTCAAGTATGCTAGAAATTAGAATATAGAGACTAAATAAGAAATTAATCATAATATAGGACTAAAATAATAGTTTTAAAAAATTTATTGCTGACAATTTGTACTGATTGTTTACATCAAGAACAGAGAGAAATGAAATGTATCAAATTAAAAAACAGGGACTAAATAATAAATTAGACCATATAGGATCGGACTAAATGCAGAATTTGACCAAGAGTGTACAATTGTTCCTTGGGCTACCTACCTGTCCTATATAAAAGGAGTAAACTACATCAGATGTCACCAAACTTTAAGCATTGTATCGTTTAGACAAATAAACTTTTGATTTTATCAATTATAACAGTGAACTTTGATTTTTTTTAATTATACCATTTAACTGTTAAATCGTTAACATCACGATGTCATGACTAACGGATGTCGACTAGACATCTCACCAAAATGACGTCGTTTTGATCCGACTGTTAATGATTTAAAGGCACAGTGATATATCGTGAACAATACGAGGCCCATCCTACATAAACGATCTCATACGAGGCCTGGTTAAAGACTGCGCCCCATCTACGAATACAGTAGTCCCGGTCATATATCGTGAACCATCGCTGATCAAGTACACGACAGTCGAAGCCAGGTCGTGTTTAATCTCCAGCCATCTCTTCAATGGCACTGCGTCTTTCACCAATTTCTCTGCCGTTTCCTTCCCCTCCCACATCAGATATTCGTCTTCCAAGTGCAAGCCACGAGCGATTGCATTGACCCTGATCTTGTGTTTCCCGATCTCCAAAGCTGATAACTGTCAAACAAGCAGCAAAAACTATGCATCAGGCACAAAGATGCCAACATCCCAATTGATTGAGTTTGAATCGTTTCGGATTATTAATTCGAATATTGATCTTTCGGGAAGAGAATAATGATTCCGTAATGTTAGTGTATGTTTATGTCAGATCTAGGATTACGATTGTTATTTATAAATCAACAGATTTCGGATTAAAATGATACGAGCAAATTAGATTGAGTCATTGTTATAGAATATACTTACTCTTGTTAGCTGCTGCACTGCAGCCAAGCACGAACCATAAGCAGCAGCACCTCGATGAAGTCCTCTTTCAGCACCGAGTATTGTGGTCATGAACACGATCGAACCACCCGATTTACGGTCTCGCATGCGCTTGGCCACGGCATTTAGTAGAAACATTGCAGCCGTGAAATTTATTCTTATGATCTTTTCCAACTCTTCTCCACGTAATTCCAGATGATCTTGTATCTTTCCTGTATCAGAAAATCCAAGATGTCCGGTCCGGTGTAAACTTATATCGGAGTCAATGTCGAATCGAATACGAATATATCTAAGGATACACTACATAATTGATCGCTTTAGGTTAAGTTTTGTACACTTTTTATCACTGAATTCAAATGATATAATAATATTTGATCACTTTTGTTTTTTGTTAATTAAGATTTGGTGTGAGATTTAATTTTCGTTAGACCTCCTAACGAATTACTGACGTGCCACAATGAGTTTTGTAAAATTAAAAAGGGTAAACTAGAATTAATGGTCACTAATGTTTAAGTAAGTTTTTTCCCTCACTAAAGTTTCACAAGTAACAAAATGGTCACTAAAACATCAAATAGGTCTTCGAACAATGATTTTATATCTAATTTTCCCCAAAAGCTTTCATATATATATATATTCTTTTAAATTTTAAAAATAAAACTTAGAAATCAATTTTTTTTACATTAATCAATCAAATATTTCGAATGATAAACAAGAAAATAAAAAGCTTTTGGAATAAATTAGATATAAAATTATTGTTCAATGACCTATTTGATGATTTAGTGACTACTTTAGTGGAAAAAAACAAAAACTTACACAAACATTAATGACCATTTATGTAGTTTATCCCTTTTAATTTTATAAATTCATTGTCAGTTACAATGTGTTAAAGGTAAGTGATTACGACTCAATCAAATAAAAACGTAAGTGACCAAATATTATGATTTTTGAACTCAATCAAAAAAATTGTACAAAACTTAAACGCAAGTGATCAACTCTGTAGTTTACCCTATATTTAGTATCGGATATGGATACATACCTTGATAAGCATAGCAATTGACAAGAGCATCCAAATGTCCAAACGCATTCCATGCCTTATCAACAGCTTCGTCAAAACCTCCCTCTCTTCCATCTTCCATATCCAATCCGACCACCGCCACTGTTGCCGCCGCCGCCCCTTCCGTCGGTTCCGTTATCTTCTCCTTCACTTTCCTCAAACACCCTTCGTCTCCCATCAAAACCAACCGGCAACCACGTCTGGCCAAATGCAAAGCAATGTTCACTGATATCTCATCTCCATTGGAAGTGACCAAAACCCTCTTTGCTTCATTCTTCTCCATCACTACGGCGAATAATAAATCAGCCTATATGGCTAAGCTTTTATATGAGAAATAAATGGTTGTTAAAAGATATGACCGATTCGACCAGGACCACACAAAAAAAAAACATGTTCCACTCACCTGTGGTTTCCTTTTAATACTTGAAGACTCAACTCGGACGTTCAAACTCAGTTTTTTAAGGCATGGGAAGAAATAAATATGTGAAAGTAACGTTTAGGTTAAATATAGGGAAGGATATTCATATTGGTTGTTGGGAAATTGAATGATACAGATAGGCAATTGTTTTATTTATTATCTTTGCTGACAATGGTTAATTAATGTGAGCTTATCATTTTGATTAAGGGTGAATATTTATTTTTATTAGTCTAAGTTGATTAAGGTAGTACATGTTCGAAATGATTCTCAATCATTTGACAATAAAGATTGAAACATCTTTGATCGAACCCAGAGATGGATTGGGGAGGGGGCGGGTGGGGGCAGTCTCCCCTGCAAATTTAAAATTATCATATATTTTAGATTTTTCTATGTATTTTCTATTGAAAATATTTTTCATCCCCTGAAATTTTACAAATTCAAGTTCGTCCCACCGGCATAAACTCTTGCGTCCGTCACTAATCTAACTCAAGACCTCTAATAATAAGAACTAATTGATTTAATTAAACGGTCAATAAATCAAATATTGATATTTAATATATATATATATATATATAAAGGTGAGGTTTGAAATGAGTCAACTGTTGAGGGAAGTTTTCGTGAAATTTCTAGTATATTTTCCATGAGGATTCCTTTGTGAAATCAAAAAAATAGTTGGTGTGATCTCCGAGTTGACTGCAAAGTATCTTTTTGTTCCTCCTTTTATGGGTTTGTTGTACTTACTCTATTCTTTTCCGACGTTGTTTTTTTTCCTTACTAAAAAAGATTAGGGTAAACTATGTATTTAGTATCTAAACTATATGTTTTAGTTCGTTTTAGTACTTAAACTTTCATTTTTTTCAAAATCATACCTAATGTTTAGTTTTTGTTTCATTTTAATACCCCGTCGTTAAAAATTTAGCGGTTCTGCATTTTTTAATCATTCTAATTCAGTTTATTAATAATTTTGTGACATGCCATTTTTTATTTTTATTATTTTATTTAAATATAATTAAAATTAAAAATAAATTTGAAAGTTAGACTGATTAAATTAGGAGTAATTTGAACGTTAAGTAATAAAATTAAAAAAATAAACTTTAGTGATCAAAATAGGAGTGAGAGATGCTTGAGAGATGAATGATGCAATTTACCCATAAAAAATGTGTCACATGCAAATCACCTGTTAAGTATGATTTTGAAAAAATTGAAAATTTAATCACTAAAACGGACTAAAACTGATAGTTTGGTAATAAACGCATAATTTATCCAAAAATAAAAACTTTAATCATTTTTTGGAATTATATTCCAACATTTGATTTGCAGGAAAAATCGTTATCAGGTAATAACTTATTACCAATAGTAGCAATTTTTGGTTAAAATGATGGAAATGTCAGTGCCTTCAAATTTTTAGGTATTATATAATTTCTGTCACTTTAGACAAGAATACATCTGGAATAATAAATTATTTTCATATGGATCTTTCTCAATTCTCGTTCTTTGTACTTTACTCTAAATTATAAACATAATAATAATAATATACAAAGATTTTAATTAAGTAAAATATTAATAAATTTTAATAGTTAAAATTATTTTATATTTTTTAATATTTAATTTATTAACTATTTATAATTTTACGAGATAAAAAATGCTATTATTGAAAAAAATATAGTTATTTAAAATAATATCTAATTTTGAGTTATTAAAAAATAAATCTTATACATTGAAAAATAACATATTTGTCCACATGAGACCACAAAATTATTATTTCATATTATATTATATTTTATATAAATAAATATGATACTTATAAAATTATTTAAAAATATAAATTTAATATACTAATTATATTAATTATATGTTAAGTGTATTTTTTCCTCGAAAGTTAAACAGTGTAACAATTAAAATATTATATAGATTTTTATTCAAATATTTATAATTTAATATCAAAGCTTAACTTGTTGAAAAAACATATATCATATGGATAATTTAATAAAATATACATTCATGTAATCTTATATTCATCCCAACAGTTTAATCTTACATTTATGTTAAACAAACCAAATAAGGTAATACGATATTTCCAAAGTAATACAACATTTTAGTAATCTTATTCTAAAAGGTAATTTTACATTATGCGAACCAAACGACAGCTAAAAGGATTCAAATTCGAGTATTTTAAAATAAAGAAATGCTTAACTATTCTATATACCTTAAGCTGTAATTAATAAGATGGATTCCTCCTAAAGGTCTTCTTTTCTATTGAGTTCACCTCCACTCAATCACACACATTACAACATTTTGATATTTATAAAGCCATAAGGTTGATGAAAGCTATTCATAAGAAATTTGTTGCAGTTTCTTCAGTACAGCTCCAACACCAAGTCTACAATGGCAGCAGTAGATGATGGTTAGACACATTATTGGGGGGGAAATGAATCAAATCATCACTTTAGTCCATCTTTTAAAAAAATGAATTAAAGGATCACTTTAGTCCATATTTTTCGTTTTAATTTTTTGTTAAAATAATCCATTTTTGATGAAAATTATTAGTTAACTAATGGTCGACGCATATTGTTGACGTGGTATTTGTACATGTGCTAAATTCTCATGTAACATATGTCACGTCATCATATTAGGTGACGTGACATATATCATCACCTAGTATATATCAAATTAATAATTTAGAACGTATAAAAATTTTACGTCAGCAATATGTATCGATTGTTAGGTAATTAACAGTTTTCATCCAGCAAAAATTATTTTGACAAAAACTTAAAATATTAAGGACTAAAGTATTAAAAGAAAGAATAGAGGCTAAAATTATCATTTGGGTGATGTGATATATATCGCGTCATTACCTTAAGTGACATGATACATCTCATATTGACAATTTAACACGTAGAAATTTCATGTCAGCAACATGCATTAATCGTTAATCAAATATCAGTTTCCAAAGGGACTATTTTACTTACAGTCTGCATCTGTTTTAATCCAATGCTCCCCATTTGCACTTGCAGCAGTACAGTCATGAAGCTCATATTTAGGCATTTCTGAGATGGACTTATAATCTTGGGGTCCTTCCATTGACCTTAATCCCTCAGGAAACCACTTGTTATCTTCACTGTAAGGAGCATTATTCATCTTCTTCCCATGCAAATTTTTGGATTCTCTGTCAGCAACGGAGCTTTCACTTTCAGGGTGAACTTTCCTGTGGAACATTTTTATAACCTGCAAGCCACACTGATAAGAAAATCATTATAGAAAGTGTATTGTAACTCCACAAGACTCACCTTTTGGAGTTTTTTCTTGGTTGTAGCAGAATTTGTTTCTTTAGGAGAAGAAGGATGAATCTTTTTCAGAATTTTGTTGATGAGATGTTTGACAGGTTTCTTGTTGTGCTTGTTCTTCATCTCCAGTTTCCCACATTTTCCCATGGGGATCTCTTCTGCAATTTTTGTTTCTGCAAGTTCAATTGAAGACCCAAACAGGTATCCTTGAAGTGGACACATGATTGTCTTCCCATTACCTTGAGCATTGACTTCTCGAATCGGCTTACCGCCAAGTGTAATCGAGTTAACCGGACTATTTCTTCCTGGTGATTCATTGGAACCATGTTCTTCAGCTTCAAGGAACTTCTCCAGTTCATCATTGATGAGCTTCAGATGATTCTCGGTCACCTCGGTTTCTTCTTCGGCTATGTTCTCTAGAGGCGTGGTGAATGTTGGCGTTACAGGCTCGGACCCTAGCGTTCCGATGGTGAGAAAGCCATGGAACAGTCCTGAGACGGCAGTGGATGTTCCATCATCTCCAAAGTTGTCCTGATCAGTGAGAGATGATGACTGAGCAGAAAGACATGCACAGTAGCTACCTGAAATCAGGATTTAAAGATTAGGAACACGACTTGCACTACAAGTAACTTTGATGAGTTTAGTGCAATAGAATCTAATGAGCAATGCATTATTTAGAGGGATCAGAAGAGCCGATTATCGTGCTCAACCACGCTGATCCGATCTCGTGACGATTTTCGTGTGATGGATTGTGGATTGTTTCGAGAAAATCGGAATACCAATTGTGAGATCCTTGAATGGTTCAACATTAGTTGGCCGAAGCTTATGCTGCATCCATCCTAGAAACTGCAATGACAACGGCAAGGGTGTGAATTTAGCAGGAATTTTAAGTGTTTAAGCTATTCCAAGATGCAACTGGAGTAGAGACTTACCTTCATTTTCATTCTTGCTTTGAGGAGCTTGACGTTAAATTCTTTTGGTTTTCATACGAGGAATGTATATAGAGAGAGATATGTTTAGATGATTAAGCGGAAAAGGAGCTAAAGGCACTGATGGAGTGGCAGCTAGAAGGGTCTGTTACAGGTGTGAGTATGTTGATACAAGTAGAAAGATAGAAAATTTTTGGTGGGATGTTCTTTGTCGCAATCCAATCAAGTGGACAAATTCGGGAGTATATTTTTATGTTACGGATGTAGTTTATGGTGTGCAATGACCTTAAAAAACATTATTATGCGACTATTACATTGTGTTACGGCCAAAAGACTCGATAATTTACTCAATTTTATGGTTTGTCAGACTAAAATGTCTCGAGTAATCTATACGTTAAGGCATTGCAAATTCTAGTTATTGGTTTAACATCTTGAAAGAACATATCCGAAAAAAGAAACTCAAACACCAGTGTTTGAAACATAAGTTATTCGATTAAAACAACAATTGATTATAGTGGATGAAAAATTTGCTCAAATGAAAGTAGAAGTAGAAGCGAGAGAAGCTGAGAGAGAAGCGAAAGAAGCGAAGTAGCATATCAGAGAAAATATGATGAACTTCAAAAACAAATTGAAGCAGATGATGCAGCAAAATCAAGTGCGAAGTTCACACCCAATGTGATTTCTTAGGCTCATGTCATGTTTATTCTAGTTAAATTGTATTACATTTCATTTGAATGTTTAACTACATTACTTGAATGTTTGTAAACTTTTATTTATTTATTTTGTTAAGTATTTTTTACTTAATTCGAGTCGTATCAAGGTTGTTATTGAATATTGTTACATGATATATTAAATGTAGGCTATAATAGTACAAAATAGTATTTGTAAAATAGATTCGATTAGCGACGTTTAAGATGAAAAACGTCACTGAAGGACTACACATTTGCGGTGTTTTTGGCTCCCAAATGTCGCTATATGGCTTAACATAAGCGGCGTTTTAGTATAACAAGTGAAGCTATATATCATAGTATATAGCGGCGTTTTATTCACAAACACCACTAAATATCATGGTGTATAGCAGCGTTTTTTATTTACAAACGTCGGTAACTTTTGCAATATTGGTTTTTATCGACATTTTTTGCGGGTTTTTTTTACGTTGGGAAGTTTTATTGCGACGTTTGTAAACGCCGTTATAGGATTAAAATAAACGTCGCTATTGAATTGTTCTACTGTAACGACTCAACATTCGTCAAAAGTAAGAAAAACGTCTCTGGAAGATCTAGATCTTAAAAAAATCACGATTTGTTAACATGACTTAAGATATGTTTATGTGATCCACTAGAACTAAACTCACCATCACTGGTAATATCTACTTAACCTGCTAACTTACGAGTAGTCATGATGATCATACATCTAACACCAACTTCAAAAGTCACTATAAAACCTCATTATAGAGATTAAAAGAAGGGATACGGCCTAGATAAAACCAGTTCATCTTCATTTATTTTTCTGTTATCTCATCATAAAGAGAGAGAATATCAATACCGACCAACGATTATTTTCTTATTAACTGTGTCTCTTTGCTCAAACCAAAAGAAATGAACCGTTTACAATCATCGTAAATCATTTGATATTATCAACAATATTGATTCTAATTTAAGACCTTCCAAATTATATGAAAACATGGGCATCTTGATATGGGACCAAGAGTGAGGCAAGTTTAACTTTTAGTTAGTATGCCCCCCCTTCCCTATTGACCATGATCCCCATAATGCATCTCTTTTGCAGCTTTAATAAAATGAACTGCCCCCCCCCCCATGCAGTGACGTCATAATGGATTTGCACCTTATGCAGGCATAAAAGATAGTGACATGGTTTATAATATTAAAACGATTAATAATAAATAAATATAATTTAAAAAAAAACTACGGGTAGAAGAGAAAAAAACTCTAATCGGGTCGAATAAGTATAAGATTTATTAATATTGTACCATGTGTGAATTTTCGATCGAGAAAAGGTACCATTCACACAGTACTGCAGGCTCTTATACACTATGATATTCTATTTGGAGCTTGACGAAGAAGAAGATGTTATGAGCATCGAGACAAAACACCTTAAACTAGGATCCACCCCCATGTAATTATGTTCTTCCTTTTTACCACGTGGGTGAATATCATAGTGCATTGTGTTGGATCCTTAGCTTTCAATCAATCTCCCAACAGTTAAGGGATAACTCCACCCTTTGCCCCTCAATCTGCAGGTGGTGAACTACATACACGTACATATGATGACAACCAACACCGCTGTTAACTTTTGCCGATTCTGGTTTCTTGTAATAAGTCATTTGCATGGATACAACTAGGGCTGAGCAACGAAACCGAGAAAATCGATACGAACTGAGTAAAACAGTTCGGTTCGGTTCGATTTGGCTTTAAACGGTTCGGTTTTCGGTTCGGTTTAAAGGCTTCATTTTTTTGATTCGATTCGGTTCGGGTTTTCCATATGGAACTCATTTGTTCCATATTGAACCGAATAGGCAATTTTTGTAAAAAAAATTATAGTTTCAAGTGATTTTTTCATTGAAAAACCGAAAAACCGAATCGAACCGAACCGAAAAACCTGAACCGTTAAAAAAACCGAATCGAACCGATAAAACCGATTTCGGTTTTTTCGGTTTTTTAACTATTCGATTTCGGTTTCGGTTTAAATATTGAAAAACTGTTTATTTCGGTTCGGTTCAATTTTTGGTAAAAAACCGAACCGAACCGAATACACCCCTAGATACAACAACTTATACATCAAACAAGTATCTATCTACCTATCTATATATATATATTTATATATAAAGTGTCAACCCTGATTAAAAAAGAACAGATACATGATTTTATGTTAGGGAAAATAAACTTTTAAAACTTTAAAGAAAATATTGATTTATAAAATTTCAAGGGAACAAAAAACAGATTTTCAATAAAATATATAAAATAATTCAAAATATATGATAATTTTAAGGCAAAAAGATATGAGAGGTTCATGTACTTCAAAAAAAAAAACAATGTGACCGCGTATTATTTCTCTCTCGATGTGATCCTCTAACTCAGAAAATAAATCATGTGTGATTCTTTGACCAATATTTTTCGTCGTTGAACGTTACAATGCTGACGTGGCAGTTCACTATGCTAACGTGGTGGTCTACAGTACTGACATGATAATCTACAGTAGTTGATAACATAGTAGATAACATGAAAGATAAGACACAACAGTAACTCAAACATAGTAAATGGATCGCCACGTTTGTCACGTGAATATCATAACGGTTAACGACGAAAAACACCGCTAAAGAACCATATTAAGGATGATTACTTCGACGTATCCACTGATCAAACCCTATTGAGTAGCATAACCATAATTACGTGAAAAGATACAATTTGTACAGTGTTGAATCTTTCAGGAATTTTCTTATTACTGCTCCATATTAATTTATGTCGGTAGCAGGAGCACATCTTTGCTTTATATCAGATCATGCAAGTATAGAAATAATTTAATAAATTTAATAATTTATTTAAAATTTTCATTAAATTAAAATAATAGTTGGATAATTGCATTCTTCCGTAAAGGAGTAATAATTTTATATTAAATTGTTAGGTAAAATTGTTTCAGATGCTACTGAACTTTGATTGTTGACTCGTTTACACCATTAAACTTTTAATTTTATTAATTATAATACTGAATATTAGTTTTACAGTCAATTATATCACTATATCGTTAAATTATTAACTAGAAAACTATATAATTAACAGTCGCTAACGTAGCATGTTTGATGTTAACTTAAAAGGTTAACATTTTAAATTACGTTTAACCAAAAATATTATATTTTTTTATAATATTTTTATTACATTTATTTTCTACCGTTTTTAAAATTAGATTACAGTAACAGAACTATCATGGTTTCACAAATATTTTTTGCTCTTTTTTTCTTACTCTACTGGACGGTGTTTGAGTAACATTTCTGATATGATAGCAACTTCAACGGCCAATATCAACTCTCATTTTATTGAATTAATTATTAGTATTTAATCTATTAATTTCAGCTCCCATTATTTCCATATATTGATGAATTTCGTTACCTTTTTCTTCAATACATCTTTACATGCTACTCTCTATCATTGCACCAAGCAGATATATTGGTTCCATGAACGTCTCTGGTAAGGGACTGAATTTTCCACGTGGATCAATCAGTTGTTGACAACTGATTTCTTGTTTTTAACCCACCCTATGATAATCAGAGGCATCGTATGCGCATAAAATCTTTGTTGAAAGATTCTTTCACTGAAATCAACTGTATAATGTGTCTTTCCTATTTAGTTAGGACAAAATCCTGCGTCTGTTTAAAATAGTTATGATAAAACCTTGAAAAAACTAAAAGAATAACAAAAAAATGGATAAAGTACACAAACGATCCCCAACTATAAGATATTATTTTATTAAGTACATTGACTATTAAAACTTACAAAATGATCTTTTGACAATAGAATGTTACTTTGTTAAGTTTCTCGATTATTTATTATATTCCAAACTTATCATTTTCCTTAAAAAAAATTAACGGTTGTTTAAACTGAATGTTAATATAATAGTTGAGATATGATAATCATTTGAGAATTTATGATCATATTTTATCTTATCACAGTCAACAAGATTAACATTCAGATCAAAATTTTGTCAATATTTAACGAAAAATGATGAGTTTAGAACATACTGAAAGTCCACAATCGAGTCAAAAATTTAAATTAGTTTAGTTGACGTTCATCAGCGGAACCATTAGTCAGATCAGCTAATGGACCACAGTTAGGGATGTAGGTATCCCTCCAAAAGGCTATCGTCTTCCCATTACTAACATTTCATACCATACTGTTTCTCATATGTTCCAAATACGGTTAATACCCCGCCAAAGTATAGAACAATTCAAATTTCTCAACACTTTTTGGACTATAACCACACCACTCAGTATCGATCTCGTTAAATGATCGACACTTAACAAGATCGACACTCATTTTCTCGATCATATGATCTCGAACGAAATATTTAATCAGACCCTTCATTGCAAGACAAAAACCTTTATTATTATTAAAAAAATAATCAATTAATTGCCTATGCTTCTCAAAAATAATCTATAAGGGTTAAAAAGATTTACAGGGGATGTACATAGTAAGTGTGGTTTGTTGTTGTCAATCGTCGAGGCGTTGGATCTCACCCATCATTATACGGTTGCTTGTGACTTTGAAACCTAATAGCGCAGGATCAATCTGTCTTCCTTTCTTCCCTTTCTTCTTGCCGCGTCCGGCCTGTAGACCGCCATCTGATGGTTCCAAGCAAGTGTTGTTAGCCGCCTCGTTCCCGCGAACCACCGGCTTCTTTAGAATCTCCATGAATGATGCTTCAGACACAGCGGCATCATTGCATGATGATGTCCTTCTAAAACGGACGTCTTTCTTGCCCGATGCCTGAGTTTCTACGCAACTCATTGATCCTAGATTTGCTGCCGTCTCCTGTCTTCCTTCTGAACTCAGTCAATAAAACACAAGATATCGTGACCAATATATACGATTTAAGAAACATAGGTCTCGAAAATTTTCTTTTCTTCATTCATCTTTCTCTATAATTAAAAGAGAAGTTGAAATCATACCATCGGAAGTTGTAAGGCTTGCAGAACTGTTCTGTTTGACAAATGCCAGTGAGTTTTGATCAGAAAAGACATCCTGGGATGAAGAAACCTTCGGCACAGGTGGGCATTTTTGCGAAACTTTGTCCAGTCCCTTTGGTAGTATTGAAGGTAACCTTATCAATAAAAGAGGTCCTTAGATCGTTTTGCAAATTAAATTCGATTGGTTAAAACTAAGAACGCATAACATTAAAATTAACGCAAAAGCTCCTATTACAAGTTATGATGATGGACATTAAGTACTATTCTCTTGCATAAACCGCGTAGTAAAAGAACCCCACCTATCCGTGGAAACATCATAGCCAACCGATTTATCAAATCCAAATTCGTAACCATGCAACCCACCGCTCCCATCTGCAGGATTCCACTTTTCAGGTTTAATTCATGTAAAAAATGGATTCTGCTTGGGAAAAATCGTAAAAGAGATTACCAGTACTATGAGAATTATGCCGGCTATGGATGCTACTTCGTAGATCACCGTACTCCAAGGCCGTGTCTGCTTGCATATTGTCTTCAAACACTGGCACAGAATCATTTTCCTTCTCGTTTGCTACCAGTTCTGCTATTTCTATATCCGCAGCTGATTTTCTCATCAAGCTAGCATCTGCATTACTACAAGGGTCTTCGATGCCCATCAAGAATGACTGCTCTTCTACAAATGAGCCAGAACCAGTTTTAAGAGGCAATCTTTCACAGTTAACCATTTGGTTGACAGAACCACTTGCAGCAACTCCATGCAAATGATCTTGCAACAATGCACATGAATTTTGAAGGCCTTCTGGAAACAAGTTCGCGTGATTTTCCTGGTTTGGAAAATGACTAAAAGGAAAATTGGAAGTTTGCTGCTCAGAAACAGGCCCAAAGGTTTCCCTCCCTCTAGAAGATGTAGTAGAATGTTGACAATCAACTTCTGATGATTGCATTGATTGAATAACAAGTTTTTGTTGAAGGTCCATTAAAGCTTTCTTAGAGTTGTCATGAACCCCTCCAGCTGATGCCCAAGGGCTTGAATCAACTTCAGACTCCCTTCTCTGCAATTCTGCTTCAAGATTTAATTGCTGCATCTGTTTTGTGGTCCAACTCATTTCTAGCTGCTCATTTTTCCTTGAGTCGAAGCTATCCATTGCCACAGGATGAGGTGCAAATGCATTACTTGAAAATTGCTGGCTAAGAGGGTGGTTACCTGAAGAAAAAGGACCAAGTTGATTGTTGGAGTGCATGTAAAGGTTTTCAGCTAGATCTAGAGAATTTGCATTTTCTACTTTCATCCTAGGAGCAGCTGCAGGGAGATTCAACCTGCCAAATGCTGTAGAGCTGGGGTCAAAATTCCCTCGCTCCGGTAGGTCCTGCAAAGCATGATTCTTTCTAAGGTTGCAGTAATGCTCTTCAAGAGGGGACAGCCTCTTCTGGTAAAGATCTGAAGCATTCAACCCTACAGAATGAGCCAGATGATTATTGCTGGGATTCCCCACAAATTGACCAACTTCATCCACAGACAATGAACCAGAAAGTCTCCTATCCCCCTCCAGTCCTAATTGTTGTCTCAGAGCCATAGATAACTGCTGCACTTGCAACTGCTCTTGTTGAAGACGAAGCTGATGCTCCAAAGGAAGCATATTGCCATACTTTGCCTGTGACATTAAATCCAAATATTCAGCTCGTTGCCCCTGGAGTGCACTCTGGTTAATCTTCGCTTGGATGATCTGCTCCAATGAAGGATCCAGGTGTCTTGAAGCAAGAGAATTCTGCTGTGATTCACTCAGGATATGCCTTCGTAACTGAACTTGATCAAGTATGTTGTCTCTAGCAGCATCAAATATGTGATGACCATAACCAGGACCAGTCATCTGATGCTGCAGCAATTGATCAATGAGCAATTCCTGAGATTGAGAATGTGGAAGCTGTATATGTTGTTGCTGCTGCTCCTGTAACAATTTGATTTGATGGTGGCGAAGCTGCTGCTGCCGCTGGAGTTCCATCTGATGCTGCCTCTGTAGTTCCAACTGCTGATGCCGCTGTAGTTCCAGCTGCTGCTGCCGCTGTAGTTCCAGCTGATGTTGCCGCTGCCGCTGAAGTTCCAGCTGCCGCTGAAGTTCCAACTGCTGCTGCTGTCGCTGAAGTTCCAACTTCTGCTGCTGTCGTTGAAGTTCCAACTGCCGCTCTTGTTGAAACTGAAGCTCCAAAAGATGTTCCATATGTGGAGCTGAATGATGGATTGGCTTCTGGAGATCAAAATTTTTGCTCATCAGATCAAAACAATGAATTTGCTCTCCATCAAATCCAGCAGAATGTGGAAAGGGGTGAGAGATATGATTTTTCTCTTGAAGCGGTTCATTGGGCAACTTTGTTGACATTAGTTGCTGTAACAGGCTAAAACCACTGTATTCTTGCTCCATGTGAGGTGAGGAGCGCCCACCAGCAGTTCCTAGATGAATGTTAGGGTTAGACAAAGCATTTCTTCTATAATCATCAGGCCAAACCTCTTGAAAAGAAGTTTGTTCAGCAACTGTACAAAAAACACTCTGACCAGTAAAATCTGTCTCTCCATCAAGCAAAGGATCGAAAAACTGTCCCCTATCACCTATGCTAGAAGCTATATTAGATGAATGAGAATGCTTCAAACCAGATGGGCTCCTCAACTCAGACATCAACAAACCAAACGGATGCAACTCATCCTCTTGATGAGAAATTATATTAGTTTTTGAAAATACATCTGTAATGGACAAATGATTTGCAGGATCAGCAGCAGCACTTGTGGGCCTTCCAGGAAAAATAATTTCTGCATCACACAGGAATCAGGATGGAAGGAAGGCATCATTAACAAACACAACAAATAACAAAATCAACAATGCCTCCAACCCATTAAACTTACCCTCTTCTTGAGCATCAGTGAATTTATGGAGGCTCAGATCTTCAGAATGCTCAGAATGAAAACTTTGAGTAGGTCGTCTTAACTGAAACTCAGTACCAGAAGTCTCAACAGCAGACAAAGTCCGCTTCTGATCACATCCAATGGCAGATCCCTTCAACTCAGGAGCAGAAGCAGACGATGAGGTCTCTCCCAAGCTCCCTGCAAAAGAATCGGCTTGCATTCCCATAACTGTATTACCACTGGATGTAGAACTAGAATACATTCTTAGGTGTGGCATGACTTCACCAAGTTCTTGGAAAGGTGATCCATTCAGAGCATCCGCCAATCGAACAAGTAAGTCTGTACCAAAATAACCTTGCTCGAACCATGTAATTATGTCGATTCCCAGATATGGTCCCTGAATTACCCCTCGAGGATCAAGATAGCACAAACTCAAATGCTCAGGAGGGATAACACTTTCCAACGAATGTGCCTCATTATTGCCCTTAATATTTATCTGGTTAGGACTTAGAGTAGGCTGTAATGAAGAAAAATCAAATAGAGAACTAGAGTCTTCAGGAAGCTCGCCACCCACTCCAAATTGCATGGATGATTCATTGTCCTTCAACGTAGGGTTTTTTTGCATTTTCAAATCAGTGACTTCTCCGTAATCAAAAGATTTTATTACATCAGCCTCATTTATGGACCCACCAATCTCGCTGTTTGATACAAAAGCATGGGTTACATCTATGTCAGATGGTGACTCACATCGTAGCCCACCTTTAGAACTATCCATTTCTGTAAGGACAAGCAGAACAAATCAATGAATATATTCTTAATGAATAACTGATAGCTGAGCTGACAACTAAAAATGATAGTTTCCTACCCTTGGTCACAATTATCAATGAACCTGTCGCATATGCCTCGGTATGTTTCCCTAGATGGTTATTGTTTACAGCAGGCTTCTCACCTGAATCAACATTATCGTCCCTGTTAACCGAGGAACTTTGTGTCCCTTCACCTGAATTCACATCAGGAATATTGGATTAGGACCAAATAGATAAACTCAGATCTCAATCATATCTAATTATTCACCAAGAAAAACACTAGCAAAAAATCTGTTTCCATAGTCCATGCTTGTTTCTCTAGAAGAATTGTACAACACTCCACTGCTTGTAGTTTTTCCCTTCCATATATCTCCAAGGGCAGCCTGCAATAATCAAGCAAGAAAATTTGATGCAACCACATAGAAGGATAAATATGAATACATCTTTCTTCTCTAAATCATATTAAAAGCCTCATACGGTACCTCTTCTTCTTCATAAGGAGAAACAAAAGCCAAAGGCTCGACTGTTTCTTTTTGCGTTATTGGTAATAAATGATCCATCTCATCAGGCAGGATGTCAAAATTTGGAGCAGTCTTTTGCTTGCGGTAAATGTCAAGGAGTTTTCCTCTTGGGTAGCAATATGCGTAAAAAGTTTTGTTTTTGTCCAGAGGAAGAGATCCAATGGCAGAAGCAGAATTTAGCCTCCCAATATGTAGGCTTCCATTAGCATTTGACCTACCTCGTCCTGCAAATCGCACATTTGATCCCTCCGCTCGTCCCCTTTCTGAACCAAATCCTGGAGCACTATTGTTAGAAGCAGACCCACCTGCATGAATTTCTAAACGATGCCGTGGCCTCCACTTATCACGAGAATCATTCTCACGTTCAGAAGCTAAGCGGACCCCACCGACAAGAGCTTGTTTGTCAGTAGGGCCAGCTTCCTTCTCAGCATCTTTCCTCTTCTCAGTTCGAGAATCATTTTCTTTGTCTTCAGGACGCCATCTCAAAGACAACTTCTTGTCTCTACGAGATTCATGGCTCAAATTGCGACTGCTAACATCATGCCATCTCTCTGAAGACGCCAAGGTCCTATTTTCAGGAACATCCCTTGTCGATGAAATGTCAGCACGGCGGTCTTCTTTTCTACGATCTCTTCGGCCAAGTAAGCTTGTTTCTCTCTCTTCTTCTCGCCAACGGCGACTGCTTTCAAGATCAGGGGCAATCCTCCTCCAGTCTTTCTTGTCTTGAGACCCATCCAAATGCCAACTATCTTTTGGGTTGGGATCACCAGAGGCTTTATTGGGCAACAAATTTGACATTCTTATATCCTGTTAAGAGTAAATAATTACAACACTGGAAGGATACAAACCAAAATAAAAATTTGACAATAAGCTAAAAGTCATATATAATTTGTGACGAGCATTGTTAAATGATGGAATCTAGTCTGACTAATATTCATGAAATCAGATGTAATTTTTACCCGAACTTCGACCACAAGGATAAAAGAGACTAGAAATCAACAAATTAAGACTCATATGGAAATAAACGTAAGTGGCCTAAAAACATTAATAAGAGAAATTGAGTTCCATACTCCAGAAGTTCCAGCAGTTAACATCTTGGAATCAGACGGTTTAGCGTAAAGCCACTGTGGGGACAAAGGTACGTTGCTCTCTGAAATTGCTTGACCTACTGGCCAAACAAGAAAAGGTTTAATTTTACAATAAAAGAGCTGTTCAAGCTTTCAAATTTAAAAAACTTAAATATTCAACAAAGATCATCACCTTTGGTGTCCTCAAGTAGCCCAGTGAGTCCCTTGTCCTCCATGTTCCTTTCCCATGCTTCACCTAAAAAAATAAAAAGATCAAAGATAATTAATCCATAGGTGAATTTGGCAGACAAACACATAACCACAACTTCCAGGCTCATTTCCATGGATTCCCTAAATTATCAAATTATTTGAAAATGAACTGCCAAGTCTCCTTGAAGCAGGTGATGAACCTTTCATTGAATTGAATCTTTTCAAAGGATAAGCATACTACAGTACCATATCAACTTCAGCGCTGGCAGTTTACATTTTCCAATAATTATGACAAACAACTAAACCAATATTCTTTTTTTTTATTAAAAAAGTGCGATCTGTTATCAAACCACTAGTGCATTTGAACGGAAGGTTTGAGCTAAATATAATTCAACATAGAAACAATTATGAACTTCTTTGTTATAATATCTTTGCGTTTATGGGGAAAACCTTTGAATAACAACGCAGTAAAAAAATGGAAGACTAACAGAATCGAACGAGATCTTAGGAGGGAAAACAAATGAATCATGAACGAAATCAGAAATCTACAACCAATAAATTAAACAGATCTATCGAAATTAAAATAATGAAATGCTCTGTCAAGGATTAAAGATTTAGGCAAACGCACAGATTCAAATGAAATTATAACCAATAAAATAGACATGCAAAAAGTTAAAATTAGAGGAAACAATGAGAGAAGTAATTGATCGAAATTTAAAAAAAAAGGGAAAAATGTAGAATACCTTTGAGGGAGGAGTGATCAGAGCTGGTTTTGGAGGAGAGGAGATCATCAGGTAGATCTAATTTTCCGTCAGCCATTGAGAATTCTAGAAGGCAGAGATCGCGGCGGAGATACGCCGGCGTTTAAGATTCTGAAAAAAATAAGAGTCGCAGGTAGAGAGAAAAATATATATAGGATCGATTTTAGAGAGAGAGAGAGAGAGGAATGGCTAGGTTAAAAAAAATTGTTTTTTTTAATAAAAATCTTTTTTTTTCGCTTTGAAAGGGATAGAGAAGAACCTTAAAATTAAATAAATATATAAATAAATATCTATTAGATAATGGATAGTTTAGTTTTACAAGGTGTATTTTGGGTTTTTTTTAATGAATAATAAGAAAAAAAATAACAATGATCTTTTATTATTTTGATAATTAATTAAATAAACAGATCAAAATAAATATTAGGGTAAATTACATGTTTAGTATCTAAATTATTAACTATGATCCATTTTAGTATCTAAACTTTCATTTTTTTTAAAAACATACTTAAAATTTTGTTTTTGTTTCAGTTTAGTACTCGTCGTTAAAAATTTTAATTTTTGTTTTATTTTAGTATCCGCTCAAAATTTAACGTTAAGTTTTGAGAAAAAAAATGAAAGTTTATGTACTAAAACGGATCAAAACTGATAGTTTAGGTACTAAATGCGTTAAATTTTTAACAACATGTACTAAAATGAAATAAAAACTAAATATTCGATATGATTTTTAAAAAAATTAAAAATTTAGATACAAAAACGAATCGAAATTGATGATTTAAATACCAAATTCGTAATTTATCCTAAATATTATTATGTATAGTGGTTTCTAAGTTATTATGATATTGTTGAAATCCTCACGTGTTTATTTGAATTTAAAGATTAATTTTGAATTTGCAAATCGACATTTATCAATAATTTTATTTTCACGAACTAAATTATTTTTTAAAGGGATGCATGAACTAAATTATTTTAGTGATGAAAGATATGATCATTATTTTTAGAGTTATCGAGTTTAAACACCTACAACTATAAGATATTAGAGTGTTTATTATCAAATAATTAAGGGTCTTTAGAATAAATACTACCCTTATAATTATCTTAAATTAATAAAATAATATTAATTTTATTAAAATTATATACACTTTATGAGCAACTTTGATAAATTTCTTCAATGATCCTTATAGTTTTTGGATGTTAAATAATACTAATGTTGTCGATTCTCGATTCAGTGACGAATGTAGGTTTTGATATGAATGAACACTGAAATTCAATTTTTTTATGCTAGTTGTTCATTTTATTAATAGTGTTTACCCTAAAACTTTATTTGTACGCACCCATACAAAAATTTTATGTTATATTTATGTGTGTGTGCGCGTGTGTGCGTGCGTGTGTGCGTGCGTGTGCGTGTGTGTATGCGTGTGTGTGTGTGCGTGTGTGTGCGTGTATGTGCGCGTGCGTGTGTGTGTGTGTGCGTGTGTGTGTGCGTGTGCGTGCGTGTGCGTGTGTGTGCGCGCGCGTGTGCGTGTGTGCGTGTGTGCGCGCGTGTGTGTGCGTGTGTGTATGCGTGTGTGCGTGCGTGTGTGTGTGCGTGTGTGTGTGCGTGTGTATGTGCGCGTGTGTGTGCGCGTGTGTGTGTGCGTGTGTGTGTGCGCGCGCGTGCGTGCGTGTGTGTGTGCGTGTGCGCGCGCGCGTGTGTGTGTGCGCGTGTGTGTGCGTGTGCGTGCGTGCGTGTGCACGTGCGTGTGCGTGTGTGTGTGCGTGTAGGCTTGTAAATGAACTGAACGTTCAACGAACCGTTCATGAACCGTGCGGCGGGAAGTTCGTTTATGTGCGTTTATTTATTAAATGAACGAACATGAACAAGATTTTTTGTTCGTTTAATTAAATGAACAAACATGAACATAGGTCTCGTTCGTTCATTTACGTTCGTGAACGTTCGATTATGTTCGTTTGGTTATGTTCGTTCGATTATGTTCGTTTATGTTCATTCATTTATGTTTAACACAATCTTCTTAAATCGATTTTGGTGACCAATTTGTAAGTATCTTAAAAATATTAATCTGATATTCTAATGACCAACTCCATAATTAACCTAATTTTATTTGGAGATTAAATCCAATATGTTAACCTGTGAGGCACCTCGCACTTATATTCATTTTCCCCCTTTTTTCCCCAAACCTTATTGTTCACTGGAGAGTGGAGACGATCTGAAATATTCAAAACAAGTTATATTATAGTGCAATATGAAGTTTTACATGTCTGTTTTCATCTCTTTCTCTGTTTTATTTGACTTAATAGTTGATATGTAAAGTTATTGTGGGTATCTTCACATCTAAAACTCAATAAAACATAATACTTTTTTCTAGAAATAGATGGGAAGATAAAGGTAAAAATCGGAAGTATATGAGCATTAGTAAAAATAAAAATATATAGAATTTGCCAGAAAACAAAACAAAGGTTTCTATACAATTTCTGAAAAAGAGTGTAATAGCGGAAAATGATTGTTCATATGTAATCATGGAACACTAAGATAAATGTTATAGCGTTAAATTAAAGTCGTGTGAATCATTTAATATCTTTAAAAGATAGATCGAAATATTTGATATCTTCAAACATTTCATCACTGCTAATAAGCTCTTACGCTATTTATCACTGTAGATTTGGTTAATTTGCATTGTCGACTATTTTTCATGAAAGAACAATGGAAGGTAGGGTCTCCAACGTTTATGTTCGTTTATGTTCGTGTTCATTTATGTTCGTGTTCGTTTATGTTCGTTTATTTATTAAATGAATAAACATGAACAAGTTATATTCCTTAATAAACGAACATGAACAAAAAAAATTTGTTCGTTTATGTTCGTGTTCGTTTATGTTCGTTTATTTTTTAAATGAACGAACATGAACATACCTTCGTTCGTGTGCGTTCGATTCGTTTACAGGCCTACGTGCGTGTGTGTGCGTGTGTGTGCGTGCGTGCGTGCGTGTCATTGTCTCTATCAATCAGAGATTGCTATCACAACTAATTTGGTGCGAGATTTATTATTGTTCGAACAAATATATGTATCGATTTAAAATCATCAGTATCAATTGCAAATGAAAAAATTAGGGTAGGAGGATGGCTCCCTCTACAGAAGTTTATTCATTGTTGATGATACAATGTGGGTTACAACATCACACGTAGACGATTTGTCTTTCTTAGTTTAAGTAGAGAATTGTGACCGATGATTTGTTGGAGAA
The DNA here is from genome assembly GCF_006381635.1 of Hibiscus syriacus. NCBI lineage: Eukaryota > Viridiplantae > Streptophyta > Magnoliopsida > Malvales > Malvaceae > Hibiscus > Hibiscus syriacus. The sequence goes on along the minus strand of NW_024062565.1, from coordinate 717,185 downwards.
GGTGAAAGGTGATAGACTGATATGTTAAAGAAGAAAAGCAACAAAGAAGATGAACGGTCTAGAAGGTTTGAGTCCTAATTTAACACATAGAAGAGGAAGAAGCACGCTTTGTGGTTAAACCCATAATTAATCCATTAACAATGAATTCATTTCTTACAACTCATCCATTTAATCTCGAATTTTTGGGTACTCTTGGGCCTATTATTATAAGTACACCTTGACCCAAACTTTACATTGTTGTGATTGGGTCATGCACGCCCATATCTTACTCACTTCTCGGGAGCAATCGTCCATTTAAAAATATTCTCAATTCTCATTCTCAATAAATAAAGTAGGTAAAAGGGTACGTAAAATCTCTGTATTTTAAAAAAAATTAATATGGCCATTTTTTTCTCAATATAGTTTTTCAATTTAAAAAAAAAAAAGAATATAATATGACCCTTTGATCAATGTTTTCCATCATTGACCAAAGGCTACGTTAATTCCTACTTATGTGGATGTTTTCTCAAATTTATTACAAAGAGAATACTGCTTGTGACTATTGGTTGAGATGAAAATAATCAATTTTCGGTTGCATGGGCAGTTGTTGTAAGTAAAGGAAAAGAATCGTAAAGATGATTTTTGCAGAAACTTATGGTAACTTAAAGCATCCTAATGACAAATGACTTAAACGATGGTTAAAGGGTTACATTAATTTTATTTTGAGTCGAAGGACTACATAGAAAGAAGAGATCATACGAAAGTCATATTAATTTTTTTTTAAATACCCTTTTACCTAATAAAATATTATTACAGGGTCAAGCAAGTACATATCAAGACACTTATCAATGGAAGTATAATTATAGTCAGGATAAAGCTTAGATGCCTCCACATCTTCCTTCACTTCATACCTCATTTGATCTCTTTTTACGTATATGCTGTGTAAAATCGACACCGGAATGTTGTCCGGGAAAGGTAAGGCTACAAATACACAAAATTAATTCATTATTTACCTTTATATATATATATATATATGAGATGAGATGAGGCTGTTGGCTTACTCTGAGAGAGCTTTACAAGTTCCTCCTCAGGAACATGTACTCTTCTCGAGGCCCGGCCGGTCTTTTTCTCCCATGCCGATATCAGTTTCGACTGAGAAGCAATGTTATCCGGTGGCATGTAGAATAGTTACAATAATACCCCTCTATATATATATATTATTTTTTAATTAAATCACTGTTTTTAATTGAATAAAAAATAATATTTTTATTATTATTTTGGGTCGGGTCGGATCGAGTTTGGATTTTATCTAAAAAATTTGGATCGGGTGGAGGGTATATATTTTTTGGGTCGGGTTGGCCGAAACCCGACCCAAACTCGACCTATGGCTATCCCTAGTTAGAATCTATCGGTTTCAGGTTAAATTTACATCCCTAATTCGTATCCTAGGATTTATACGATCATGGTGAGAAGGACTTGATGAATCTAACGATATAAATGATGAGTTTTTATGTTTTTAATTAGTTCATTGCTCAATATTTAGATAATTTGAGACGAACTTGATAAATTTACTGAATCTTAAAATTGAGAAGCCGAATTTATAAAATACTCTTAATGATTTCATAGATCATAATTTGAATGACCTATATTGAGATAGACTTGATGAAATCACATACGTAAGTGTAAAGAACTAATCACCTTCCACGAAAGACTTCGGACTGTCTTTCTATAGCATTTACGTAGATCTCTCGGGTCAACGCACACATATTGACTCATAAATTTGAGACATTGCAATCGAATAGATTCATAGACAACATGGTTATTCAATGTTGATTGAACTTGAAAATACAGTGCAATAGAGGAGATGATCAAAGATAAATCCATGGAGATAAAGCTTTGCCCTTTTGGCTTTAGCTTCCACTGTTTCATATGGAACTTTGTTTGGTAGATAATACAATGGCATTGTTTTAGCAGGTTAAAACGAGAGATAAAACAAGTCTTTACTTGTCATTTCCAAGCAGACAATGCTAATTTCGTCCCTCTCTTCTTATTTCTTCCCATTGATATAGCCATTAATGAATTAAGACTAGGTCTTAAAACATTAAACTAAACATCGTTTGGCTCATCTCAGGGTTAAAATAATGCTTCTTTTGGGCATATACTTGCATATATAGTGGGCAGATGTAACAGGGATCCAAAAATCTTTTTTAGGGTATGCTTACATATATCAACAATGATTAAACTAACCCGTGAATTTATAAAATTTTATGAGTGAAAATATGTTTTTACTAGAAAATATTTAAATTATATGAGAATTTAAAATTTATAGAAGACGGGTATTTAATCAACTTTCTCAATTTCTTCCTAAGAGATGATAAACTAACCCTACGAAATGATGTACCAAAAAGATATTCTCCATCTGGACATTGTTATAATACGATTGAGACAATGATTAAACGGTGGTTTTAAGGATTAAGGTAAAGGAATGGAAGAGAAAAAATTGCATAAACGAATCCCCAAAGGAGACAAAGGCGAGATTTAGGGTTACTTTAAACAAAAGTTGACATGCAAAATGTATTTGTTTATATGAAAATGATATGAGAGAGAGGAGAGAGAAGCCGCCTAAGGCGGAAAGGGCTTGGGACAAACGCTTCGTTCCTTTGGCAAATCCAAGGGATAGGCGGCGCCTACGACGCCATACCCGACGACCTTGCCTATGTACCCTTCCTTGTATTTTCCTCTAATATAGAGATGACAATTTAATCTAAAATAAGGTTCAGATCGGATCAGGTTGAATTTTATAAGGAAGTGAGGTTAGATTCGGGTGGAGGGTGAAAAAACTCCCCCTTACTCGACCTAAGGATACTAGTGTAATTTTCTCAAATAAATTTATGGATAATTATTATAATATCCCTCTCTCTATTGTTTTTTAATTAATCCCTTTTATAGCAAGTCGGGTCAGATCGAAAATACTCTGAAGTTTTGGGTTGGATCGAGTTAGTAGAGAGTATATATTTTTTTAATGGACTCGAACGAATGATATACATTTTTTAGGTCGAATCGAGTTAACCAAAAACCGACTCATTATCATTCCTACTCCTACGCTAGTAACTTTGTTTTTGCTTATTATTCGTATAAAATCAAAACATAAATGGTATGAAATCAAATTTAAAATTTAATTAAATAAAATCATCAAGAATAGAATGTTAGATTTACAAAACGTATATAAATCTATTATTATCGATAAGAATAAATGTAAGATTTTATGTTAGGGGGTGAACGTAAAATTTAATGTTAGGGGATGAATTTCTACAATTATCGATGGAAAATAAAAAAAATATTTAAAATATATAATAATTTAAAATTTTTACGGGGCGACTACCTCGATCGCTCTCCTCTTAGTCCATCCTTGATGGTTTGAGACCACCTAAAAGATTAATAATTTTTTTTTAAATTATGGTGCTTACAAATGGTAGTATATAAGTATGTGTTCTAAAGATTCTCAACTATTTAACAATGAATATTGCTTAAATACCATGCAATCTCAGATGCTCGAACCGGGACCTCTAGGAATAACAACCATTTCTTTAACCACTAAGATAGCTTGATTCGTAGAAATTAAGAATTTTAAGAAGATAGATTCTCTTGAGTATAAACTCTTGGACATGATAAAAAGAATACAAGTTAGTCTACCCGGTGACCACTACCTCTTTAAATAAACTAAATATTAGAGCAGTCTTTTAAGTATTTCTAATTCTGCCCTTCATCAAATTGTATATACAACTTATGATATTTACACTTTGTTTATGTGACACTTTAATACCTATGACAAAAGATGAAAACGGGTCAAGTTTTTGGCCAATTTGACTCGGCCCAATAAATATACATCATTCACACAAACCCAGCCGAGAAGTATATCCCCCCACCTAATCTAAACCTGACCTAAGAAACATATTTCCTCCGCGCAAACTCGACTTGACCCAATATGAATATATAAAAAATCATTTTTATTCGATAAAATAGGGACCTAATTGAATAAAAATTATAAAGAGGGGTATTATAGTAATTATCTTTAAATTTATAGAAGAAAAATCTCAAGTTTGGTCGGATCAGAGATTTTTTACCATAAACTCGACCCGACCTGGATCTTATTTTAAAAAAAATAACCATATCGGTTCATATCAGAATCCATTATATTCGAGTTAAATTATCATCTCCATCTATGATACATATAACATAATCGATCACTAGATTTTATGTTATACACAAAAACATTATACATATGTTATACATTATACAATGGATGAAGAACAGCTAAGACACACTCGATAGTGTTAAAGTAACAATTTTTGCCCATTACAATGTTAATAACGAAGAGCATCCTAGTTTGTGTAAAAGTTAAAAAGAATTTATGCGTCCCAATTTGTCATTTTGCTAATTTTGCAGTCCTTTTCACAAGACTTGCATTGTTTCAAGTCCTTTTCAAGCAAATAAAAATTTGTCATCGTTCCAGGCATGTTTTGTTTCCAGTTTCAAATTCACACACTCACTCCAGCTCTACTAATTCTAATTACAGTCACATTGTTATTTTGGTCCCTCTACTATGTTAAAATTTGATATATAGTCCTTGTACTTTAATTCACATGATTCAGTCATCTACCTATTAACTATTGCATTCAAAGGGTTGATGTAGATTGTTCTTAAAAACAAGAATGGGCCGAGGGGTGCTGGGTACAGTCCCACTCCTAAAAATTTTAAATTTATGTATACTATATATATATATATATATATATATATATATATATTTTTTTTTTTGCATTTTTATTGATTATTTAATTTTGTACTCTTTGAAATTTTGTAATTTCACGCCCCCCTAAATTTCTAGTTCATAACTCCTTACATAAAATATTGCAACTGTTCTTACTTAAAATCAACCTTCCAACACACAAAAAATCATCTAAGAAAGATGATTTGGAAGGGTTCTAATTATTTGAGATTACTTGGTGACATTATAAGAATAGATGGACCAAATTACGCCAAATTAAAGTATATTAGCTAAATTATAAATTTAAGCATAATGGAGGGACCAAAATTATAGTTTGACCCTAAATCATGTACACTAAGAAAGGGTTCAGTTGTTCTTGGGATAAAGCAACTTTGAGTCCCTCAACTTGGCAGCTTTTCCCAACTTGTTTCCTAAATTTTTTTCATCCACATCGGTCCTTGAACTTCGCAATTTTTTTTATTTTTAGTTCGTTTGGTCAACCAAAAATCTAAGTTTTGGGACTAAGTTGGACCTAAAAAGGTTTATGGACCAAGTTCAAGGGGTTAAAAGTTGCTTCACCTCATTATTTTTCGGTAACAATTCATTGAGTGAAATTAGAGGTGAGCAAAACTCAATTGATTCAAAAAACTGATTTTTTTTACTCGGTTTAAATTGACTTCGAGTTGTAATTTTATAAACTCGACTAAAAAAATTTTCAAGTTCAAATCAAATTGTAAAATACAACTTCAATAACTCAAAATTTAGTAATTAGTTAAATGATTTTCAAGTTTGAGTCAAGTCATTCGATTCTGTATGATATATGTATATCACATTTGGAAAAATTAAGAAGAAATATATATCATAATATTATAAATATTTATAATTAAATTTAAACAGAAACTCAAAAATTCGATTCGACTCAAAAAAAAAATTCAAATCAATTTTGAGATATAAATAGAGATGGGCACGGGACTCAAACTCGATGTGTTTCGACGTTACCCAATCTTATTTGTTCGGATTTTTTATTAAAAAAATTGGATTTAGGTCGGTCAGGTTTTTTAGAGATTATATTCAGGTCGGGTTCGGGTCTATGGTGAAAAATATCTGACCAAAAAAAATAATTTTATCTTATATATTTAGAGATAATTGCAATAAAACCCATTTATATATTATTTTTTTCAACAAAATCTCTATTTTTTATTAAATAAAAATAATATTCTTTTATAAATATATTATTTCGAGTCGCATCAGGTCCGGTTTGGGTTTTATCTTTAAAGGGAGGGTCGGGTTTCGGTCACGTGGAGGGTGTATAATTTTCGGATCGGGTCAGGTCAGGTTGACCAGAAACCTAACCCTTTCCCATTCCTAGTTATAAAATAGGACTCGTCAACTCAAAAACCTCAGAAAATATTTACTCGACTTGATCGAATGCTCACCCCAAGTGAAATAATCCTAAATGACAAATTAGTCCCCTAGAAAAACCTGCCAAACTTGATTTGATCAAAAACCTCCAACCACATGAATTCAGCTCAGCAATTTGTCTCGAGTCCATCCCACAATGAGACAAATCCCTGTTTGAAAAAGAAGAGAGAAAAGCTATTTCTCATTCCATTTAACAACACCCTTTAACTGCTAAAACCACATCAATTTTGTGATCAAAACAGAAATTTTTGGGATACTTGATCAACAAGTAACATAAAGCATGCTTAATTCTCTTTGTTGTAGCATGGGCTCCATCAAGAGTGAAAACTCATGTGAGTCAATAGCCGAGTCAAAGAAAAATGGTCCGTCTTCTGAAATGGAGCAGACCAGCTTAACCCCACCAAGCCTCAACTTCTCTGCTGTCAAATTCGAGTTGGACGGCGATGTCGAGGTTCAGTCACCGGATAGTTCCCTATGGGAAACGTTTTTCTCCGATCATTTCGATTCCGATTTCATGGTGTCGTCTCCGGTGAGGAACTTGCCGTCCCCACAAGTGTCGAACTACAACTTCAACGGTGTTATGGGAATGCAAGGGCAGAGTATGTTAGGGTGTTCACCGCCTCGGTTTTCGTCTCAGTTCGGGTCATATAGCAGCAGCAGCAGCAAGGGGAAAGGGCAGAGCCCATTGCATAGAGTGTTCAACTCGTCTAACGATCAGTTCATGCAGGTTGAGAGCCTTTCACTGCCTGCCATTGAAGAATTCTTGGATGATTATCGAAAGGATGGTTATGATGATCAGTATCCAACAAGCAGGATTTCGGGTATCGGAACTTCGAATAACATGTTCGAAATGCCGACTACTGTTCCATCGATGTTGGACTGCATCTCCATGGTGAATTCCTCGACGTTTTGTGGGTCGGTGAGCGAAACGACGTCGTCTCGGTTGGACCAGGAGCAACACTATCAGGTCTCAAGGGCACCATTATCCCAACAACTGCAACAAGAGAAGCAGATATCAACTGAGCAACAGCAGCAGCAGAGCCTTGGCCATACCTTGATGGTTCCCATCCCTGTTGGCCCTGAGCAGGTACTTTGATCCCTTGCTATTCTTTTCCCTCTCGTTTAATCATCGATTATTCGACACAATTCAACTTTTATAATTCGATCTTCCATTCGAATTTTGCACTATAGGAGCAAGATAGTGGACTTCAATTGGTTCACCTGCTGCTTGCATGTGCTGAAGCAGTAGCCAAAGAGGATTACTTGTTAGCAAGAAAATATATACATCACCTCAACCGAGTGGTAACTCCACTAGGGGACTCCATGCAAAGGGTTGCCTCTTGCTTCACCGAAGCCCTAAGCGCACGGCTCGCCGCCATCATAACCACCAATCTGAGCACCTCCGGTGCTCCGAAACCGTACCCTCCTTTCCCATCAAACTCCTTGGAAGTTCTCAAGATTTACCAAATCGTTTACCAAGCATGTCCATATGTAAAGTTTGCACATTTCACTGCTAATCAAGCCATCTTTGAGGCCTTCGAAGCCGAAGAACGTGTTCATGTGATCGACTTAGATATCCTCCAAGGCTATCAGTGGCCGGCTTTCATGCAAGCCTTGGCTGCTCGACCGAGCGGAGCTCCGTTTCTAAGGATAACTGGAGTTGGACCGTCTATGGAAGCGATTAAAGAGACGGGACGATGCTTGACTGAACTAGCTCACTCACTCCACATCCCGTTCGAGTTCCACCCAATCGGGGAGAAACTCGAAGACATAAATCCCCATATGTTCAACCGGAGAGTCGGCGAGGCTCTCGCGGTGAACGCGGTTAACACGCTCCACCGAGTCCCTGGGAGCTCCCTCGGGAACCTACTGGCAATGATCCGTAACCAAGCGCCTAACATAGTAACTCTCGTCGAACAAGAAGCAAGCCATAACGGACCTTACTTCTTAGGCCGTTTCCTGGAGGCCCTGCACTATTATTCAGCCATATTCGACTCATTGGACGCCACTTTCCCACCGGATTCCGCCCAGAGAGCCAAAGTAGAGCAGTATATATTTGCGCCGGAGATAAGGAACATAGTGGCTTGTGAAGGGAGTGAGAGGATAGAAAGGCACGAGAGGCTGGAGAAATGGAGGAAATTAATGGAAGGAAAAGGGTTCCAAGGGGTGCCCTTAAGTGCAAATGCAGTGACTCAGTCCAAGATCTTGCTGGGTTTGTATTCTTGTGATGGTTATCGACTCACTGAAGATAAAGGCTGCTTGCTCTTGGGGTGGCAAGATAGAGCGATTCTTGCTGCTTCTGCTTGGCAATGTTGAATCCCGGATTTAAATAGCATTCCGCTATTGCAATAGCACCCGTTAGGTAGCGGTGTCATATTGTATGACAATGATACTCGCGATTACTGCAATAGCGCTCATTATATCCGCAATCGAAAACGCGACCACAACCGCAGCCTTTTATGTTTCACATCACATGAATGTTTCTTTTTTTCTTTTCCAGGTATTTTAACTTGTTATCTGTAATTACAATATCTTCTTCTTCCAAATGGTTAATTCATCTTGAATAAAGTTGGGCTCCATTTTTCCTTATAACTTGTTGTGTTATGATTTGTTTCTTTTGTGAATCTCACATTTGGTCCTCACAAATCCACACATCTTACAAATTAATAAACCCAGAGATGCTTATTCATCAAAAAAGTGCTAGATTTGTTATGCACCATATAATTTTGATTGCTTAAGAGTCAACTTTCCAGTCTTAATATAACGAGACAGATTAAAAATTAGAGAATATTAAAATTAACTGAATTATAGTATAAAAATTAAATAAGCAACCTATACACATAGCGCAGGGACTAATTATATAATTTAACCATGATGGGTGTGCATTTGGAACATTGTAAACAGAGTGTTGAGGGACTCAATTAAGTATAGTGTGTCTACGGGCGTTCAAATATCATTTTTAATCATTTAACATTAAAATCATTTTTAATATTTCTAAACCTTAAACTTGAAATCTCAAAAAATAACAATAATTTTTTTACCACTGAGATCACTTGATTCGTGCTAGAAACGCCAAGATTAAAACCATGTAAAATAGATATCTAATTTGAGACCAAAATCGTAATTTGACTTAATATACTAAAAAGTATTTCAATAATCTAAATGATGCATTCTCTTTATATATCAATGATTATATAAAATGACAAGTTTGAGAGTTTTCCAAATAATAATACATTTACAATGTGCACATGATGTTATAGTACGTGGCCGTGGCACCCAAACAGGGTTTCTAAACAACAATGTTTCGTTGAAGTTCTATTGCAGAGAATCCGACGCCGTCGGCACAGATGACGGTTGGTTGTAAAAACCTTCAGAGCCTTGGAAACTCTGGAAAGAATTGTTAGTTAATGACGTCGGAAATGGGGAGATGCCGGTCATCACGCCCCCAGCCGTTGAATAACCGGGCAAGGAAGGCTGGTGTGATGGGGCCATCCCATAGTTATATGCTGCACCGTTTACCGATCCTGCAGGTGGCATGTACTGGGACACAGCATATGGTGCCATCGCCGGCAGCAGTGGCAAAGGTGGGGGAGATGATGATGGAGGAGGTGTTGGCGGCACTTCGTTTGGAGTTAACTGCTGGGTGGTGACGACAGCATTCTGAGATGGCATGTATGGCTCATCGTCCACGAGCTTAGGCCTCTTCTCGGAAGGGCAATCACCAGAAGATTCTTTCATGGGATTTCTAATGACACCCTCAGAAGCGAGGGAAGAGAGGACATAAGAAAGCATCTCGGCCGAGGATGTTGAAGCAGTTAGCTTTGCTGCCACTGCAGCTGCTGCAGATTTCCTAGGATCTTCCTCGATGTGGCCAGAATTATCGGGAAAAGATACTTGCCAGGCATACATAACAGGAGCTGATTGTTCCGTAGATGCCGGAATAAAACTTTGAGGTGCAATGGACGTGTGAGATTCCTTTGAACTTTGCTCGCATACTAACTCGGGATTGTCACAATTTAATAACTGTCTGCAGATATTACCCGCTTGTTCCGATCGGAACTGTGCAGCCTGTTAAACGTAACATATTCAAGTTGCAATAATGTTAACTGAAGTGGAGATATAGAAGCGAATACTTCATAATTTCGACAATTATACTTAAAAAGATCAGATTAGTAGTGTCAAACCTGAAGCTGAGAACGAACTTGCTCCAGCTTGAATTCCTGACAGCAAAAGTAAATCAGCATTATGTTTAACATTACCACAATGTTACTCTAAAGGGGTTAGTCTAAGTAACCTGCTCCCGAAGAGCCTCTCTCAAATGCGAGACAAGGCTAACTCTTGATGATGCAACAGCCGTTAGTTGCTCGATACAGTCTCCCAATACAGCATACTGACTTTGCACCTCCTCCACACGTGCCGATCCACGGAACTTCCCTGTTCAAAGAAATTGGACATTTTAAAGGGGGGTGGGGGGAAGCATCCTAATTTGTATTTCATAATCAAGTCTTGAGATGTTCCAAATGTTGATCAAAAAGCAAGTTTTTTATGGAGCAGCTATGCTAACAACATTGAGCAATGCAGGTCATACCTGAATCGACATCGGTACTAATTTCCTTATCTACTTTCTCGATACAATTAATCGCATTCCTACATTTGCTGAATATAACATCTTCATCCATCTGACTACCGTAAAGAGCATTATAGCCTGAAACTATTTTGTCCACTGCATTTACAACAGGCTGTTTCTGCTAGCACAGATATAAAGAAGAAACAACATTAGGCCATGGCACAAACATATAAATGCATAAAAAAATGCAGTCGGAATGGAATTTATCTCACCAGCTTGAGGCTTATGTGCCTCTCATTTCTATTATTACTTTCTGATGGTCCGCCAAAAAGCTCTTCCTTAAGAATTTGTCCTCGAGAACCAAATACTTTCCTCTCTTCCCATATACTGATCTGCATTTCAAACAGCAACAAGAAGAGTAATATGTCATGCTAATCTTCAGCGCAACCATTCTGAGACAGTATGACAGTACAGATTTAAAGCAAACATATGTTTTTTGAAAGAAAAGAATATAACAGACCACAATGCAGCAATAAAATGAAAATAGAATAACGGGCATTGTCCAAATACTGTGCCATTAACAGCAATTCATTTGTCACAAATCAGGCATGCCAAACACCAAGCCAGTTAACTAGATCTAGAAAAATTCAAGTAATAAAAATAGAACTAGAGTGGCTGTGATACACATTCAACCCATCACGGAGATTGGAATGAGATCGTACAAAAGCAAGACCTGTATGAAAGTTAAGGTGACTATACCAGACGCAATGCAGCATTCCTTCCAAACTCATCCCCACTTTCAATCACATCACGAAGAGCATCAGGAAGGACCTTCCAAAACTCACCGACAAATTCCGAACCCTTGCGCCTGCTATTCTGCAAAATGTCATTGGCAAGATACAGGAAGGCCAATCTCTGCTCTCGTGGAGAGCAACGAAACTGTCTGTCCCAAGTTTCAACAACCTGTTTTGCCTTATTCATATGGAAAATGCACCAATGTGATAAAGCTTACCGAGTTAAGGGTGCAAAAATAAACTTTAATAGTTCATTTGTTGTAACTTACATTGCAACTAGATAGCGCTATCATACAGGCATCAGCAGTAACTTATGCTTGAGAAGTAATAAAACAAGTATATGCTCAACTACATCGCATGACAATGCAGCGAAAAGACCTCCCATAATGAAAGCAAAACCAGCCAAAAAAGAACTGACATAAATAAGAAAAGAAGCATGTAGTACACAATCATTTTTAGAAAGGATACTCTCTATGCTTGCTTGGGAATTATTGAGCTTGGCTAGCTTTTCTACCAAGATTTGGGGATTAAATGAACTGCCCATTGTTGCAATCAATGGCTGACAGACAATAACAAACAGGGCAGACCTTCAAAATGCAACCTTTCGAATGATTGAATCCGAGCTGCTGTAAGATAAAGGACAAGTGAACAACAGTTATTCACACTTAACTGGATAAATTATAAAACTTAAGACTAAGAAAGCATAAACCATATCAAATTTCACGCCCCAATACAAATTAATCAAAGGTCCCTATTCCTGAAATTAATCAAAACTTACTCCTTTTCTTCCTTGGAATTATTTAAAATTTATCTTTGTACTACTTATCAGAGCAAAAAACAAAATTGGGAACTTAAACTTAAGTACTTAAGCTACATAATAAACTATTATGCTTAAAAAATGCAAACGAACTTAAAGCAAGAATTAGTTATGAAACAATCAAAAGATAAAATTAACGGCGGCAAAAAATAAAAAGAAAATGGATGAGAATAAAAAGAGAGACCGAACCAGTAAAAGGCAAAGGCGATAATCAAACAAGTCGGTGGATAGCTGCGTTCATGGAGAGGGGTTGGGATTAGGGTTTATGTGCTTAGCTTTGGCCTTTGAGGAGACGATAAGTGATGATTGCAGTGCAGGCTTGGGGATTCAGACTTACGCTCTATTTAAAGTATAGGGTAAATTACGTAATCAGCCCATGACATTTTTCTATTTTTTCGATTTTTCACATATTTTTCCACTAGTTGATGAAACCTCTTCATCCGTCTTCAGATATAACCATTTTGTGAGAGACGTGATCCACGCTTATTCCACGACACATGACCCAATGAATGTAAGATTATCAGTGGAAATGTAAGATTATTAAAGAATAAGATTATTGAGAATGTTGTATTTTGTGTTTGGTTGGTTTAGCAGAAATGTAAGATTACCGTGTTTGGTTAAAGGAATAAAAGATTATTGGAGTGCATATTTGATTAAATTGTCCTTATTATATATTTGTTTTTTTAATAAGTTGAAAAATATTTATATATTTTCTTTAAAAAATTTAAATTCATAAAATTTATATAATTTTTTTACAAAATTGAAAATATAAAAAAGTTTAATGAAAGGATAAATTTTTATTTTAACTCCTGAACTTCGTATAAAATTTTAATTATAGATTTTTTTTATAAATCTAAGATAGTTTAAAGATAAATTTTTAATTTAACCTTCATAGAATTTTTATTATTCAATGACAGAATAAGGATATTTTTGAAAAAAAATTAAAGGCATTTTAGTCCAAAACGTCGATAATCCAACAATACATAAGGAAAGGGAGGTAATGACATTCCCGATAATATACCCCAAAAAACTCACTATTGATAATCTTACATTACCAGAAATGAGATTCCCGACTAACCAAACGAGGAAATATAAATTTCATTCCTATGGAATCTCACGTTCTCCCTTCTAAACGTCCCTTATGATTTACTATTCTTGATATGCCTCCTCTCTCTCTTAAAATACTTTGGCATAATATTAAAATTAACCCTCAAAGTTTATTAAAATAATTATTCTGGTCTCCATTCTTTTTTAATATTTTGGCCCCAACGTTTCATTATGCCCTTCCATGGATTAAAACCATTCATTAACAAATGATTAACGCTCTAAAATAAAGACTTTTTACGTAAAATAAAACATTAGAAGGTCAAAATACTCCAGAATAAAAGAATAAAGGTGAAAGTGACTATTTAATTAAATATTAATATCATTTTATTCTAAAACAAGACATTAGAGACTGAAATACTCTAAAAACAATAGAAGCCAGAAAAGAATAAGATCAACCTTAAGATTTTTGTAGAATGATCTAACATTTAACTACTAAATCATACTACAATTGTTATGTTTTTATCAAAATTAATATTTAGATTGAATTGTGTAATCACCTTATTGGTCAATTAAAATTAAATCATAACGTTATCGGAAATAATTGTATCTAGGACTATGAAACATGAGAAATTATTAGATGGATCCAATTCATCAGGTCACCTTGTTGACATGTATGAAATAGGTTAATATTCACCTTGGAAAAAATGAGATGGATGAATCTTATTGGTTGGGACCAGGATGACGTGATGAGTCGAGTCCATCTACTAATTTTTCCCGAAATAGAGGTGGTGACATGTTATTGATTGAAATGGAAAAAATATATATATAACATTGTTACAATGAAAAATATTATAATTTGGTGACTAATAATATAATTTGTCCTAAAATATATCACGTTTTGTAAATCCCCCAATTACCCTTTCATCGAGGGATCGTTTTTTCTGTTAATTTGAAGTAAACATCCTCAAACCATAAGCTAAATTTTAATATAGTTCCTAAATTTGAAACATTATTGAGTATGATATAATTCAATCCCTAATTGATTTAATATAATTCTTTCTAAAGCATTTTAAATATAAATAACTGTAAACATATAATATATGATATGATATTTAACCTCAAAATTAAATGATTAAACGGACGAAAAAAAAAGTTACGGTAAAGTATATAAATGATATCCGACTATAAGATATGTTTTATCAAGTCCCTCGACTATTAAAAGTTACAAGAAAGAAATGATCATCTCACTATAGAGTGTTGTTTTGTTGAATCTCTTGACTATTAAAAGTTACAAAATAGTCACCTAACAATTTATTATGTTTCAAACTCGTCTTTTTCTGTAAATAAATGATGATATTTTGAGTTAAAAGTTAAATTATTGATTGTGATACGATATAATCTAATCCTAGAATCAAACATTAAACCACTACATCTACCAAAATAAAACTACGAATGCAATAATGTAAACCAATCTTTGACCACAAAAATCACAAATGTTCTTCGTACAAAACAAAATGCAAGAATGAATCACAAGTAGATTAGACTTTAGAAGCTTGTAAACCCATAATTCCATTCCTTCATTATATCTTCATCCTCGCCATTAAACCAGAGTTTCCATCGAACAATTCCTCAATGCAAGCCTCTATGTCATCATGCTGAAACTTTATGTACTTCTCCGTTTGTCTTCTGGAATCCAAGTACACAGAAAACCTTGCCAAGAACGATCGGTAAGCCGGAATCACTATCGATGATATCGAAACCCTAAGCTCCGATTACAACTGCTTATCGTTCACCACCCACGAGCTTTGAGTCTTGTGCATCTCATCGAACATGGCGTTGAAGCTCTTGAACCTCTCTTTCAGTACCGGTTTCACCACTTTTCCGTTCACGTTCAACCCTTCCACGTTTAAACAACCCAAGAGCTTCATCCATGTCTCTCTCTTGTACGTGTTGTGGTAGTTTTGGAGCTCCGACGATGTTTTACGGCACCATGTGTCTCTCATTGCTTGGTGGAGCTCTATCGAGGCTTTGATCTTCTGTAACATGTAACTCCCGTTGTTCATCAGGAAAATGCAGGTCAAGGCCTTTTCTTTGTAAAGCTTGGACTTTGATTCGAGAGCTGAATCCAATAGTTCAAGGATTCTCAATACTTGTCCTACGAATGGTGATTGATCGTCTTCTTCCTTGTCTTTCTCGGTGTCACCGCCGTCGTGATTCGATGGCCTGGTGGTTGGTCTTTCGGATTTGGATTTGGAATGGTCCTTGAAAACTTGCTCTATGTTTTGCTTGTACTCGTCACATGCATACTTGACGTAATTCATGGTGTAGCGAGTCAAGGGATGAACAGCTCCGTGTTAGGAAATAAACCAAGTACAAGTAATTTCCCTATTACCAGATTAGTGAGAATGCGAAATAAAAGCGGAAAAATAATACCCGAAATTGATAACGGAGTTCAGCCAATTGTTCTTACGTCTCCGGACTGCTGCAGATCTTTTACTAAGAGAGAAAATTTACAGGTGTTTACAAAACACTCACTACTCACAAGAAAGCTCTCTAGTATTGGGAGAAAGAAATGATTTTTTGGATGGTTTTGAAGCTAAATGAGCTAGGGTATTTATAGTTGAAACTTAAGGACTTAATCTTGTAAATACCCTAAAACCTAGGGATTAATTGTGATTATCCCATTATCATTTTTCAACAAACATCTACCAAACTTTGAAAAACTATTTTTCAAAGAAACATTTACCAAACTTGAAAACCATTTTAATACTTTCAACAATCTCCCACTTGAAGACTGATTTTAATCTGTCTTCACACCTCGATCTATGCAACAGCTTTTCTAGTCTTGTTACTCTAGCATGCCAATTGAAGTTGAACACAACTTCAGTTTGTCTATAGTCACCGTCTTTGTCAACATATCTGTCGGATTTTGAGCTCCACTGATCTTTTCAAGTTTCAAAATCTCATCTTCCAGAAGAGACCGGATAAAATGATATCGTAATTGTATGTGCTTTGTCCTGAAATGAAAAGACGGATTCTTTGCTAGATGTATAGCACTTTGACTGTCGCAATACAAGACATTGTTTTCTTGTTTCTTGCCTAACTCTTCCAAGAAACTTTGGAGCCAAACCATCTCCTTGCTAGCTTCCGTAACAGCGACATATTCTGCTTCAATTGTGGAGAGAGCAACTATCTTTTGTAGTTGAGAAACCCAACTCACTGCGGTTCCTCCTAGAGTATAGACATACCCTGTAGTGCTCCTTCTGATGTCAACATTTCCGGCTAAGTCAGTATCTACATAGCCTGTCAGTATCGTATCTCTACCTTTGAAACAAAGTGCTTTGTTTGTGGTATCCCGCAGATATCTGAGGATCCATTTGACTGCTTCCCAGTGTACCTTGCCCGGATTATTCATGTACCTGCTAACAGCTCCCACTGCTTGAGCAATATCTGGTCTGGTACAAACCATGGCATACATCAGACTTCCAATCGCTGAGACGTACGACACCTTCACCATGTGTGCACGTTCTTCCTCCGTCTTTGGTGACTGTTCTTTGGAGAGTCTGAAATGAACACCTAAAGGTTTACTTACTGGTTTAGCATCTTGCATGTTGAACCTGGAGAGTACTTTGTTGATGTACTCAGCCTGTGATAATATCAAAGTCCCTGACTTTGTGTCTCTCTTGATCCTCATCCCAAGAATCTGCTTTGCAGCGCCCATATCCTTCATAGCAAACTGCTTTGACAATTTTTGCTTCAAATTTATAATCTCTTGCATGTCTGAGCCTGCAACGAGTATGTCATCAACGTACAACAATAAAATAATGAAGCTATTGTCGAACCTCTTGATGTAGCAACAATGATCTGCTTGGCATATGGTAAAACCACTGCTACTCATGAAACTATCGAACTTCTTGTACCACTGTCTAGGAGCTTGTTTTAAACCATACAAGCTCTTCTTCAACCTGCATACCAGGTTTTTCTTGTCTACCTCTATGAAGCCTTCTGGCTGCCTCATATATATTTCTTCCTCCAAATCACCATGAAGGAAAGCTGTTTTTACATCTAACTGCTCAAGATGTAAATTCTCTGTAGCTACAATTTTCAACACCAGTCTGATTGTAGACAGTTTCACGACTGGAGAGAAAATTTCATTGTAGTTAATACCTTCTTTTTGCTGAAAACATTTGACAACCAATCTCGCTTTGTAGCGTTTGCTCCTATCGTGCTCTTCTTTGATCCTGTAAATCCACTTGTTGTGAAGCGCTTTCTTGCCTGGTGGTAATTCAGCTAATTCCCACGTCTGATTTGACAAAAGCGAGTCCATCTCATCTTTCATGGAAGACTCCCACTTGACTGAATCCTCCACTTGTATTGCTTCATCATAGCACTCTGGTTCACCATTATCAGTCAGCAACAAGTAGTGCAAAGAAGGAGAATATCGTTGGGTTGGTTTAAGAATTCTGGAGGAGCGTCTTAGTTCCGGTGTGCCTGGTTCTTCTTGAAATGCTTCAGGACTGATCTGAACATCATTTCCAGAAATCTCCTCAAACTCAGCAAATTCCTTTGTTTCAGCTTTGGTATTGGAGCTGCTTGATTCTACAGTTGACCTGTCTTTGTACATCACATTCTCATTGAAAATGACATCTCTGCTTCTAATGATCTTCCGATTTTCATAGTCCCAAAACCGGTAACCGAACTCATCACTGCCGTAACCAACAAAGGCATATTTGTTGGACTTAGCATCAAGTTTACTTCTTTCAGCAGAGTCTATATGTACATAAGAAATACAACCAAACACTCTTAAGTGTGAAAGGTTTATTTCTTTCTTGCTCCAAACTTCCTCTGGTATTCTGCCATCCAAAGGAACTGAGGACCCACGGTTGATCAGGTAAGCTGCAGTGTTAATAGCTTCAGCCCATAGAAATTTGGGCAATCCGGCATGTATCCTCATGCTTCTGGCACGTTCATTTAGAGTTCTGTTCATGCGCTCTGCTACGCCATTCTGCTGCGGTGTCATGGGAACTGTTGTCTCCATCTTGATCCTATTGTTTGCGCAAAAATCTCTGAATCTCCTATTTCTGTACTCTCTTCCATTGTCAGACCTCAACCGCTTGACTTTCATACCATTCTCATTTTCCACCATGGCCTTCCATTTTCTGAAGGTATCAAAGACTTCTGATTTTTTCTTCAGAAAATAAACCCACACCTTCCTTGTAGAATCATCGATGAAGGTGACATAATATAATGAGCCTGTAAGAGATGGAACTGGAGATGGTCCCCATACATCAGTATGAACTAACTCTAACTTTTCAGCCTTGGGTGTCTTACCAATCTTTGCAAAGCTGACTTTCTTTTGTTTGCCAAAGATGCAATCCTCGCATAGTCTGACATCTACATTCTTTAGATCCGACAGCTTCCCCTTTGACAAAAGTGTCTTCATCCCTTTCTCGCTTATATGGCCAAGCCTTTGGTGCCATAGGTTTGATTTTCCATCAGCATATGCTACTGCAATGATATTCTCTAAATTTGAGGTTACATAGAGAGTACCAGTCTTCTTACCACGAGCAATGACGAGTGCTCCTTTGGTAATCTTCCATTCACAACCTGAAAAGGTTGTACTGTATCCTTCTCCATCAAGCTGTCCTACAGAAATCAAATTTCTTTTGAGACCAGGAATATGTCTCACTCCTGTCAGCTTCCAGGTGGTCTGGTTTGGCAGCTTTAGTCGGATGTCTCCTTTTCCGACGATTTTCAAGGTTTCATCATCAGCAAGATGAACCTTCCCAAAATCACCACTGACATAGTTCTCCATGATTTCTTGGCATGGCGTGGATTGGAAAGATGCCCCTGAATCCAAAATCCATGATTCAATCGGACTGTTGACGCTTAAAATCATGGCATCACCTGTCTCATCCGTCATGTTGGCAGATTCCTGTGCGCCGGTATTTTTCTTCTATGCTCGGCAATCTCTTTTGAAGTGGCCCTTCTTGCCGTAATTATAACAGGTAAAATCTTTATTTCCTGTTCTTGATTTTCCCCTTCTGGATTTCGATCTGCCACGATTTGAATTTTTTTCTGAAGTTCTCCCTCTGGACTCCGTGTGCAAGGCTGAGGAGGTTGATACTTCACCCGATTCTCTCCGTCGGATTTCTTCACTCAGTACCAGATCCCGAACATCGTCGAATTTTAATTTGATGTTTCCCGATGAACTGTTGACTGCTGTAACAGTAGCATTTCAACTGTCTGGTAAAGATGATAAGAGAATTAAAGCTCGAACTTCATCATCAAATTCAATTTCCACTGAACTCAACTGGGTTGTGATTGTGTTGAGTTCATTTAGGTGTTATGCCACCGATGCCCATTCCGTCATCCGTAAATTGAATAATCGCCTCATCAAATGAACTTTGTTTGAGGCCGATGGCTTCTCATACATACTAAAGAGAGCCGTCATAAGACCCGTCGTAGTCTTTTCCTTTGCTATGTTGAAAGCAACATTGCGGGATAACGTCAGTCGGATAACTCCGAGGGCTTGTCTGTCGAGAAAAGCCCAGTCTTCATTCTTCATGCCCTCTGGTTGTTTTCCTGAGAGGGGTTGATATAGATTTTTCTGGTATAGAAAATCTTCAATTTGCATCTTCCAAAATCCAAAGTCCGCACCATCGAACTTTTCAATTTTCACCTTCCCTTCGTCTACAGCCATCGCTCCCACTCGAATCTGGCTTCGTTTGGATCGTTTCTGACAATTTTTGCGAACCGTCGTGTATTATAACACCTCCGTCGACAAACTCGTATCGCCGATCGAATTTCACTATTCACAAAATTCACTATTCATATGAATAGTAACTTGAATAGTAACCTCGCAAAAAATTGACAAAATTCACAACCCAAAAGCTCTGATACCAGTTGTTGAGAAATAAACCAAGTACAAGTAATTTCCCTATTACCAGATTAGTGAGAATGCGAAATAAAAGCGGAAAAATAATACCCGAAATTGATAACGGAGTTCAGCCAATTGTGCTTACGTCTCCGGACTGCTGCAGATCTTTTACTAAGAGAGAAAATTTACAGGTGTTTATAAAACACTCACTACTCACAAGAAAACTCTCTAGTATTGGGAGAAAGAAATGATTTTTTGGATGGTTTTGAAGCTAAATGAGCTAGGGTATTTATAGTTGAAACTTAAGGACTTAATCTTGTAAATACCCTAAAACCTAGGGATTAATTGTGATTATCCCATTATCATTTTTCAACAAACATCTACCAAACTTTGAAAAACTATTTTTCAAAGAAACATTTACCAAACTTTGAAAATCATTTTTAAAGAAACATTTACCAAACTTTGAAAATCATTTTTTCAAAGTTGGTTACCAAACTTGAAAACCATTTTAATACTTTCAACACTCCGCGGGGAACCGGTGTTTTTCCCGTATCGGATTGGATCGCATTCTCGAGGTCGCAGAAGATGCAAATGGCGGTCTCTCTGATCCGACAACGAGTCCGGGTCGTTTTGTTCCGGAGTAACTCGGAACATTCTTTAGCCACCATGCCGTCGATGGCGGAGAGTTTGTCGCGCAACGTCTCGTATATGTCGAGGAATTTGAAGAGTTTCTCCGTCGAACGCTTGACGGTGGCGACCGCTTCGGCGAAATTGAGAAGCTAGATAAACACGCGGCTAACGAGGTTGCTGAAGAGGGCGGAGGAAAACGAAACGTAACTTGAGAAGACGGTTTCGACAAGCTTACGCTCGCTGGAGAAGTAGAGGTTAACACATTGTTTAAACGCCGTGATCCATGGAGGAATCTCCTTCTGTAAAGCTTCCCATTGCATCTTTTGAGCATCATCAATGGCGATCTTCTCGTATCCAAGCTTGTTCAAGGCTTCTTCAATTATGTTCCTCCTGGTAATCATGTAAGCCTCGCAGCATTCAGATTCATATCCTCCATAGATCATCTCATTCGCAATCTTAATCAAGGTGATCAACTTTTCATTAGAATAACCTGGATAGTTTTGTTCTTCATTGGAATGATGAACGGCCGATTGATCTTCACGGGACTGATCCGATTTTCGAAGCCTTAGATTCTTCCATGAGAGACATGAATTCATCCTCCAAATAACACATAGCTCGCTGCTGGATCTTACCAACGCGGTTGATCAAAGCACCGTGATCGAAACCGGAATCGAAATAGGATAAATTCATGTACAGTTTTGATATCTGGTTCACAAGTTTAAGAAACGAGCCATCGTCTTCAAGAATCGATTCATGGCTACAGATTTTGTCGTCGACAATATCAAGATACTTGTCGACGAAGTCGGGAATTTCGATTTGGATAGAGAATTGTGACAATAAATTTTCGATGTCCTGGGAGGCTTCTTCCAGGACATATCTGGTCTGGGGATCTCCTTTATCTTGAGTTTCTTTCTCTGGATTCTCCGCCTCCGCGACAGAGATTTTTTTGCGGTGGTGGTGGTCGTCCATGGCTGAAAATCATGAGGAGAAGTGCATGGTTTTGTCGTAAAGGGAATTGAAATGGTCGTGGGTGGCAGTAATATACGGAGGGACAGTGAGGGTTTGTTTTCGATGGTTGTAGTATCTGTTTTCTAGGAGGGTTAAGTCATAACCACATCACTTTTGTAAGAATATATCCTTAACATATATTATAGGGTAAATTGCACGTTAGTACCTAAATTATTACTTTTATTTCGTTAGTATCTAAATTTTATTTTTTTCATAAGATATAATAATAAATTTATCCCCAACATTTGCATAAATGGTCACTTTGTCCCTGTACTTTAGCCTCCAACATTTCATTTTGGAGCAAAATGTTCCCTAGTTGAATGAAAATGTTAGTGGACTAACTGTCAATATTTCATACAGACGTGACAAGTCTATGTGTGATGCCACTTCAGCAAAACAATATTTTTGATGATGTCGCATCAGACGTAGACCTGCCAGATTAATAGGAAGCGTTGATTGTTAGTCAACTAACAATTATTATACACCTATAGGATATTTTGATCCAAAATAAAACGTCAGGGGCTAAAATGCTCTAAAAAAGGAAAGGGGAAAAGCGATCATTTATGCAAATGTTGGGGGATGATTTTGTTATTATGCCTTTTCATAATCATACCTAACAATTAGTTTAAGTCAATTTGATACCATTTAATAGAACTGTTGATGTGACATTCTTAACGATGGCATAACATTACCGTAGGGAAACGTCAACATCACCGTTAAATTTTAATAATAGGATACCAAAATGAAACCTAAAAGAAAAATTAAGCATGATTTTGAAAAAAATAAAGTTTAAGTTTCAAAACAGAATAAAAACAATAGTTTAGGTACTAAATGTGTAGTTTATCCTAACATAAATTATAATATAAATTAAAATATATTAATTTTATATAATATTTTTAATTTATATTATAAATTTAAAAAATAAATAAAATGAGTAAAAAGTTATAGAAAATTTGTCATATTGTTTTGAGTAAATTACACATTTAGTAGTTAAACTATTAATTTTTGTTTGTTTTAGTATCTAAACTTTTAATTTTTTAAAACCATATGTAACATTTAGTTTTGTTTCATTATAGTACCCGCCATTAAAAACTTAACAGACAGACTCACCAACCGTCGCGTCTACAGCTGTCGACCATCACATCCGTCGTTAATGAAGCCCAAACTTTCTAGCTCACACCTTTTCGAACCTCTGAACATGATTTCAGCTTTCGTTCCACCGAAAAATACCTTAATATCCCCCAAATCGATGATGAACTTTTTAACTTCTCCGTCCTCCGATATTCATCGTCAACCGTTCGATAGACCTAAAACTGGACTATGTTGGTCGACTCGTCATTCTCTTATGGTCCACTGTTCGGGTTGGTCGTCCGTCCACCACAGTTATGCCTCGTCAGCACACCCATTAAGTTTTTAACGACAAATACTAAAATGAAACAAAAACTAAACATTATGTATGTTTTTGAAAAACTTGAAAGTTTAGGTGCTAAAACGGACCAAAAATGATAGTTTAAGTATTGAAAACGTTAAGTTTTTAATGGTTGGGTACTAAAATGGAATAAAAACTAAATATTAAATATGATTTTGAAAATATTAAAAATTTAGATCTAAAACGAACAAAAAAATATAATTTTAGTACTAAACGCATAATTTATCCTATAATTAATTATCTAAATCCCCTGCACGGCTACTAAATCTAGTAACTATAAAAAGAGAAGAAAAAAACTTTATTTAATTATTTAATATTTTGAAAGAGGGTTTGGTTGTGGGCACCGACGCAATCGCGTAATTAGTCCACAAATCTTCGCTTTTGAAGGAACAAATCCAATCGCACTGTCGAAGTTCACTTCAACTCCAATGAGGCACGGCGTTTCAAGGCGGAAGCGTGTTCCGGTACGCTCCTTTCTGATTCTCTGCGCAGCCTTTATTTCCGTAACCTGGCTCATGCTCACACTAAGATCCCTCGACGCACCGCCGATCACCACCGCCGCCTCCGCCAACGGAGCCGTGCTGGATTTTCCTGCCCAGCTGGAGCTCCGGGAGCTTAAAAGAAACGCGTCTTTGTCTTCGGCCGAGGCACCCGTTCAAGCTCGGCCCAAGTCCTGCGCTACGGTGGAGGAAATGGGCAAGGTTTTTAAAGGGAGGATTGTGAAGGAGACTCTTAGAGTTCGAAGGATTATTCAAACTCACTTTTCCATAAATGGTAATCTCTTGAATGTATATTCCTTTTGATTGAAGGAAATTTGACTCGGATGTAAATTTTTTTATACTTTCAGGCGCGCTGAGAATACGTGAACTTCCGCCGGAGCAGTTCTGTAGACATGGGTTTGTGATCGGAAAAGCATCGGAAGCTGGTTTTGGCAACGAAATGTACAAGCTATTAACTGCCGCTGCCTTGAGTGTAATGCTGAACCGGTCACTGATCATTGGGCAAACCAGGCATATTATTGGTTCTTTCTCAATCCTATCTGTTTTGTGTTTTAAATGTTCTTATTTGTAGGACTGTAAACGAGCTTAGTGGAGATCGATTATTAGTGACGGGTGAACTCGAAAAATTTACTAGTTCGATCCAAACTTGAAATTCAAAATTAAAATTGGACTCAAATTCAAAATAATTGAACTTAGAATTTTCTTGAAGCTCGAATTCGAGCTTAGTTTAAGCTATAATTGTTAATATTATTATTAATTTAATTTTAAAAAATTAAATTTTAGGGTAAACTATGCATTTAATACTTAAACTATCAGTTTTGATCAATTTTACTATTTAAACTTTCAATTTTTGTAAAAACATACCTAATGTTTAGTTTTTATTTTATTTTAATATTCACCGTTAAAAACTTAGTGCGCTTAGTTGCTAAACTATCGGTTTTGTCTGTTTTAGTACTTAAACTTTTATTTTTTTTTCAAAACTTAATGATAAATTTTGAACAGATATTAAAATAAAACAAAAACTAAACTTTATGTATGATTTTGAAAAAATTGAAAGTTTAGGTACTAAAATAGATCAAAACTGATAGTTTAGGTGCTAAACGTGTAATTTATCCAAAATTTTAATACAATATCTTTTCGAGTTTCTAGCGATCTTTTAGAATTGGATATCAAGTAACTCGCTTTCTTGTTAAGATCTCAAGTCGAGCTTGAGCTTGAATTCATTCGATTTGAGTGTTGACCAAGTTTTGATGAACTCGAATAACTCGTAATCTGTCTCGTCTCATTTTTAACTGTACTTATTTGTCTAATGCTTTAAAAAACGTGTGAACAATTCTACGTGTCATTGGAGTTATGCCTCTCATGCTTTGCTTGTGTTCATTTATGTTTTTTTCACTTGTCTTTGTTCAGGGGTAAATATCCCTTTGGGGATTACATTTTGTATTCAAATCTCACCTTTACGTTGAGAGAAGTTAAGCATTTGTGGAGACAAAATGGTTGTGTAAAAAAGTATGGAAGGCATCTTGTGATGAGGATCGATGATTTCGAGAAGCCGACGAAGACAAACGCCCTCTGTGGCAATTGGAGGAAGTGGCGCCAACCGATCATATGGTAGAGTGTCGACTCTGTCGATAGAAATTGTCCTAGTGTTTTCGAATTTACGGATGCATCAGTATAATATTTCAGGTACCAAGGCACCACAGATGCTGTAGCAGCCCAGTTTTTCTTGAAGAACGTACATCCCGATATGAGGAACGCGGCTTCCGAGTTGTTCGGAAACCCGGAATCTCTTCATTCAAGGCCTAATGTATTTGGAGAACTAATGAGAATGCTCATTTCACCTTCAAGAGATGTTGAGGAAGCTGTAAATTGGGTTATTGGTGGTGGTAGGGACCCTGATATTACATTGCACATGCGGATGCTTATGAATAGGTAATTGGAGAAAAACAATTCCAGTTTTATTGTATGCATTGGCTGCCAATTCTTTGCTGAGAAGTTTTTAAAATATTTCAACCACCTAAATCCGAAAAACCGAATACCCTCACACGCACGGCATTTTCGATGAGATTATTTTCTGAAAGGAAACTCATCTGGTTAGTGATGCTGGTGCTGGTTCTTGTGTTCCATGTTTCAGGTCGGTGAGAGCGGCGCAGGCTGCATTAAACTGCCTCAAAAGAGCGATACGCAACTTACGGCAAGGGTCGAGACCCAGGGTGGTTGTAATATCTGATACCCCCTCTTTCGTGAAAGGCATATCACCAAATATAACTGAAGTTGCTGAGGTAACAAAATCTGTCTCCCCCGATCCACACACGAGCACTCCTCGAAAAGGGAAGAAATGTTAATGATAAATAACCTTCATGTTTCAGTATATTGGTAGATATACTAATGTATCTGCAATTTTTTTTGTCTCAGGTTCTTCATTTTGATTACGGACGTTTCAAAGGCAACGTCTCTCGTGACATTAAATCATCGCCGAGTTTGGATTTTAGAGTGAAAGATTGGGGACCGGCACCTAGGTGGGTTGCTTTTGTCGACTTCTTTCTTGCATCTCGTGCAAGGCATGCCGTTGTTTCAGGGGCTTACAGACGTGTCGGGACTACCTATGCTCAGTTAATCACTGCATTAGCTGCAGCTAACAGTATCGGTAATGCTGCTCCCTGCATCCCCGGCTTATTTAGCCGGATCATATCTTATACTCATTCATGATGCCTTATGATCTTACAGCTGCTTGGTCTTTTCAATAAGCCGGATCATATCTTATACTCATCCATGATGCGTTATGATCTTATAGTTGCTTGGTCTTTTCAGGGGAAAATTCGACATCTTCGAGATTCTCTTTCCTAAGCAGCTTCCAGGGTAACTTGTTGGCAGAAGGTTTGAAGCTTCAGGTGGGGTGGGGACACGTATGGAACCGATTTGCTGGACCGTTGAGTTGTCGGGGGCAGCCGAATCAGTGTGCTTTCACACCGCTTCTTCCTCCGGCTTGGTGGGAGGATCAATGGCAATCTCCAATCCCGCGCGATATTCATCGGTTGGAACAATATGGTATCCGACTCTCCGGCTTGGGAACGACAGACGAGAATCAGATTCGCGGCTTTTGTAGTTCTAGGAAGAACATTGTGAAAACTGTTCCATTCATATAGAATTAGATGCAATGGATGCAGCTGCAATTCTTTTTTATACATTAGAACCCTTCTGATGTGTGAAGGTGATGCCTTCATGTGTGCTTCCAGCTGGGTAAATTACAGCTTGTAGTAAAAGAAGTATTTATTGGGTAATTATGTATTTAGTATCTAAACTTACTTAAACTTTCAAAATTTTAAAATTGTACCTAACGTTTAATTTTTGTATCGCTTTAGTATCTTGCCGTTAATGGTTGATTTCCACCGGACACCTTGTTTATGGGTAAATTATATCATTTATCACTCAACTATCTTCTCACTCTTATTTTGGTCACTAAAGTTTAATTTTTTTTAATTTAATTACTTAACTTTTAAATTACTTTTAATTTAATCACTCTAACTTTCAAATTTATTTTTTATTTTAAATTATATATAAAAAAATAAAAAAAAATCTTGTCACAAAAATTATTAATAAAAAAAATTAGAGTGATTAAAATAGGAACAATTTGAAAGTTGAGTAGTTAAATTGAAAACTTTTAAACAATAGTACCAAAATAATAGTGAGAAGATAGTTGAGTAATGAATGATGTAATTTACCCATAAATAATTACAGGTGAGATACTAAAATGAAACAAAAACTAAGCATTTGGTATGATTTTAGAATTTTTTTTTGAAAGTTTAAGTTCTAAAATGAATCAAAACTACTAATTTAGATAATAAACACATTATTTACCCATATTTATTTTTGGCTTAGTTTCAAAACACAAATCGGCAATTGCATCCCTTTTTCCTTCATACTTTTCTTTTTACGGGGCTCCTAAATTTCACGACTTATTTAGCTAAATTGAGTTAAAGTATTATTGAGCTCGATTCGAAGAAAAATTAAGTTCAAATTGATTACAAAGTTTATGAGTTTAAAATTATGAAGCTCAACTTGAATTCAAAATTAAAAAATAAATTCGACTTAATTTGAAAACTCGTAAACTTAAATTCGGATATTAAAAATATAAGAGATATTAGTATTTAATATTAATTGATTAAAAATTATTTTTTAACATGTATTGTCTTATAATTATTGTGATTAATAAATAAAATTGTTAAAGAATCAGTTTTTTTTGTATGACCACCGATATTTAATCTAGTGATCAATTAATTTAGATTAAATATTATAAAGGTAAGGGTAATATTCTTAACTTAATTTGTTTCATTTACAATATCATATTTTAAATTTCTTAACCAATAGGAAAAAATGAAGAGAAAATCGCCTCAGTGACCAAAAATACCTTATAATATACGATTTTAACCAACTTTTTTTGGATTTGCCAAAATAACCAACAAAATCGCAACGCGAAATAAAAATCGCAACGCGATCCCCAGAATCGCAAATCAGTTTCCAAAATCGCAACGCGATTCTTGAAAATCGCAATGCGATAGTACAAATTCGCATTGCGATTTTCCAAAATCGCAACGCGAATATGAAAATCGCAACGCGAACACATAAATCGCAACGCGTATCCGTAAATCGCAACGTGTATCCGTAAATCGCAACGCGTATGGGTAAATCGCAATACGTATCCGTATATCGCAACGCGTATCCGTAAATCGCAACGATAATACATAAAATCGCAACGCGTATCCGTAAATCGCAACGCGATATTTAAAGCGCCATTATAATCGCTACGCGTATTTTATTTTCAAATTACAAAAACGAATATTAAGACAAAATCCCGTAATCGCGACTCATAACCTAAAACCTAAAATCACAACTCAGTCTCATCTCCATCTCTCACTCTCTACGGTGAAGAAATCCGTCCCCATCTCCGAAGATTTCCGTCCCCATCTCCGGCGAAATCCCTCACAACCATTCACGGTCAGAAATCCCTCACAATATTCAGAAATGGAAAATCAACCTCCGAGGGTTAGTTTTTTTTAATTATTTTTATTTTGAAACGTTTGCATTATTGTAGGTTTTTCATATTGAAACTGATGATAAGTTTACTGGTCATTTCAATAATAGATTAACCATTTCACTTAGATTTCATTTCGCGTTACGATTCTGTCGTTGCGATTTTCATTTCGCGTTGCTATTCTCTCGTTGCGATTTTCAAGTTAGTATTTGTCTTTGTCTTTGTTCTGTCTTTTGGTTGAAGTAATGCAATCCATTCAAGTTTCAATTTGCAGAAGAGTCGCAACGAGATAAATGAAAATCGCAACGAGAGAATGACTGTCGCAACGAGAGAAATGAAAATCGCAACGAGAAAATCGCAACGCGAAATGAAAATCGCAACGAGAGAATCGCAACGCGAAACCAAAATCGCATTGCGATTTTCATTTCGCGTTGCGATTCTCTCGTTGCGATTTTCATTTCGCGTTGCGATTGTCATTTCGCGTTGCGATTCTCTCGTTGCGATTTTCATTTCAACCAAAAGACAAAACAGTGTTGCAAATTTTAGTTTCAAGAATAAACTACTACTTTTTATGTTTATTGTTTTTGGTATATCTTCACAGTGTAGTTTTTGGTATATCTAACTTGGTATGTTTATTGTTTTTGTAGAAATTTTTTTCGGCTCAATTGACCTTGAGAAATAAAGTCAGCCTGGCCACTACAATTGCTTCGAAGCTTTCACCTGCTCAAAGACAATTGTTTGAGGAAACCTGCTTCGGGCCATGGCTGAGAGTACAGCATCCGGGTGGAGATGCTAATTTGACCCATTTGTGGCTTCAGACCATGACATCAAATCTACCCGACAGTATACAACGTGGTGAGGAAGAGATATGGTTTCATTTTCCACCAGCGTATACTTGTTTTGGGCGGAAGGAGTTCTGCTTAATCACTGGTCTACGATTCGGACACGATGATGTAGGCCAGTACACTCGTCATATCGCCCGCCCATCA
Source organism: Hibiscus syriacus (assembly GCF_006381635.1). Taxonomy (NCBI): domain Eukaryota; kingdom Viridiplantae; phylum Streptophyta; class Magnoliopsida; order Malvales; family Malvaceae; genus Hibiscus; species Hibiscus syriacus. The sequence goes on along the minus strand of NW_024062565.1, from coordinate 687,326 downwards.
TGGTTATCCCGGGTTTTTCCGGATGAGTCAATGGAGAAGCCGAACCTACATGTCGACGACCTGAAGAAATTGTTTAATAAGAAAGCTGGTTTCACTCGGATGGATGACGTCGATGTTGTCCGAGTATGCCTTCTACTACTTGTGTATGCCGGCTTTTTAGGCAGAGAGGCCAGACAACCTATTCATCGGGAGCTAATAATATTGGTAGAGGACCTGAATGCATGGAATCTGTTTCCGTGGGGTTCGTATATATGGAAAGCTACCTGGACTAAGTTGTCGTCTGCCTTTGATGACCGCAAAAGTTTGCGGGGCGATGGGTCCAAATACACTTTGTCAGGCTTTGTTTGGGCCTTTAAGGTAAGAATTTCTATATAATGTTTCTAAAATTATAATTAATTATTTAACAATTACTAATTTGTTATTATATTGTTTGTAGATTTGGATATTCGAGGCTTTCCCCAGCATGCGTACATATGCAATAAAAACGTCAAATGATATTCCCAGGGCTATTTCCTGGAAGAGGAAAACTCTGTTGGATTGGGAAGACTTAATACCATATGCGACAATAAATAATGTAAGTTAACACAAATACTTTCATATAATATATAAACAAGTTATTAATAGTAGACGTTTAACTTTGTTTGAGTTTTTATATTTTAGGAGGCCAACATTCCATTACAAAGACTGACACCCACGGAGGAAGAGCTTGCCACTGATTGGTGGCAAGCTAGTCAGAGTTTTTTTGATGGCACGGATGATGAGCAGCATCCACTTCCTCCAATTCAAGAGCCATCACCTCACCTAGAGCCATCACCCGATCGACCCGACTATACACCTCTAGAACGAGAGCCATCACCTATCCCGTCACATCATCGAGCCTCTTCTCCACCATCACCTCATGATAGGCGACCGGCAAAGATGCCACGACTCCTATCTCCCTGTTCTCCACCTCCACCTCCACGGGATGAGTCAAGGGAGTTACGTGATGAGGTCAATGCCTTGCGTGAGGAGATCGGTACTCTACGCGATAACGATGGTGCATGGCGTGTGGAGGTGTCAACTTTACGTGGTGAGGTTGCCGCTCTACGTGAGATGATAGTATCGTTGCAGAATGAGGTTCATACTCTACGCAACGAGGTAAGTTTAAGATTTTCCATATTTAACTTAATGATAAATTTACTCGTAATTTCACTTAGATTAGCCATTTCACTTAGATTGCTTAGTAAATTTATTCGGTTGCTGCCAATTCTGCTAAACTGTGTATTCTTTAACACTGTGAAATAGTATTTGTCTTTGTTTTGTCTTTTGGTTGAAAGTAAATTTGTTCGGTTGCTGCCAATTCTGCTAAACTGTGTATTCTTTAACACTGTGAAATAGTATTTGTCTTTGTTTTGTCTTTTGGTTGAAAGTAAATTTGTTCGGTTGCTGCCAATTCTGCTAAACTGTGTATTCTTTAACACTGTGAAATAGTATTTATCTTTGTTTTGTCTTTTGGTTGAAAGTAAATTTGTTCGGTTGCTGCCAATTCTGCTAAACTGTGTATTCTTTAACACTGTGAAATAGTATTTGTCTTTGTTTTGTCTTTTGGTTGAAAGTAAATTTGTTCGGTTGCTGCCAATTATGCTAAACTGTGTATTCTTTAACACTGTGAAATAGTATTTGTCTTTGTTTTGTCTTTTGGTTGAAGTAATGCAATCCATTCAAGTTTCAATTTGCAGAAGAAGAAATAGTTTACTTTCGCAACACGAAACTTAAAATCGCAACGCGAAACCAAAATCGCAACGACAAGATCGCAACGCGAAACCAAAATCGCATTGCGATTTTCATTTAGCGTTGCGATTCTTTCGTTGCGATTTTCATTTCGCATTGCGATTCTGTCGTTGCGATTTTCATTTCGCGTTGCGATTTTGGTTTCGCGTTGCGATTTTAAGTTTCGTGTTGCGAAAGTAAACTATTTCTTCTTCTGCAAATTGAAACTTGAATGGATTGCATTACTTCAACCAATAGACAAAACAAAGACAAATACTAACTTTAGGGTATTAGTTTGAAACATATTTTTCTTTGTTATCTGATGCATTTGACTTGGGTGAATACAATGCAAGTTTGAAACATATTTGTCTTTGTTTTCACTGTTTAAATATCATGTATGTTTATTTACTGATTTTTGTATTTAATTATTTAGCGGCCCGATAGAGTGGATGCTTTACGTCGGGTTATGCTTGCACGACGGAGTTCACGCATCAGACAGCGTGCACGTGCTATTAAGTCTCCGTACACCCCAATAGTGCGAAGACACCGCAAGAAGAAGCCCGACTCGCCTGTCATCCCTCAAGAGTCCACTCCTATCGTTGAAGAGCCCCCCTATCATTCCTCGAGAGTCCCCTCCCACCGTTCAAGAGGCCACTGTCATCATTGAAGAGGTCCCTCCCACCATTCAAGAGCCCGATTCACATGGCGTCATATATAGGCTTCTTGAGAAACCCTCTGACGTGCCGGACATGATGGATTCAAGTTGGCTCTCGTATGAGTTACCGGCCAGTACCATACCGGTATCTGAAGAGGAGAGGGAACAACTATCGGACACAATTCTGGATAACACCCTTTGGGCTAAGACCGCTGTTGATTTTTATCTACATGAGCGGAGCCAGGGGTGTTTCACTGACATATGCAAGCTCACCGATGATATCTATTTGTTGCTTGATCGGTCTTGGTGGGGCGTATTATTAGGGGTCGAAGATAATGGCTATTTCGATGGGGGGTAAGTCTTATATTTTTCTTATATTTCAATTTGATTAATTTTTTTTTAAATTTATGTAAGTCACTAATATATGTCTTTTTTTGTAAAACAGCATATCGATGCGTGTGTGACACGTCTTCTAATAATAAGAAAACTTAAGAAAAATAAAAATATACGATATACAATTATGCCGACGTCTTTTCACGCCGTTCACTTGAAGAATGCACGAGATGAATCATTTGATTTGGGCAATGGACAAGCTAAACTTATCCTGCATGGTGGGAGGTCGATAAGGTTAGTATTTATTTTAGATTGAGTTTAAAGGTTTTATGAAATAAGTGCGCAAATGAATGAATTATTACTTATGATTGCAGGTGTTTATCCCTGTTTTGGAACGTAAACATTGGATTCTCGTCGAGCTTCAGCTCCCATCCCTTAAGACAATAGTGTATGACAGCATGATAAATTACATATCATTGGCTGATTTAAGAGATGTTATTAAGGGATGGAGCTCTCATTTGGCTAAATTCTTGGATGCGATCAATTATTGGACTCGTTCTGGAAACAAGAAGCCAAAGAAGCTCAATATTACAATTATTAGAGACGAGACCGCGCCACAACAAACGAGCGGAGCCAGAGGAGATTGTGGTCCTCTCGTATGCTTGGCGTTGGAGCGTTTGACGACGGGAAGCATCAAGTATCTACCTCCCACCGATAGAGATAGAGCTGCAGTAGGCTTGTGGTTTCGGCATTATATGGCTAAATCGATATATACGAGACGCTGCCTACCTGCATCCGCGTTATAAAAATGTCCATAAACAATTGGTAAGTTTATATACTTTTGGTTTGAAAATGTTTGGTTAAGTACCTAGAATTCAATAATTTGCTGTTTGTAGGTTTTAGATGTGTAGAAAGTGTTGTTTGAGCAAATGTTTGGTTTCTGCAGGTTAATCTCAGAAGTGAACTGCGTGAAAATGATGTATGGCTGCAAAAGTTGATTCAATAGTTTAATTGATTGTTTTTTGATTGTTTAATTGATTTGTAAAAGTTGATTCAATAGTAGATGATCGGAAATAAGAATTATTGCTTATTTTTGATTGTTTAATTGATTTGTAAAAGATGATTTGTAAAAGTTGATTTGTGTAATTGATGCGAACATAATTCTTATTTGTGCTTGTTTAATTGATTGAAATGTAATGGTTGATTTTGTTGATTTCAATCTGCATTATGTTGAAGGCAAAAATGACTATCGCAATGCGAAATGAAAATCGCAACGAGAGAATCGCAATGCGTTTATAATTTCGCATTGCGATTCTCTCGTTGCGATTTTCATTTCGCATTGCGATTCTCTCGTTGCGATTCTCTCGTTGCGATTTTCATTTCGCATTGCGATTTTCATTTCGCATTGCGATTCTCTCGTTGCGATTTTCATTTCGCATTGCGATTCTCTCGTTGCGATTTTCATTTCCGCATTGCGATTTTCATGTTGGGATTTTCATTTCGCATTGCGATTCTCTCGTTGCGATTGTAATTTCCGTGTTGCGATAGTCAAATGCATGCCTAATAGTGATAACAACTGAATAACAAGAGTTGGTTAAGTCAAAATGGTTGGCCTGAGTCATTAATTCAACTGAAAATGTTAAAAGTTCACACATAAAATCCACATAATACAACGTTTGCATTTAAAAATCACCTAAGTTAACAGTCCCAAAAGGTGAAGCCAATTGTGATTGGGATTTTAAAGATGATTGCCTTTTGCTTGACACCATATGAGCTTTGGATTTTGATGAGGATCCATATTTTGGTAGAGGAAAATATGATTTTGATGGCACTGGTGATCCACATGTCAACCTTGTATGACCACTTTCCTTGCACCGACTACATGTCGATCTCTTCTTCTCTTCACCCTTAGACGGTATACGATCGTGACTTTTTGGTCGGCCAGGTAGCCTTCTGTCCATGGCTGGTGGCAAAACTGTTTGTAAGTCATCTGGTATGTCCCACTCAGAAGGATGTGGAATAGGGTAGACAATCTCGGCATAAGTCTGTCGATAAACTTCTGTAGTGTAGCAATCCATAGCGTATGCGCTTGAATCATCTTGGTTTAAATGAAGAGCAACTTTTATAACATGGCCACACGGATAACCAGATGTTTGCCATTTCATACAACTACACGTCTTTGCATTTAGATCGACTAGCCCATTTAAGTTATTATCCAGTACTTGAAACAAAGTGTTTGAACATGGTTCAACTCTCCATGACGTTGACTTCACAACACGTTTCGTTATCTTTTTTTCAGTCCATGGTGTAACACGATGTTCCAATGTTCCTGTAAATTTAAATAAACAATACTTAGTAAAATATATAAATATGATAAGTTACGAATTCAAAGAAATAATACCTGCATGGTTTCTTTTCTTGTAGTACCACTGTTGAATAGAGGCTCGAAAAAACTCCATTAACATAGTAATGGGTAATTTCCGGGAATGACGACTTAGAGCGTTGATTGATTCTGCACTATTAGACGTCATGAAACCATATCTTGCTCCAAGTTGATGTACTCTTGACCATCTTTCAAACCCGACATCTTCTAGTGTTTGAGCACACTGAGGCAAAACACGTCTTAAACAATTTATATGCTTATTGAAATCCACTTCCCGATAAGCTTTTACAGCCTTCCAGTATGTCCATTTGTGCTTTTTATACCAGCAGACCTTGATTTTAGATTTCTATACAAATGAACACCACAAAGTCCATGAAAAGCATCTGGGAAACACCTTCTAACAGCGTTGTCAATTGAGTTTGCCCTATCGGATATGATTGTCAGATTGCTAATAGGACCTATGCAATCCCTAAGATGCCCTATAAACCATGTCCATGAATCAGAGGTTTCAGATTTGCCAACCCCGTAAGCTATTGGCAATATCCCATTGTTAGCATCCATGGCTACTGCTAATAAGTTTACTCCAAGGTATCGACCTTTCAAATGTGCTCCGTCAACTATAATAACTGGGCGCATGCAAGTAATAAACGAACGAATCTACAAAATAATATACACAAGAATATAATCATTTAAATGTGAAATGCATGTAACTAACAAAAATGAGTCAACAAAATTATATTGATTTACTAACCGTAGCACCAATGGCGATAAACAGCAACTCAAAGCGTCCATCTCTATCTGTTTTGATATGAGTTACCGACCCAGGATTTTTCAGCTTTAAATTGTGACAATAAGCCGGCAGTTGGGCAAACGATGCTTCTGGCGACCCCTCAACAATTCCAAGGCATAACATTTGGCTCTCCAAGCTTGAGAATATGATATACTAATCTTGAACCGAGCATTCATGTCAGTCATAATTTCATGTCCCCGATATACCCTGCCATTCAAAAACATTAACTCAGCCAGAAAACCACCCAACACCTTTTGTTTGCCTGTCTATGGTGAGGAAAAACTTGGGTTCTTGAACATGTATGTTTATCAATAAAAGTCCTAACTTGAAACATTTGCAATCTTTTATTCTCTTTGCAATCATACGCACGTACAGTTTTTGTTAATCATACACCTTGTTTCGAAACAATCTTTGCTTGATTTGTTAACTTTTAGTTGATAGCCATCTTCCACACATTTCGTATATAAAGCTATCTTCAAGTCTTCCTTTGTATCAAAACAATCATCTTTCTTGATACGAATAACTTTTGTGTAACAATCAACTGCTTTCTTTATCAACTCTTCTTCCGGTATCTGAAGTAATTCTGGCATATTCCAGTTATACGCCCGTGGCATTTTCTTTTCTTCGGGGACTTTTTCTTCTTCTTTTTCTTCTTCAGGATTATATGAATTACAGAATGGATGTTCAACATGTTCATTCACAGTCGTAACTTCCTCCTCATTATCATCAACAATACATTCTTCGGCAACGGCTGTTTCATCATCAAAATTTGGGTATTGACCAATATCAATATCATTACACGCATGGTCTGTTTCTTCTTCTGAAACATCATCAAATCCGTGTATTGACCAATATCAAAGTCCGGATATTGACCAAGACCAAATTTCGAATACTGACTAGTACTCACAATTTTTTCTGTTGGCTCATCATCGTCTAACTGGTCAATACGAAAACCGGAATTTGGTGCTGAAAGTTGATTGGGATTTGGATTAGAGAAAGGTTGTGGGTTTTGAGAAAAACTTAGTTGATTACTACCCGCTACTGACCCAACAATACTACTTCTAGGTTCAACAACATACAATGTAACATCATCTTGTGAAACACTAATGTAAGCAATGAATCGTTCAACATCTTCATTGTCGGTTAACAAATAAACTTTACCATTTCTCTGATAAGATAGCCTAAATCCACTTAGGGGCTCTAAATTCAATTTATTGAAACACGTAGCATTAGAGTTTCATAAGTTAACTTTTGTAAAGACAATTTTAGTTGAAGATTCATGGGTAAGGCATATATTGTAAAACACCATGAACATTATCCCATGACCCTCCAAAACACAAATCTATCCAAACATGATCAACATTAGATGATTTCATGGTTGTAAATTAATTTACTAAACAGACGAGCTGCGAAACTAAAACCTGTTGCCGGATTGGGAAGGATGTCGTTGGATATAGGAACGGATGTCGCCGGAGAGAGTGATAGATGGAGATGGAATGAGTTGCGATTTAGGGATTTAGTTTATGATTTCAGTGTTATATACCCAAAATTTCAGTGTTGTGATTTACAGATTCTCGTTGCGATTTACGGATTATCGTTGCGATTTACAGATTCTCGTTGCGATTTACGGATTATCGTTGCGATTTACGGATACGCGTTGCGATATACAGATACGCATTGCGATTTACCCATACGCGTTGCGATTTACGGATACACGTTGCGATTTACGGATACGCGTTGCGATTTATGTGTTCGCGTTGCGATTTTAATATTCGCGTTGCGATTTTGGAAAATCGCAATGCGAATTTGTACTATCGCATTGCGATTTTCAAGAATCGCGTTGCGATTTTGGAAACTGATTTGCGATTCTGGGGATCGCGTTGCGATTTTTATTTCGCGTTGCGATTTTGTTGGTCATTTTGGCAAATCCAAAAAAATTGATTAAAATCGTATATTATAACTTTTTTTTGGTCACTGAGGCGATTTTCTCAAAAATGAAATTGTTTTTTTTTTTTTTTTTGATGAATACACGCTAATGGTGTAATTTATGAATTTATACTTGAAATTATTAGTTAGGTAAATAAATTTCAACAAAAGGGAAAAGATACCCACAAAAAAAAACCCAACCACTGTCCCCTTTCCTCCACTTTGTTCGAGAAAAAAGCTCATGCCTTGTCGCCGATACCTCCACCACTCGCTCTAACTCAGTTAACCCACCCCACCTTGACTCAGTACGACCATGGGTTTCCATTTCTATGCTTAAAAGCTCCTTCCTTTCTTCTTCTTCTTATTCTCAAATATCTCATCTTTTAAAGTGAGCTTTTTGTTGTTATTCTGAGAGTTAAAAAGAGAGAGACATGTATGTGGTTCCGCCACCCCAGCGACCGGATCCGGGTTCCACCGGCGGCGGGTCGGGTGATTTACGGGTTTACCAATCTTGGAAAGGCAGCAATGTAAGCTTTTTCTTGTTTTTTTTTTCTCCCCCTTTTTTTAGCCTTAAAAATCCCTCATTTTCCTCTTTCTATCGTGTTCATGTACTGATTTTCATTACAAGTAATGGTTTAAAAGACATTGAATTATGATTTCTTTTTCACTGTTTGCAGAAATTTTTATTTCGAGGGAGGTTTATATTTGGACCTGATGTAAGATCATTAGGGCTGACTATTTTGCTTATAGTAGCTCCAGTCTCCATTTTCTGTGTATTTGTTGCCAGCAAATTGATGGATGATTATTCTCATCACTGGGGTGTTTCAATCATGGCTGTTGCTGTTGTCTTCACTGTTTATGTAAGTCTCTCCACAAATTTCCATGTTTTTGAATGAGTTGTTACATCACTTACATTTGGAAAACTTCTTATTACATGTTAGGAAGATTATGATACTATGGTGAGTCCTACTGAGTTGAGATTTCTAGGAGGGATGAACTGTGAATTTTCTTTCACTTGACCCTTTTTTCCCATTAAGTGTTAGTTCATGATGTTTACCATTGTTAAGATTGGTGATTGCGGACATAATGGATGCTATTGCGGTCACTGCAGTTATCACGGTCGTGCAACAACGGGTCTAAGTACCATTACTTCTATAGAGCGGCCGCTATTCTGGTAGCGGACTGCTATTTAAGTCCCTGGTTACATTTGAAAATCTTCTTATTACATGTTAGGAAGATTTTATGGTACTATGGTGAATTTTCTTTCATTTGACCCTTTTTCCCCATTAAGTGTTCATGATGTTCACCATTGTTAAGATTGGTGATAGACTCTCATTTGTTGTCGGTTAAGGTATATCCGTATATAGACTCGAAGTTGTGATTTTCTATGATCGTAGCTTATAAGATCTCTCTTCCTTCGTTTCCCTGTTCTCATGGCGGTTTAATATATCATTAAATAGTGGGATTGCAGTATCGATCGGGATTACATTTATGAATGTTAAAAGAATGTGATGGAATTCTAGCATATAAAGTAAAATAAGATTGTGTCATTTCAATTCTATAATGTTTTGGAGAATCTGTGTTATTTTGTTAGGCATTTATTGGGGTTTTGGAAAATCTATGTGATTTCACTAAGACGGATCTTGAAGCTCGTAAATGGTTTTGTTTCTTCTTTCAGGATTTAGTTCTTCTTTTGCTAACATCCGGAAGAGATCCCGGTATCATTCCGCGCAATGCACACCCTCCGGAGCCAGAAAGTTTTGATGGAAATGCAGATGTTGGGGCTGGTCAAACTCCACAGTTACGACTGCCACGCATTAAAGAAGTGGAGGTCAACGGAATCACCGTGAAGATCAAATATTGTGACACTTGCATGCTTTACAGGCCTCCTCGCTGCTCACACTGTTCAATCTGCAATAACTGTGTAGAACGCTTCGATCACCACTGTCCTTGGGTTGGCCAATGTATTGGACTGGTATGTCACCGTTTTCTTTAGGCTGCAAGGATATGAATCCTAAACCATGGTTTGTGGCTGTAAGATTTTCATATGACAAATGGTTGAAAATCAAAATTACTGTAAAATGTGATGTTTTTCTGCTTTTGGTTTTTTTGTACCGTTAGCTCATCTAACGTTTTTTATTGTTTGCAGCGAAATTATCGGTTCTTCTTCATGTTTGTCTTCTCATCAACCCTTCTGTGTATATATGTTTTTGCATTCTGCTGGGTCTACGTTCGAAGGATCATGGAATCAGAAGAGACAACGATTTGGAGAGCGATGATTAAAACCCCAGCTTCCATTGTTTTAATAGTTTACACTTTCATCGCAATGTGGTTCGTTGGTGGTTTGAGTGCCTTCCATTTGTATCTGATCAGTACAAATCAGGCAAGATGCTTTTCCTTGGCTCGTCGTAATAATGTTGCAGAGGCCGTTAATTTGTTAGATAAATGTAACACTGTGTGTTTCTTGCTTCTGCAGACAACATATGAGAATTTCAGGTATCGATACGATCTTAGAGCAAACCCGTACAACAAAGGAGTGGTTGATAACTTCAAGGAGATATTTTGCTCCAGCATTCCATTATCCAAGAACAATTTCAGGGCAAAGGTGCCCAGGGAACCTGCGTTACCAACACAACCGGGTGGTTTTATGAGTCCGAATATGGGGAAGGCTGTGGACGACATAGAAATGGGTAGGAAGACGGTGTGGGGCGATATCGGTGCTGGCACCGATCATTGTGAAGGGCAACTCGCAAGTGACCGAGTAAACGTCAAGGAGGGTGAACTAGGAGAATTATCTCCGGATATCAGAACTACAGTAGACGACACAGGCGAGCGTGGTGGTATACATCCCAGGCGATCTAGTTGGGGTAGAAAAAGCGGTCGATGGGAAATGTCACCCGAGGTTCTTGCTCTGGCAGCTGATGTACTGCTAAGGTTCTTTTTCTTGTTTCAGTCGTGTATTTATGGGGCATTTGTTTCTGGGTTTGGCAGGGTGTTTAAAAAGTGTTGGTCTGTCCCTTCGTGCTTTGAGGAAAAAGTGTTGTGTTGTACCTTGTACTAGTGAGGGTTTTTTTTTTTCCTTTCAATTTTGACTCTCTTTTTGTATTTGTTGTGGAATTAGTTAGTATCTACTAATTGTAGTGAGTTTGTGGTTTGATTTTTTTTGTATTTGTTGTGATTCTCCGATTACATGATACTGTTTTATTAAATTCCTCAGCTGTTAAAAGTTACAAAATGATCCTTCGATTATAGAGTGTTGTTTTGTTGAGTCCCTCAACTATTAAAAGTTATAAAATGATCACCAAATCAAAATCGTCTTCCTGCAACGAATGAGAACAATTATGATGCATGTTGGGATGGGTTGTGAAACCACATTTCAAGAAATTTAAAGATTCTGGAAACAACTGATCCTTTCCACCAACGAAAAAATAGAAAATAGCAGCCATCATCACAATATGGTCCATAAACTAGGCGAGAATATTAACAAAAAAATATCAATGGATAGAGCTGATGACTAAGGACCTGCAAAGCAACAGTGCTTGAGCTTTTACAGCATGGAGGTGTGAATTGGCAGTCGCAGAAGCAGATTTAAGCATTTGCAGCTTCCAGACAAGTGTTTCCCCAGGTAATATGTCAGCCATAAACTAGGAGAATTGTATCGTGTGAGAGTCATAAACTACACGAGGCTATCATCGTTTTACAAATGACCTCAAAGTGTATTCAAAGTATCATCTCCGTATATGTTTTTGCAACAAAAATGATTTAGCTGTAGATTACAACAAGAAATGTCGACTGAAATAGCATTAATGTTTAATGAAAGAATCTTACGTAGAGGTAAGATGAGATTGCGACGAGGTCCCGTGTTAGCTCTCCAACAGTTTGGTTTGGCGCAAGTCCCTTCACCATATTTTCCAAGACCATTCTCAGAGGATCACCTAAATAGATAGCATTGCTCATATCTCACCAACATTCATAATTATCTCTGATCGGCAATAACAAGAATAAATCTACGAAACATGATGCTATAATACCATTGTTTTACATGCTGCTTTTAAGGCTATTAGACTAAATAAAACAAGTTGTACACTTCAACCTCAAGTAAGTAGGAAGGCCAACAAAACGAAATTTAAGAACGAACTCCAAACCTGATGCCAAGTTCATGTAAGGGAGTTACGGCCAGAGTTGACTGGGCATGAATTGCAGCAAAGGTATTAGAGATTGTAATTGAGACCTGCTAAATGATGTAGCTGCAAACAGAACCGAAATACAATGATCGTCACTCTTTAGCCAGTTTTCTTGGGAGAAAATTCATGATAAAAAAGATAAAGTTTCTTGGGATAACCTTATTTGGTTTCCTCTGCATATTTCGAAAATGTCTGTCGTTTCTTGGATGATTCTCTTGAATCGGATGCCTACTAAGGATAGGCTTATTCGGATGGGAATAGACTTAAATGGGTTATGTGGTTTGTGTGGGGCAGAGTTGGAGAGCAGGGATCATCTTTTTGGTGACTGATCTTTTGCTTGCCAAGTTTGGTGTCGTGTTCTGCAGGCTTGTAAACTCCCTGTTAGTTCGATGTGTTGGGAGGATGCTTTGGCTTGGGCGGTTCAGCATTTGAAAGGTAAATCCCTTCTTGTTTATATCTTGAAGTTGGCTTGGACTGGTTTTTTGTATTTTATTTGGGATGAGAGAAATCATAGGGCTTTTAAGGGTGTCTCTCGATCTGTTGATGAGATTTTTGACCGCATCCGACCAAGTCGAGTTAAAATATTTGAGTTATTCAAGTTGATGAGTTCTATTTTATAAGTTAAAATTGACTTGAATTTTTTTGTAAAATTTATAAAATACGAGTCAAGTTGAATTTTTGAGTGTTTAAATTTAATTAGAAATATTTAAATATTATAATATTATTTGATTCTAATTTAAATGATTTTTATAACATATACAATACATGTATACTTCTTTATATTTTTTATATGTGATATATATATCATACAGAGTCGAGGAACTCGACTCAAACTTAAAAATCAATTCGTTAATTATTATTGATTTCGAGTTATTCAAATTTTATTTTACAACTCAAATTGAACTTGAAATTTTTTCGAGTTAAGTCAAATTTAAGTCGAGTTTTTCGAGTCGAAAAAATTAAATTATATATTATTATTATAGAATTTATCAGAAAAATAGAAGAAAGAAATACAATGGAGATTCATGAAAGCTGCACAAAAGAATAATACAATTGGCATTTGCCTCGCATAAGCATCTGTAAATGTTCAGTTTCAAAAGAATACAGAGCAAAATTATGCATACCACTTCCAGCTTCGAAGTAAATACTAGGAGCAGCATGAATGATGAGTCTCTTGAAACATGCATTGCCTTAGACGTAGCATCATCGGATCGGAGGAAAGACGACCTCTCGAGCACGAAAGCGTGCGTAAGCACGAGGAAGTCGGCTTGCTTACTGTTGCAACCATATTTGACCTTCATAAGGAGAGTTAACCAAAAGCTACACTAATTACAATGAAAACTGGGAAATTTCTCGATTTTCTTGCCTCAAAAAAGCAATGCGATCCTCATCGGATCCTACCGCCTCCGATGCTATATTCCTACGTATTCATGTGGTTTATACAAGGGACCAAAATGTCAGTGGAGCATAGAGATTATGTGCTTCATTTCGAAAAAGTTCCGAGTGCTTCAGTGCAACTATGCAATCTTTGATCTTCACGGTAAATGAAGCAACCAGCAGCAAGTGAAATATACCACGCTCTATAAGCATATCTAATATTTAATGAGAGCAGGAAGTGAAGAATGAAGCTCTGCCAAGGACTGAAAGATCCAATTTAGCAGTTGCTCTCGTGGCAGCTCGAGAAGTAGTTCTGCCTGCAAGATGAACATCAGAAAGAGGAATTCAGATGCCAATTCTAGTGTGGTCTTGCTAGTCGGTAATCCATGATGTTGTTAAAACATGCAAGGATACCGGCTATTATCACCTCTCTTACCGAGTATACGACTGAACCTTCGTGCTTCTATTTACAGACACAGAAACCATAAGAAATGAAAAATAATAATTACCTTTATTTGGTCTCCCTCGAAAATCAAAGAATTCCGGTGCATATCGGATACCATGGATTCTGTCATCAGCTTGAAAACTCTCTTACTCATATTGGTTTTCATGCCAACCATCTTTCCCGAAGCATAGATTCTGCTTATCCCGAGATCTGCTGCCATTCGCCTCACGTAAAGCTTCTTCAAAAGAATTTCCATGGAATAAGGCTCTTTTCCAAATTGACGGCGAAGATTCTCTGTAAATTGCATCAAACTCCAGATATCTTTCTCAGCTGCTTTCTCAGCTTCATTAATGATTTCCATGGGGTTCTCCAAATAATTTATGTACTCGGAGGGGAGACGAGGGTTTATATTAATATCAATCTAGCAAGCAGAAAATCTCGAAAAAACATGTTAGAATTCATAAATCAGTGTCACAACTGGTACAATTCAACTGGTGTCTAAAAACTAAAAGAATGTTTCCCCTTCATTTAACTAATGCTTCAATAGATCGATTTTCAAGTGCCGATAAATTTTCCCTTTCTAGAAACCGGAATCAGAAGTCGGAACGAAACCCCATGTTTCTAAGCCATAGTTGATTCGAAAAACTAAGAGAACTAGCATTCGAACTCATCGAAGAGACAACTCTTGATACAGCATTTCATATGCATGGGTTAGACAACAAGAACAGAATCCTAAGAAGACATAGTGTGTTATCTCTTAATATTACTAGCAGAATATTATTTTTTCTGAAGATACAAATTGTGAAGGAAGTAAAATACCTGCACCGACTGATACGGAACTGAAACTACACGGTTTTCTTCAACCTGGAAAACGAGTGAGTGGAAGTCGGATATTGCAAGAAAAAGATTTTGAAACTAGCAGCAAGAAATCTCGAAAGCTTAAAAAAGTTAGTACTCATCAACTAATTCCATTAATCAGCTACACAAAGTGACACCAGAACATACCTTGGACAAACTCTTGAAAAGCATCTCAAAGAAAAGATCGATGCCGACATTTCCGACATCCCCCGTCTGTTGCTCACCGAAGATAGTACCGAAGCCTCGGATACCCATGTCTCTCTCTGCAAGTTGGAAACCTTGGCCAAGCTCGCGAAAATCTTCAAGAGCAGCAAGCCTCTCCTGAGGCACAACCAAGGCAATGCCAGGTCATTTCTACAATTTTATTTCAGCATATTTGACAACAAATGGAAGGCGAAACATAGAACACATACCAATGCTTGGTCGGATAGCAAGGACTTATCAGGGTAAAATAAGTATGCATATGCTTCTCTATCCGCCCGTCCAACCCTTCCACGCAACTATTGGAATCGAAAGTTTATAGCAACATTAACAAAAGGAAACAGGATATGTACAAGTAAAATTTTGTGTATAAATCTTTCTTATCAAGAAAGCTACCAAAAATTCTTTCATGGTAGAAGATAAAAGATAACATGAACACACATAAAGAGTCATGTACCTCATAGAAAAATCGTTAATTACACATCATTTTTCCAGATAAAACCGAAAAGGAAAAGGTTCAAATTATGCCAAGACATTAGTTTCTATGTCCTTTAAATTATGCTCATGATAAAAAATTTGATAGTACTCTTCAGCATTTAACCACATCTTTTGACAATTCATAAGAACAAATGAGTTAGAAGAATCTGAAAGTGCTGGACCTGATACAATTGTGCCAGGCCAAATTGCTGAACATCCTGGATTATGATAGTGTTTGCGTTTTGAATGTCGAGCCCACTCTCAACTATATTTGTGCATATAAGAATCTTAATTTCGCCCTGCGCAAATTTCTCCATGGTTTCCTCAAGTTGCTTGGAGTATTGCTGCAAGAGGAACATAAAAGAACCAAAATATTATCAACTGATAAATACAGAAAAGTTTAACGAAAAAAAATTAGCTTTAAGGATTCTGAAAATGAAAGCATGATATACCTCACAAGCACAATTCAATTCTCAGAAAACAACCGCGATAACACTCAAGCTCATTATTTTCTAGCAGACAATAGCTCATTAAAAATTAATTTGAATATAAAAACCAAAACGTAC
This sequence comes from Hibiscus syriacus, assembly GCF_006381635.1. Classification (NCBI taxonomy): domain Eukaryota; kingdom Viridiplantae; phylum Streptophyta; class Magnoliopsida; order Malvales; family Malvaceae; genus Hibiscus; species Hibiscus syriacus. The sequence continues at coordinate 671,382 of NW_024062565.1, read as the reverse complement.
CTTCCCATGAGCAATAGCTATATCAACATCTGGAAATGATTGTTTAAGAAAATCCATCACTTCTTCCAATCCTGTCACATAAGAGTAGAATCAATACTAACAAACCGAAAGAGTTAAAACAACACAAATGTATATATACTCTGAAATCATCTACACAATGTCGAGAATCGAGATTAGGAAAGAAGAATAACTTTGATCTTGTTGGTTATGTAGAATCCTTGGAGATAAGACTAAGGCCCTATTTGATGAACTGTTGAAAAAATTCAATCAACTAAAAATAAATATTTTCAGTGATCTAATTTTTTAAATGCATTTCATAATCCATTTTCACTTTGTAAGGAACTTTTGGAGAAAGGTTGCATGTAATAATCCATTTGATAAATTGATTTTGAGAATCAAAAATCGAAATAGAAAGCAAATGTAAAGCTTTATTGAGAGTATGATGATGGGGATGACCCAAGCGTCAGTCCCACAGGTGATATACAGATAAGTTCATCAATATTACCATTTTAAAAGAGCGGCAAGCAGACAATACATATTTGCATCAGAAACGTACTAGCACAAAATATTATTGAACCATGTAAATAATGACATGATAGTAACAAGATCTACAAGTAGGAAACTTTGGATTATGGCATTACCTTTAATTCGGGGTAAGACATAGAAAACTTGACCACTACGATCCAGCTCATACTGAATTGCTGCAATGATCCTTTCCTTACTGAAAGCTGAAAGACGGGTTTTGATAGGAACCCTTTCTGGAGGTGGTGTCGAAATTAAACTGAAAGAGTGAAGGGAAGAAGGATAGTATGCACACAACATGATTTTATTGGACTAGTAATCTAAAATTAAAGTTCAAGGAAATGCCCCTATGCTACTAAGTGATGGTTCCATTACTTGCAGGTAATTTGTTCAAGGCTCGAAACAAATACAAACTAAATGGCCTCTGAATAGGTTCATCTTGTAGGTTCCTCTAGACATTGATTCATGTTTATACAAAAACGTTCAAGGTAAGACTAGGCACTCATAACATCTACATTGCATGTAAAAGGCATTACTACTTTTCAGCTAAATCTCGTATCTGAGCTTATAGTTATACACATCAATGACATGGTTGATAATGAACCCCTTTTTCACCGAGGCATCACACTGAACAAACTGAACTGTACATCTGAATCCATGATTCCATCATCGAAAAAAGCTTTGATTTAATTTTTTTACATATATTACCTGGCATCCCGGAAACCAGTCAAAGCTAAATAAAGCGTTCTGGGTATAGGTGTTGCAGAGAGCGTAAGAACATCAACTGAAGTCTTAAAAGAAGCAATCTTCTCCTTTTGCTTGACGCCAAACCTCTATGTAAACATACAAACAAGAAAATCAAGCATCTATCTGCCAGAGGGGCATGACATGTATTAGCTAAAAGACAAGAGATGACTGCAAGGAATTCAGTTAGTACAAATTCTAACCACATGGTGTTCCCTAAACCATTTAATAACAACAACCATGAAATTACGATAGTGCTAATTACAAAATGAAAACAAGCTTTCAGTCGTTTTCTTTGTCGACTAAAAGATTATAGAGGAGGTTAAACCATAATCATGAATTCTAATCAATTACATAAAGAAAGCAAAATCCTACAAGAGCTGATGTATAAAAAAGCCTAAAATCTTGAAATCCTCGTGTAAAATATTTGTTTAGATACTGACAAGTACCGGAAGCAAACCTGTTCCTCGTCAACTACAAGCAGTCCAAGATTATTATACACAACACGGTTTCCCAGAAGCGAATGAGTTCCTACAATAATGTCTAGATCACCCTTTTTTATCATGTTCAAATACTCCTCTTTCTCTGCTTTACCCTGCATGTTGAATAAACCATATTAGTATCAAACAGTAGCCACCGTGAAATATTCTGATCCAGCATATACATATTTTTCCATAATATATTAGAAGCGAGAATGAAAATGCAAATTTCTTTGAACTTTTAGGTAAACCCCATCAACAAATTTAATGACACACAAGTCTGTAGCCATTATCTGTTTCTTAGGCAAGAAGGAACATTTAATATCTTGGTTAGAAAGTCTTCCCACCCCCAGCCCAGCACTTCTAGTCAAGTTTAAGTAAGATATTAAACATTTTGATACCAAGTTTTTAGTCAGATAATGAGGTGAACCCATTGAATAAACTTCTTGTACCTGAAACCGGCTAAGAAGTCTGACTTTGATAGTAGGATAATTGGAAAACCTTTCTGAAATGACATCAAAATGTTGCTTGGCTAGAACAATTGTAGGTGCCAACACCATAGCTTGCTTCCCTGCTGACACCACACAAAAGATGGCACGTAATGCAACTTCTGTTTTACCAAACCCAACATCTCCACATATTAATCGATCCATTGGAGTTTCTCTCTCTGTTAAGTCTTTCTCTACATCAATAAAAGCCTGTGACAAGGGAACCGACTTTGTTAGTGAAGTAAAAACATCTTATTCACCAAGGAAGATCACTGAACCTTACTGTGACTGTTGAAAAAGTAGTAGTAATCTTTGATATGCCAAAGGGAGCAAGATGATAATTTGATAACTCAAAGTGCAATAAAATCGACGAAAGGGCTCACTAAGACAAAAATGTAATAATTTTGAAAAAAGTAGTAGTTATCTTTGATATGCCAAAGGAAACTAGATGATAATTTGATTCCTCAAAAGTACAATAAAACCAAGGTAATGGCTAACTAAGACAAAAAGGTACCTGCTTTTGATCTGGTGTGGGTTCATAAGGAAACTGAGCTGCGAATTCGGCTATGGCAGGACTCCTTGGGTAAGGAGGTCTTTTTTGTTTGAGTCTATGTAAATAGAGCTCCATTAAATCTACAACCATCTTTTGAATTGCAACCTTTCCTTTGGTCTTTCTCCTCTCCCATGCACTGGTATCACTCAACTTACTCAAAGTCCTAGGCTTTTTTGTTTCATTTGGGCTGGAAATACGACCGAAACATGCCTTAAATAAGGGTGAGAAAAACTCGACTCGATTCAAAAAATCGATTTTTTCTAATTGACTGGATTCGAATTAACTTCGAGATTAATTTCATAAATTCAACTCGACTCCAAAAATTTTAAGATTAAATCGAGTTATAAATACAACCCAAATGGTAACTCTAAACTTTTAGTAATAGTGGAATGGTTTTCAAGTTTGAGTCGAGTCCATTTACTCTATAGTGAATATACATATCACCTATAAAAATATATGAAGAAATATAAGTATATTGTATATAGTTATAAAAAATCATTTAAATTAGAATCCAATAATATCATCATATTATAAATATTTACAATTAAATTTAAATATAAACTCGAAAAAGTCACTCAACTCGAATTTTATTAAATCGGCTGGATTTAAAAAAAATTCAAATCAAATTTGATTTATAAAATATCACTCATCAACTCAAATATCTCTAAATTTCATCGATCGAACACTTACCACGCAATTGAAAATCGATTTCACATTTCAACTATAAGTTAGTAACAGGAGCAGATATCAGAGCAAAATTAAACAAAAAAAAAAAACAAGAAAAAAGAGGCAGAAAAACATACAGATTATATCGATAGAGCATGCGAGCAGCCTGATTAACAGGAAGCTTAGCCATTCCATCAGCATACTCGATAAAGACATACTCGATGGGTTCAGTTGAGCTCTTAGGAACATCAAACTTAATCCCAACAAATCTTCCAACACCCACTTTCTTGTGAACGACGTAATCCCCAGAACGCAGCGTGTAAGGATCAACTTTGTAGCTGAAGACGCCTCCTTCCTTAAACTCCCTATCCCCTTTCAGCTTCTGCAACCCCCTCTGCTGCTGCTCTTTCACCAGCTGAATGTACATGTCCGCCTCCTGCGAGTCCATTGCGGGCCGTATGGACTCTCTCTTGCTGTGGTCACGGCGTACCCTTTCGTTGAGGATGGAGATGGCATCGGTCTCGAGCTCCGTCTTTTCTCTTTTTGGAACCAAATTGTGGGTTTTGAAACTGGAGATGGGGAGACGCCCTTGAGTGTGGACTGCCATGGTGGTTAATGATGAATATGGAGGTTGAATGAGGAAAGGGCGGTTGACGGTGAAAAGGGACCATATAGAAGAAGAAGAAGAGCCGAGTTGGAGAAGAAGAGGCGTGGACACTTGTGGTGCAGGAAGAAGGGAAGCCATTGTTGTTGATGAAGAAGAAGAAGAAATGAATGTTCAGAGAAAAGAAGAGAGATTGGGCATTTTTTTTGGGTTGGGGAATAGAGAAGGAACAAGAGGTGTAGTATAGAAGAGGGGATAAACAACTGGAGATTTAAGAGGGTTTTTACGGTTTTGGACGAGGTGGACCATTTTGTGTCCACACATATATCTTTTTAGGGTTATTTTCAAATATGGTCATCAAATTATTTTTAAATGATCTTTTGGCATTAAATTTTTAAAAATTATAAATAGATATTAAATCATAGGGTAAATTACATGTTTAGTATCTAAACTATCGGTTTCAGTTCGTTTTAGTACCTAAACTTTTAATTTTTTCAAAGCTATACCTAAATTTTAGTTTTTATTTTATTTTAGTAACCATCATTAACAACTTTAGTTTTTTGTTTCATTTTAGTACCCCTGTTCAAAATTTCACTTTAAGTTTTGAAAAAAATTGAAAGTTTAGGTACTAAAACGGACCAAAACTGATAGTTTATGTACTAAACGTGTTAAGGTTTTAACGATGAGGTACTAAAATGAAATAAAACTAAACTTTAGGTATGATTTAAAAATCTAAAAATTTAGGTACTAAACAGGCCAAAACTAGTAGTTTGTATACTAAATGCGTAGTTTACCCTTAAATTTATTATGAAATAGGCATTGTGCGGTTATTTTTTTTAGGGGTGTAACTGAATCGAGTTTGAACAAATAAGATTATATTTGTGGTCGTTTGTTTACTTTTGAATGTGTTCATGTTTGGTTCGTGTTCGTTTAAATTCTTAATATGTGTACATGTTCATTTATTTATTCTTGATGATGTTCGTGTTCGTTTATTTATTGTTTGTGAACATATTCATTTAGTGCTCACGAATATATTCATTTATAGTTTGTTTATATGTTCAATTTTTAGTTTTACCCCTTCATTTGTTAGCTAAATATAAAAATGATAAAATCACGACACTAGTGCTTAAACTCCTTAAAATGCACAGTTTAAATTTCAGCTGTAATCATGTATTTAATTTAGCCTCTACCTTCAACAATATTTAAAATATAAAAAAATAAAAATAAAAGGAAAAAGAGAATCAAATAATCAAGCTTGTTCATGAATATAAATGAACAAGTCTTATAAATGAGTTTGTTCGTGAACATAAACGAACCAAACACACATCTATTCATGTCCGTTCGTTTATTAAATGAACATAAAAAATTATTCATACTTATTTATTTAACCTGACAAATGAGTATGAACGAACGTTATACAAACGATTCATGAAAATCTCACTGAACGCTCTGTTCATTTACACCGCTATTTTTCCTTAACAATAATGGTTAATATCTCATATGTTCCCTTAATTATAAATAAAATTTTATTTTTAGTATTTTTCTAATGATTTTAAAAATTAAAAAAAATTAAAAAAATATATAATTATAATTAATTTTAAAACTATAAAATAATGTTAAAATTATAATTTTGAGAAAAATGTTTTATAAATTTTAAATAATTTGATTCTTTTGTAATCTGATCTCTAATATATTTCTCTAGTGACTCTTCTATTTTAAGCTTTTGCAGGAATGGGCACTAACAACAAAAAAAGAACTTTTCTCAAACCCTTTTCCTACAAATAGTAGAAAGCTGTAGCTTTACAAAAATAAATCTGAAAACTATCTTCTTCATTCGTCGTCGTTTGCCGGCTCCGACCATCGAATATCCTCAATTTTAGTGTATGACATCCCCATGTTCTCCGTGCCTATCGATCGTTTGAATTTGCAGAGCCCCAAAACTCTACAAATCGGAGATGCATCAAACTGGGTAACCTCAGTCCTTTTTTTTTTTGGCTTTTTTATGTTTATTATTTGCTGATATTGTGATTAAATGTAGGTTTTGGGTATGATTTAAGTTAACGTCAGAGTACGAGTCGGTTAGGGCCAATCAAAACGAGGTCAAGGGATGGCTCGGTTTGGTTGTGTTTGGCTTGATGTTTCGGGTTCACTAGGGGTGAGGATCGATGGTAAATGGAAGGCAGCAAGCTCATGACAAAGGCAATGTCTTCACACATTGTTCTTCAAACATTCTACATTAATATATATGTTCCTCCAAACAAAAACTCAATACATGACGTGATTAATTGGCAGTTCCATAGAGGTACCGCGTGTCACATACCCGAAAATATAATGTACATCACACATAAGAGATGCAAGAAAATGAAACCCTCAAATTGAGACGAGGAATAAACACACATAAATATACTTAGCTGTTGGTCCGGACCGAGTCTTCCCGTCCCACATTCCGATTCCCATGTCACAATACGAAGGATTTAAGGATTCCAATAACCTCAGTAGCACATAGCAGGCTTCATATGCCTACATGTATATGCTCCACTCACCATCCTGACTTCAAATTCAATCAAGTTAGTGAAGAAGAAAGCACCATAATTCATAATTAAAGCTCAAGACCATAACATCACAAGTAATAGAAAAGTGTTCTACACTTTTCAGCTCCTCCTAGTCCTAGTATTTATTTAATATTTAATTTAAGTTATTATTGCCTAACAATAGTCCATTACCCTTCCTTTTAAGGAGCGTAAGCTCAGCTTTAGTGTACTGCAAACAATAGGTCGGTTTTACTGAGACAATGATCAAGAAAAATAACCAAGCCCTCAAATTAGTTCTCTATTGAAAAAAAATGAAATATAAGTGTGTGCGCGTGTGGATGAAAGTGTCTCACCTTACCGAGGCAACAGTATTAAGCTGAAATAGAACCCTGTCTTGCCTTAAGCACGAGTTCCTCAGTGGTTACACCTATAATCTCATTTGCACGTTTCAGTCCAACACAATAATATCGTCCAATAGTATCCTGAATTCAAAAGCATTCACACAAATTTATCCACCTATATATTTAACAACTGTGAATATGATAAAGTTTGTTGAGGTGGAAATATAAACCCGAGAAACGATTTTCAACTTCTCTAGCTTTTCAACTGCATCATCCACATCGAAGTTGCAGCTCTCCTCAAATTCCTCTTTAATTAGTTCCTCGCACCTTATATCCAAATCCTATATTGAATTATTGAAAGGTTATGCACTACTAAAATGGACCCACGTAAAAACTTGTCCCATTGAAGAATATCTATAAAGCAAGGAATGAAAATATGATGATGCATACCTCCATGGTAGCTTTACCTTGCTCCATAAGTATAAAGAATGAGATGATTACCTCTTTCACCTGAAGACAAAATTATTGTTAAAAAAAAGGAAATATGTAGAACAGAAGCAAAAGAACACTTAAAAGATACACTCTGTGTTTGACATCATATCCTATATGCACAACACATCAAAGCTTGGCAACCAGATAACCTAGAAATTAAGGTTCAAATGGTGAAGGTTATACAGCTTCTCTTGCTTTTAATATGTAATCAATAGATACTACAGTTTCATTGCTTTCTGCAGGAAAATGAACTAAAATTCTGACACAAGACAGATAAAGAGAGGAATATAAAAATTAAAACGAAAAAAGTAAAGAAAATGCGACTTACTTCCTGTTGAATCACATCATCACACAAGTGAAGCAAAGTACCCTTTCCACTATCGAGTTGTTTGTCATACATGGACTGTGTTATTAAATTCTGATATGCAGCCATGTTTGATTCAAACCTAAATGGCAATAAGAAAATGATACCACAAATCAATCAGTCAAACAAGTTGAAACACATAAAGCAACAGAGACACCAATATATCACAGCGTAGACAGCCAGCCAGAGGCACGGGGGAGAACATTGTACATAATCAAGAGGACATCCCTAACCCACTTATATTTCTGAATGCACCCATCAAGATCAAGTCCCATAGTAATGGGGTTTTCACATTTAATAGAGAAGTGCATAAGACATATTACATATATTAATCAAAGATGGAGGAAACCATACGTGAAATATGTCTTAGCACAGTAACCAATCACAGTTGACAAAATGGCAAAAATGACCCAGAGATCAGCTTTAGGCATTTGAAGAGAACTAAACAAAGTAACCTGTGAATAAAGGCACAATAATAATGCAATCAGTCAATATGAATACCAGGCAGAGAAGAAAAAATGGTGGAAAGACAATAACAGGTGACAGAAACATTATTGCTCAACTGACCATCCCCACAACAGCCGAAACAAGGAACTTGACCCAGTCCATAGGAGTCAATCCTGGATTTTTCTTTTCAGGCTGTTGAGAAGAAACAAAAAGAATATCATACACATGACCAGATGTCGTAGAAAAGCTTTGAGAAAAGAGCTAAGAGTGACTCACAAGGACTATTTCCAGATCCGCCATTGGAATATTTTTGAAATGTTTTACATATATTCCTCGTTCCTTATTTGGTTTTGTACTTGCTCTCCTGCAAGTTCACTTAACTTCTTAGATTTCAATGCATTGCTCTTCAAAAGTTCTATAAAACTAATTTAGGAAGACACCAGATCCGAGGGTAGTTTAGCCTTTTTCCCTAAAGAAATTAAGATTCATTGTCCATAGAAATTTGTTTTGATGCCCTTTTCCTTTCTTTTTTCTTTCCAAACAAGATCATTCTCTCGAGGCCAAGAGAATTAAAACCGAGGTACTTTCAGAATACCATTCCACCAATCAATATGTTCAACCTCAATAAAATTGACCAAGAAACTGGCTTTCTAATATATCCATATCAATAAACTAAGAAAGACATCATTGACACAATTTTCTATTTTCTAATTTATCTCAACTGGAAAATTGTATGCTAAGATGCAGCATGCAGTACCTGTAAACAACAATTATCCTATCAAAAGTAGGCTCTTGGATTGTAGTCTTGCTCACCAAGTTCTTGATGCTGTTTAATACAGAATAAGCAAGTTATTGAGTAACGATGCCACCAGAAATTCAAGACAGAGACATGATTTTAATAATAAAAGCACATTACTATTAAGAGGAAAGACATACCCAAATATTAATATTAAAACTTAAACATAAAGCCAAAATGTAGCTGCATTAAATTCGTTAATTTTCTGGACTAATTCAGAATTTAATGTCCATGGTATGGTAAGCATCCTCAAGTTGCTCAGAAAGCCAATATATGATATATGGTAAATATATTCAACGATAAATACTATCCTCAAATTAACGAACAAGAAGGTACTTGATGACCTTATGTCCATTTTTTCAAGACGGATCCGTTCAACATACAAATCTTCATTGTCTGCATCAGGGTTAATCTCATCATCCTTCTTTGGCTCCTTATTTTGTCGCCCTCTTGATCTTTTGCTCAAAAGTTTTTCCAACCTGCAAGGATAATATTTTTGGAAAGCGTTAAAAAGAAGAAAATAATGTATGAAGTAATCAAGTTTATGAGGAAGCGAAGATAGATACTAAAAGCATGTCATGTCCAACTCTATATTTTGTGCAGTAAATTAACAATTTAGGACCCTTTGTAAGTGAAGACTGCAGTATGGTCAAACATCCCTCAACCTGCCAATCATACTGATTCCAATATATTTCGAGTCAGAAATTTTGTTGAATTACATTCCATTTGTTAGCCATACGAAATTTTCTAATTACTTCTAGCAAATGTATCTAATGATGCTTAAAACAATAATATACCATAAAAACCATTAAGGTAATAATTTCCTTAAACACACTCACCGAGTTATCCTTAAAGTAAATGCCCAAAGACGTGAAATGATCATGTCCACTTTCTCCATGAAAAAGTAATCAGTTGTACGATCCAATCCTATTCCACGTCTGAAGATAATGTACTGAAGACAAAAAAGATGTACTACTTAGCTTGAGAGAGAGAGACAGATCAACTAGTACCTCTGAATCAAATATATACAAGCAAGCATTATCTAAAATTTCTTAGACACGGCACTTGCAATAATATCTTTAGATTAATAGGATGGCATGTGCAAAATAATTGAGAATATCATATTATATATGTCTCAAATCTCAATCATAATAAAATGCCATTAACCAAAGCAAATCTCTGGACTCTGGGCTATACAGTAATATGCAGATACATAGCAAACACAACATGAAAAATACAAAGAGAAAAGACAAACTAGTGCAAACTAAAGGCTCGATAAAGAGACAAGTTCAATATCTAAACCCTTTAGGTTTCATCATTATTGAGTGTGTTATATGTCAAACTCAATAAAAGAGAACCTTCGTCCTACTAGTGATTATCTAAAACAACACAAACAATAATGCACCTTTTACGCTAAATTGTATTAACAACCTTATCAGCAAAATCCGGAAGGTTTGCTTGGGGGTGCTCTGAAAAATATCTCTTCAGAAGTGTCTTGTCAATCTGCATTCAATCAAAAATTTAAACAACACAGAATAAAACCCTCACTATACATTCAAATAAAGACTTAATAACCGGGCAGGATTATACACAAAACACAAGAAGTTGAAGACGACCTTAGATTCATCAACTACTATGGGAAGATTAAGAAGATATTGCCCCGCAAGTGCAACATCAATCTCCTCATCAGTCGTAATCTTAAAATTACTCTTCTCCATCACCTGTAAACCGAAGGGTCTCAAATTCCAATATATTGTGTTGTTGGATTCAATTTGTCTATTTAGGGTAAAACATCGGAGACACACTTATCAGACATGAAATTCCAGTCATATCGATACCTGAAATAAATATGTTAAGAAATTCTGTTCAAGTACATCTACTTCTTCAGAAGATAAATTCTGTTGCTGCAATTTCTCAGCCCCGTGCACAGGGTCAAAGAGGGAGTACAATTGCTGTAAACATAAATTCAACTAAAATTAGAACAAAAAGAAACAAAAACAGGAAGAGAAAAAAGTCGACGGATCAAGTTCGCAATATACCATCAAATCCTCAAACTGGAGAAGATACCAAGCCCGTATCGTGTACTCCACTCGCTTGCAGAACTTCAAGAACTCTGCCCGATCAGAACTATGCTCTGCGACACATAAAAACCGTAAGACTCGAGTAAAAAAAGTACAAAAACCCTAAAAAAGAGGAAATTGAGAAATGGATTACCGATTAGGTTGGCCAAAGTCATGATGAGCTTGGGCTTGAGGATGGGAATGACGGATTCACGCTCTAATCGGATGACATCTTTGTTTTTGCTGCCCATTGCAGAGAAACCTGCGTGGATTCAAGGAAGAAGAAGAAGAAAGTAGAAAGAAACGGCGATTTCTTCAGTTTAATAGATTCGTGGCTTCGGTTGAACGGAAAGCAGGGTAAATTGTAACTGGTAAGACTGTCCATCTTTGTATCCGCCAGCTTGTTATTGCCCTTATTTTTCACGCTTTAATTGCCCAAATACAAAGCTTTTGGCATTCCTTTCCCATTTAATTTTTTTAATACAAAAGGATTGAGGGTTGGGTAGGGCTGTAAATGAGACGAGACAGATCGTGAGTTATTTGAGATCGACTCGATTAAGATTCGATAAATACTCGGATCGAATGGACTCGACTCAAGCTCGAATTCGACTCGAGTTCTTAACGAGCTGAAATGAGCTACTCGATATTCGACTCGAAAAGCTCGTGAGCAGCTCGAAAATATAATATATTAAGATTTTATTTTAAAAAATAAATTAATAATAATATTAATATTTATGTATTGATTTTTTTAAAATATAATAAGATTTCGTGTATTTAAGGTTCATGTTCGAGTTTGAGGCTTTAATCGAGTTAAGTTTAAGAATTTTTTTTTTCATTTCGAGCCTTTTCGAGCTGCTCACGAGCTTCAGTTCAGGATTTCGAGTTCGAGTCGAGCTTGAAAATTTTAAGCTCGCGAGTTTTCTAGTCGAGTCGAGCTCCATTTCAGAGTTTTCGAGTCGAGTCGAGTCGAGCTCAGCAATACTCGAACTCGACTCGGCTCGTTTACACCCCCTAGTTGGGGGTTAGAATTTGGCGTTAAATTTATAGATTTTTATTTTTATTTTTATTTATAAATTATCATGTCATATTAAAATAATAGTAAAATAGTCCATATAGTCAAAAGAGTTATTAAATTAGAAATAATTTGAAAGTTTAATGATTAAATTGAAAATTGAAAATTTTAATTATCAAAATAGGAGTGAGAAGATAATTGAATGATAAACAGTTTAATTTATCCTTTAATTTATTTGATATGACAATAACTGAATTTACAACGTTAATTTATTTGATACGACGATGACTCATTGAGTACTCCGAGTACCACAGAGATTTGAATTAGAAGAAAACATTGTTAGGAATTTACAAGTAAAAAAATAATCAAAGTGATATCAAAATAATATAAAGCATGTATAAGAGATAAAATTTAGTGTGATTTTGGTATAGATAGGTAAAATCCGATATATCTCAAAACACTCTTTCATCATCGTACAAAATTGTCTCTTTAACATAACCTCGAAAGTATAGATTAAAAAAAGAGTATATCTCTCCAAAATAATTTTCTCCCACATAACCTTAAGGGGGCGTATGGTTGGCAAAAAAGATTATTATCAAGGGGAATAAATTTTTCAGGAATTATATTATCAAGTTTGGTTCACGGAAAAGAATATTACCAAAAAATAATATTTTTCCAATAGTAACTTTTTTTGTTAAGATGGTGGAAATGTCATTACTTCAATTGGTTGTGATGAGTTATGATAGTGAGTAGCTAAGCTGCCTTGATTATCATTGTATGGAATTGATATATATGTGTGGCCTATGGGCATATTTGTATTCATGTGTGATTGTATTGATGTTGATTGATGGATATCTATAATGTTTGGCGCTTGACTGGTGTTGTGATATTGAGTTAATATTATGTTTGAGCGAGAATTATATCAAGGTTGATGTGACGGTTGTAGATGTCTTTAAACGAATTTATGATGTTTTAAATGAAAATGAAAGTGATTTTGAAATATGGTGGTTGCCTCGATAGTCCAATGTAGCACTTTAAGCTCAATCAGAATTAGAGTATTACAAACGGTCTAGTGATAAGAGCTATTAGAACGATTTTCTGATTTTCTGATTGTCTTGTCTTACATTGACACTCTAGTAAGTGCGGTTGACAGGATGGAGAATGTCATACCTTAGAAAGGTAAGAAAAATTAATCACACATCGAAAAGTAGAATAGAGGTATTTGAAGTTTAAAAGGGGTGGTGCTGCACATCTTGGACATATTATGGTTACTTACATTCATTTCCTCTTTATTTTTCATAGGGTTGGTTCGAAATTAGAAAATAGCAATTGATGTTGTCAACTCCATAAATAGGGATAGTCATGGGTCGGGTTTTTGGTCCACCCGACCCGACCCGAGAACAAGGGAGTCTCCACCCAAGACCCGACCCGAAATAATAAAAAATTATTTTTATTCAATAAAAACAATGACTTAATTAAAAAAATTTATTTATAGAGAGGTATTATTGTAATTATTCCTAAATATATAAGTTAAAATCATATATTTTTTTGGGTCGGGTCGGGTTGGAACCCATCGGATTCGAGTTGAGTGCCCATCCCTATTCATAAATAACTAGGATAATGCATCTACACTATTCTCTTAAAAGCCTTAGAAAAAGAGATCAAACTATATATGAGTACCTTGCCCAAATTCAAGCTATCTATGAAGTCTATCCATATGTGGTCACCCTTTGATGGAAATGATGCATTTCTGCAGTATTATTGAGACTCTTATAAGAATATGATCTGGCGGTAGACGTGATTACTTGTAGTCAATAGCTTGATTTGAAAACATTAAATATGTGGTACTTTTGGTTTGGATTGCTTTCGATTATGGTTAAATTGAATATAAGTTATATTAATTCAACTAAAATTTTGATCAATTTCGGTTCAATACGATCTTTTTCGAATTTCGGAGTTAAATCATAATGTTTGAGTTTATATCGAATTTCGATTCATCGAATTCGAATTAAATTTATCATATCTAATAATACCTTCGCCCTCGGCAAATATTCCATGGCCAAGAAGATCTGCAAAAAAGCGTACGCCACTGCCTTTTTGAAGCAAATAACTTTATTATTAATCCACTCATTAAGAATGTTCCATCTTCACTTTGACAGGTCAAGGGCAAAGCCTTGCGATTCTCAGAATGAAAGCTGAGAATGCATAGCCAAAACATGTCTTATAAAAAATAATAAGTTAAACTACACATTTAGTACCTAAATTATTATTTTTGATCCATTTTAATACCTAAACTTTCAATTTCAAAACTTAACTTTAAATTTTAAATGTGTACTAAAATTAAACTAAAGTTTTTATTGACAAGATACTAAAATGAAAAAAAACTAACTTTAGGTATGATTTTGAAAAAATTGAAAGATTAGGTACTAAAACGGACCGAACTGATAATTTAGGTACTAAACATATAATTTATCCTAATATTTATTCGACCACCAAAATCTCTATAACATATTTTGCATATATGCTGGTAGTTTAAACAAAACTAATGACATTTTCTACTAATTTCTATCCAAATTTGAATATTCTTAATTTTATTTTAACATGCAATTCTAGTACTTAGTGTTATTTTCTTTAATCTAATGAAACGAGACATTAAATCTTTTAAATAAGGTAAGAGATTTAAATCTTAATATTGTAAATGAAATATATTAGATTAGGAGAGTCGATGAGATAAATAGACCTTGCCCGTAGCCTCGTTCCAAGGAAGATCGATTTTGTCTTCAATTTCGGTTCGAAAAAAAGAGAGAAAATTTTGCAATCATACAAATAAATTAAAAGAAAACAAATCACAAACGGAAAGAATCAAACAAAGCTAATAGTATTCAAGTTCCATATGAAATGAACGTAGAAGATGAAGAAGAATATGTACTTTTCTCCATTGTTTGAACATGTAACAATTTTTAGGGATAGAGTCATAGTTAACCTATGAAATATTGTAGAGAAAATAACCTCAGTGACCAAAAATCCTAGATAATATACGATTTTGACCAATTTTTTTTTGATTTGCGAAAATGACCAACAAAATCGCAATGCGATCTCTAATTCGCATTGCGATCTCCACTATCGCAAATTCGCGTTGCATTTCGCGTTGCGATAGTTGAAAATCGCGTTGCGATTTTCCATTTCGCGTTGCGATTTTCCATTTCACGTTGCGATAGTTGAAAATCGCGTTGCGATGTTCCATTTCGCGTTGCGATAGTCTACAGTTGTCGTTGCGATTTTCCAAATTCGTTGCGAAAATTCATTGTGATAGTTAAAAAAAAGATTTTGTTTCTCTAAAAAGATAGTATCCGCTCGGACGTGTATTACCACGACCACGACCACGACCCGAGACGAGACGGACGGACGGCGGCTGCGGCGGCGCGCAAGAGTCCCCCTTGTTCTCTATCACTCAACAAGGAAGTGAGAAAGCCAAGTCTTAAATACCATTCCCAATAGTGTTTCCAATACTATGTGGGATTGAGCATTACCAACACTTGTTTCCAATACAATCTGATTATTCAGGAAACAATTAACAATCATACACCTTAAAACAACTGAATCAGCAACCAATTACATTAGTATTATACGATTAAATATGTCATAATTAAAAGTCAATCTACAATCAATCACGATTATTGCAATTTTAAGCAAAACATTCAAAAATAATATCACTATTTAAGGCTCAATCCCACATAGTATTGGGAACAAGTGTTGGTAATGCTCAAATCCCACATAGTATTGGAAACACTATTGGGAATGGTATTTAAGGCTTGACTTTTCCACTTCCTTGTTGAGTGATAGAGAACAAGGGAGACTCTCGCGCACCGTTGCCGCCGCTGTCCGTCTCGGGTCGGGTCGGGTCGGGTCGTGGTCGGGTCGGGTCGGGTTGTGGTCGTGGTAATACGTATCTTCGACACGTCCGCGCGGATACTATCTTTTTAGAGAAAATTCTTAAGAAACAAAACCTTTTTTTTAACTATCACAACGAATTTGGAAAATCGCAACGACAACTGTAGACTATCGCAACGACAACTGTAGACTATCGCAACAAATTCGGAAAATCGCAACGACAATTGTAGACTATCGCAACGCGAAATGCAACGTGAATTTGCGATAGTGGAGATCGCAATGCGAATTAGAGATCGCATTGCAATTTTGTTGGTCATTTTCGCAAATCCAAAAAAAGTTAGTCAAAATCAGATAATGGATTTTTGGCCACTGAGGTTACTTTCTCAATATTGTATGTAGTATTTATATTTTAAAAATGTGTGCAATGATTTTTCACCGTATATCGGGTTTGTTAATTATTAATGTGATGCCCACTTCTAGCATTATTAATGGGGTAAATTACACGTTTAATATTTAAATTATATATCGATTTTGATTTGTTTTAGTATTTAAGTTTCCATTTTTTTTAAATCATACCTAACGTTTATTTTTTGTTTCATTTTAGTATATCGCCGTTAAAAACTTAACGGACTGGCTGACATAGCATAGCTTCAGTGGACGGATGACCAATTCGAACGGTGGACCGCGAGAGAATGACGAGTCGACCAACATAATCCAGTTTTAGGTCCACCTGACGGTGGACCATGGAGATCGGAGGATGAAGAAATCAAAGAATCCATCGTCGATTTGGAGAGACTGATACGTTTCCCGATGAAACGGAAGCCGGAATCGTTTTCAGGGGGTCGAAAAAGTGCAGGCTAGAAAGTTTGGGCTTCATCAGTAGACAAATGCAACGGTCGACGAATGTAGACGCGACAACTGACGAGCCTGTCCGTTAAAGCTTTTAACGGCGGGATACTAAAACGAAACACAAACGAAACGTTAGGTATGATTTTGAAGAGAAAAAAAATGAAACTTTAGGATTCATTGTTTACTTCCCCGTATGAATTTGGTGACTATTGACATGTTTAATCAGGCAAAATAAGCTATCTATTTCCATAAGGTCAAAAATCATTGTCGAGTTGAACATGAAAACTTTATGATATTAAACAAGTTAAATTTAAGTATTTTATACCTAAACAGATAGATTTTTATATTAAAAGTAAAGATGAGTATTCAGTCGAGTAGAATCGAGTGAAAAAAATTAAGTTAGTCGAATTTACAAGTATTATTTTATATTTTATATTTTATTTAAAACTTTTTAAATAGAAATGAATGTAATATTTGTTCAAGTTTCTATTCAAATTTAATTATAATGTCATGTTATTAATTTATTCCAATTTAAAAAATTCTCTCCATCCATATATGATATACATATATTGTCGATCGATTATCATGTTGCGACCATGAAATTAAATATCGATTTGTTATCAGAATAATAATTGTTCTATAACGATAAAGATACTATTCAAAATTGTTATTTTACAATCGCGATACTTGTAATAACTACAATAACATCCATTATTATTACAATCGTGATGAACTCTTCGCGATTGTAACTGCAATTTAAATTTTTCACATCGTGGGTGTGCTTGTTTTCTCCTTGTTCGTGTTAGGGTTTGGGAAGCTCAAGTCATACGGGAGATCAAGGACGAAGCTACCCATTGTCGCACTGCCCTCTTTATTTTTTTATTATTAAAAAAATATACAAAAATATTAAATTAGGATTTCAAAATTTGATTTTATCTCTCTATTTTTAACGATTAATTATATTTTATCACTTTTAAATTAGAATTTTAGTTCCGTCGCTGTGGAACGATGTTGCTGCTAAGAAGTAACATGGATTTTTTTTTTTGGTTCTAATTTTTGTCGACTTACAAGTGGAACCAGACTTTGGGCAGCCGAAACCTAAACGAGCCTGCCCAGATGAGATGATCCCACCTCACCCACTATGTACACAACTTGGTCAAGACTTATATTTAATACGTACGCTGGATGACTTTTATAGCACCGCAAAAGCCCCCAAGAAATGGGAAAGCCAGCCGGTCAAGACTACCATTTGGCGCCTTCTACTAGGCACCTTCCCCCTTCATTGTCATATTTAGTTAGTTTAACCCCTCCTTGGAAAAAAATGTTTGGTTATTTTAAATTCATAATGCCCTATTCCTTTTATATATATATATTATAAGCGTTGACAAATGCTAAACAAAGCCTAAATGGAACCTCCAGCGTTGGGACTCATCAACTAAAATTTGAAACAACATATGGTCGCTTATTAACCCTTGGCGTCTAAACTACGAGATTTGGTTCGTTTAAGCATCTAAACTTAAAATATATAAATATCCAAATTTTTATTTTTTTTAAATTATACTTAACGTTTAGTTTTTGTTTCATTATAGTATCTCGTCGTTAAAAACTTAACGGATGGGTTAACGGGGCATAGCCTCGGTGGACAGACGACCAATTCGAACAGCGGACCACGAGAGAATAACAAACCAACCAATATTGTCTAGTTTCAGGCCCATCGGACGGTCGACGACGGAGATCGAAGGAGGAAGAAGTCGAAGATTCCATAATCGATTTGGGAAAATTGAGTTATTTTTCGATGAAACGAAGGCCATAATTATTGTTCAAGGGATCGAAAATATGCGGACTGAAAAGTTTGGGTTGCACCAGCCGACGCATGCTACGGTCGGTGATTGTAGATGTTGCGGTCAACAAGCTCGTCCCTTAAGTTTTAACATCGCATACTAAAATGAAACAAAAATAAAATGTTAAGTATAATTTAAAAAAAATAAAAGTATAAATACTAAAAATATCAAAATTAATCTTTTAAATACTAAACACATAATTTACCCTTAACCGCTCGCTACTTGCTTTTCAAGTTGAACCGACCAAAAATAATAACTTTTTAATCGATGCTAATGATTTGTTTTACAATAAACTTTTTTTTTTGAAACGATGTAGTTTTAATGGATTTTATTTTTGTCTTACTAGTATATACGAGAAAATAATCTCAGTGACCGAAAATGTCTTATAATATACGATTTTGATCAACTTTTTTTCGATTTGTCAAAATGACCAACAAAATCGCAATGCGATCTCCAAATTCGTTGTGATAGTCGAAGTTCGCGTTGCGATTTTTCAAAATCGCAACGATTGGTGGTATTGCATTTGTTTCTTAAGAATTTTCTCTAAAAAGACAGTATCCGCGCGGACGTGTCGAAGACACGTATTACCACGACCACGACCCGAGACGGGACAGAACGACTGCAGCGGCGGTGTGCGAGAGTCCCCCTTGTTTTCTTCCACTCAACAAGGAAGTGGGAAATCCAAGCCTTAAATACAAATTCTCAATAGTGTTTCCAATATTATGTGGGATTGAACATTGCAAACACTTGAGAATCTTTTACACTATCTCAACACATTCTTTATTGTTTCAAACTAAGATTTTACAAATGGCTTGTGAATCTTTTACACTATCGCAACACATTCTTTATTGTTTCAAACTCTTCGTGAATTTTGAATAGTTAAAATGTAAACTTATTTTGGATTTATCACTATCGCAACACATTTTAACTATCGCAACACATTTTTTAAAATCGGGTTGCAAATCTTACAATCGCGTTGCGAATATGGATATTCGCGTTGTGAATTTGGAAACTGAGTTGAAAAATTAGAGTTCGCGTTGCGATTTTGTTGGTCATTTTGGTAAATCCAAAAAAATTGATTAAAATCGTATATTATAAGGTATTTTCGAACACTGAGGTTATTTTCTTTATATAATATTATAGGATGGACAAAACTACACGGGGTATGATTTTTTCCACTATCTCCAAAAGTTTTTTTAGCGGTCCTTTCACTCTACTTCCCCCCGGGGACTTTCCTCTTATTTCCTTTAATTTGGAGATGATTTAAGTTTAAATAACTAATCAACATTTAAATAATTGGATAAAATACATAAATGACACCTCGACTATAAATTTTTATTTTGTTTAGTCTTTTGACTATTAAAATTTACGAAATAATCCCTTGACTATGGTGCATTGTTTTGTTGAGTTCTGACTATTAAAAGTTACGAAATGATCATCAGACTATTCATATGTTTCAAACTCATCTCTTTTTGTTAAAAAATTGAAGACAACTTGAGTTGGACGTTAACCTATTGACTTTGATATGATAAAATATGATCATAAAATCTCAAACGACAGTCAAATGATCATTCTGTAACTTTTAATAGTTGAATGACTCAACAAAACATCCTATCATCGGAGGAACATTTAATAAATTTTAATAGTTGATGATTCAACAAAACATCACTTTATAGTCAGGGGACAATTTGTGTATTTTACCCTAAATAATATAAGTTTAAAACGTAAATATAAATAAATAATTTTAGTCACCAATATAATTAAATAAAAATCCAATAGGGCAAAACTTAAATTAATGGGTAAATTATGCATTTAGTACCTAAACTATTAGTTTTGGTTCGTTTTAGTACCTAAACTTTCAATTTTTTAAAACCATACCTAACGTTTAGTTTTTGTTTCATTTCAGTACCCATTGTTAAAAACTTAATGGATAGGCTCGTCGTCTTTCACGTCTACAGTCGCCGACCGTCGCATCCTTTGGCTGGTGATGCCAAACTTTTCATCCTACACCTTTTCAACCCCCTCAATGTGATTTCGACCTCTGTTTCACCGGAAATTGTCTCAATCTCCTCAATTTGACAATGGACTCTTCAACTTATTTATCCTCCATTTTCATTATCATCCGTTTGATAAAATGGACTATGTTGGGTGACTTGCCATTCCCTCTTGGTCCACCGCTCGAATTTGTTTTCCGTCCACCGGAGCTATGCCCGTCAGCCTATCCATTAAGTTTTTAACAACGGGTACTAAAATGAAACAAAAATTAAACGTTAGGTATGATTTTGAAAATGAAAGTTTAGATACTAAAATATATCAAAATTGATAGTTTAGGTACTAAACACATAGTTTACCCTAAATTATTTCCAACCTGGGAAATAATGGACTGAAATTGAAATATACCCAAAGGCCAAAACGCGTGGAGAGGGTCCAATGAGGTTTGCTTCCAATTTTCGCGTAAACAGCCGTTTTCCTCATTTGCTTTTGCTGCTATAAATACTCGTCTTCTCCCCCAACAAAGCAATTCATTCACTCATTCGTTTTTTCTTTACTAAAAAGGAGGGTTTCTACCCCCAGCTTATGTCTCAAAGGCCTAATATTCCCCACTCTTCTTCAATAGCTTTTGGTCTCCATTCTCATCTCCTGGTTTCCAGTGAGATAAACCCTACCTCCAATTGGTCTCACTAGTTTCATATTTCTAATTTTTTTCTTCCTATTTAACTCAACTGGGTTTAACTTTTCTTTGAATATTCGACGATATGGGAGTCAAAGGTTTTGTTGAAGGAGGCATAGCCTCAATCGTCGCCGGATGTTCCACTCATCCGCTTGATTTGATCAAAGTCCGGATGCAACTCCAGGGCGAAAGCCATGTCCCGAATCCGGCTGTTCAATCTCTCCGCCCCGCTTTAGCCTTTCAAACCACCACTACCACCGCATCCTCTGCCGTCCACATGCCACCTCCTCCGCCTGTCAAGGCAGCGCGTGTTGGACCGGTCGCCACCGGGATCAGGATCTTCCAGACCGAAGGCGTGGCTGCTCTTTTCTCTGGCGTTTCTGCTACTGTTCTTCGCCAGACCCTCTATTCCACTACCCGCATGGGACTCTACGACATCCTCAAACAAAAATGGACCGATCCGGAGACGAAAACGATGCCTCTCTCTCGCAAAATCGGCGCCGGATTGATCGCTGGCGGGATCGGAGCCGCTGTGGGGAACCCGGCGGACGTGGCCATGGTCCGGATGCAAGCAGACGGACGCCTCCCCGTTTCTCAACGCCGTAACTACACCAGCGTCGTGGACGCCATCACCCGCATGAGCAAACAAGAAGGGGTGACCTCCTTGTGGCGTGGCTCGTCTCTCACCGTGAATCGTGCGATGCTGGTGACAGCATCTCAGCTGGCTTCCTACGATCAGATCAAAGAAACGATCTTGGAAAATGGGTTGATGAAAGATGGGCTCGGGACGCACGTGGCGGCGAGTTTTTCAGCTGGGTTTGTGGCGGCGCTGGCGTCGAATCCAGTCGATGTGATCAAAACAAGGGTGATGAACATGAAGGTGGAGGCGGGGCAAAAGCCGCCGTACGCGGGGGCGTTGGATTGTGCAATGAAGACGGTGAAGGCCGAGGGACCCATGTCTCTGTATAAGGGGTTCATACCCACAATCTCAAGACAGGGACCGTTTACGGTGGTGCTGTTCGTTACTCTGGAACAGGTCCGGAAGTTGCTTAAGGATTTTTAAGGATGATGATGAAAATTGGTGTTAGAATTGTAAGAGAATGTTACTGTGATTCTCAGTTTTAATAATGAATGATGTTTGGTCCTTTGTATCAGTATAATTCAAGTAGTAATAATGACGAATCGATGCCGATTGCTATGTGCTGTCCGGATTCACTAATGAGCTATTACTTTTACAAAATAATTGATTAGAAATAAGGTTGAGCGATGGAATCGAATTAAAAAATTTTGATTTTTCGACCTAATTGGGGATATCAGCTCTGCTTATTAGGCTGAGTTGGGTTGTTTCTTCCTCACTTTCCTTCGCCTTTTTGGTTATGTCGGCGCATGAGCCTGTCCGAATAAGCCTGCACATGCCAATGATGTGGGGCAACGACCAATCTGCACATGCACTTCGGAATCTATGGATCCAACTCAATATCAGATATTTCTAAAACTAATTTAGATTTAGATTGGCTAGAGTCAGATTTTTTTTAAGAGTGTGAAGTTGGGTCAATTTCGGGTCAAGGGTGAAAAACTTTGACTCGATTTGACTCGAGATAATAATATAATTTTCTTAAAATATTATTATTTTTTAAATGAGCTCTTATTTTATATCGAGCTGATTTGAGTTAGATAGGATAATCAAATTTATACTCTAAAAATCCAAATCGAGTTGGAATTAAGTGCAAGATATATATATTTTTTGAGTCGGATGGATGATATATAATTTTTTTAATCGGATTAAGTTTGGATGAAGGATACATATCTTTTAGATTGGGTCAGATTAACAAAAACCTTGACCCATCCCGATCCATTGCCATCCCACCCTTCGGTATTTTTGGACATTCATGGACTCGAGATGAATGGAGGAGTATCACTGAAAACAAAGTATCGTCGAATTTAACTTGATTCGAAAATTTTAAAATTTGACTCAATTTGAAAATTTGTGAACTTAGAATTATCAAGTTTGACTTGAACTCAAAATGAAAACATAAAATTCAACTCGAAAGCTCACTAGTTCAAAATTTTCAAGCTTCACTCAAAATAAAAAAATTGAAACTTAACTCGAATCTGAACCTTAAGTACATAAAAATATCATATTATCTTTTTTTAAAATAATAACACAAATATTATTATTATCAATAATTTAATTTAAAAAATCTAAAATTTTGATATATTATTTTTTTCGAGTATCTCACATACGTTTTGGCTCATCAAAAAATCGAGTCAAATTCAAGCTTGAGTCGATTCAAATGTTTACTAAAATTTAAACGAAGTAGCTAGTGATCTATCTCTTTTCATTTACATCCCTATAGAGGAGATTGATCGAATGATCATCCAGATAAAATATTTTTTAACTACACATTTGGCAATCAAGAATCCTAGTTTAGATTACAGATTTTATTTTATACTTTGTCCTTGTTTAAGTATCTGTTGAAAAAAATTAATATTCTTAAAAAATTAATTTAAAATGAGTTAATTTGTGATTAATTGCAGGAATTCAAGGCTTGTAAGTTAGAAAATGGATATAAAAGCTAATGAATTCCCAAAATTTAGACATTTCTTAGAACAAAAGCAAAGACAAAGATAGTCTCCAATGGAGACCTTTGCTTCAACATGATCATCAAACTGTCTGTGTACTCCTCCCCTCACTTCTTCTATTTTTCCTTCCCTTTTTAGCTCTGCAATTTCCTCTTTACCACTAAATCTGTACATGAGAATGAAACCGAGATTACCGTACTTCTCGTAATTTACAAAATCTTCGCAAACATCGAACGGACCTCCTTCACAGATGGAGGTGGCTCCAAATCCTTTTCCTGGAGTGCATTTCCGAGCAACTTCTGCATCTGTGACCCGAAGATTTCGTCCAATACCTGCAAGTTTAATGGCACCATAAATAACATGTAAAACTACTTGGGCTGTTGAACTTCAGGCAAAAATTAAATATTTCAAGTGGCTTGCACAAAATCAAGACGGCAAGTTCGTTCGAGGGACCGGAATTTATATTAGAATGTTCATTGTCAAAGAAAGGCTTACCAAAATAGCAATCCTTGGGCCCTTATACCAGGACATGTTCTCTCTCCTGTTTTCCATGAAGTGTAGAACATCCTGTGAGAAATAGAGAACAATGTTACACACATGTTGTATCAAAAAGTATAATACACGTGTTCATGATTTTAGGTTAGGGTATGTGAAGATATTTGCTAGTTGTACCTGTCCCATCCGGTCCCAAAAATTTCGACAGACGGTTATGAACACATGAGGTTCAAATACAGAATGGAGGTTCTCAATCATATTTATCAGGAGTTCCTTCAAAGGCTGCATTCGGTTTCTTAAATCTGACTCGACAACGGTTTCCTTTGAGTCCTGGATTATCTTCCTCAACTTTGTAGCAGTTTGAACTCTTGTCTGTGAAAAACAAAGAAATGAAGAACACGATAATCGACTAAACAAAATATCATAATCATGATGGGATACACTACGTGATGCTAACAATGCTTCCAAATATTCAAAAACATGGAATGTGTATCCTCTATACTGTTACCAAAAATGAAAAAAGAAAAAAGAAAAGAGAAGCTGGGAAGGAGAGAATGTAAACTAAAGCAAGGAAACAGTAATATATATAAGGCTTATATCACATATAAATACTTAAGGTATATCACCTTTTTCATCTTAAGTACCTCTAAATTATTTTTTGATCAAAATAAATATCTAAACTTATCTTTTTGGTCAAAATAGGTACCAAAAGTATTCAATTTTTTTCATCAAGTACCTAAAGTATTCTTTAATTAATGTCACATGTCAACTTTTTAAGAACTTAGATGGAAAAAATTGAATACTTTAGGTACTTATTTTGACCAAAAAGACAAGTTTAGGTACTTATTTTGACCAAATATACTTTAGGTACTTAGATGAAAAAAAAGTGTACTTTACGTACTTATTTATAATATAAGCCTATATATAAAGCCAGAGTTCACATGTCAAGTTACTAGTAAAGAAATGAGTCAAGAATCGCTGATAGAAGAAGTCTTGAAAGAATGATATTAACACCAACAATGGCATTCTGGGTTCTACGTACATTCTCTGCAAGTTTCTCCACAATTGCTTGAATATGGCTTCTGAAGTCGGCCCTCAGCATAACCGTTGTTTCACAGATACGCTCTCCTGGAATTGAATTTCCGTCAGGTGGGATGCAAGGGAACCACAACTTCAACTGGGATTCTATCTTGGGATGCAGTACAAAAAGCATCCTTCTCATGGAATTCAAAAGAACTCCCAACTGAAAAATAAATCATTTTTCCTTAAATGTAAGGGGATAAAAACAGAACAAATCAGCAAAATGCGTAAACAATAATTCACCTCATCAGGAACAACGTAGATGACAGGTGTTCCTTTGGTGAATTTCTGAACATATTTGCCAATTATCTTAGGAGCAAGGCCGTCCTTCAGTGGAGCTAGAACATCGGCAAACTGTCGATCTAAAGATTTAATAATAGCCTTTTCAACGTCTGCAATAGCCTTTTTACAGCCACAAGTCCCAAAGAAATTAACAGGTTCATTTAGAATAATAAAAAATAAATAAACATAAACAAGAACAATGCAATAAGGTTGCTCATACTACATATCTTGTTAAATATTAATAACAAGTCTTTAGGTTCCCTGTGGGATAGTGCCTGCTTTTGCATTAAAAAATTGATTTTTTTAAATAGCAAATCTTTAGGTAGCTTCAAAATAACTAACTGAACTGATGGATTTCCATAAACAAGTTGTAAATCTAATGCCCTATAATAGTAAGATGCATATCATGCATGAAGTTAACACACTGCCAAGCTGAAGCCCGGAGTTAAGGCTCAAGATCGAAGCTACCAAATTCCCCTGAAAACTGATGCCGATCATGCAACAAGGTTACAAGTTATTTTGTAGTTTCTGGTCCATTTAAGGAAATAATCCTGCCTCTCACTAGTCCATAATGTTTACAGAAGTAGCAACAAATAATATAAAGATAATATTGCATTCATCAAATCCAAGTAACAAGAACATAAAGTATCTGTACTTTTTGAGTTCATTTTGAATTCTATATGCCATCTCTATTCCCCGTAAATCTTAAAATATGTAAGAATACTTAATACAGGGAAGAGAAACATACATTTTCCAAGATGAGGGCGAATTCTGGCCAGCGAGAAAAGATAATTTCATATTCATTCAATGTTTGTGTTAGCTGGTCATACATATCATCAATGAAAGGAGTTGTTGATTGTCTTGTTTTAATATCAGAACATTTAACCTGCAATCAATTTCAAGAAAATTTTCAATCGAGGGAAATGGAAAACCTTGTCTTACAATCAATTTTAATCAGTCATTGAATTCATCAATAAAGTTGTATTTTTCATGCACACAGTTTTGAATCAATCTGACATCTCTATCATATCGACCATAATTAATGTCATATCACTATAAACAGTTGAAAGTTTTTTTATGTCAAATAAGGTGCTCAAATTGTTAGAATATTAATTGAAGAAATAGTTGTGCAAGTGTGTCAAACTAAATACTAATGTAAGTGGATCCCTCCACGCACACACACACACACACATATATATATATTCAACTTATCAGGGTAAAATATGATGATCCCAAATTATATATTCCAAGCAAGACTGACTTTGGTTTTCTTAGATGTCTGAGCAGGAAAAAGTAAAAGATGCACTAGAGTTCAAAAACTACTTAGGGATTTTCACATTAACTTGATAATGCAGTTACATAAGTCTGCAACATAAAATGTGTACCTTATCTATTTTGCATGAATCAAGTAAAGAATGCCGCTTCTCTTCAATCCAACATGTTATATAAGAGTGAAACAACTCTTTTGCCTCAATTCCCCCTTTTATAGGTCTGCAAAATGTTAAAAGATCAGAGAGGAATAGAAAACAACAGAAACTAATTTTCAAACCATAGAAACTAGATTAGCACAATCCATATATGAGCTAAAAGAAGTAAAACTTTTACGTAATATTCCAGGAAGACAGATCTCTTTGAAAGTCTGCTGTTGCAATAACCAGTTCTATTACAGGAGGAGAAGGGCCAGGAGGGGGGCATGCAACAAGAAATGCACGCAATCTACTGCAAAGGTCCACACTATATATGGGTGCTGAAAGGTTTGGAAGATCTATAAAACTGCAAAAGTAGAAGATAGAGCAGGCAACAGAAATCAACACAGAACAATTGAATCAGTTAAAAAGCAAAGCCACAAAACATATAAGTAGAGGGGACAAACCAAAATACAAAGCAATTAAGAGCTCTCAATCATCTACTTTTAAACCCTAAATATATTTCAATCTTTCTCCTAGAACTGATTTGCATAATCCACAGTGCTCTTAATACTCTGTCTCTCCCCCCCCCTTTTTTTCTTCCTTCTCAAACTAGTGTTATGATACTTTTAAGGCAAATTGGCTAACCAGGGAACTCTAGGTGCCACGTTACTGTGAATTTTCAAAGTGAACATGGATATGGAGTCGTTACCTTCCAAGAATAAAACTTAAAACACCCTTGTTAGACTCATCCAGCTCAAAAGTTTGAGCATGTAACTTTATGTGCAGATAAATTACTACATATAGAAACGCTCTCAGTCATAATAGAACAACAAGAGGGAGGGGAAAATAAAAGAACAATTGTTTCAGAACTGCAATACATTATTTTGCATGCTGCAATCTCCTGAAATAAGAGAAAATCACCTAGGAAGAATATTCTGCTTGTGGATCTCTATATCAGTGAAAATTTCTTTCTTGATACCCAAAATTAAAGTTTTCATCTTCTGATAAGACATTGAAAGAGTTGTGGGGTCCGTCAATGCTCCGTCATTATTGCTCAAAAGGAACTCATCTATTTCAGTCTGGTGTCTTCTTGATCTCTTTTTCGCAGCAGCCTGCAAGGTTATTGCAAATTCATAGAGGGAACAAAAAGGAAAGGAATATACAAAACCGTGACTACGAAGAAATAAGTCACTTATACCTGAAAATATCCACAGAACTTCTGTTGTATCTCAGGAGTTAATATATCATGCAATAGGCTATAGAGCTTGACAGCGGGGACCAGGGCAGGAGCTGGTGCTCCAGTGGGAGCCTTAAAAACACTCATCATCCCTAATGGCAATGATTCATCCAATGACTTGTAATTCTCAAAGATCTCAATTAAAATCTGCTGTACCTGATCCTCAACTTCCCCAAGGATGCGGTTCTGATTGACGTTAAAGCGTTAAATTATTACGAGGAAAGAGTTTGCAAGAATTTGTACATTTTCTTAAACACTTGTACATACAAATGAATTTATGTAAGCCTGTGTACTTTTAACAACTAACTTGTATAAGATTTAAGGATGAAAACTAAAATAAAAGAAAGATGCATGAAAATCGCAATGGCAAAGTGGCACATCTTAACTAAATCAAAATGAAGATTGCAATTCAAGAAACGCTTTGTCAGTAACTTATACGTGTGAATCAGAAGATCCAAACTTACAAGAATTGGAAAGGTGCTTCAAAAAGATGAATTAAACTTAAGAAACATGCTTGACAATTCCATTTCTGAGTTGATACAATCTTTATTAGAACTACTAAGAAGCTAATTGCCAGTCATTTTTTGATATATCATATGCATGCATGACACTGGAAACGAAAAAAGAGAACTTAAATTATAAAATAATTTGGCTTGAATAGCAGGCATACCTCTTGGTGACTTAATTTGTGCTTGTTATAGCCCTTCACGGGAGATAGTAAATCATGTATTACTGTAAGACAGTCTTCAGTTGGTGTAGCCACATCCATAACATAAGAAAGGTATCTACGACCAAAAGGAAAATCAAACATAAGAAAGATATTTAAAACTCCTAATGATGAAAACATCAACTACCATTCCATTGCATAACCATACCTTAGCTTGGTATATGCATCAGATATTCCATAGTATGACGCAAATTCATTCACCAACCACTTCCAAGGGCCATGTAGCAATAAATTTCTTTGCTGAAAGAGCTGATTTTTCATTGCAACTTCCAACAACAAATCATATGCCACAGTTTCCGCAACAGAACCACACTGAGAGGCCAATAAAATGTTAGCCTTAACATCACTTTCTAGTATAGTTGCAATTTCTGTTGGCATGCTGTAA
This sequence comes from Hibiscus syriacus, assembly GCF_006381635.1. Taxonomy (NCBI): domain Eukaryota; kingdom Viridiplantae; phylum Streptophyta; class Magnoliopsida; order Malvales; family Malvaceae; genus Hibiscus; species Hibiscus syriacus. The sequence goes on along the minus strand of NW_024062565.1, from coordinate 641,833 downwards.
TCAAATGGTAAAATGGTAGCTACTGGTAAAGGAAAATGAAATAAGAAAACAGAACCCTTAAGTGGAGTCATTTTAATTTTTTATGGACAATTACATTTCGCATGTACCTTTAGATTATTCTCCTCTCGACTGGTTGAATAGTGTATATACAGTTGAACTCTGCCAACAAGCTCATGTTCTGGCTCACGATATAACGGCCACCATCGAACCTTGTCACCCTGCATAACCAATGTGGTAAACTTTCAGCAAAATCATCTGCCCTTTTACCTGAAGAGTCAAGGGTAGGTTTATTGACAAATCCTTACAGGGTCATCAGCAAGAGAGACCACTTGTGCTAGCGCATGGCCACAATACTGCCCCTTGGAGTCGTGAACTTTGACAATCAAATCATCACGAAGCCCTTCAGGTAAGCTGTGCAGCAAAATATCAGGAAAGAAATTTTCCATAGGGTATGGAGAAAGGATAAAAAATATAAGATAGCAAGCATTTAAGAGAAGTGAAGCAAAAGAATGGATGGAGGAAAAGATGCAATAAGGGGTTAGAGAAGCTACATACAACACATGAGTTTCGCTGGATCCTGGTTGCATTTTGATCACATCATCCTCAGATGAACTTTTCAACTTCACCAAGCAACAATACGTTTCTGAGAATTACAATCATCACCTGATGTTAGATAGTGCAGAATGGTAATATCATCCTATTCTCTGAGAGCCTAATCATCATCATCAACAACAATAAATGCCTAAGCCCTTTTCCATTATTTCTGATTGGCGGTGAAATATATTGCACAAATGGTACTCTATATTTAGGATCGTATCCTTGCTATGGACATTTATGCCAAGGTGTAATTTATTGACGTCTATTCCTAGAGCCAAGGTGCTTTCATTAAACCAAAAATGAAGAAATTTCTCTTTGGCCTTATTATTCTTAACCAGCTAGAGTGCAAAATACAAACTTAGCCTGGTAACAAGTAGTCCAAGAAAGTGCACACCTATTTGGAAAAAATAAGAGTGCTGCTGACTATAATTTTAATTATCGTATAATTAAGAAACAGTTCCATTTTGCATCCTCATCAAAACTAAATGGAGGAAAATATGTAGTCGCCTAAATGTTCGGAGTGAAAGATTACAACTGTTACAAGTGAAGCATATTGCTCCTTGTAACTCACATGTCTCGTAAAGGTTTCCTTCATAGCTGTTATTGATATACCTAAGCAGCATTTCCCCTTGTCAAGCCATTTCTTACAAATTAACTAGTTGCTCCTTGATAGTGCCAAAGATTCACATAATTGGTTCCAAGTACATCAAAAATTGTTTAGATCATTAAAAGAGACGTGTGACATGTCTTCATAGATCAAAACAGTATTTATTGTTTTAATGGAGCGACTCTAATGACAGACCAATCTAATTTTAGGTGGCAAGGAGAGAATCAGAACACACACGGAGAAACATCATGTCCTAGTAAAGCATGTTGAAACCAATGGACAAAGCCACAAAGGATACATGCAAGAGTAATAGTACCCTATCTACAAAATTTTGAACCATGTTATAGCATTTGAATCATAACAGCAGACTTCTAAATTTTCATATAACTAAAAGGGGTTTAAATACCTGGAATTACTTCATATGATGTTGAATTACTGTGCAAAGTAGTCACTCCAGTTTTCAAGAGCTTGGATACCTCTTTTATATACTGGCTGCTTGCCTGCAGATAAGCTAGGCTTTGCTTTGAAAGAGAACCGTTCGCAGGAGTATTGGGAGTTACTCGAACTTTCCGAAGAGCTTCCCATCCAGAATACAACATTGAGTTTACTTTGCAGAAACGGTGATGAAGGGATTCCATCTTCATTATAGACAGATTGCAGCCGGGAGGAGGGTCTAAACCCATTTTGACTCTACGCACTGTCCAACAGAAAGAAGGTATATGTGTAGGCTTAAACATGAAAAATTCTGATTTGGTGAATGTCTTTTTCTGGAAACATGAGAGTACCTTGCACTTTCATTTTGCCAATGAACCTCTTTGATTTAGGAGCAGCTGCCTCACTTACTAACTCAGAAGACTGTTTTGCCAATAACTCTTCTTCGGGTTGCAGTAGTACATTCTGCAAACTATAAAATAAAATGTGACTCAGAGATACGTAATTCAAAGCATGAAGAAAAGTACTAAATTTCACAAGGAGCAGTAACAAGCCCAACATAATTCGACAATAAGAAAGCATCATGTAAATGGACTGCATATCCAAATATAGAAAAGAAATCTTGAATCCCACATGCACAGATGCACAGAGGTAGGCATGCATGGACAAAGCAATCATTGCAAGCAAAAGCCAGGAACACTGAGCGTTTCTTCTAAGTGATCTTGTCAAGATGCAATAAATCTGGCTGCAATTATTTAGTATTCTCTAAAATGGTTCTTTACTAACTGAAATTACAATGCAAACATAGCAACAACTTCTACATAAGACACCAGCAACCATGACTTATGATCTGCTGGTTAAGTTGGACCAGAAACATTTTTAATGAACCTATCCGATAGATATGAGCGACAACTAACACTATTGCTTTGTTTTCCAGTGAACAGTCATGGAAGGCAAGGAACTAACCAAAGCAACCTTATGACATGGTCAGTTTGCCCAAGGTTCCACTTCCATAGATCCTTATTTCTGCCCATATTGCTAAACATGGGTAATATTTCATACTTTTATCAGCATATCAAGTTACATGGATTCCAAGATTAGAATAGTTCCATTCAATTAATCTTAAGTTGGATTTCAGAGTTAAACTGGTATTCTGATCACACATTGGCCTTACACAGGCAATGTATAACTGCAAAAACATGATACTAGAGAAACAAAAAGGGAATATTTGCACTCACCCAAATGCTTTTCGCAACTCTGAACATTCTTGATTCAAAAAGTAGGGAGCCGCTTCCGTGCAGCCTTTGGCCCATGAATTTAAGCATAAACGAACACAAGCATCATAAGACAGAACTGCAACCCATGGACCAAGCCCACTGAAATATTTTGATCAACAAAGTGTGCTGCCTCAGACATTATGAAGGTAAAATGTCTAAATCAATAGAAACCCATGCTTAGTTAGTTAGTTTAGAAATTAGCTAACCTTGCATGGAATATAGGGCGACGTATGGGCAAATTATTAGTAGATTCATTGGTTCCCTCATGTTCCTCGGCCCTGTAATACATTATAGTTCCGTCAAAGTGCATTGATGGCAATTTATTAAAAACATCAAGGAAACTAAGCTCAGAGATTCAGACATACAAACCTGACTGATCGGTCAAGGATCTCATCCCTGTTGTTATCCAGAAGAATGGTATCACTGTGAGAAGGTTCCATCTTCTGCATTCTTCCAGTATGAAAAACCTACATGCACATAAATAGTTTTAGTATGACACATGGCATAATGTTTTTTATATTAACAGCTAATTTAAGTTTGATCATCAAAGTGGTCTCACATTTCAAAACTTATAAATTCCAGGTTGCATATGCAAGTTAAAGATTACCTCCTAGTGAAGTCATTTAGACATCTCCAGTCCCAAAACAAGTTAAACAATTAGAAAATTCAAATAGGTAACGTTTTAGGATGTGAAACCCCAGCTAGTCTACCCATTGACAACGGTGATATCACTCGGTGGACTTTGCACATACAGAAAGCTACTATCCTAAATTTACATAAGGATGACCAAAATAGCAGGAAAAAGAAGAATTAAGGAGTGCCTGGTAATTTTCTACTTTAACGCTTCAGGGGCACAATTTAAGCGTCTTAATAACAAACTACCAGATAAAATAACACTAAAGGAGAAACTGCACGAGTAAAAAGCACATTCTTAGTGAAATAAGGACATCCTAAAACCTAGTTATAACAGAATGCTTGAATAGTTCTGGCATCACAAGGCTCTGAAGTCTGAACCACATAAACTAAAAAAGCTTTTGCATCCAGAAAGTTCATTGCAATGCTTACCCTAGAAGTAACTGTAGAAGAATAACTATCTGACTTATATGATTCTATATGAGAAGAAAAACCATTGTTGCTTCTATGCTGCATAAACGAAACTTCAGTACTACAGGCAGAATCCAAAAATTGCTCTTTTCCGGTCTCCGGATTCACACCACAAACCTGTGCTGGTCTCTGAGCACCATTTGCTAGTTTTAGCTGAGTTCCACTATGAGCACGAGCCTCTGATTTCTGCATTGAAGCAGCATGTTTAGCAGTCACTCCATTTGGCACCTTATCATCTTGCGGAGATGAAATGAATGAATATTGCCCGTCACAGCCATGCTCATCGGAATCAGATGAAATGTCCATGTCTGATTCTGAACCATAATCATTGCCACTAACAGGTATTCTCTGAGACACTTGAACTACATTAGAAGATAAATGTCCATTAATAAATTTCGATGAAGGAGGCAATCCACCATTTCTTAAACTGTGAATGGGTTCAAGTGTTTGTCTTGCTGCCATCATCACGCCGAAAAAACCTCCGTTCTTGGCGGCACCGCCCTAATACAAGTTCAAAACATTAAGATCAGACTCACTCCGCCAGCACCTCAGACTACACTACAAATTAAAACTTCAGTAAACACAAACATCACAAATAAAAAGTAATACCTAAAGAAATGCATGAAGACATGAATTTAATATGAATAACCAATCGAAATGACCCACCTGGCGAACCCATCTTAACCCATCCTTGTCAAGAGCTTGGGTGAACATTGTACACTTTCTTCTACTTGACCAAAAAAAAAACCCAACCCCTGAAAGAATTTAACACCCAAATCAAAATTGAAGAACTAATAAGCGAAGATCCACAAGCAAAAACCAACAAGTTGCATTTTTTTCCATTCTAAACAGTCAGTGTGACTAATAAAAGTCCACTACTTTACCAAAAATATAAAAACTATTACAGAAACTGAATCATTAAAATGATCGATTGATGTGTTAGTACATTGAGAAGAACATCTAGGAAAAAAGATGGGAAAGTATTAAGTTTCCAGCACCGACATTCTTTTATTCTATCATATTTACCAGACACAGAATATAAAGACCATGGGAATTCAGTTCAATTTCACATGCCAAGCACTGATCAAAGTAGTAACAAACAAAACAAATTACTTTAATCACATTTGCTTTTATGATCAAAACATTAAAACTCAATAGGGAAAAAAACTCTACCTTGAGGGAGAAGAGACGGAGAAATACTCACCCAAAGTGGAGAGAGAGAGTGACGGTGAAAGAGAGAAGCAAAATGTGGGTTTTGTTTGGGTTTCAACTCAATAATTTTTTTAAGAGAAAAATAAATAAATTTTCTTTTATTAAGCATATTTTTTTAATTTCTAAAAAATAGAAAGAAAAATTATTTTCAGAACTAAATGTTTCTAAAATTGAGGAAAACTTATACAAGTGAAGTAACGGAGCGTCGTGAAGTTAACGTGAAAATGACGTGGCAAGGGAATGCGCGCCTCCTTTTTAACGGCTGGATTTGTTTATTAGTAGGAATGTTTCCCTTAAGGAGTGTGGTCTGTCCCGTTAGGTTCGAATTTTTGTATTGCTGACTTCAGATTATTTTAAAAGTTTTAAAATAGAGTTCGATTCGATTAAAATTTTTAACAGTTTAAATTTTTTAATTCGTTTTAAATTCAAAATTATTAATTGAAGCTCAAAAAAGTTTAAAATTAAAAAAGAATAAATTTAATTCGATTAAAGCTCAAATTTAAACTCGAATCTAAATCTTAAATACTTGAAAAAGTTATAGTGCATATTAAAAAACAACACATAAGTATTATTTTTAAAAAAATAAAATTTTAATATATTATTTTTTCGAGTTACTCACAAAATTTTTGAGTCGAATATTAAACATCTTAATTCGGTTTGTTGAAAATTTGATTTCAAGTTCGAATTCAATTTAAATTCATTTGAATCAATTATTTTATTAAACTTTGATCAAATTTAACTCAAATAATTTATATAGTCTAATTTACAATTGTAGGTGCACACACAACAAGGGGTACCTTGGGTTAGTTTAGCAGGGAGGGACCCACACGGTTGCTTTCAGTCCAAACTGGGAATGTGCTGTAATTCCCCGCGCTTAATAAGACTTAATCCCCAAGGTTTACACAAAATTATTATAGTATTTTTAAGGGTAAACTACACATTTAGTACTTAAATGATTGATTTTAGTTCATTTTAATACTTAAATTTCAATTTTTCAAAACTATACTTAAAGTTTAGTTTTTATTTTATTACTCCTCCATTAAAAACTTAACGTGTTTAGTACTTAAACTATCAGTTTTGATTTGTTTTAATACCTAAACTTTTACTTTTTTTCAAAACATAACTTTAAATTTTGAACGGATCCTAAAATAAAACAAAATCTAAAATTTTTAACGACGGATACTAAAATGAAACAAAAACTAAATTTTAAGTATAATTTGAAAAAATTGAAAGTCTAAATACTAAAACACACCAAAACTAACAGTTTATATACTAAATGTGTAATTTACCCTATTTTATAATAGGAATGTGCAACTTTTTAACGAATAATAATCGACTACTTCACCATATTTATTTTAGATCTGATTATCACTATAAACAAAATCTCCTTTTCACACATGGCATGTTACATTGAGTTTAAAATGGGGTTTTCACCCGAATATACCTTATTTAAAAATAATTTCCTATTCTAATGCACATTTTAGATTATTTTCTAAATTAGTCCTATTTTATGTCATGTAGGACAAAGACTCGATATGTCGAAAGCTCTCCTGTAAGACACACCCTGTAGGACACGCCTTCTTCCTATACGACGACAATATAGGCACATGTTGGGTTAAATTGAAAGAAAAAGAAAATAAGGTAAAAAATATGGGGGAAATATGCGATCCAAAAAAAATTAATGTGCGCAATACGTCTTGAAGATACGTAATTATACGAGTCAGGAGACGGCGGTGACACCTGTACTAACCTTATGTTCACTCACTCAATATATATGTTCAAAAGACTATATTTAAACACTTGATAACTCATATATCTAATTGTTTTTAAGACTAATATATACTTATAATCATAATTTAAATTAACATACCTAATAATTAAATTTATTTAATATTATAATATGTATATATAACCCTAAAACTAATATGCTTCCCTTCAACATGCTTATTGGTGAGATAGGAAATTTCATCTCAATCAAACATGGGATCAAATTTAAATAGATTTGAATTGTACAAATAAAATACTTTAGGGACTTAACCTTATTTAGAGAGAGGAACAATAAATAATTAATTTCAACTTAGTTCATAAGATTGGAAGTGACCCATAGGATTGCTGATGGAAACAAGTTTATCACGTTGATGGTTTTGCCTCTTCTAATTTGGACGAAGATATGTGATCGATGAGATAACGATTGTTGGCCGATGTTTTTCCGTGAGAGATATGAAGGTATAATGAGACTACTCGTAGGTTAACATATTCAATATATCTTAGATTTCATTGTAGTAGATCACAGGAGTGTGTTAGAGGTCATGTATATAGACTGCAATAAGCTTGGAGGCTATGATGCTCCCCGTTTTAGAGGATATAGATTTTTTGAAAGTTCCAGTAAATGGAGGTATCTATCCGAAAATATCGACCGACGAAGATAAGATAATTTTTTTAAAGTCACTCAATCTATCTCTCATTACTTTTAGCTTACTTTTAAACCCTATAAACTAATGTCAACTCAAAAACTTTAAAATAAGAATAAACTGAATTTAATTTTGAGAGGATATCTTAATAAACGCTATTAATTGAGTTGGATAGTATAAAACAAAACAAACCTGATGAAATCATCTAGATAAATGTGAATAACTAACCACCCTATATAATCAAACTATAAATCGATACTACAATTAGTCTCACCAACATTAAATTATGTATTTGTATCGCTTTAATTGAAGAATCAAATTGATTATACTTATTGAAATATGGTTATATCATGTTTGATTGTTAATTACCTCATTGAATTTCCTCAAAAGTCACTAGATTGCTATTTGTTGTATGTGTAGCTTATATATGTGTGTATGCCCATGCCATTATACGTGGTCGGTAAGATTGATGATGGTAGAATGGTAAGCATCAGTTTAGCTTTTTCATGTATTGTCTAGTTGCTAAGTTTGGTGAATGTAGTTCCTGTTGTGTTGATGTATAAATGGGTTATGAAACTAAGCATGTGATGTTGATTGAACAATTTTTTATCAACCATTTAATAATAAACGGTTATTCACCTATACTGAAATTATTGCTGCTCGAATCCGAGACCTCTAAGAATAACAACTATTCTCTTAACCATCGAGTAATTTGGTTCGTGCAACTATTGATGTGAATTTAAAGGATGCTTGCCTTGGTGTGTTTATTCATGCAAGGGCCCTCCATGTTCATTTGATGGTACAGTGACATCTAAGTTATTTAACATGTTAAATTTTGAATTGATGTGTATTGGTTTGTAAATTGATCTATAAGACCCGCCCTTATATACATGAAATTTACTCAAATAGTTTTTCATAGAGTGATTACATAGTACTTATTATGAATTTTTTTAATTCACTGACAACAGATACCCTAAAGATAAAATTGTTCGAATCTAGATCAAAACAACATTCCTCTTTACCAGTAAGATCACTCAATGAGTTCAAACTTACGTGAATAGTTTATAGTACACAGAGACATGTTTTGGTACATATTATACTTATTAACTTGCTCCTACCCTCGATAAACGATAGTAAGTTAACAAGTTCTAGCAAGTAAAATTTACAACCGAGTTGTGCTTGAATAGAGAACTCTACAATTTACCCCATAATTCCATAGAATTATATCGAAGAAACTTCCCAAGGATCGTGAAAATTATCAAATGGTTCCAAGAAGCAGAGAAAATATAATTTTTTTTATGACAAAACATTGAAGGTAATGTCAGATGGAAACATTATTCAGACAGATTGTAAACTATAGAGTTGCAAAATTTCCTGTAGGCATTGAACAGCACCCTGGTAGTCTAAGAAGCCCATGAACCAAAATTCATGGGCATCAACAGTGGAAACTTGGATGTACTTTTCGGAAGGATTGACCTTGCTTGTTGATGGATTAACTGCTTTTAGTTGGTGTAATGGGATAAGTACCTGTTTTAGCGCACACAAAAATATAGAATCATAACTTGGTAAGCCATGCTTAAAAAATGGAATCGGAGGTTAAATAAATTATAACTTATATAATTAGGGATAATTATAATAACACCTCCCTCTAGATTATTTTTTCAATTAAATCATTGGTTTGTAATATATTGATTAACTAAATCCAGATTGGATACTAAAAAGGCCAATTATGGGGCAGCCCTCCCAACCCAATATTGCCACTTACAATATCAGAATTTGAACCTTGAACTTATTTATAGGATCTAATGCCTCATCCCATTAGATCATCTGATTCTTGGTCTTTTTGATTATTTTCTAAATGCAAGCATGTAAGGCTAAAGAAAGGTACCTTATAATAACTCCATTCAGTCAGAGTACCATTTTTATAGGAAAGAGGGCTGTCACTGCAATATGCAAGCTTTTCTGTAGATACGTATAAAACTCCCATGACAGGACCAGCTGATGTGGATAAGTAACATGCAAAAGAATCCTGAAGTTTCTCTTCGGGATCTGTTTCAAAAGTTTGTCTAAAGATCTTCTCATAGCCACCTTCTGCTAAAACCTTTGTTCCCTGAGCAATTCTTCCCATGGCTGCCTCAGCAAAACTCGGGCTTGTTTTTACTGATCTAGGAAATAAGGGAAACATTATTTAAGTGATCTTATGTATTTGAACCTCATTTGAGAAGCAAAAGGGAGGAGTTGGGTTAATGCATTATAGGAAATCCGAAATAGCATATTATTCTAGTTAATATATGTGATCCATTTTCTTCCATTTTATATACTGGAAGTTCAAAAAAAAAATTCTTATGCCAAAATGAAATCAACATTTGTAGTCAATAGAAAAGGGATCAGAACATGACAAAGGATGCACATTATCAAAATTTTATGATCATTTTATGCATGCCTAAGTTGAGGTAATTACTCTACCAATAGAAATATATGCACCAAATGGGAAAAAAGATGTTGAGAATTTGGAGTTGGATTTCATTTACTACGTAAATGATAAGAATGAAATCAATAACCATGTATAAAAAGTTAAGTTTCAATCTAATATATAGATGGAAAATACAAAAATTTGGATTAATCAAATCCAAAAATAAACTAGGAATTTCAAAATCATTACTATATAGGCATCTAACAAATCCAAGGGTTTGAGAAATAATAATCCATGTTACATTTCTAAGTATTTTATTATGCAATTCAAACCAACTTTGAAATCCAAAGCTAAATTGTGAAATTCAAGTTCCCAAACACTACCCCAAGGTAATGAGCAAATAATGGGTTAAGGTCTAGTCCATTACTTTTTCATCCATTAAGAATCAATACATTGATCATCACCGTTCAAATGTGTAGGACTCATTCATTCAAAAGTGAAGTGTAAAAGAAAAAAGGGGGGCCAAAGGTCCTCAAATGACAAGAGCAATATATGCAGCGGATTTTGTAGTGCAAGAGTTGTCATCGAAAATTTTACATGAGACATCTCAACAATCCAAAACAGCAAATATAGATTGGTTAATAACATTTCTATTTGTTACATAGAACAATAGAAACAAGAGTTTGCCATGCATCAAGTGTAACATATGGTTAAATTTTGAGCATCCCTAAAGATTAATGAGGTGATCACACATGATTCAAGAAATGGTAGTAATAACTTGGAATATAGATGATCTGTGAGCTATAATCAGCTACTTGAATAGATATAGAATTAAAGGGCACCTAGCTTGCTTCTAATCCGAAGTCCAACATAGGGGATTGGGTTAAGCTGAGAACAGACTAGGCCCTTGCAAAAATTTTGGACAAACAAAATCTATCTAATAATGCAATCTCTGAAAAAATATAGTTATTTCACCACTAAGAGAAACGAAAGCAGAAAATTCTTACTAAACACTGGGACATATCGAAGGAATAACCATGAAATCTCAGGAAATAAAGATTTATCATCCGCTCTTTACTGAGCCAAGTTTAAGACCTAGGGACATACGTAGAATTTTATGTTAAGGGGACGAACTTGAATTTTTAAAATTCCAAGGGCGAAAGCAAATCTTCAATAGAAAATACATAGAAAAAAAACTAAAATATACAGCAAATTTAAAATTTCAGGAGGGCAACTGTTCCCATCCTCCCCCCCCTGGTCCATCCCCGATAAGACCTATGTTATGCAGACTTGTTTCCCTGAACATTCATGTGTAACACCTTTGTTAAAAGTGGGAAAGAATGAATGAATGAATGAAGTTGGTCACATCCTCTCCTTTTCTCCGATCAAAATTGGTTCACGCAACCATCCTCAATGAGGAATCCGACAAGTTTAGGGTTCAAACTATATTATCTGCAACATTTTTTTTCTATCCCCTAGGTTCTACGTTCTTTGTAGCAAATATATACATATTAATATCAAACCCAAATTACCAAGCATTTAATATCAATTCCAATCATGGAAACCTAACAAGTACGACCAAATTCAAACCAAATATAACTATACTCAACTGGAAAAACACCAATAACTTAAAATAAATAAGACGAAAGACAATTGAATCCTTTATAAAATAAAAAACATACAGTGTTGCCACGTGTTCCCGGCAAGATCCTCGACTTTCTTTGACGCTTCTCCCACTGCCTTCTTCCATCTCCAAAAGGCATCCCTCATAGTTTCAATTTTATCTGTTTCCATTTAAAAAAAAAAAAGTTTAAAGAAAAAAATATATTTTCAGATAAATCGATCATATTATATCCAAAAAAGCAGCCAACTGCTACACAGGATTACAAGAGCATCCAACAAAAACACGACGCTCAATCATTCAAATCCCACTCTATACAAAATCTCCTATCAATAGATCACATCTTATTTATCTTCATACTACAAAATGCAAATCGAACTATTTCTTTAAACAAATCAAGAATAGCATCACTCTCCCATAACAGATTTACGGGAAATTCCCCTATTACGTCTTTCCCAAATCAAATAAAGAAACGCGATCCAAGCCAACTTAATAATGGTGAAATCAATATATTTACAAATTTGAAATAAACGATAAATAATAGAAATAAATGCAATAGAAGCTTGCCTTTCAAGGAAACCTCCGAAGATTCCACATCAGGAGCTTGAACAACATTAGGATCGTATCCGCTAGTAGCGGACATGTTACCAGTACCGTGATCTGCAGCAGGCGCTTCACAAGCCGGTTGGGTGCTCCGATGAACCGAATCCGTCGACGCCAATTGTGTCTGGTTCGACGATTGCTCGTTTCGAATAAGATTCTGAATCTCTTTCTCTTTCTCCTCATCTTTCTCCGGCTCCGCTGTTGGAACAATAACAAAGCCATCCTCGTCCACTGCGGGATCCGAGTTTTTGGGCTCCGCTTTGGATTTCGGTTCCTGAGCCATAGATTGCGTTGTGCTGGACTTCGGCTCGGTTTCCGTCTTCATTTTCTCCATCTTTTTAGAGCGTTGTAGGCCTTGGGCGTGGCTGCTGCTGCTTTTTTATCACTCAAATTGTTTTTCCTTTTAGAAATTTGCATCTTTTTGAAGAAATAAATTTGGGGGATTTGGCGGGAATTACGGTACGGCGATGGTAGGGGAACCGTCCAATGTGATGACTTTTTTTAGCGCCAAACTGATGATCATCGTTCTTTGACCTTTGTCCTTTTTCTTTTCTCATTATTAGAAGATGGAGCGAATAAATTTTAGGTTTACTTATAAAATAAGTGATTAAGTTGTATTGTTTTTCATGAATAGGTGTCTAAATTATTTTTCGAATATTATTGTGCCTAACGTTATTACTTTAGATGCCCGAGCAGTAAACATCGTTAATTTTCTCTGTTAGGTGACATGTGTTATATTCTGATAATTTTAAAAATTAGTTATTTTTAAAAAAACTTAAAAACAATATTATATTTATAAAAAGAACCTTAAATTTTCTTAAATTACAAAAACCCAAATCCCTAACTCTAACTCATCGTCGTCATCTTTTTCGGCCACGACCACTATCACCGACATACTCCTTGCCATCCTCCTAGTCATACACCATCGTAGTTGTTGTCGTTGACCGTTGAAATCACGTGGGATCGTGATTTTCATCCTAGGGTTCACGTGTATACAAAACGTCAACTGGTCGTCAATTGACTATCGATCAATCACGATTTCATTGGATATCGATCGTCGGGGGAGGTGAGGTCGAGTGGAACTTCGTTGATAGCAAATGATGGCATTCGGCATGAGTTTAAGGTTGAAACTTGAAATGAAGGTTTTCAAAGTTTTTGAGCAATTTTGATTTTTTTTATTATAATTTTAGTTTTGTATAAATAAATACTTTTTTAAAAATTATCAAAATATGACATGTGCCACTTAATTCAGGAAATTAACGACGTTCACGGTCCGGACACCTAAAGCGATAACGTTTGTAACGTTAGACATCGAAATCATATAAAAAACAATTTAAATACCTATTTATAAAAAAGCGGTATAGTTTAGATACTTATATTATAATTAAGTCTAAATTTTAAATGACATACTATTGCAAACTACATTGATAACCAAAAACACGATAATATATTTCAAACAGGATTTTATTTGGTTACGAAAATACGAAATATTTCCATCTACATATTATCAAGAGAAAATCATTCAATCCAATTATGAGACTTCAACATAACTAAGGTACATGGTTATGGACTATGATTAATATTTCATGAAGTTTGTTGATGGTAATGGTAATAATGGAAAGAGGTGGTGATAAATAATAATTTGTCTCTTTTAATTTACAACGAGAATTGTGACCGGTAATTAAATGACCGTGAATTGTTGTAGAGGTTCTATCTTTTAGAGGAAGAAAGGTTTAGACCAAGTTTGTTTCTCTTGGTCTTGACTGAGAGGTATTATCGTGATAGTTAATGTTGATCTCGAACACATGATTATAATGGTTATTTATATGTTAGTACAATATGTACTATGCATTTCGTCACTCTCAATAAAAGCAGTCAATGATGAATAATTGATTTATTATAAATCGATAATATCAATGAGCAAATTGTTAGTTTTTAAAACATCAGGAGAATTTTACTAAAAAAAAGGTGATTTTCTCGATATATCACCGGTGACCGGTAATATTACCGATCTAACGCCGGTCAGACTATATTTTCCGATCTAATACTCTTAGCAGTAAAAAGCGCCCCCTGCACCGCGCTATACGGTGAGCTGGGGCCACGTGGGTATAGCGTGGCCCCTGCAGCGCGCTATACCTGTATATCTGACACGTGGGGTATAGCGCGGTGCAAGGGGCGCGCTATACCCCTAATTACCGACCCTTCCCGTCCCCATCCTCCCTATAAATATCCCCATCCTCAATCACTTTTTATCACACCAAATTCTCTCAATTTCTCTAAATTTCTCTCAAATACTCTCTTTTTAAGGTATATTTTATAATATTTTTACTATTATGTTTTTACTTTATTTAATATTTTACTAATATAATTATTTTGCAGATATATAATGGTAGACAGTTTACTTCGCTCGGATGGAAATCATATATCTCTACACTTTGCTGATACGGTAACATTTTAACGTTTTAATTTAATTTAAATTATTAGTAATATTTAGTTATTTATTTAATGCATGATTATTATATTAATAATTAAATATCTCGACACTTTGCTGATACGGTAACATTTTAATGTTTTAATTTAATTTAAATTATTATTAATAATTAGTTGATTCATTTAATGCATGATTATTAGATTAAGAATTAATTTTTGTAATTATTTATTTTTAGGATAAGGACCGTGTATTAGATCCTTTTATTAGGAATCTTAAGTTAGTGATACTCAGCCGTGTCTTGCCGTATTTAGTAGAGGCTGGATTCGGTTACATAGGTAGATATCAGGGTCACTGTAAGATAGAGTCAGACCTGATTTCTGCCTTAGTAGAGCGGTGGAGGTCGGAGACCCACACATTCCATCTTCCATGCGGAGAGTGCACGATCACGCTTGAGGATGTTTCTATGCACCTAGGACTTTCGGTGGATGGAGATGTGATATCGGGGATAACTTTCAGTTCTTGGGCTGCTTTGTGTTGGGATAGTCTAGGACGTGTCCCGGAAATTTTTATCGGAGGTAGGATACCGTTAAATTGGTTAGATGCCAATTTTCGAGAGTTGAGCGCAGACGCCTCTGAGAATGAGGTTAAGATGTATGCACGGGCATGCATACTGCAGCTGATAGGAGGGTTGCTGATGCCGGACAAATCGCATAACCTAGTTCACTGCATGTGGTTGCGACATCTTAGCGACTTTCGTCTCGTCGGATCATTAAGTTGGGGCTCGGCAGTTTTGGCTTTGTTGTACAGGGAGATGTGTGGAGCCACTGACTACAGGCGTAATGCTATCGGCAGATGTCTCCTGCTGCTGCAGTCTTGGGCATGGTATCGATTGCCATTTTTATGTCCCGTTGTGAAGAACCCATTCGTATTTCCACTACTTCTGAGGTAATTTGTAACACCCCAACCCGTACCCAACCCGGATACGAGTCCGACGTGTCACATTGACTTTTCAAACCTTGACTCTTAAGAAAAATCCCGGGAAATTTAAAACTTTATTTAAAACAAAATACAGACTTGATCAAAGTGCTCGTACTTAATGACTTATTACATGCCAACACTTTATACATAACCAAATACATACTTTGTCAAATACTTCTGATCTGATCTTTTAGTAGTGATACTGTCTTTGCCACTTATACTCTTTCACTTCTCGTTCTTGGTACCTACGTGTAAATCACTTACACGCTAAGTCATAGACTTAGTGAGGCATATAAAACATATAATATAACCATATATCATTTCATATAAATAAAAGACATACATATACAAACACTATCAATAATCCTTTCCACTTACCATATACTCATCATATAACACATATAATTCATGTATGTGCATTCATATCATTGAATCACTACATATCAATATGCATGAATCTATGGTATGATAACAATATACAATCAGGTCATGCACACATGCAACTTACCTTCTTTTATCACTTTCACTTTCATTTGTCTTTCAATTTCATTGCCCATGTATATTATTGAGAATAGAGGTATGTGAGTACATTGAGGTTGTGCACTAATGCTGTCACCACAGCTCGTATAAATGTCCCGAAGGACCTATCCAGAGGTCACACAGACCCCGGTAACTATCCAGAGGTCATAAAGAACCTCGGCAACTATCCATAGGTCCCAAAGAACCTAGGTAAACTGTCTATATGTTCCTTAGAACATAGGTATACTGTCCATATGTCTCGAAAGATATAGGTAAAACCCTCGACTCTTGGCATGCCAACTATACCTATAGCTCTCGTATCATATACTATGGGCATTTATTTATACATTTCGTATCACTTGTTCTTTCTCTTCTGTCACATATCACATGTATGTGTAACCATATATCTCATATCATATCACATGTATTATATATATACATGTATTCATGTAAATTATTTCATGTAATTCATATCACATATATCACATGTGCATATAAGCTTATAGCTTCTTTCACATATACATGTAGTCACATAGCTTTCTTTCATGTAACCATGCATGTCATGTCAAATAACATATATCATATGTTGCATTTTCACTTAAGCATATAAATCATATAACATAGCATCCATCTATTTCTATGTATTAATGCATACATGGTAATCACATAACAATTTAGAAGTTACTTCTTACCATAGTAACTCCATCACTGGCTCATCACAAGCCAATGTTAATTCAATAAAATAAGTACAAAATAAATTGCACTCACCTTAGCTTTGCTTTGATTCGATTCTAATTCCTCAATTGTCCTGAAACGGATCACTTTCTATCTCTACATAACAATACACAGATTCATATCAATATTCCAATTGATATATTCTAAACTGTCACTTCTTAGGCTAAGAGAAAAGCCAATTTCCGCTTTCATGAATGTATGCATCGATGCACTACTTGTGCATCGGTGCATAAAATGCATTCGATGTTTTTATTTAATGGGGATGCATCGATGCACTCCTTATGCATCGATGCATAAATCCTATTCGATGTTTTCTAGTTAAATTCATGCATCGATGCACTGCATGTGCATCGATGCACCTTAAACAATTTCTGGTATTTATCATCGATGCATCGGTGCACAATGAATGTGCATCGATGCACATTTCCCAGAACTGACATTTTAACACGTAAATCATCAACTTTTCCCTTAATTCTTCTATTTTGATCCCCTATTATGACTTTAAACTCAACTATCATTATTGAAACCAACTTATGTCCATATAAATCATATTTATCTTCCATATTTCATCAAGATTCTTAAAAATTAAGAATCTTACTAAACTTTCAAATTTGTTATAAATATTTTCTAACTTCATAAATCTCATATTCTTCTTGATGACAAGTCAAATTCCATCTTAAAAATCTCTTATTAACTATTTTCCAAAATTTCCTTTAAAAACCCATTTTCTTTAATCTTTCATAACTTCTTTATCTTTCAATCTTAAGATAACCTAAGCTTTCCTTAAGCTTAGTTATTATCTAATGATCAAAACCCAACCATAAATTTAGCAAATAACCAACTAACAAAGAACTCACCTTTACAAGCTGGCTCTTCACATTTGAGAGAAGATGAAGATGAAGAAGATAAGTCTAAAACTTATCTCTTCAATCATACCTCTCATATATTATAATACCCATTTATTAATATTTAATATTATCTTTGTTCAATGACCATTTTGCCCTTCATCTACTTTAATAATTACTAACAACTTTTAGGAATTATTTCCAAATAAATCATCGAATTATTCAATTCTTCTACTTAATTCATCAAATTCTTAAACTTTACAATTTAGCCACTAACCCCTAGTTTGGGATGTTACATAATTATAAAACTGATTTTGTATATTAATAATTTTATACAGCGTATAATAAATTTTTTCCTTGAATAGGTGGTCTACTGATAGGAAAAATCATCAGGAGCTACATGATGATTTAGAAAAGATTAGGGTGCTAATCGATCAGAAGACTGGCACACAGGTATGAATTTTAATGTTTAAAAATCAATTTTAGATTATAGTTATATAATTAGATTATTATTTTGATAAAAATTATATATTATTTGTTTTAGTTTGAATGGGTGCCATATTCTACTGATGATGTGAGGGCGGTGATCCCACCTGAGTTGAGGGGTCCATTAGATGTTTGGATGGTGATGGTTCCTCTGATCTGTTATGCGACCGTCGAGTGGCACTCCACTGATCGCGTGCTCCGGCAGTTTGGTTGTTTTCAACCAATTCCGGAAGCACCTCGCAATATGGACGAGTTGCATAGCTTAGACAGACGCGGCAAGACAGATACATATTGGCTTGTTAGGCATCATGGGTGGGTCGTGTTGTGGGAGGATCGACATCGGCGCCTTCCCCGTAGAGAGCTCATTTTTGATGACCTCTTGATGTATGATGAGGATTATTATGAGTGGTTCAACAGTAATGGGAAACGGTTTCTACTTCCCGAGGATGCACGAGGGCAGACCTTTCCACGACGTCGACAGAGACGTTCATCGACACAGCACCATCATCCCCTGACTCGTGGACGGAGAGCAGGTGCATCCGGTTCATCCTCAGCTGCACCAGCAGGACCTTCCCAGCAGCCATCGCAGCCATATATGATGCTGCAGCCATATATGATGTCGTCATCGCCTTTTCATTACCAGATGTCACCGTCGCCGCCTTCACCCGGTTTTATGACCCCGTAACCGCCACCGTCACAGATGACCCCTCCTGGAGGATATTATGGGTCTATGTTTGTAGACCCAATTTGGGGTTCATATGCTGGATATTTGGCAGGTTCAGCCTCATCATCCATGACCGCAGCACAGATACCGCGTCCTGTACAATTTTTACACTCAGCGATTGCCATCTTTGACAACTGCCATCAATAAAACTTGCTTGTATTTTCCATACAAGAAAGTCCTGTCGATCTGGACAACAGGCTTGCAGTATTTGACAGCATTAACGCAGTGTGGGTAACTCCAAAAAACCCGGTAGGATTGGCATCGATCGCGAAGAACTCGATCATTATGGTATGCATAGGAGGTTTCGAAGTCCACAATTATCCCAGGATTCAACGTTCGCACCAGCCTAAACCAACCTGGAAGTTCGTTGTAAGATGCATCCCATTCGCCATGAAGTTTGAAAATGGCATTTTGTTTTGCCAACCAAGCTTTTTTATAGGAGACAATGTACCCATACTGCGATTGTATAGCTGAAATCAACACTGCAACAGCTATATGAGAGCTTGCTTTGACCATGGGCATGATGGCTTGGCATATCACTTCAGAGTCCAAGTTGGGATGATCTTGGTTGACCCCTTCGATACGCGAACCATCCAATTGCATCCGTTTTCGCACTGGGCACAATAGCATACATATTTTTCGGTCGTGGAGCGGTCTACTCTGGACTGAACAGAATTACGGATATTGTAATTTTTGATAGCCATCATCGTTTCTTCTTTGCTTGAAAACTCCATGCCTAAAGATAACTCACCATTATTTATTGATGAGTAATACCCATAGTCACCGAGATGAGGCATATCTGCAAATTCTGGCCCGTACATTGCACCATAATCAGCTTCATACATGTGTCCAGGAGGGTCAGTTTGTGCCACATTTCCTGGAACTTCATCATCATCGGAGTTGAATTGCGGTGATTCTGGGTCAATGAATAGTCCAGTCTCAGCACCATCCGCACCAGGCTCACGAAGCGGTTCTTCTGGTGGAGATGATGGTTCCTCCATGCTCTCCACATTTAGGTCGAAGAACCTACTACTTGCACGCCTTCCCCTTGAACTGGAAGGCATATCGACATTGAGATCGAAAAAGCTCGCAGTTGAATGCCTTCCCCTAGAGCTTGAAGCCATCGCGTCAAATGGAAACTGCACAGATGGTTGCATCGATGGCATCTCCATATTAAGGTCAAAGGGATTTACAGATGAATGCCTTCCCCTTGAACTGGACGCGATATTGCCATACGGATTGTTCGTCGACCTACCTCGGTACATATCGTAAGGAGTTGCGGATGAATGTCTCTCCATTATGGCATTAAAAGCATTACACATTACTGTCATCGGGCTGTCAACTTGATCAACTTGTTCAGTCAGCCCATAGTGGGAGCTTAATGATTGACCCCAAACAGCACGCACTTGAACAAAATGTACATACATCTCAATAGCTTGAAGCCATCGCGTCAAATGGAAACTGCACAGATTGTTGCATTGATGGCATCTCCATATTAAGGTCAAAGGGATTTGCAGATGAATTCCTTCCCCTTGAACTGGACGCGATATTGCCATACGGATTGTTCGTCGACCTACCTCGGTACATATCGTAAGGAGTTGCGGATGAATGTCTCTCCATTATGGCATTAAAAGCATTACACATTACTGTCATCGGGCTGTCAACTTGATCAACTTGTTCAGTCAGCCCATAGTGGGAGCTTAATGATTGACCCCAAACAGCACGCACTTGAACAAAATGTACATACATCTCAATAGCGGCGTCTGAATAATTACTTTGAGCTTCAACCATCATTTCAACATCATCATTGTTCGATAGTTTGAACGATGTATAAGTTAATGGCAACAATGATGTTGGAAATCTATACTGCAACGACGACACTCTTCTACTACTTCCAACATGAATCTTCCTCGAAATCTTCGTTATCAGCTCCTCAAAAGTTATGTTTCTCTTGAATGATATTTTAAGACGCTCATTTGATACGAAAACAACGCCGGTTTCATTTTCTCGAATTTCACCATCATAATAAACAATAGCTGAAAGTCGCGCCATTATTTGAGTTTAAAAGTGCGACACTATTATATCTGCAAAAATAAATAAATGAAACAAACCTGATTTAATAAATTATATATGAACGAACATATAACACAATAAATTTTTTACACATCAACGTAAATAAATTAAATAATATAATTTAATATTATTACATGCACCGCAAAATTATTTCGACGTATGCTCCCGCTTTCCAATTTTACAAACACAAAAATTAATTCAAAAATAATTAGTATAATATTTTTTTCAAATAATCATAATAAACAATAAATATAATAAAAAATTATAACAAAATTACCTTATAACGAAAAATCGCACGAACTTCTAAATAAAATATGAGAAGATTGCCAGAATTATTGTATTAATTTATAAGTTGAGAGGAGAGATGTGAGAAATTAACCGGCGGAGAATGGTATTTATAGCGAGAAAAGTTATACTAAACGCGGTACCTGCCCCTCGCTATATAAAATTATGTCAGGAATAAAGGTATGTCGCGGTACCTGCCTCGCGCTATATAAAATTATACAGTAAAGGTACAGCGCGGTACCTAATCCGCGCTATACCCCTACGTTGCGTATAGCGCGCTGCAGGGGCAACGCTATACCCACGTGGCATCAGCTCACTGTATAGCGCGATGCAGGAGGCACGCTATACCCCACGTGGCGCCAAATTATCGTATAGCGCAGTGCAAGGACGCGTTTTACTGCTAAGAGTGTTAGATCAAAAGATATAATCTGACCGATGTTAAATCAATAATATTACCGATCATCGGTAATATATCGTGAAAATCGCAAAAAAAAAAGTGATTATTTATGTGGTTTACTCCATATGTCTTAGGTTGCAGCAATGAAGTGACGGGGAAGGTGCCAAAAAGTGATGCGGTGAGCAATGACACACTTTGAACCAATTAAAGTATTGTCAGATTGAAGACAGTGAGACAGGGGCCGAACAATAATGGCTGATTATAATTTAGGACCACCCAGTCCAAATCACATCAGTCACGACAATGACCAAACCTCTGGCTCTAATCAACATCTTTGCAGCCCCTTCAGAACCTCAAAATTACGATGAGACCAGTCACCACGTCGCTCCACACACTTTCAAATCAAACTAAACGATGAATCTTTAAATAAATATTAAAAAAAAAGTATAAAATGATCTTCAATGTTTAATATTATTTTATTAAGTTTATTTGTTATTAAAAAAAGTTATAAAATATCATTTAACTATTAATATAATAAAATTTTATCTTTTTCTTATTAAAAAATTAATGATAATCTAGCTTAGTGATTTTATCTGTTATACTAAAATATAGATTTTTAATATCAGATTTTATCATATGATAATAAATAAGTTAGCAGTCAACTCAGGTTCCCGTCAATTTTTAATAGAAAATAACGAGTTTGAAACATATAAATAGATTATATTTTATAATTTTATTAAAAAATATTTTATATTCCATACTATAATTAATATATTTTTCACAAAATAATTTTAATTAATTTTAACTATATGTTAATTCAAATATTATTTATTTTTTTCTTCATAATTCTCTAGTTTGGTGTTGTGATATGATATTGGATTTTATACCCAAGAGACTCAAGTTGATTCTCTACCGTTTTAATTCGTATTTTCTTTTGGTTTTTTACTCTCTCACTAATCATTAAAAGATATTAATTTCTTAATTATTTTCTCTAATAAAATAATTTATCATTTTATTAAAAATATTAATTTATGAAATAAAATGACCTGTCAGTTGTCTTAATGCATCGTGTCAAAATATTGGGATAACGATTGAGTTATCATTTTGTTTATAAAATGATGATTTTAGTGACCGTAATATAAAATATCCAACTTAAATAGTGAAGACATAAATTCATCCAAACTTTAACGGCCGTTGATTTAGTTTACCCTAAATGCAAATCGTTACGTAAAATGTATGCCGTTACGTGCTTTATATATACACACATTTGCGTCGTAGAATCCACTCAGAAGCTATCCGATAATATGTCGAGCAATGGTGTATTAAAGGAAGCAAAGGTTCCTCTGATCGGAGATTTATCACCGGCGGTTCGACTCGAAGCCGAAAAAGATGAGAATCAAGCTATTACGAAAAGGGTATGGGTTGAATCAAAGAAGCTATGGCAGATTGTCGGTCCAGCAATTTTCAGCCGCCTTGCTTCTTACTCCATGCTGGTTATCACTCAAGCTTTTGCAGGTCATCTCGGTGATCTCGAGCTTGCCGCCATTTCCATTGCAAATAATGTCGTCGTCGGATTTGACTTTGGCCTCTTGGTACAGACATAATTTCTCTTGTCTTTTTTCTTATAGAACCGCTAAAACTTTGTCTGAATCCGAGTGTTTTGTTGTTGCCGTTAGTTGGGGATGGCGAGTGCTTTGGAGACGCTATGCGGGCAAGCGTTTGGGGCAAAGAAGTTCTACATGTTGGGAGTATACATGCAGCGTTCATGGATCGTTCTTTTCCTGTGTTGCGTGTTGCTTTTGCCGTTGTATCTCTTTGCTTCGCCGGTGCTGAAGCTGCTGGGGCAGCCGGAAGACGTGGCGGAGCTTTCGGGGGTGGTGTCTATGTGGATGTTACCGCTTCATTTCAGCTTCGCGTTTCAGTTCCCGCTGCAACGATTCCTGCAGAGCCAGCTTAAAAACATGGTGATTGCGTGGGTTTCGCTGGTGGCTCTACTGGTCCATGTGTTCGTCAGTTGGTTGTTTGTGTATAGGTTTCAGCTTGGTGTGGTCGGAACCGCCGTGACATTGAATTTTTCTTGGTGGGTTTTGGTGGTCGGACTGTTTGCTTACACCGTGTGCGGTGGCTGTCCTCTTACTTGGACTGGTTTCACCGTGGAGGCGTTTTCTGGCCTCTGGGAATTCGTCAAACTCTCCGCCGCTTCTGGGGTTATGCTCTGGTATTCACCACCTGTACACATTCAATTCAATGTTTTTTTTTCTCCCTTTGGAATTTGAATCGTATAATTAAGTCCCTTTTTTGTTGGAAATCTACAGCTTGGAGAATTGGTACTATAGGGTATTGATTTTGATGACTGGAAATCTGAAAAACGCCGAGATTGCCGTTGATGCTTTGTCTATATGGTATGAATCTAGAATGTATAAATGTACATGGTAATTATTTGGATAAAGTACATAAATGATATTCGATTATAGGGTACTATTTTATCGACTCCTTCGATTATCAAAAGTTACAAAATGATCCTTTCACTATAGGACATTGTTTTGTTGAATTTGATGGGATCTGAGTTGGATGTTACCATGATGCCTTAGATATGATGGTCGTTTGAGATTCTGAGATCATATTTTATTATATCTCAGTCAATAGTTTAATGCCCAGTTCAAACTATCATCAATTCTTTTAACAAAGAACGACGAGTTTGAAACATATGAACAATCAAATGATCGTCTTGTAACTTTTAATAGTTGAAAAATTTAACAAAATAATGACTTATATTTAAAGAATTATTTTATAATTTTTAATATTCGAATTTTTTTTTTGATGAATTGTCAAAAATGGGATTTGTAACTGTTGGAACAATTTTTGGCAGCATGTCGATTAATGGATGGGAACTGATGATACCTTTCGCTTTCTTTGCTGGAACCGGGTAATGCTCTTAACTCTCATTTTTGCGGCCACTTATTTTCTTCCATCATTTAGCACATATTTGTCCTTTTTTGGTTGTCAATTTGCAAACACTAAAAGCAAATAGTATAATTCTATTTTAGCTACCCAAGAAGTGCCGTATCAAAATGCTATACTTCATCCTCTATTTTAAGTAAGAATTTTTATTGAAAAATAACTCTTATATAATGAATTTAATTCTACAAATAGAGTTTATGTTTTAACCTTTAAAGTAATATAAGAGAATTATTTTGGATAGATGCAATTCTTTTGAGATCACTGTAGCTTTTAGGGTTTGTGTTATAGAGATAATTTTGTAGGAACGTTGGAAGAATATATGGGGATATATTGAGTTTCAGTATTTATACTGGACTTTGAGTTACATGTGATATCATATATTTTTATTTTTCATGTTCTTTATATTTATAGTGACTTTTTGTTCATCTTATTTGTAGAAGTAGACAAGATCGAACCACGTTAAATATTATCTTTTTGGTCATATCTTATTTTATGTTGCTATAATTTTACTTTTTTTTTTGGCTCTCAAATTATTAAGGAACGTTAACAACAACACTTGGTAGGATTTGGAGGCATTTCTCTTAGTAAGAAAAGAGGAAGAGAAATTAAACTAAATTAGTCTATATTTTAATATGTGATGCATGCATGCATGCAGAGTGAGGGTGGCAAATGAGCTTGGTGCTGGGAATGGGAAAGGAGCAAAGTTGGCAACCACAGTATCAGTGGTGACATCAGTTATAATCGGAATCTTCTTCTGGTTGTTAATTATGATCTTTCATGATAGCATTGCTCTCATATTCTCCACAAGCCAACCTGTTCTTCAAGCAGTCAGCAGGCTCTCTTTTCTCTTGGCCTTCACCATTTTACTCAACAGTGTCCAGCCAGTTCTATCCGGTAATAGATAAAGTTAGGGTAAAGAATATAAATGATATCTCGATCATAGGATGTTGCTTGAGTTTCTCAATTATTAAAAGTTATAAAATAATCTCCTGATTATAGGGTGTTGTTTTATTGAGTCTCCCTATTATTAAAAGTTATGAAATGGTCACATGACTATTCATATGTTCCAATCTCTTCATTTTTTGTTAAAAAATAATAATGGTTGAGTAGGACGTTAACGTGTTGATTGAGATATAATAAAATATGATACAAGAATCTCAAACAACTATACAACTAAAATTGTTCTATGATCAGATTTAATCATATCTCAGTCAACAAATTAACGTTCAGTTTAGACGACTATCACTTTTTAGCGGAAAAGGATGAGTATGAAATATAGAAATAATCAGATGACCGTTAATGCCCTATAATCAAGGGATTATTTTGTAACTTTTAATAGTTTAGGGACTCAACAAAATAGTATCCTATAGTCAAGGACCATTTGTATAGTTTACCCATAAATCTATTGCATCATTACTTCATTTTACTCATCTTTAACTTGATAATTCAGGAGTGGCAGTGGGATCTGGATGGCAATCCTACGTCGCATACATAAATCTGGGTTGCTACTATCTCATAGGGGTTCCAATTGGATTCTTGATGGGATGGGGCTTCAACCTTGGTGTAATGGTAGTGACTTCTCCTAATTTTTTAGGATTTCTTGTTCTATGGTTTCGCTTTGATTAGTCCTTCTAATAGAGATTTTCTATATATATATATATACGGGCTTGAATTCGAAATCTTATTTAAACGATATCGAGGTGTTTACCATTTTTGTTGGTTAGGATTTTTGTTTTGGGAAACTCAAATAGGCTGTAATGTAATGTTTTGGTAGGGAATTTGGGCTGGAATGATCTTCGGAGGGACAGCAGTTCAGACAGTGATACTGGCTATCATTACCATGCGCTGTGATTGGGACAAAGAGGTCTGACCTTTCTATTATCTTGTCTTGGTAACCAGGGATGAATCGAGTTTCGATGTTTCCGTTGTATCTTTTATTAATGATCTAATTTTGTAGTTTCGTGTTCTTGACATAAAATCACGTGTCCGTTTCTGTTGGTTACTCGTCTGAATCTTTGGTTTTGTTGGGGAATTTTCAGGCTGAGAAAGCAAGCATGCACGTGCAGAAGTGGTCGGAGACGATGTAGCTATTGTTCAACACATGCAAGGATATATAATAGAAGTATTATAGTGATCCGAATGGCGTTTTGCCTGCTAAACTATAGTATAATGTCTGCAAATTGTTGTTTCCCTGCAGGTGCAATCTTATTTGTAATTCTCTTTCGTTTTGGAATGAAAATGCAAAAAAATTGTGGTGCAAAGTGTAAATTGTGGTCCATGTGGAGCATTTCCTGACGTGTTTCTTTCTTTGAGAAGGTATATTATATTTCATTTGGGCTAAATGAATGCCACTGCATTAAGACAAGCGCACCCACAAAAGTCTAATATCAAATCATTTTATGACATTCCTTCGATTAAGGGAGACAAGTATTATACATCCGAAAACTACACCAAACTTCCACTAAGAAAGATCCTCGGAGATACCACACCATATCAGGAACCATCCTACAACAAACTACACCAAACACTCATAGTCTATATATATATATATATATATGTAATATGAGCTACAGATGTCACATCAATTCAACTGACATTTGCTGAACTTATATGCTTAAAATTTTTGTTTCATTTAATGATTTCCCTTTTTACTTAAAAAACTTTTTTCTTAATCATATAAATTTATAAAATATTGTTTGATTATTGAAAACTAATATGATTTCAGTCAACAATTAGGCAATTCAGTTTTGTTTCATATCCAAATACAACTGCCTAATACCGTTTGATTTTAAACCATTTAAAATATAACAATTATACTATTACTCATAAATACGATTAATACTAAAATTAGACAAAACTAAAGAAAATAACCCTAATTAATATTACAAACCCTTAAAATAAATATGATAAAGCAACCCAACATATATAATGTACATGCCACTAATAAGTCAAAGTTATGATGTCTTACTGATATTGTCGCTAGGTTTGATTTTGCATAAGATACTGGCAAGCTCTTCAATGCACAATCTCTACTTTATTCGAACCTACGTATGAAAATCATCAAGCGCTAAATAAAACTTAGTGAGACAGAAATATAACTAAAACGTAAAATCCATAAAATATAAGTAATAAACTGTAATTTAAAATAGAAACATTAAAACTTCAAACCCAACTAGTCAAGCCGTTTTTCATTTTGAAAACTTAAAAAATCATAATCTCACGATTTTATCAAAAATCATGTAAATCAACATCGAATATCATAAATAACTTTTTTCTATTCGTTCGAACATATTTCAAAACTTTCTTTTCAATTCTATGTTCCTTTCTCTCATATACTGTCATAACTTTCACATTTACTATTATAACCCAATGTATATGCAAGAGAATATAAGGTAAGTGAGTTTAAGGTGCGCAATAGGCACAACACGGTGCCAAATCATAACTGAAACTGCGATATGATACACTTTAGTGTAATTATAACTTGAGCACCAACAGTGCGAAACATTGGTATACGAATGTACCAAAGCTGAACTGATAACTGAAAAGTACTCACTAAATGGCATGTCAAATGTACCTTTGACTCTCAATGCAACATATTATGGACTTATATGTATCATCATAGAATCATTTATTAATCTATGTTTGATAACTGTAAAACATATGATATCTATAAATATATGATAACTAAAAATCATCTGATAACTGTAAACATTTAGGATTCATCATCATAAATATCATACTTGGACATTTCATACTCAAAATCATTCATAAAACATGATGAAAAATATTATAGAAATATTTCATATTGAAAATTTATAAATCATACTGGAAAATAAAATGAGGTTGACTTATCGAAAGTGGTCCTCGACTATAATAATCAAATAAATAAAGTGCACATACTTTAACACTTTATTTTATTTTTTAATCAAAATATAAGTCTCACTAAGTTTTAGATTTAAATCATTTGCCTTCCACTACTTTCAGTACACAATTTATCAAAATTCCATATTTTGGTAGTTTGCATTACCTTAAAACAAATATTATTATGTATTAATTTATATACTGAAAAATTATTATGTTTGCACCAATGAAAACTAGACTCGAATATGAATCTAACTATATAAGGCACTCCGTCTAGTTCCACTTATACAATGTATAGCGAATTTTCAAAGTTGACTGACATAAGTTGTTTCGTGTAGAATCTGCTGCCCTATTTTCTGACCTATCACCGATTAAAATTCATATCATTTTATATACTCATCGAAATCAGTTTCAGTTTGTGCTAAATAAAACTATATTGATATAAGAATTCAATGATATAATATGTTGAAAACATTTTGATATTTCGATATAACAAATTAAGTTAAATGAATTTTAAGATTTTCCAAAAAGATTTTCTAAGTATATTCGATATAATTATTCGAATATCAAAATATTACTCCAAATCTTTCAAATGTCATTTTTAATCATTACTCAAGTGTAAAATTAAGTTTTAATCTTAAAATAATTTCAAAACAATTTTACAAAATATTTCGAACCATTTCAAAGCCAAAAATTTCAGATTTCTCAGAGGGAACCGATTCCCCCCAAGGGGGTACCGATTCCCCCATGAATGGTTTGGCTCCGAGAAAAACAGAATGCTCGGAGGGAACCGATTCCCCCCCAAGGGGGTATCGATTCCCTGATAGGGAAGCGGTGGCGGGTTAATGAACGTTGCTCTTGTTGAAGAATCAAACCTAGAAAGCTTTAGACTCGATTAAAAACAAAGGGGATGAATAGGGGAAGGTGGCAGCAGTAACTAGGATTCTTTAGGGTTTCTTCAAGGCAATAAGATTAGAACAAAATAAACAAAAGATAAAGAAATTGAAAATAAAATAAGATAAGATAATAAAGAAATCAAAAGATCTCCCTTACGAAGGTGGACGGTAAAGATGATTGATGGTGCAGATCAATTTGTGGAAAAATAGATGGATAAGTGTCCTATCGAACCCTCCAAGTCGCAATGAAAAGGAAAACTCGATAAATGGCTCTAACCAACCCTCATAGTCGCGATGAAAAGGCAAATTGGAGTGTGAAGATTAATCTCCCTCACAAGAACTTGAAAGAACTCCAGGAGAAGAAGCTTCGAAGGCACAAGGCAATCAACACTTGCAAAAACGAACTCTCGTTGTATTATTAATCAAAGAAACGATTTACAAAGTTGAATGAAGCCTCCTTTATATAGGGGCTGAATTCTAAAGGTCCTAAATAACTAAAGAATAAAATATTAATAACTAAACATGTTTTAACTCTAATTCCTAATAAAATATAATAACTAAAAATATGTTTTAACCCAACCTTAATTCCTATAAAATAATTCTGATCCTAAAAGATTAATCATCCTATATTAAATTATATTACAAATAATCAATATAAATATTGAAAATTCGTAATATTTACAAAATAACGTATTAATCCCGTATAGGATTTCCTGCATGCACCGTCTTCAGTAAAATGGTCATATCTTGAGTTCCCGATATCGGATTTATGCGGTTCAATAACCGTTGGAAAGATAAGAGATAGACGGTTGTATCTCTAGAAGACATGTCGACCGGATAACAACTGGATCCCCTTCAAAAAGTTGTTACAAATATGCTACTATTAGACCCTTACGGATGAATGCCTGAACTGCGATTTGAAGCTTGTCTTTAAGAAGTTTTGGCCGGCCTCGTGTGACAGGGCCAAGTGGTATAGTAAATTCATCATCCTTAGCTTTAGGGCATGTGGTGCATGTATCATCTCCCCCTTCTCTAAAAGGATTCGTCCACGAATCTAAAATATCAAAAGGAGGTAAGTCGGAAACATTAAAGGATGCACTCACGTTATACTCACCGGGAAGATCAATGCGGTAGGCGTTGTCATTGATTCGTTCAAGGAATTGGAATGGGCCATCGCCTCGTAGGTCTATCTTGGATTTACTTTGTGTCGGGAACCTTTCTTTTCTCATGTGAACCCATACCCAATCTCCTGGTTCAAAGGTGACATGTCGTCGGCCCTTGTTAACTCGGTTTGCGATTGCCTCATAGGTTTTCTCCATCTTGAGTTGGCTTTGGCGTGATGTATTTGACAAGGGCAGCCTTCTTTTCACCATCTAAACTGACAACCTGATCTAAAGGTAAGGGAATAAGATCCAAAGTAGTTAATGGGTTAAAACCATAAACTATTTCGAATGGAGAATAACCTGTTGTGGAGTGAATGAATCGATTATAAGCAAACTCAACAAAAGGTAAACATTCTTCCCAATTACGGGTATTCTTACCTACCACAGTTCTTAGCAAAGATCCTAGAATCCGATTTATTACTTCGGTTTATCCATCGGTTTGAGGACGACAAGAAGTGGAATAGAGAAGTTTTGTGCCAATCTTACCCCACAATACCTTCCAAAAGTGGCTTATAAACTTAGTGTCACGATCGGACACAATGGTGCGAGGAATGCCATGAAGGCGCACTATTTCTCGAAAGAATAAATCAGCAATATGTGTGGCATCGTCCATTTTATGGCAAGGAATGAAGTGTGCCATATTTGAGAATCTGTCCACAACGACAAAAATACTATCTCGTCCTTTCTTAGTGCGGGGTAAGCCAAGTATAAAATCCATCGATAAATCGATCCAAGGAGAAGAAAGAATTGGTAAAGGCGTGTACAAACCATTAGGATTACCTTTGACTTTGCTTGTTTGCACGTGATGCATGATGCACAAATATTTTCCATTGTTTTATGCATATGCGGCCAAAAAAAGTGTTCCATGACCATATCAAGTGTTTTGTGAATACCGAAGTGTCCCATAAGTACTCCGGCATGTGACTCGTGAACCAAGAACTCTCGCAAAGAGCCTTGTGGTATACATACCTGTTCATGCGAAAAAGAAAGCCATCTACAAGATAAAACTGTTAAAAACACCTTTTACACCATTGTTTATAATCTCGAAATCTGGATCGTTAGGATAAAGTTCTTTGATATGTGTAAACTCAGAACAGTATGCATTCGAGTGATAAGTGTGTATCATCGAGATAATGCATCAGCTATAATGTTATCTTTCCCTTGTTTGTATTGATGATGTAAGGAAAAGATTCAATGAACTCAACCCATCGAGCATGTCGTTTGTTTAACTTACCTTGTCCATTTAACCATTTGAGTGATTCATGGTCCGTGTGAATGACAAACTCTTTAGGGAGAAGATAATGTTGCCACACTTCGAGTGCTCGGACGAGTGCAAGAAGTTCCTTGTCGTAGGTAGAGTAGTTCAATTGTGCACTTTTTAACTTTTCACTAAAGTAAGCGATAGGTTATCTTTCTTGCATGAGGACGGCACCAATGCCTATGCCTGAAGCATCACATTCTAGCTCAAAGGTGTTAGAAAAATTGGGAAGACGAAGAATAGGGCAGAACATAACTTATCTTTAAGAAGTTCAAAAGCTTTTGTTGTAGTGGTCCCCATTTGAATTCAACTGACTTTTTGATGATCTCGGTTAATGGTGCATCAATGGTTGAGAAATCTTTGACAAAGCGACGGTAGAAACTTGTTAAACCATGAAAAGATCTTACCTCGGTGATGGAAGTAGGCGTGGGCCATTCTTGAATTGCCTTGACCTTCTCTTTATCTACATGAATACCCTGTACACTAACTATAAAGCCTAAAAACATAAGCTTATCACTGCAAAACACACACTTATCCATGTTAGCATATAAATGTTCTTGTCGAAGAACTTCGAGAACTATTCGAACATGAATGACATGAGAATTAAGAGAATATGAGTATATAAGAATGTCATCAAAGTAAACGACAACAAATTTACCTATAAACTCCTTAAAAACGTGATTCATTAATCTCATGAAGGTGCTTGGAGCATTTGTGAGTCCAAAGGGCATAACAAGCCATTCATACAAGTCGAACTTTGTCTTGAATGTTGTTTTCCATTCGTCTCCTTCTTTCATTCGAATTTGATGGTAACCACTCTTCAAGTCAATTTTGGTGAAGATACTTGCACCATGTAGTTCATCCAACATATCATCTAGACGTGGAATAAGATGCCTATATTTGATTGTTATCCGATTGATAGGTCGACAATCTACACACATTCGGAATGTGCCATCTTTTTTTGGAACTAGAATGACGGGAACTGCACAAGGACTAAGACTCTCACGGATGTGTCCTTTTTGTAATAATGAATCTATTTGTCGTTCCAATTCCTTCGTTTCCTCAGGATTGCATCGGTAAGCGGGGTGGTTTGGTATGGTTGATCCAGGGATAAAGTTGATTTGATGTTCGATTCCTCTTGTAGGTGGTAAACCCACCGGTGGGTTTCTTAAGACATCTTGAAACTCCTGTAATAGAGAAACAACACTACAGGCAAATCTGTGATGTTAGTAGTTGATAAAAATAGAGTCCTTGAAACAGACTAGAATGCACGGCCTATTTGAAAAAGGGTCTCTATCATATCTTTTGCACTCGCATAAATGTTTTGAGACACTCTTTTATTTTCACATTGAGGTTCACTCACCACCCGTGGGTCATTTGTTTAGCTTTTATCGGTTGTGACCTCTTTTGCATTTTGTTTCAAATTCCCTGTTTCCTTGAGAATTCGTTGTTGATCTATGAGAATCTCTTTGGGGGGGGGGTTGGGGGTTAAGTCGGAACGATTTACCTTTTATTGGAATTGTGTAAGTGTTCTTTCAACCATAATACGTGACGTCATTGTCGTATTTCCAAGGCCGTCCTAGGAGAATGTGGGATGCTTGCATCGGAATTACATCACACCATACGTCGTCACAATACTTTCTCATCTTGATATTAACGAGGCATTGTTTAACCACATTCATCTCGGCACTCTCATTAAGCCATTGTAAGCAATAAGGTTTTGGATGTCGTTGGCAAGGAAGTTTGAGTGATTCAACAATGTTGGAGCTAATGAAGTTGACACAACTACCATTGCAGCGTGTGGAAGAGGTTGGAACGTTGTATGTCAGACTCGTCGGATGCTTGGATGTTCAATGTATGACGGATCACCAAGATTGTGCCATTGTACTCATCGCTTCCATAGTCATCACTATCTTCTTTCGCTTTGACATGTACTGAATGTCGGCGATGTCGATGTCGTCTCAGAGAATTGTAAGATCCATCACCTAGTATGGTTAAGGTCCTCGTGTTTGGACAATTACGGCTGATATGGCCTTCCTAAGTATTTAAAACACTTGATGTCTCTTGCTCGGGTCGTCTTTAGGGGCTGGAAGTGTCTCATTGTTTGCTGGTCGTTGTTTTCTTCTTCAGTTATGTTAGCCCTATTGAATAAGGACTGCATCTCCTTGTAGTAATCTTCAACTGAACTTCTACCTTGTCGAAGTCGGTGTAATCGTTGTTTAACTTCTCGTGTATAATGTGTCAAGGAAGTGATCGTTGAATGTTTGAGTTAGCTCGATCTTTTGTCGATCTTTTTGCATGCCACCAAGTGTGAGCATATCCTTCGAATTCCAAGGTGATGAGGGGAACTTGTTCAGCTTGGGGCAGTCATGGTATGCGAACAAGAGATCAACTTTTCCTTCCCAATCGATGTACTTGTCTGGATCGTAGTCTCCTTTAAAAGACGGGATCGTGAACTTTGGTTTTGCAAAGAGTTTGGGTGTTTGAAAACGTGGTTGTGCTCGCCTGGGGGCCAAAAGTTCAGCATTGTTTGGCCTTGGATTCTGGTTTGGTAGATCCAGTTGTAGTTCTTGTTGTTCTCTCAAGGCATTGTTAAGTTGATCAAATTGAGTTGTGAGTCGTTCAAGTGCGGCTAAGATGGCCGTAAGTGTCTCATTGTTATTGTCGCCCATCTTGCAATTATAACACTCAAAAGAATATTTTAAAATAGAATAAAAATAAAAGAAAATAAATTTAACAAAGCAAGAAACCTCACAAGTCACTCCAAGAAAGTAACACAACGAGAGGCAAGTAAGCCGATCTTGTACTCTTTAAAACTCACTTTACCAAGTAGTCTTTCACAGTTCGTATCGGAGTTTGATTACTAGCAAAGGCGATAAGAAAAACCTAAAAGCTCTAAGAGGCCAAACAAAGGTTAGACTCCAAGAGAACAAGAATGCAAAGAATGAAGAAGTATGCAAACTCTTTAGTCCTACTAACACAAGGAAGGTAATGTGTTAGATAATGCAAAAGAACAATAACAGGGAAAACAAAAGAACCTAAAGCACTAAGAATTAAAGAAAAAAAGGACCAAACCAGAAAACCTAGAAAACGCTGGATCAACTTGAGAAACGTTTTTGAGGGGGTTACCGGTATCCAAAAATTCTGGAAAAATTCTTGAATGTCTTTAGATGTGTCAAAAAACCACCTGTAAAATTTCAGAATCAAATACCTTCAGTAGTATCCAGTAGACTCTGTTGAACGGTGAGTCCTCAAACAATCTATTTTTCTTGATCGCTTTGTTCGAAGTTGTTCTTGATCTCCAAAAATTCTGATTTTTTGTGTAAATGATCTCCAATATATGGAGTTTCAATATGGAAATTTTCACCACAAAATTCCTCCTGTAGAATTTTCAAGAAATTCGACAATATTCTAGACCGAATCTGCCGATAAAACTTGAATAATGTATTTGAAGGATCTAATGAACTCTGATCGAAATGAATTTTGGACTGGAGATTAAAATTAAGACGAATATGATATCTGGAGAAAATCAGCCCTAAATACCTTCGTTTGCAATTTTTTTTTGAAATTTTGGCTTTTTTGTTTTTTTTTGAAAAAAATAGCAAACTAACAAGAAGGATTTGAATCTAAATTAAAATTAAATAAAAATAACCTGAAACGATGAATCTTCTCTGAACTAGCTCCGTTGGGGTACCTTGACGGTGTTGTGTGCAAGAACAAACAAGATTACTTGCTTCTTTCCAAGAATCGGCCCAACTCTGATACCAATTGATAGGGAAGCGGTGGCGGGTTAATGAACGTTGCTCTTGTTGAAGAATCAAACCTAGAAAGCTCTAGACTCGATTAAAACCAAAGGGGATGAATAGGGGAAGGTGGCAGCAGTAACTAGGATTCTTTAGGGTTTCTTCAAGGCAATAAGATTAGAACAAAATAAACAAAAGATAAAGAAATTGAAAATAAAATAAGATAAGATAATAAAGAAATCAAAAGATCTCCCTTACGTGGACGGTAAAGATGATTGATGGTGCAGATGGATTTGTGGAAAAATAGATGGATAAGTGTCCTATCGAACTCTCCTAGTCGCAATGAAAAGGCAAACTCAATAAACGGCTCTAACCAACCCTCCTAGTCGCGATGAAAAGGAAAATTGGAGTGTGAAGATTAATCTCCCTCACAAGAACTTGAAAGAACTCCAGGAGAAGAAGCTTCGAAGGCACAAGGCAATCAACACTTGCAAAAACGAACTCTCGTTGTATTATTAATCAAAGAAATCTGATTTCAAAGTTGAATGAAGCCTCCTTTATATAGGGGCTGAATTCTAAAGGTCCTAAATAACTAAAGAATAAAATAT
Organism: Hibiscus syriacus; assembly: GCF_006381635.1. Taxonomy (NCBI): domain Eukaryota; kingdom Viridiplantae; phylum Streptophyta; class Magnoliopsida; order Malvales; family Malvaceae; genus Hibiscus; species Hibiscus syriacus. The sequence continues at coordinate 605,593 of NW_024062565.1, read as the reverse complement.
TAATAAACTAAACATGTTTTAACTCTAATTCCTAATAAAATAATAATAACTAAAAATATTATTTTAACCCAACCTTAATTCCTAATAAAATAATAATTCTGATCCTAAAAGATAATTAATCATCTTATATTAAATTATATTACAAATAATCAATATAAATATTGAAAATTCTTAATATTTACAAAATAACGTATTAATCCCGTATAGGATTTCCTGCATGCACCGTCTTCAGTAAAATGGTCATATCTTGAGTTCCCGATATCGGATTGACGCGATTCAATAACCGTCGGAAAGATAAGAGATAGACGATTGTATCTCCAGAAAACATGTCGACCGGATAACAGGATCCCCTTCAAAAAGTTGTTGCAAATCTGCTGTTATTAGACCCTTACGAATGAATGCTTGAACTGCGATTTGAAGTTTGTCTTTAAGAAGTTTTATCCGGCCTTGTGTGATAGAGCCAAGTGGTATAGTAAATTCATCATCCTTAGCTTTAGGGCATGTGGTGCATGTATCATTCCCCCTGTTCAACGGTTGAAATATTTGAATTTTACACTTAGGGAACCGATTCCCTATAAGGGGTATCGATTCCCCCCACGCTCCAAGCTGTTTTATTAATAGTTTTCGTAGTTAAACGGCTCCATTGACTCCACTAATCATCCCCAATGTTCAGAATCAATTGAGGGAGTATTTAAACAAGTTCTGAAGCCTTTGATCAACAAGAAATCATAGAGAAACAAGAGAGAAAGCATCAAACACCAAATTTGTGCAAATCAAGCCAATTTTCCTTTCAATATTCATTTTGCTTTCAAGAACACCATTTGTGCTCATTTGTAATTATTTTTTAGTGTTATTTTCTTGTTCTAGAATTATGCAAACATCTTACCTTGTGAGGTTTTCCTTGTAAGTTTACAAATTTATGTATTTTCTTTGAAAAAGAGTGTGCTCAAGAATTTGAGGTATAATTCTTTAGGAGGTTGTAAGGTTACTATTTGTCCTCAAAAGAAAGAACAAATTAGTGAATTTGTTGGAAAATCCTTAGTGTGGATAGCTAAGGTAGTGGACGTAGACTTTGGTTGAGAAAGTCGAACCACTCTAAATCGTTGTGCAAATATTTTTAATTTTTTGCAAAAGCTTCCACCAAAATTTTAATTACAAATTCACCCCCTATTGGTCATTTTCATCAATCGATTAACTCAACATAATATTAATTTTTCAATTTTTTTTTAGGATTTCTAGTGATTTTCAAAACTTTCTATTCAGAACATAATTTCTAAGCAGATTTCACCAACTTGCATCCTTAACTTATTCACTAAATCTATAAGTTTACCAATTGAACATATAGGCTTGAAGTACACTTCTCATGCACCACCAGTCACTTCTTAACGTAACTCCAACACTAATTCATCACAAGTCAATGTTTGTTTCAATAACATAAATACAAATTAAATACACTCATCTGGTCTCTTTAGCTTGCAACCTTCCTTAGAATTTCCATTTCATCCTTAAACTTCTCCTTACCTTTAATAATATTTGATCTTGATTTCAAACACTCAGATTTTTAAAATATTTTAAAGTATTTAGAGATCCGGAGCCCCGCCTGCCTACCCCCACTCAGTTCCGTCCCTAGATAGCTGTAGTGAAAATAAAGCTCAAAACCATCACCATCTTTTATGGATAATCTCGTGTTTTTATAAGTTCCATAAATTAATAGGGTAAACTACATTAGTGACCACTTCACTATGATCAAAAATCATTTTGACCACCAATATTTCATTTTAATCAAACAAATCATCTAACTATTTAAATACTTCAATCAAGTCACTTATCGTTAACAGTTAACGGAATATGTGATGTTGCAATTAAAATATTTTGGTATAATTACACAATTAATCCATGTTACTTTATATATTTTTCAATTTAATTCTCCTTTTAATAAATTAAAATAATAACACTTGTCGTCATTCCAAGTTAAAACATCAACCTCTTATTGGAGGAAAATAAATCCACACAAAAAAAGATAGAGAGGAGGAATTGAACACACAAACCCTAGTTGGAATAATAGGTGCTAAACCTCTAGGCTAAAACAATCATTTGTTACATTTTGGACAATAAATAATATATATCTTATTTATTAGTAGGTAAATGCCTTCTTAAAAATTAATCATATTTTATATATCTTAAATTTTAAAAATATCTTTTATTTTAATATATTTAATATAATTTATTTTTTCTTAATTTATTAAATATATTTTATTTTTAATATAAAAATATATACTTTACCTTTATCATCATTTAAAATATATATTTAAAATATCTTAACTTAAAACATATTTAAAAATTTTATTAATAATTTAATATAAAAGTATATATTTTATTTTTATCTTAATTTTAAAAAATATATTTTTAAAATATCTTAACTTAAAATATATTTTATTCTTAATTTAAATATACTTTGAAGTTAAGATATTTTAATATATTTTTAAAAGTTAAAGATAATAATAAAATATATTTTTAATTTAAAATAAGAATAAAATATTTTTAATTAAATATAAGAATAATATATATATTTTATATTAAATTATTAATAAAAATATTTAAATATATTTGAAGTTAAGATATTTTAAATATATATATATATATATATTTAAAGTGATGATAAAAAGAAAAAATATATTTTTACATTAAAATAAAAATACATTTAATAAGTTGAGGAAAAATAAAATATATTTAATAAATTAAAATAAAAAAATATTTTTAAAGTTTAAGATATATAAAATATTTAATTTTGAGTAAGACATTTACACACTAAAAAACAAGATATATATTATTTTATTGTTCAAAGTGTATCAAATGATTGCTTCAGTCCAATGGATTTTAAGAAACAAGATATATATGATTACTTAAGCCAGCGGTTGTGTTTAATACCTTTTACCCACTTATTAGTGAGTGAATTTATTTTCGTTCAAGAGGATTACACGTGTTACATTCCTATTGGAGAAAAATAGATTTATTAAATTAAAATATATTTAACTCTCCAATCGAATGATTCATTATTTTAATTTATTGAAATGAGGATTAAATTAAAAATATATATAAATAATATGGACTAATTGAATAATTATATTAAAAATATTTTAACTATAACTCCACTTATTCTATTAATTACATATAATTTGATTGAAAGATTTAAATAATTGAATTATTTATTTGATCAATCTAAAATATCGATAACTAAAATAATTTGTAATTATAGTTAAATTGTCACCGGTGTAGTTTAACCAATTAATTGTAGATCCAATGGGAATCAAACTTTACCTTCGTTTAACTTTCAATATATATAAAAAATTATAAACCTCATATTTCACTTCTCGAAAGCTAATCTTTGTGAGTGCATTTTTTTTCTTTTCACTTTCATTCCAATTATAACTTGAGGGTCGGAGGCTTCCAGTTTTTTTCAAGCTTCAGTTCAGATTTCGACAGATCTTTCTTGCTGCTAGCATATATATTTTCATTCTTTGTTTTTCTCCCATCTGAGAACTAGATTTCGTTGTTTGGTGTGCTGTTTTTGTTTTCATCTAGGAGCATTTATTGAGACCTTTGAGAAACATAAAGGGCATGGCTTTAGCTCGGTTTGGTCGACAAGTGAAGCGCCAGCATGGGGTTTGTGTAAAGATGACAGCAGTGGCGATCTCGGGTCTTTGTTTTATTTTTGTTTGGTCCATGTTCTCTTCACCTTCTACTTCTGTTACTGTTCAAAGGGAGAGCTTTGATGACATCGCTGAACCTGTGGCTTCAAGCACAATGGTAAGCAAATCCAAGGGAAATGAATTAGAAAAACGTGATTCAAACGATCACAAAAAGAAGGTTGAATCTAATTTAAAGAAAAAAAATGAGAGAGGTGAACGGGTCATTGCCTTTACCTGCTCATGAACATGGGAAAAAAATGAGAAACATGTTTCAAAGAGGAAAAGGGACAAGGATAAGCCAAAGGTATCTAGTGAAGTACCAAAAGAAAATCAAGAGAATCAGAAGCAAGAAGAATCTCAAGGTGAAGAAGCCGAAAAGGAGACAGAAGTGGAGGAAGACTTTAGTAGTGGATGGCAACGAAGAAGGTTTAGATGGTGAAGGAGAAGAAAAGGGAGAGATTGAAGGCGATGCTGATCTTGGTGAATCAGTGGAACAAGAGACCGAGGAATTGGTGGACAACGAGAATGAAGGGAAAAAGAGAAAGATCAAAGGTCCTGTTTTTGATCCGAAAGCTCATTATAGTTGGAAATTATGTAGCACAAGGAGCAAGCATAATTATATGCCATGTATTGATGTTGAAAGTGGCTTCGCAAGGTTGCAGGGCTATAGGCATAGAGAGAGGACTTGCCCCAAAGCCCCTGCAATGTGTCTTGTTCCCCTTCCCCATGATGGTTATGATTCTCCAGTGCACAGGCCGGAGAGTAAATTGAAGGTAGTATACATATAGAATGAGGTTGATTTGTTCTCTGTTATGAATTTGAATATATGCTAATGCATTTTGAGTTCTAATGTTGTGGCAATCTAATTGTTTTGGCAGATATTGTACAAGAATGTGGCTCATCCGAAGCTAGCAGCATATATGAAGAACCATAATTGGTTGATTAAATCTGGGGAGTATTTGATGTTTCCCCAGAACCAGTCTGAATTCAAGGGTGGAGTTGTTCACTACCTTGAATCCATTGAAGAGGTGAGCCTTTCTTGTAGCATGTTTTAACGAAATTTCATGGATCTTTTGCACTCAAGTTCCAGATGTCGTTAGATGTTAAAAATTATTATTTAGTATAGCATAAATTTACCGGACAAGAGACCTTTCTAACGATGTCACTATATGATAACAAACTCATCTCCTTTCGGTTGCCATCAAGCTTAAAAGATCTGCAAAGACAAATATAGTTATATTGCAAAATATGCTTTATATTTAGCTTTTGCATTGCACATTTATTTACTACACATCCATAATGCAAACTGAACTAGTAATCGTGCGTTCAATGGACATTGCAGTTACTGTTTTCTTCCTGGTTAGTTTGGCCCTCTGTAGAACATGCATGTTGATTTTACACTTACCTAACTATATATTTCTTAATTTCCTGCGGCCTTGAGTAGGCAGCTTTTTACAGACTGTACTCGTAAATTTCTTAGGTATAGAAAGTAAGCTTCACTGATGGCCATTGAACCTTTATGTTGCAATACTTCCCTTGCTTGACATTTTTTTTTTAATTTTTGAGTTTATTTTCTTAGATGGTACCAGATATTGAATGGGGAAAGAATATACGTGTAGTGCTGGATGTTGGAAGCTCATATTCAAGCTTCATGGTGTAACCCCCAGACCGATGCGAAGGATCCGATCCGATCCGGGAAGTCACATTAGGGCCACCGGAGTGACCCACTGTAAAAATAGCGGAAAATTTAAAACTTTTATTGAAACATGTAACTTATAAAATCAGTTTTCACTATTTAAAAATAAAACAGATTTCCAGACTCGTATATAAATCAAAATACAATTACATGCCCCCTAATCACATGTATCATTCTCTGCAACAACGCCGGAAGAACTCCCTTACTAAAGTTGATAGATGCACTGGTACAATTCTTTTAACCTGAAAAGGTGAGTAATAGAGTAAGCTTTGGAAAGCTCAATAATACAGAACTATCAGATGATACTGATGAATGTGCAGATACAGATAAACATATATTTCCTTATAGTTTCCGAACATTTACAGATTTTTATGCTGAGCAGAGATCCTACTGATATTTCAGGTGGTAACGGACAATAAGCTTTCAGTTCAGAGAAATATTTTGGATGACTGAGTTCAGGAGATCAGAATAGGTTTTCTAGTGTGTTCCCAAAAACTATATAACTTTTCAGATCTTTTTAAAACATATATATATATATATACCCCCATCCCAACACATCATAATGTGTAGGTTCCCCAGAACCATACACCCAACCCAACACATCATATAAGGCCCTGAGCACAAAGTCGAGGAACTAGTAAGTAAGGCCCTGAGCACACAGCCGAGGAACCTCCAGGTAATCTTCCTCCAATAATACCCCCAATAAAACATGTTCCGTCAGTAAACGGATATATCAAAAATCAAAACATAATTCAAGTCAAGTATCATATCAGAATCCAGGTCATGTCTCAGATCAGAATCCATGCCAATATCATATCAGAATTCAGGTCAGGTATAATAACAGAATTCAAATTTGAAATCAGATAAAATATTCATGTAATTAGGGAACACACCAGAGTTTACATGTATTATTTAGAGGTACTGTATCAGGCAGAGAAACACAGTTCTTCAGTATGTCGATAGAATGTTGGAATTTAGAATCACTATTGGAAGAGTTCATTAACTGACAGAATCATCAGTTATTTAGAATGTGAATTATCAGGATATTATCTTATTCGGACAGTTTTCAGAAGTTGTACGTAATCAGAAGGGTATTCAGAATCCTATACATCTATGTCAATTGATCGGATAATCGAACAACTTGAGAACAAAGATTCAGAACCTTAACAATCTATGTCGACTGGTCAATTCATTTTCCTTCTAAAGTATTTACTCTTTAATACCACAAATTCTTGTCCGTAGACCATTTTCGGAATCATCGCTGAATAAATCTTCCAATGTCTTTATTTCATTTTCACGCTTCCACAATATCATGAAATGCTGACGTACTTGATTAATTTGTTCATAACCCATTGTAATTGTACACTACGTAAACTCATCAGAGTTTCCAGACTTATCCAAATCACTTATTAAATCCTCAGTCATTGAGGTTACCTAGTTCATTTAGCAGTCATGTCCATTCCAGTTACTTCAGGATTTTCCAGAGTAATTCAAACGTTCCTGAATTTCATATACATGTTGTATTTCTATTCCATTCAATTTGGTCTTCGTGGTTGATTTGTCGAACAAACGTCCAATTCTTAGTACTGAATACGATCTAGAGCTGAGCTGAATACTTCCAAAATTTATCATCGAGCCAAACTTGAGAAGATGAATACATGTTCTAGTAATATCTATGCCATTCAAGTATTGACATAGCTTTAGGGTTGATCTACTCACTTAAACTATTTTCCATTACCTTTAAAGGTAGTTCGATACCTATGCTTACTTGGATTCCTTAATTAATCTAAGACATTTACTTAATATAGGCCATAAAGGTATTTTGGTCATTTTGGTTTTCAGTTTTATTCCAATCATAACAGAGCTCAAGGATATCCCATCATTTCTGAGCTTGGTGATATTCTTGGGTCATTTCCATTACAGGGGTAATTTGGTCATTTTACAGATCCACGGTATTTCAATCTTTTTTCTCTATATGGTCTTATTATTTAATTCCAATTTATCATCTATTCCAGTCTGTTCGAACAATTCTGATAAAAGAGCACCCTCCAATAAATTGTTCTTCAGGTATTTACTCATAACTCGGATATTTTCGGTTCAAGTGCCTTCTCGGATTTTACAAACACAATATTATGAATTTTTCTTTACAAAGACAGAATATTAATAATTAAATTTGTACTTAATCGAATTAAGTACAAATCCTCAAAGTGCTTTCTCCTTCAGGGTCAACTCTGACTATTTTACCTCTCAAGGGCATTTTCGAAATTTCTTAACCAGATAATTTCGATATTAGCTCTTAACGAAAATAATATAATATAGAGATCCTATGATTAATTGCTTCCTCGAACATTCTTTGATTTTGAAATGATTCCTTAAAAGACTTCTAGTATCTAATATAAACCTTCTTGGGGTTAAAAATCGGTTATCCATAATTTTCAAGTAAAACTAACATTTCTTATGCACATCAATAGTTTTAGCAGATCAATAATTCTTTTCAGATTTATTAATCCACTTCCAGGGACAATTCTTGTCATTTTCTAACATAAGGGTAATTTTGTAATTTTACCTAATCAAAATATTCTCATAATTTATCATCTAAGTACCTTTAATGAGATAAATTATAATCTACATATCCATGGTTGATTCTTTTATCACTTAATTCAAGAACTTGTAATTTAATTCCAACTGTCCTCCAATTTCTTATAATAGTAATCTGAGCCATATTCAGTTACCTACTTTCTACCGTATTCGTATCTAGTGTAGATCTTCATTAATTATACATACGAGACCAAACATTTCCATTCATGCATTTACCAATACCAACATATTCTATAAAGCATAACGAGGTAGTAAAGTATTACCTCGATTTCCGTGCAATACTGATTGACCATAAAAATTCCATTCGAATGCCTTTGATCTTCAATTCAACTTCCAATAATTCCTCAGATACATATCAACATAAATTATATCAGAAACGAAGCTTAATTGAGATAAATGGATCGAATCGGGTGATAAATCAGTGAAAAATAGCTTATCGGGTTCGAATTTAGCAAAACGGACTTCGGATTCGGATTCAGGACGTCGAAAGCATAAAATATGACTTTTCGGAAATTTGAAATTTTCGGTCAAAATCAAAGTCAACGGGTTTGACTGGCAATTTAGAGGCCTTCCGGTTCGAATTTCAAAAAAGGACAGCAGAATCAGATTTGGAACGTCGAAAAATGTCATGATAGGTATACTCGGTCAAAGTCAAAGGTCGTTTAATGCCCGGTAAAAGCCAGTCAAAGTTTTGGTCAATAGTGGTCAACGAGTCAACGGGTTATGACCGGTCAAACCGGTCACTTTTGTCTTCCCCACGTGCAGTGACGGAGCGTGAACAGTGCCATGATATCGAAAAATTCCCGGAAAAATTCCTAAAAATTATTTTAAGCGATTTCGAGATACTTACAAAGCTCGGTTCAAATTTGTGAACGGCGGAGAGCTCGATTTCAACGAATCGGAAACTTTGACCGCTTCACCTCCTCACGCGCCGCCGTCAACGGAGACAAAGGATGACACTGACGGACTCAAAACGATGCAAGGAACACGATGGTGCGGGAGGTGTCGTAAACGGATGACCCAATCGTCGTGAATCAATGAAAAACCAATTGAAATCAAGTTATTACCGACGATACTTCCGACTGAAATTAACGACGAACGGAGACGATTCACAACGAAAGGTTTGAGGGATTTTGTTCCTCGGTTGACAACGAACACGATGGTGGTTTCGGCTCGTCGATCGGAGGTCGGACGGCGAGTAGATCAGAGTTGAAAGAGGGGTTGACGGGAGAGGGAAAACTGAAAAAATTTCCAGAAACATACGGAAGATTTGTGGTTTATAACATCTCATAATTAAAAATGGCTAAATCAAGAGTTTAGCCACTGAATTTCCTGCACTTCATAAAACGGTTTTCCAACTTTAAAATTTTGTAATTTAACCCACTATTTCTTTCAAAATACCAAATTAAATCCACCACTTTATAATTTCTTAATTTTAGCCCATAAATTGGGGTGTTACACATGGCCTCCCTTTTTGATAAGGATGTATTGACATTGACACTGGGCTTGAAGGATGATCTTGTTGACCTAGCACAGGTTTCCCTTGAGCGTGGTTTTGCTACAGTTGTTAGTCCCTTTGCAAGAAGACGACTTTCTTTTCCTAGTGGAGTTTTTGATGCTATTCACTGTGGTCAATGTACAATCCCTTGGCATTCTCATGGTATTTGTACCCTTCCTTTTTTGTCTTGTAAATTTTATGTCATATTTTAAGTATCATCAGTATTGATAATCCGGAACCGGCTTTGCTTTTGTTCTCAATTTTCAGAGGGTAAGCTTCTAGAGATAAATAGGATTTTGAGGCCTGGTGGATACTTTATTTTGTCAACTAAACATGACAGCATCGAGGCGGAAGAAGGTAAGGACTTGTCTTTTCATTTTTACGGTTAATTATGCTTTTTGAATACAGACGTAAATGTTGCCATATGCCTTCACTTGAAAATTATTCTGTCAATGCTCCAAATATGAAAATAGGATTTTTACCATCTTGACTACTATGTAAAATTCATGGAATGTATCGCGTCTCTTCTTTAGGACTTCCCTTGCTGTGTGCTAGAAAGATTTTGCAAAGTAGATAGAACTTAACCTGCTGCTACATTATGGTTCGTGTTTCTGCCGCTCCTGAAGATTTTGCCCCAGGCCATGTGTTTTTATCATAATTAGGATGCACTGTTTGGCGCTTTTTTTTAATATACAAAAAATAATTGCTCTTTTATTTTGTATGATGATATTCACCTCTAACACTGTTGTTTGTTCTAGCTATGAACACATTGACTTCTTCAATCTGTTGGAATATTCTGGCTCATAAAACTGATGATGTCAGTGATGTGGGTGTTAAAATATATCAGAAGCCTGATTCCAATGATATATATGTGTTGAGGAGGAGGAAAAATCCGCCTTTATGCAAGGAGCATGAAAATCCGGATTCTGCCTGGTAAGTTCGGACATGCTTGCTTTACATAGCTGTGCTTAACCCTAACATAGTAATAATTTAAACCTAATTTACTTGGTGGCTGCAATTCTTTTTGTGGATAGGTATGTTCCAATGAAAACTTGTTTGCATACCATTCCATCTGTAATCGAACAACATGGGACTGAGTGGCCTGAGGAATGGCCTAAGAGCCTCGAAACATATCCGGAATGGTTGAACAACAAAGAAAAAGCAATTGATGATACCAAGCACTGGAAAAATATTGTTGACAAGTCCTATCTTACTGGAATGGGTATCGACTGGTCAACTATCAGGAATGTGATGGACATGAAAGCCATCTATGGAGGGTATGTTTGCTTCGCAACAAAATTCTAGTAATATTGATTATAGCAGCTCTTTTCTTCTTCTCCTTCAGTTTTGGAAAAATATTATCTATCAAGAAATGATGTTGAAATGTTTTGTCCGATAACAGTTTTGCTGCTGCACTCTTACAACAGAAAATTTGGGTGATGAACGTGGTCCCCATCCATGCACCCGATACACTTCCCTTCATTTTTGAACGTGAACTTGTTGGCGTCTACCATGACTGGTGCGAGCCTTTTGGGACGTACCCTAGATCGTATGACCTGTTGCATGCCGATCATTTTTTCTCCAGGCTAAAAAACAGGTTAGTTCTCATTGAATTTTACTGTCATCCGCAAAGATGGTTTTGCCTATCCTGTCACTCTGATTGATGGGTTCAACATCAGGTCATTGTATAACACCAGCTGTCGACACATATTTTTCGTCTCTATGGCATTTACATTTGCATTTGTGTTATTATTTATAATATATGGTTTATGTGTATACATATCATATTATTTTTATAATTACACTTGATTTACAGGTTACAGGCCCAATTGGTGCCCACAAATCCACATGTGGTTCAACATGCCAAACCCAAGTCACGCGCCCAACGTGTAGGATTTCCAGAAACCCTAGCAAGACTTCACTCCATCAGCGTCGCATGGTGCATCCAGCTCTCCCTCACTCGTCTCTCCACAAGCGCCACAGTCCCCACTTGGCACGCCGCTTGTCACGCAACGAACCCACTTTTCTCGGCCTCCAACTTACGTGAATGTGTAGGACACCAACTGCTCAACATAGCCCGGTTCTCTCGGCCACAAGCAACGATCGTGGATGTCAAACAAATAAAAGTAGTTGAGTTTGATTAGGACTCAAGCTAGACCAAAAAATAGGCATGCATTTTTGTATAAATAGGCATGTAATCAACAGTATTAGAGGGATTTTTTTTTTTGATACGAAATTTCGAGCAAAGTTATACCAATATTCAAAGCAATCCAAGTAGTTTTATTGAAAACTTCGAAGGCTACAGAGGTAAAAACCTTACCTTTTTTTGTTTGATACGCTTGCATGTGGGAGTTGTTCGTGTTTTGTTTCCGTTTTGTGCTCGTTCCAAACCTCAAATACGCTAATAAAGCCGATGAACAGGGGTATAGGTCGGGATTTTCGAACCCAGATCTGGCCCCCGAGGCTTACTTTTTAAAGAAACGATTTTGGTTTTTTTGAAACGAGGAGGTGAAGGGCTTTCGAAAAAATAAAATTTTAGGGTTTACCGCCGATGAACGACGGCCGGCACCGTTCAACGGTGGCCGGCGAGGCGGAGCGGGGTGGCCATTGGTTGATTTCTGGTTTTCAGTGGTGGTCGTGTTCTTCAAATGAAGAACACGGTTGAATAAACGAGAGAAACTGCAGAGAGGGGAGGGGAGCTTTTGATTGTGAGGAGAGAAATGAAATAGAAAAAATATGTTTGAGTCATATATTAACCCGTTCCAGCTTATGCCCGACCCGATGAACCTCGAACCCGCGTGTTTTTTCAAGAAGCGAGAGATTTGCGTTTTGGTTCTCCAGTTTCAAAAACATTTAATTTGGTCCTCTGAATCGATTATTGAACCTGAAATCCTTGTAATTTGACCCTCGAGTTTATTTCGTTTTCAATTTAGTCCCTACTATTATTATATACTATATTTTCATTATTATTATATTTTATTCCTTTATTTATATATATATATATATATATATATATATATATATATTTTATGTATATTTTTATTTTATTTTATTATACATATATATATACATATAATCATCGTTATTTTTATTATTTTAAGTATTATCGATAGCGTATATAAACATATATTTTTTTTCTTTTATTATTATCTGTATATTTATTTCTATTCATTTGTTTTATTTAATAATATATGTGTTATTTATATATAGTTTTCGTGTTTTTTTAACATCATTATCATTTTCATTTTATTCTACTTTGTATTTTTTAGTTTATTTTCATTATTCCTTTTTATTTTATACGAACATATTTGATTATAGTTATTTATTTATTTTAGTTTTTATTTATTTATTACTATTATATATATCTTTTTATTTTTCCCATTATTTATATCTTTATCATTATTACCGTTATTCTTATTTATCATTTGTTTACTTATCTTCTATTTTATTTTTATTGTATCTCTTCTAATATTTTATATATTTATATATGTATATATATTATGTATACTTTATGTAATTTTTATTATTATTTTTCTAATGTCTTATTTATATGCCATATTTTATTTTATTTTCTTTTTTTTCTTCTCTATTTTACCTTACGTTTTTATGCTTGTCCTTATTTTTGTTTCATTCATGTTCTCTACCTTCATGTTAATTATGTTTATTGTTTATTTTTGTCTATTTTGTTCTTTATTGCACTTTCTTTATTTTTGATTTATTTTCACCACCATTTGTTAACGCTTCTCATGACTTTTTAAGGGTATACTTTTAAATCGAATCAGTGGTAAGCAATTTGGATCAATATTTTACCTTTTAATTTAACTTTCAATTTTCTTAATTAAAGACAACTGGAAATTACGTAGTACCGAAAGGGCGGTTCAAGGGTGCTAATCCTTCCTTGACCGTAACCGACTCCCGAGCCCGACATATTTCTGGTAAGACGTAGATCAGGTAAGATGGTGTCCGACCCACCTAAATTCATTTTAAAATGGTCGGTGGCGACTCTAACTCATTTAATCCAAGTCGAAGCCCAATTCCGGGGCCCAACCGAAAGACGGCTGCGACAGCTTGGCGACTCTGCTGGGGACACAGGTAAGTGAGTCAGGCTAAGGTAATTTTCAGTTGTCTTTTTAACGAAAAGGGTAAGTTTGAATTTGAAGGTAATTTTTCGATCCTTATTACTTATTTTTTGATTATATTTTTCGAGTAAATAGTTGGACTGACCGTTTTCTAATGATTTCAGCTTTCCAAACATTTTCATCTAAGGCTCTAAACCCGAGCTCCGAACCCGTTTTAAGTGGGGGTGAAAGCGACGCCTTCGTGTGAATTTATTCACCGTATGGGCCTAGCAAGTAGCCTTCGGGATTCATATACCTTATGCCTTCGTGTGAATTTATTCTCCGTATGGGCATAAGGGAATGTGTCCTCTCGAGTTTAACTTAGTCCACACAAGCCTGTGATGGGTTTCGGACTAAGGGTCTGGTCGGTCCAAGGGGGCGCCAGCAAAGAGAACTCGAGTACCGTTTTTAGAACCCAAACCGGGAGACTTTGAATAAATAGAGCCTACCCCAAAACCACATTCCAAAACCTAGGACATTTCTTTCCTAACCTTTTTATTTTTTATGTTTTTTTCATTTACCATTTATTTTTATTTATTTTTATCTATTTCTATTTTACTAACGTTTTTGCCTTTGTGTTTGTTTTCTAGCATTTGCATCATTACAAGAGGCTATTGATCCCTAAAAAACGTTTGTTATACACAAAATAATTCGAGTTAATGGACAAAGGTGTTGTAATACAAGAGATTGAAAACGCTGAGGCACGACTATGGTCCGAGAAGGCTCAGAAAGAGAAGGGAGACAGTCTTCAGGGAAACTATGTGTCAGAACTGGTTAGTTATGCCGCTGTCAGCCTGAAACAGAATAATGTCCAGGAGCTGCGAAACATTTGGGACAGTTGGAAGAATGACAGAAAGCAGAAGTTCAGCCAACGATATGGTGATATCGCCCTCTTGCTCCATGTCAAGACTGATGAGCCCTTACTCCGAGCATTAATTCAATTCTGGAACCCGGGATATAGTTGTTTCACTTTTAACCAAGAGGACATGGTGCCTACCATCGAAGAATACACTACACTGCTGCATTGTGAAAGCATCAAGCTTGAGCGAGCCTACATTAAACACATCAAAAGCCAGCCCTTCAAGAATGCACTAGCCAAAGTTGCAGGAGTAGATGAGAAATGGGTAATCGATCGGACTCAGCGTAGAGGCAGTGGAGAAGGAATTGAATGGATCCACATAAAGCAACTAATGAAAAACCACCCTGATGAGTGGAAGACCATAGACCTTTTTGCACTGGGTCTGTACGGTTTGATTATCTTTCCGAAAGCTTTGGGGTGCATTGACGCTGCCGTGGTGGAACTATTTGAGCAACTTTCTAAACGAGTTAACCCAGCACCAGCCATCTTGGCCGAGACCTTTCGATCGCTCAACCATTGCCGAAGAACTGGCGGAGGAAGATTTACCGGGTGTATTCAGCTCCTTCAGGTCTGGATTCACAGCCATTTCTGGAAGACTAACGGGGTTGCCTACCGCCGTTTCAGCACCACCTATTCACCTCTAGGTGAATTCATCACCTTGAAATGGCATGAAGGCGCTTCGAAAGAAAAATGGATGAAGGTCTTTACGCATCTTCAGGATCAGGATATTGTCTGGAGAGCCCCCTGGCTTTTTCTCAGTGACGTTCTTTTTCGATGTGGTGACTCCGACACTGTGACCTTACTTGGAATTTGGGGAGCAGTCGGGTATGCTCCGCTATTAGCACTTAGACAATATGGAGCACGTCAGTTTGTCCCAGCAACGTGCGGGTTGGCTAGGTCAGAGTTTGAGTATCACGGCGATAGCTATAAGAAGATGATCAAAGAAGCAGCCGATTCTTGGAGAAAAGTATTCCGGATGGATGTTGTAGCTGCCAGAAGCATGCTCACTCCGGATTATGTGGAGTGGCGAAGATTGAGAAAGAATGACAACATCCCTGTGCCAAACTGTGATGACACCCGAACCATGGAAGAACATCTCAGGCATGTCCCTTCTGAACTCGAGATAGCCAAGACCGAGTTTGAAGCCGTGAATAATGAGCTGAAGTAAAGGATAAAGGAACTGGAAGCTGAACGTTATCAGTGGAAGCTTGATGCTGACTCTTAGAAAGATCGGGCAGAGAAACTGGAAAAAGAACAAAAAAGAGTCCGTTTTGAGCTCGAAGACTTGAGAAAAGGGTATCAGGATAAGGTCAAGGATAATTCCAAGTTGAAGGTAACCTCTGAATACTGGAAAGACGAAGCTCATAGCCTGAAAAGGAAGTTTGAGGGGCCTGATGAGAAAGCTTGGAAGGAACAGATGAAGAATGCCCAAAGACGCTTGGCAGATAGTCAATATCAGAACCAGCGCTTGAGAGTTCGGGTAGCTGACTTAGAAAGACAACATGAGAAAGATGGCAAGACAATAGCTGAGTTAGAAGCTATTGTAGATGGGTTCAAGAGGCAAGCAAACGAGCTTCAGATAATGCCTTTCGACGGAGGATTACAATGGCGTTTCCGTTGGGAACAAGCACAGCGGAGGGTGAGGGCCCGAGACGCAACCATCCGAGATTTCCTAGATCAAGTGCAAAAAGCAGCCCGTCATCTTCACGGCCTAGCAAGGGAAGCGGGTGTGGTTCGACAAGGCATTCAACCAGTAACAGATGAAGGCAGAAGACTTGTCAACCTACTGGAAGCTGTTCGGGGTCTAGAGGATTTAGTCCAAATGTACCTTTAATCTGTTTTTATGTCTCTTAAAAGATAAGACATTTTTGTCTGAACAAGGGTTATTTATAATAATGGACACTTTTCTGGATCAATGCCTCCAATTGCATACATCATGCATTGCATTTCTTGCATTTTATATTTCATGTTTGTTTATTTTATGTTTTTTCCATGTTTTTACATTCGTATTAACTAACAGAACATGTCTCAGACACCGAGCTTACCACCACAAGCGTCAGATACACATCACCCGCACAACACTCGAGCAAAAAGAGACAAATGGAAGCCAGAATGGAGAAGATCGAAGAGCACATGGCAAGACTTCAAAAGGAACTAGAAGATAAGATGGCTCAGAACAGTGAAAGTACTCTTGAGTCCATCAAGAAAAATCAGGAGTCCTTGGTCGACCAAATCGTAGCCAAGTTATCGGGTCTACAGCAAGCTAGTGCATCAGGGGGCATCTCTTCCGAGGGGGTGGCCATACCACCAACCCCGCAAGTGGTTCTCTCACCTGGAATATTACCCGGGGACGCATCTGCTACTAAAGGGAAAGCAGCACTACCCGGGGACTCGTTCGTTGCCAAAACGAAAGTTGCACCTGCTGTGAAAATACAAACTTCTACAATCATCCCTGATGATCATCCGGATGATTATCATGTCCCAGACTTTGACGAGGAAGATAAAGCTAAAAAGATGGAAGAAAAGATAAAAGTATTAGAGGATCAAATAAAGATGGTCCAGGGAGACCATGATTATTATGGAGTGGACGCAATAGAGTTAAGCCTAGTTCCAGACTTGGTGCTTCCACCAAAGTTTAAAATTCCTGAGTTTGAGAAGTTCGACGGGAACAGTTGCCCCTCAGCCCATATCACTATGTTCTGTCGAAAGATGACAGGATATGGCGGGAATGACCAACTCCTGATCCATTGTTTTCAAGAGAGCCTGTCCGGTTCAGCTATTCGGTGGTACAACCAGCTTAGCCGAACTCATATGAAAACGTGGAAAGACTTAGCCAAGTCTTTCTTGGAGCAGTATAAGCATATCAACGATATGAGACCAGACCGGGTCATGCTACAAAGCCTAGAGAAGAAACACAATGAGAGTTTCCGATAGTACGCACAGAGATGGAGGGATTTATCTGTGCAAGTTCATCCACCCTTGGATGAAAAGGAAACAAGAAAGCCTTTTGTACAGACCTTGAAGGCACCTTACTTCGGGCATTTGGTAGCAATCACGTCAGGGAGTTTTTCAGATTTAGTCATGACCGGTGAAATGATCGAGTTGGCCATTAAACAAGGGAAGATTGAGGGAGGAGACTCCAGTAAAAAGCCTCCCATGAAAAACAAGGAGCGAGAGATCAACAATGTGAACACCTACAATGTCAGCAAAGGGGTTACGATCTCAAGCTCAAATTCCACAGCAGCTGTACCATCCGGTACTTCTAGACAGAACCAGAGAGAACCAAGAAGAGAAAGGGAAAGGGAACAGTTTGACCCCATTCCCATGACGTATAAAGAATTATATCAACAGCTCTTCGACACTCATGCAGTATCGCCTTATCCTATGAATCCAATAAATCCCCCTTACCCGAAATGGTATGACGAGAGCGCTCACTGCGAATATCATGGCGGTGTGCAGGGGCATTCGATTGAAAGTTGTCTCGCATTCAAGAGACTTGTGCAACGGATGAGAAACAAGAATTGGATCACTTTCAACTCCGGAGCACCAAATGTCGCCCAGAATCCCTTGCCCAATCATCAAGAGACAGGAATCAATGCCGTTACTACCGAAGGGGGCAGGAAAGTTAAATTGAGTGTTTCAGAGGTTAAATCTCCTTTGGCTTGGGTATGGAGCCAAATGGTAAAGGCAGGATTTCTTGCACCATATTCAGATACGATAGAAAACGAAGATGGTAACCATTGTTGTTACCACAACAAAGAAGGGCATAAAGTGCAAGATTGCCCAGAATTCAGATTGTTAGTCCAGCTCATGATGGATCGAAAGGAGTTGGAATTTTACGAAGAAATTCAAGATTCTTGGGAAGCAGATGTTTGTGCCACCGGAGAATCATCAGATAGAAAATTTGGTAGGGGTAGTCCTTTGATAATTACCCATAAGGCAAGTATGACAGTGACAACACCAGCCAAGGTGGTAATCTCCGCACCGCGGCCTTTTCAATATAAGGACAATCGGCAAGTGCCATGAAAGTACGAATGTCAGGTGAGTACTTCCAGAGGAGGTAATAGTAAAGTGGGGCAAAGACCACTGGAGCCATTTAAAGAAGATGTGCTAGTCGTCAATGAACCTATAAAGGAGGAAGAAGCTAAAGAGTTCCTCAAGATCTTGAAGCACAGCGAGTACAACATTGTAGAACAGCTCCATAACTTACCTACACGTACTTCAATGCTAGCACTATTTTTAAGCTCGGAAGCACACCGAGAAGCGTTGTTGAATGTCCTTAATCAAACGTTCGTGCCACAAGACATACCAGTCAGCAAGATGGATCGACTGGTGAACAATATTCAAGCTGATAATCTCATCTCGTTTTCAGATGATGAGATTCCATCAGGAGGAAGAGGCCGAACGAAGGCGTTACACATTACTACCTACTGTAAGGGGCACGCTTTACCAAGTGTCTTAATCGATAATGGTTCAGCCTTGAACGTGATGCCTTTGATTACATTGAAGAGGCTACCAATAGATACCTCTCATATGAGAGCTTGTCAGAATGTGGTCCGAGCATTTGATGGGACCAAAAGAGAGGTAATCGGAAAGATTGAGGTACCATTGACCATCGGACCAGCCACCTATGATGTTGAGTTCCTTGTGATGGATATCATGCCGTCCTATAGCTGTCTTTTGGGAAGGTCGTGGATTCATCAAGCAGGTGCAGTACCCTCCACGTTGCACCAGAAAGTTAAATTTGTTATCGACGGAGCCTTAGTAACTATCAACGCTGAGGAAGATATCGTGGCAAGCGTGACCACGGAGGCTCCATACATCGAAGTAGACGAGGAAGCGGTAGAATGTTCGTTCCGCTCCTTAGAGTTTGTGAATGCCACATTTGTGGCGGAAGGAAAGAGAATCCCAAGACCTCGACTCTCCAAATGCACAAGGATGGAGATCAAGCAAACCCTAGGCCGAGGCGCCAGAACCGGGAGAGGTTTTGGGAAATATTTGCAAGGGATGATCAATCCTGTCATTCCTATCTCAAAATTAGACCAATTTGGGCTCGGTTTTCAGCCCAGTTATCATGAAAAGAGAAAGGAGATCCAAAAGAACCGGGAGAGAAGATTGGCCAGATTGACTGGGAACGAATTTCAAAGGAAGCCCATGACATTCCCACCGCTTTTTAGAACATTCAAGTCAGGTGGTTATGTGTTTGAGACCACCACATCCGAGTTAGAAACGGCTCTGGAAGATCTGAACGTTAATGCCGTGACCACAGAAGATGTTGACAACGGAGATAGATCCGGGATATGCCTTCTGCCACATGGGTTCGTGCCTAGCAGTTGGTCGGTGGAAGAACTACCTGTGGTTTACAAGAATCTTTCAGAGTAATATTCGAACTATCCCTATTTGCCTATACCCGGGGCAATAGGTGATCTTTTGTAAGGGTGAATAAATATTTTGTTTAAGTTTAATAAAAGATGCATTTTTCTTTTCCATGGTAAACAAACTTTTCTTTTATTTTTGAATTCATTCTCTATCTCCTTCATTCCAGTACTTCATTTCCAGTTACTCTCAAAATTAGTTCTTGACCGTTCCGTGTGGGATATTATCCTCTCACACATGCACATTTTCCTCCTTTCAGGTTCCCAGATAACGATAATGTGGGCACTAATGACCCTGATCCGGAGGTGGATTTTGAATCAACCATTTATCTTGGGGAATTTGAAGAATGCGATAATGAAGAAGAGTACAACTTACCTACCGAATTGTTGAGAATGATAGAAAAAAAAGAAAAGCAAATACTGCCGCATGAGGAGGCGATCGAAATCTTAAATTTGGGCACTGAGGAAGATCGAAAGGAGGTTAAAATCGGCACAACTCTTTCGGCTGAAGCAAGAAAAAACCTGATAGCCTTACTTCAGGAGTACGAAGATGTGTTTGCTTGGTCGTATCAAGACATGCCGGGACTAGACACAGATATGGTAGTTCACAAACTGCCAATCAAACCAGAATTCAAACCTGTGCAGCAAAAACTGAGAAGAATGCGACCAGAAATGCTCCTTAAGATCAAGGAGGAAGTCAAGAAGCAATTTGATGCCGGTTTTCTCCAAGTAGCCAAATACCCTGAATGGGTGGCCAACATAGTGCCTGTGCCGAAGAAGGACGGGAAAGTGCGCATGTGTGTCGATTACCGGGACCTTAATAAGGCCAGTCCCAAGGACAACTTTCCTCTGCCACACATAGACACTCTGGTGGACAATACGGCCGGGAACGCCTACTTTTCATTCATGGATGGATTCTCGGGGTACAATCAGATCAAGATGAATCCCGAAGACATGGAGAAGACCACTTTCGTCACAATGTGGGGAACTTTCTGTTACAAAGTGATGCCTTTCGGATTAAAGAATGCTGGGGCAACATATCAGAGAGCTATGGTGACCCTATTCCACGACATGATGCACAAAGAGATCGAAGTTTATGTTGACGACATGATTATTAAGGCACAAACCGAGAATGAACATGTCAAGAATCTGAAGAAGCTCTTCCAGAGATTGAGAAAGTTCCAACTGAGACTAAACCCTAGCAAATGTACCTTCGGGGTAACATCTGGAAAGCTATTAGGCTTTATAGTCAGCAGGAGAGGCATACAGGTCGATCCTGATAAGGTTAAGGCTATCCAGAATCTACCTCCACCACGAACCCAAAAAGAAGTCCGAGGTTTTCTGGGCAGACTAAACTACATAGCTCGATTTATCTCTCAGTTAACCGACAAATGTGACCCCATCTTTCGTCTCCTCCGAAAGAATAGCCCTGGAGCATGGGATCAAAACTGTCAGATTGCATTTGAGAAGGTAAAAGAGTACTTGTCTCACACTCCTGTCCTGATGTCCCCTATCCCAGGAAAACCTCTGTTTTTGTATCTCTCCATATTCGAGAACTCCATGGGTTGTGTTCTGGGTCAACACGACGAGTCTGGGAAGAAGGAAAGAGCCATCTACTACTTAAGCAAAAAGTTCACCGATTGCGAGGTCCGATATCCTCCTATTGAGAAGGTTTGTTGTGCCCTGATATGGGCTACAAAAAGACTTCGACAATACATGTTGTATCACACCACTTGGCTGATTTCCAAGTTAGACCCACTAAAATACATAATGGGTGTACCTGCTCTATCCGGAAGGTTAGCCCGATGGCAGATTCTTTTGTCTGAATTTGACATCGAATACGTGAGCCAAAAAGCGGTAAAAGGCAGCGCCATATCCGATTTTTTGGCAAGCAGAACTGATGAGAGCTATGAGCCGCTGGACTTTGATTTCCCAGACGAGGACTTAATGGCCATATCTTTAGAGGAAGCAAGCATTTCAACAGACGGTTCCTGGAGAATGCACTTCGATGGGGCATCAAATGCACTAGGACATGGCATCGGGGCAATTCTAGTCTCCCCAGAAGGGAGTCACTACCCATTTACGAGCAGACTGAACTTTGATTGTACCAATAACATGGCAGAATACGAAGCCTGTGTCTTGGGAATTCGGGCTGCACTGGGGCAAAATATAAAGACTTTACGGGTGTATGGAGACTCAGCCTTAGTAATCTATCAGCTCCGAGGAGAGTGGGAAACTAAGGATATAAAGCTGTTAGGGTACCGAAAACTAGTGTTGGATCTGCTCGAAGAGTTCGACAAAGTCACCTTCCACTACGTGCCTAGAGAAGAAAATCAGATGGCTGACGCTTTAGCTACATTGGCAGCCGTATTCAGGGTTGGTGGGGAGTCTGAAATGATGCCAATCAACATGCAATCGTATGAGTACCCAGCTCATTGTTACCAAATTGAAGAAGTGAAAGACACTAAGCCTTGGTACTACGACATTCTGCAGTATATCAAGCATCGGAGTTATCCAGAAAAAACCACTGAAATCGAGAAGAGAACCCTTAGAAGGTTGGCAGCTGGATATGTCCTTGACAGAGAGGTTTTATACAAGAAAAGCCATAACCAAGTTCTGTTAAGGTGCGTCGATGCTGAAGAGGCAAAAATGATAGTGGAAGAGGTACATGATGGGGTTTGTGGAGCACATGCAAACGGGCATATGATGTCAAGACAAATAATGAGATGCGGATATTTTTGGTCCACACTGGAAAGTGATTGCATCAACTATGCTAGGAGATGTCATAAATGTCAGATTTATGGAGACAAGATAAATGTTCCACCCCATCCACTTCATGTAATGACGTCACCCTGGCCTTTTTCCGTGTGGGGCATGGACGTTATCGGGCAAATCCATCCGAAGGCTTCGAATGGTCACCGTTTCATTCTCGTAGCAATTGATTATTTCACGAAATGGGTAGAGGCCGCGTCATACGCCAGTGTCACTCAATCCACTATTTGCAAGTTTCTGAAGAAAGAAATTATATGTCGGTATGGTCTACCTGAAAGGATTATCACCGATAACGCAACAAACTTGAACAACAAGATGATGAGTGCTGCTTGCGAACAGTTCAACATAAAACATCACAATTCCACTGCTTACAGACCAAAGATGAACGGAGCAGTAGAAGCAGCAAACAAAAATATTAAGAAGATAGTGGAGAAAACAACTGAAACCTACAAAGACTGGCATGAGAAGTTGCCTTTTGCTTTGTTCGCTTATCGAACCTCGGTACGTACATCGACTGGGGCAACTCCATTTTCACTAGCCTATGGAATGGAAGCAGTGCTACCCATTGAAGTCGAGATTCCGTCTCTCAGGGTCTTGTCAGAAGTCAAACTAGATGATGCAGAGTGGGCACAATCCAGATATGATCAGCTTAATCTGATAGATGAAAAAAGACTGAAAGCCATTCATCATGGTCAAATCTATCAGAAACGAATGATCCGAGCACACGACAAAAAGGTGCGCCCGAGAATATTCCGTGAAGGGGATCTAGTGCTAAAAAGAATTTGGCCAGTCCAGAAAGATTTTCGAGGAAAATGGACGCCAAATTGGGAAGGACCTTATGTCGTGAAGAAGGCTTTCTCCGGAGGAGCCCTTATCCTGGCTGAAATGGACGGACCTGAGCTGCCACATCCCATTAACTCGGACGCAGTCAAGAAATACTTCGCTTAGGATGAAAACCCGAGAGGGCGTCCTACGTTGAAAAAAAAAAAAAAAGGAAAAAACGTTTGGGGTGAAAACCCGAAAGGGCGCCCTAAATTGAAAAAAGAAAAAAGAGGGAAAAAAGAGAAAATAAGGTGGGTTCAAGATGAAAACCCGCAAAGGGCGTCTTGCAACTAAGGATGGGTCCAAGTTGAAAACCCGGAAAGGGCGATTTGGATATTAACGGTGGAAACATCCCGGCACATGAATCTTCTACGAACTCAACAAATCGGAGAAATGTTGCACCCTCCCAAATGTTGTCGCTTTTTCAAAGATCCTTTGGCAAAAGCTGCATTCAAAGTCACCAAACGGCTTTTCAACTCAGAAGTGCCCACGTTATCGAGATCTAAGACATTCATTTACACATCATTGTGTATTCGTTTTCTAGAATGTTTGCCATGTATTATTTGTTCTTCTCCTCCTTTATGAATAAAGACCATCTTTCCTCCAATTCCTTTTGAGCATCTTGAATTAGATTTAAACCTAATGGTTTATTTATTTTTATGAAAGATAATCGCATATTACTGTACAAAGATTCATTGAAAAGTACAGGTACCCAGAAGCCGATCAAGGCTCATGCTTGAGATGGTTGAGGAGCATCTTCAAAAAAAAAAATCATCAAACATTTGAAGAATTCAAGATCAGAGATCGGAACTTCAAGCTCAAGAGTCAACAACGACAGGCCACCGGAGATCGAGATTACTCTCCAGAGCTCAGAATAACATATGTTGCATATGCATTTTAGGCATACCTAAGAGCATGACATCCGTAACATCACATATATGCATATCTTTGCAGGTTTCACCCAGAGCCAATTTCAACTTCACAACGAAGGATATTGGACTACAGACAACGCAAGTTCAACTTCACGATGAAGGGACCGCTGGTTGTCAACAAACATTTCTCAAATTCAGAGCCAATTTCAACTTCACAACGAAGGATATTGGACTACAGACAACGCAAGTTCAACTTCACGACGAAGGGACCGCTGGTTGTCAACAAACATTTCTCAAATTCAGAGCCAATTTCAACTTCACAACGAAGGATATTGGACTACAGACAACGCAAGTTCAACTTCACGACGAAGGGACCGCTGGTTGTCAACAAACATTTCTCAAATTCAGAGCCAATTTCAACTTCACAACGAAGGATATTGGACTACAGACAACGCAAGTTCAACTTCACGATGAAGGGACCGCTGGTTGTCAACAAACATTTCTCAAATTCAGAGCCAATTTCAACTTCACAACGAAGGATATTGGACTCCAGACAACGCAAGTTCAACTTCACGACGAAGGGACCGCTGGTTGTCAACAAACATTTCTCAAATTCAGAGCCAATTTCAACTTCACAACGAAGGATATTGGAATCCAGACAACGCAAGTTCAACTTCACGACGAAGGGACCGCTGGTTGTCAACAAACATTTCTCAAATTCAGAGCCAATTTTAACTTCACAACGAAGGATATTGGGCTCTGAACAATACTTAGATTTCAACTTCACGGCGAAGGACTTCCAATTCTCAGGCTCAAATTCACGATGGAGGAGCCATATACAATTCCAACTTCACAAACGGATTGACTCAACTTCACGACGAGAGAGTCATCAGTGACACCACAACACCAAAGTCTTCAGGTCAAGTTTCACCTTCACGACGAAGTATCTTGAGCAAAAAGACGATTCAGAGGCCACTTGTCAAAAGCTTTGAGTTCGATTTCAACTTCACGACGAAGAATTTCGTGATCAGAATCTTTCGGTTTCGACTCAACCTCACGACGAGGGAGTCACTTCAGGATTCAATTCAAAATGACAAATCAGTCTTAGCATCGGATTTTAACTCTACAACAGAGGATATTCGATGGGGACAGACCCCTTTATGGATGGTGTTTGATATATTCATGTTAGACAAAAAATGTGTCTTTTAATCTTTGTCCTACACCCGTTACACGACTATGGGCAAAGAGGGGCAGCTGTCGACACATATTTTTCGTCTCTATGGCATTTACATTTGCATTTGTGTTATTATTTATAATATATGGTTTATGTGTATACATATCATATTATTTTTATAATTACACTTGATTTACAGGTTACAGGCCCAATTGGTGCCCACAAATCCACATGTGGTTCAACATGCCAAACCCAAGTCACGCGCCCAACGTGTAGGATTTCCAGAAACCCTAGCAAGACTTCACTCCATCAGCGCCGCATGGTGCATCCAGCTCTCCCTCACTCGTCTCTCCACAAGCGCCACAGTCCCCACTTGGCACGCCGCTTGTCACGCAACGAACCCACTTTTCTCGGCCTCCAACTTACATGAATGTGTAGGACACCAACTGCTCAACATAGCCCGGTTCTCTCGGCCACAAGCAACGATCGTGGATGTCAAACAAATAAAAGTAGTTGAGTTTGATTAGGACTCAAGCTAGACCAAAAAATAGGCATGCATTTTTGTATAAATAGGCATGTAATCAACAGTATTAGAGGGATTTTTTTTTTGATACGAAATTTCGAGCAAAGTTATACCAATATTCAAAGCAATCCAAGTAGTTTTATTGAAAACTTCGAAGGCTACAGAGGTAAAAACCTTACCTTTTTTTTGTTTGATACGCTTGCATGTGGGAGTTGTTCGTGTTTTGTTTCCGTTTTGTGCTCGTTCCAAACCTCAAATACGCTAATAAAGCCGATGAACAGGGGTATAGGTCGGGATTTTCGAACCCAGATCTGGCCCCCGAGGCTTACTTTTTAAAGAAACGATTTTGGTTTTTTTGAAACGAGGAGGTGAAGGGCTTTCGAAAAAATAAAATTTTAGGGTTTACCGCCGATGAACGACGGCCGGCACCGTTCAACGGTGGCCGGCGAGGCGGAGCGGGGTGGCCATTGGTTGATTTCTGGTTTTCAGTGGTGGCCGTGTTCTTCAAATGAAGAACACGGTTGAATAAACGAGAGAAACTGCAGAGAGGGGAGGGGAGCTTTTGATTGTGAGGAGAGAAATGAAATAGAAAAAATATGTTTGAGTCATATATTAACCCGTTCCAGCTTATGCCCGACCCGATGAACCTCGAACCCGCGTGTTTTTTCAAGAAGCGAGAGATTTACGTTTTGGTTCTCCAGTTTCAAAAACATTTAATTTGGTCCTCTGAATCGATTATTGAACCCGAAATCCTTGTAATTTGACCCTCGAGTTTATTTCGTTTTCAATTTAGTCCCTACTATTATTATATACTATATTTTCATTATTATTATATTTTATTCCTTTATTTATATATATATATATATATATTTTATGTATATTTTTATTTTATTTTATTATACATATATATATATATACATATAATCATCGTTATTTTTATTATTTTAAGTATTATCGATAGCGTATATAAACATATTTTTTTTTCTTTTATTATTATCTGTATATTTATTTCTATTCATTTGTTTTATTTAATAATATATGTGTTATTTATATATAGTTTTCGTGTTTTTTTAACATCATTATCATTTTCATTTTATTCTACTTTGTATTTTTTAGTTTATTTTCATTATTCCTTTTTATTTTATACGAACATATTTGATTATAGTTATTTATTTATTTATTACTATTATATATATCTTTTTATTTTTCCCATTATTTATATCTTTATCATTATTACCGTTATTCTTATTTATCATTTGTTTACTTATCTTCTATTTTATTTTTATTGTATCTCTTCTAATATTTTATATATTTATATATGTATATATATTATGTATACTTTATGTAATTTTTATTATTATTTTTCTAATGTCTTATTTATATGCCATATTTTATTTTATTTTCTTTTTTTTTCTTCTCTATTTTACCTTACGTTTTTATGCTTGTCCTTATTTTTGTTTCATTCATGTTCTCTACCTTCATGTTAATTATGTTTATTGTTTATTTTTGTCTATTTTGTTCTTTATTGCACTTTCTTTATTTTTGATTTATTTTCATCACCATTTGTTAACGCTTCTCATGACTTTTTAAGGGTATACTTTTAAATCGAATCAGTGGTAAGCAATTTGGATCAATATTTTACCTTTTAATTTAACTTTCAATTTTCTTAATTAAAGACAACTGGAAATTACGTAGTACCGAAAGGGCGGTTCAAGGGTGCTAATCCTTCCTTGACCGTAACCGACTCCCGAGCCCGACATATTTCTGGTAAGACGTAGATCAGGTAAGATGGTGTCCGACCCACCTAAATTCATTTTAAAATGGTCGGTGGCGACTCTAACTCATTTAATCCAAGTCGAAGCCCAATTCCGGGGCCCAACCGAAAGACGGCTGCGACACCAACAATATCACATTTTGCATGAGCAAGCAACCTGTTTCGATCGTTGTCGAGATGGACCGTATTCTATGACCCGGAGGTTGGGTGATCGTGCGTGATAAAGTCGAGATACTTGATCCACTTGAGGCAATTTTGAGAAGTTTACATTGGGAGATCAGAATGACTTATTCTCAGAATAAGGAGGGTATATTATGTGCGCAGAAGACTGCATGGCGACCTTGATATGTCAATGTATTTTTTACAGTCACAAATTTCACAAACAAATTGCATTGTGTTGCTCTTACATCCAAACTCAATTTGTGATCACTCGGTGCTCAAAGTTGGCGAGATATTTGTAAATCAATCATCATATTTAACACGGCTGATTCAGCCATTTTATGTGTAGTGCTCATGCAAGACATCAAGTGTTACAGTTATATTTGATTCCAAATATGGAATGCTATTAGTTGGTCTGCAGATGGTTTGGGCTCGTATTTTTTTAAAACCGACCTCTGAAAAAAGACGATCATAATTCAAAGCTTACGAATTTTTATGCAGATTATAAGCAGTTGCCATCGAAGAAACATCATTTTCAATATTAACCGTTTACTTTTAAGTATAATTATATCACTCTGCTGTTAATAATTTAACGACACGATTATATGATAACTTCGCTCTGTGATGTTGCTGACGTGAATCTCTAAAATTTATCTCACCTTTAAGATGTGAGCCATGTTCCTACAGGGAAATATCCCCATCCGTTATCGCTTAAACGTAATGTCCTGTCCCTTTCGTCGGACATCCCCGTATTTTTTTTCTTCTAATATTCTATCCCACTGTAATCTTAAAAATGGCTAACTTATCATTTTCCGATCACCTTTTCGGTAAAAGACGATTGCATATTACAGTGTATTAAAAGAACTTGTTTAGCATGTTGAATTCAGAAATCCTTTCTAAATAGACCCTCAAGTGTTATTACTTTATTATTCTTTTCATATGTTTCTGAGGTTGAGACGTTATCAAAGATGAACATGACCAAGGGAAAAAAATACAGTCAACTAACCTATTACTAACAGTAATCGGAATAACAAGTAGTAGTTTAACAAGAAAAATATGTATAGTAATAGTTGTAACAACTTTAATCTGATTTAATTCATATAATGGCATAATAATAAAACCTGTCTTTGCTACCTTTAAGCTTTGTTTATTGATACAGAAAAACATGTGGGATAAAGAAGATGGTTAAGAAAGGCCAATTACTGCAATCAGGGAAAAGAAAAAGCAAGGTCCTTTATATTATGCTTTTCTGTGTTTACATGTGAAACAGATTGATAAAGCTACAATGCAAGTTTGATGAAATCAA
Organism: Hibiscus syriacus; assembly: GCF_006381635.1. Lineage (NCBI taxonomy): Eukaryota > Viridiplantae > Streptophyta > Magnoliopsida > Malvales > Malvaceae > Hibiscus > Hibiscus syriacus. The sequence goes on along the minus strand of NW_024062565.1, from coordinate 576,358 downwards.
GAAGCTTTCATCGTGTAAGCTGGAGACTCCATCTTCATCCAACTCAACCATTTTAATGTTTCCTTTCTTGGAGCTACCATATAAATGCAGTAAGCAAGAGGGGGGGGGGGAGAATGGATTTACCGGACTTTGTAAAGACAAACTGAAGAAATTTTAGCTGCTCTTTCTGGGTTTGCTTTTTCTTCTTGTTCTCCTTGTTGGAGGCTCCTTTGGTGCCACTGATTGTCCCTCTCCTTTCTTCATGCTTCCAATGGAAGTTGATGAAGGCTCTGGTTCTGTCTTTGCCTCTGGCCTTTGCTCTTGTTCTTCTTCTTCTTCTTCATGTTTTTGTTGTTGTTCCACAGTAGTTTTTAGTTTTTTTGAGTGGCTCTCAGTAACTTCAGCTGCTTCCTCTTCTTTCATTTCTTCACTTCCAGTCCTCTCAACAATCTTTCGTGGTCTACCTCTCTTTCTAGGAGTCTGAGGCTGAGATTGTTGTTGGTGTGCTTCTTCTCCTGCTGATGAACCCTCGACTATTGCCACCGAAAGTTGCTTGGTTTTTTTAGACTTCTTACCCATCAATCTTTCCTTATCAATAAGCTTTCATTCAACAACCTCAAAATAAAACCATCAAAATCAAATCTTCAATAACTTTTGTTTTACTATCCTTTCTAATGTCTGAAGCTTCTGTTTATTGAATCCAAAAGAATTCATTCAAAATATGCCCCTGGATATGTGTTTTTTATACAACACCCTAAAGCAACTAGACCAGTAAGTTTGACCAATATCAAGGTTCTCGAAACCCCATTAATACAATCTCCTCCCTTTTCGTTTCTTTTCCTCTAATTCTCTACAGCCAAATACCAATAGCAATAGTCATTGCTTCTATTTGCAGAGAATAAACAAATCCCAGAAAGCAATTAAAATTACTTTTCTTTTTATGTCAACCTCATCTATCAACCCCTATGTATGTGTATTTATATAAATACACACGAGCTAACCATGGTTAGAACGCTTAGGATTGTTCATCTTTTACCTCTTATAGGAACCGTGCACTTGAATTAAAATTTTGTGTCAACCTGTTGAATTAGGTACGCTCAATATGGAACAATACAAAATATCAAAACAGTATAATGCTGAATGGATTTATATTAAAACGAGTACCATTTAGTTAACAGGTGTGGTTACACGGCCACTTACGGGTTAACCGTATGCGTAGGGTGGTTCATCTTTTCTCTTTTATAAAAACCTATTCGTTAGCATGGTTAAATGGGTGGTTGTTTCTTGTTTGAAACCATTGTCTTGTGGTTTTGATTTTAACCGTGGTGATTGGTGAAAATGTTGGAGTGCATTATATGTACCATATGACTCAGAAGTCGGACTCAGTGACTCAATCTGACCACTTCTGTCGCTACACGGCCCTGGGGCCCTTCAACCTGGTGAGGCTCATAAACATTTAACCCCCTGACTGGACTTAATCTTTGTGACACGGTATACTGTAGACACAAACAATAGCTAATCTATATACGTAGTAAGATTCTGCAAATCATCAAATATCATCAGCTTACAAGGTCAGATTTCATGAAGTATTTCAGAGACAATTCTTCATGATGTGCAAGGTTTAACCAAACTCTAAAATGCAACTATAAGTGTACATTAAGCTTGTTTGACGGCTAACAGAAACACGCCCAATACTGGATCAAATGGATTACAACACAACTAATATGGTGTTTGTTATTCATGGCGAATCAACAGGTTCTTCAGTCACTTGGTTGTGGCCGTGACTCCAAGAATAGTCTTACAGTAGAGTGGACTAGAGAAGGTTCCGCCATTGCGCCGTTCCCATAGTCCCCACAAGCTAGTCGCTTCGAGACAGGTGGGATGAGGGAAATTCCAAGCTCATCAATTGTCATGAGATGCTTTTCTGTGAAAGGGTTGCTCCACATGAAAGTGTTCATCGCTGGTGCAACAAACATAGGCTTGCTGTAGTCCCATGCTCGTATGACACAAGTCAGCAAATTGTCGCATAATCCCCCAGCAATCTGCAACAGCAGATATTAAAAGATGAAAAAGAAAATGCTTAAGAGAGTTGCAATTGCATCGAGCAATACAATTGTCTAACCAACAAACCAGCTTCACAAAATGGGAATATCAAAAGCACATGAATGCTTCGCACAAATTCTAAACTCATCATGATAGGATGCATCAAACAAGTGTTTGGATCTTTCTACAGCAACATAAAGCACACCCTAATCGCTAGAATTAGGAGACTTTCACGCATTCTCCCAACAGTCTCCAATGCTCTTTTCATTGAATTGAACATATAATGTTCAGCGTCCCTTCAACGGTTAATGCAAGGTACAACATAGAGGAGCCGAATAATATTACCTTGCCAAGCGTGTTTGCTGACAATGGGGCAATGACCATAATATCAGCCCATCGACGAAGCTCGATGTGAAGCACACTGTCACCTATTTTCCCCCAACTAGACCATTCCTCCTCATCAGTATAAAGCTTAAGATCCTTAGGAAGTGATGCTCTGTCAATGAAATGCAAAGAAGCCTTCGTGGCAACAGCTTTAACTTCTGCCCATTCCGAGAAACAATGGCAGAGATTCCCAAACTTTATGGCAGCTACACTTCCACTGGCAGCGAGTAAAATCCTGGGTTTTCTTGGGTCAGGGTTAACCTGAACTTTCTCCCTCTCCGCGCCTTGAGGCTCAGGGTATGCCATAATCTAGGCAAAGTTAAGCATCAACAACCTTTGATCACACCTTTCAAAATCAACTGTCAGTCTTCTTTCTACTTTCAACTACCACTTAATGACAATCCCAGAAAAAGGAAGTGCAACCACCACAATAAACCCCAAAATGCCACCCACCCCCAAAGAAAAAAGAACGTTCTGCTAATGAGAATTTAAAATTGCATTTCCTTGATTTGAAACACAAAACCCATTTCAAAATTTCATGATACAGATCAATTAGGCTAGAGAAAGTTCGAGACCCAATACAAAGTAAGACTGGGAGAGTTTCACTTTCGCATCGTGTACAAAAAGAGATGCTCACCTGGATAGGCAAAGGAGCGCGGGAGTTGAACTTTCAAAACAGACCCTGTCAGAAAACAATCGGCGCCCTTTGATGAACTTGTTCTTGCAGACAGATACTGCGAATCTGCGATTTCCCTGGTTGCTCTTTTCTTACAAGACAATGGGTATTATTTGGTTTTGGTCTCTCGGTTTCAAGAATTGGGCTTCTCTTTTGGGTATTGATTTATATAAATTAAAAGGCTTGTTTATAATGTCCTCGGTATTTGGCCCAATGAGTCTGAGGAGGCGACCTCTCTAACATCTAAATGCTGATGATGATATCATGTCACAACAGGCAACGCCCACGTTGACATAGATGCTGATTACTCCTCAGTCAGCCCGCAAGGACAGGGACAACTAAGGCAGGGCGTCCCTTTCAAATGTCACCGTCCTCGTAATAGTAAAAATCTCACCTTGCTAATCGGATAAGGTCATCGATATCATACGCGTATTAGTAGCGCAGGTCAGACTGCAGCACATCACTCTCGGTATATCCAACGACTAGTATAATGGGTAAACTACGTATTTAATACATAAACTATCGGTATTGATTTGTTTAAGTATTTAAACTCTCAATTTTTTCAAAATTATGTTTAACTTTTAATTTTCATTTTATTTTAATTCTTTATCATTAAAAATTAACGCGTTAAGTATCTAAACTATCACTTTGTTCGTTTTAGTGTCTAAACTTTTAATTTTTTCAAAACTTAACGTTAAATTTTGAACAAAAAATTAAATGAAATAAAAACAAAAGTTTTAACGGTGAGGTATTAAAAAGAAACAAAAACATAAATTTTAACAGTAGGTACTAAAATGAAACGAAAACTAAACTTATGAGTTATTTATAAAAAAAAATAAAAAAAATTAGATATTAAAATAGATTAAAACTAATAATTTTAATATTAAACACATAATTTATCATAATATAATTAAAAAGAAGAAGAATAGGAATAAAATGATCATAAAAATGTCCCGTCACTTTTTCCTTCTCAATTTTATGATTTTTGGGATTATCTTTTTTGTTACAACAATCGCTATTTAATATATTAATCAATTAGTTTAGATCTGATATTATAGAGATAAAAGTAAACATTCTAACCTAATTTATTTCGTTTGTAATCGTCATAACTCAAATATATGATCCTGTTTAAAGAATTTAACGTCTCGTCCTATTAGATCATCAAATTTTCAATTTGTTCACTAAATTTTATGATTCAATTTTTAATTTTAAACCCCACCGACCTTAATATGGAAATGGGAAAACAGAGAACATTGGTTGCAGTAAGTTTTACGAGGAGTATCAGGTGAGGAGAAACGGGAGGTTAAAGTGGAGAGGCAAAACCGGAACAGAGGCGAACAGTGGGCACCATCTTGGACTTGGAGTAACCATCGAGTCTTCAAAAGAAAATACAACAAAAGAAGCTCAAGAGCTCGAGGAAATCGAAAGCATGAGCAAGACCAAGCTGCATTTGTGATTGACTACAAACAAAACTACAATTATAAGAGCTGGTACAAGGGTCTGACCATTCCCTTGTAAACCCACTCCCCCTTGAAAACATAAGCGACACGAGTAAGCAAATGTAGACACCGAGTTGCAGCAAAGGAATTATCAATGGTGCTTCGATTAACTCCCAGATCAAAACAACTTGACCCTTGGGTCTTGGTATCATCTTGCGAAATTTAAAACGCCTCCAGAATCAATGACTTTGAGGCTTTCCCTCTTAAAAAAATTATCAAAAACAACATTTTTTACTTTAAAACATGGGAGAAACTTTTGATTTTGTAAAAGAAAACTAATCAAGAATAAAATTTAAATTTGTCATTGCTCCCTCCTTGGATCTCTCATACATGTGCAGGCCAATGTAGTTTACCTTTTCTTAATACACAAAACGAAACAAAAGTGGAGGCAATGCACGAGAGAGATTCATGAGATGAAAAACAAGGAATGAAGAACAATAAGAGAGAGGGAGTACTTTTAAAATGAGATTGGGTCTCATTTGGATTTTTAATTTCACCGTATTTTTCTTATTAAATATTAAAAATTAAAAGTACAATGAGTGAAATAAGAATATAAGAAACTTTAGCTACTAAATTTATATTTTACTCTTTTTATTCTTCAAACTTCCTTCTCTATTTTCTTTTCTCTTGGAAGAATAGTATCCCTTCAATTGGATCCTCTTGTTTTGCTTTCATTCCGAATAAGAGAAACCTGATTCCTGGTTTGCTTATCTGTAGGATCCCCTGGGGAAGCTGCTGGTGGGTATTTTTTTTTTCAACTTCCAAATGATGAATATCGTTTGCAAGTTGATCTTTGTTTTGAATTTCCACTTGATTGTCTTATTTCGTTTGTTGTTTTATGGAAATTTCAGATAAGTAAATAGAAAATCATTTCCTTTTTTCGGTTTTTATCACTTTCAGGCTATTCAACAATTAATCGTGTATTTTTCAAAAGAAAAACTATCAGACTTTTCCATGATCTCTGTTAGGGTATTATTATATAGTAAATTTGGAAATTTAGCTTCTTCCTCTGGCGTGGAGATATACAGTTTTGACTGCATTTTTTTTTTGTTATGGTTTCTCCTCCATATTTCAAAGGTCCTATGTTCCTGATGTATATGTGGTTTTTGTATTTATTTAGATTGTTACTTGGAAATCTCTTATATCAAGCTCTCTCTTGGATTTTTCTGATATGTTCTTTGTTCCTTGTGACTATCGAACCTATGCTTATTCGAACGCTTACTCTTTGTGATTATCTGACTGGCATTACTTTCCTATTGATATGAAGTTTTTTACAGGCAATTCAATAGCAATTTCTTTGGTTCATCGGCTGCTGTGATTCTAATTGGTGTTAGAAGGATTCAGCGAGGATTAAGCTCCTCAATCATGGAGGGTCTTTGTGAAACACCAGAAAATGGTAAAGTAGCAGGTGGCGACCTTCAGCTTATCCGGTACTCGCCGCTCCAACCCTGTGGCGGATTATCATCACTTTGGTTTGATTTGAGAGTGTTCTATGTTAGAGTCAGCAAATTTCAAGTTGATGATTCGACTCCGGAGTTTCTAACCCTCAGTCATATCCCCTTAAAGCCTGACACCCTTTTGGAAGTTAATGGCATTAGAAACAGTATATACTCTGAAGAGGTATCTATACTCCTTAGAAGGGACCGGGTAGATAAAAGATCAGAAGAAGTCACCTTTGTGAGTACAGATAATGTTAAGTTGACAGGAAGTGTGAAATTCGAGGTGTTCGATAAAAAGGACCTCGTTCTCTCTGGTGTTCTGGAAATGTCTGGTAATAGTGGCTTCATTGGGGAACCGAAAAATAATGTGAAACAATGGAGTATGAATTGTGAATCAGGGATCACATCTGGCACTGGTTTCCTGAAGGGAAAGCTCAATTCTTGTCCCCAATTATCGTCACCTACCATTGAGGTTTATGTTGCTGGTTGCTTCTCTGGAAAACCAATCATCTTAACTAAAACATTGCAACTTAATTACAGGAAGAAGCATAATCACAAGGGAACATTAGATGTAATCCCTGAATATGAGAGCACTGAATGCCAGAAAGATATGTCACCTGGATATATGCAGGTAATGTACCGTATAATTCACTATTGAAATTCTTTTTCGCTTCTCTTCTGTTCACTTTGTGGACTGAGTTTGATATATGCTACTTTTGAGCCATGCTTTGATGCTGAATTCTTAATTTTACCAATTTAGTAGTCCATGTTGTTTATTTAAGGGTGACCATTCATAAGCTTTGGCTAAGTGCTGTGATTTCAAATTCGGTGAAGTTTTTATTTCATGCTAGTTTCCTTCCTCCGTTTTAAGGCCGCAATCGTGCTTCCTGTCTTGAAACATGGTCCATGATAGAGTTGGTAGAGCGCAAAGATCTTAACCTTGAGGTCGTAGGATCGAGTCCCACGGAGGGCATTTCATAATTCGGATGTCTCCCACGAAAGTTGCTCTCAACCTGGCGTTGGAGGCAGCCTACTATCCTACCTCCCCTTATCCCATTACATATGAGAATAAGGTTCAGCTAATTTTTTAGGAAACTGATCTTTATCCTATATATGTCATCAGGGTATGGGCGATGTGCACTTTTAAAGTGATGGGATATACCCCTTTCCTTTTCTCTTGTGTATTTAACAATAAAGTTGGTCTGCCTGATCCCGAGGACTCTAGGCCCACTAGAGCCATACCGGTTTGCTGTCATGTAGAGGCCACCTCTCCTGGCTGTTTCTTGCCGTTCTATTGTTGTGGTACCCCCATCCTCTGCTGTTAACGCAAATGCTGTGTTTATAGATTTCATTGCAATTAAGTATTTGATTAATAGCAGCTTTGCAAGCCGATGAGGGTCGATTAGGTTTACTTGTTCTTGCTTATTAGCTAAACTTTTTTCTTTGAAACATCGCCTTAAATCGGAGTTACTTTGCATACCTGTACCCAGACCTGCTTCAGGAAGGTCTCCTTGATCTTTAAGGTTCGTACTTTGCACATAACTTGGTATTACAATTTACATGGATGGGTATAGAACTTTTGCTACCAAGAAACTGCTTAAACCATTGAAACATACAACTATGTTTTCCCAAACATTCTGTATTCGACGACCGATGTTATAAATCTCAACTATTGCCTGCTGTTTTAACCCACCACCGATATTGAAGGTAGATATCTTTCTCTTTGAAGGCAACTCGTGTCATGGGGAAATAAATTTGTGTTGCTCTCTTTGGAAGCATTTCTTGTAAGCTTTCGGTAATTGTATTGGTTCTTTTCCTATTTGGGATCCCTGGGATTAGTTATTGTTATTTTTAGATGCGACTTGTTGGTAGAATCCCGGACTCTTAGTTCCAGTGATATAAGGTTCAGTCTTCGACGAACTGAAATATTAAAGAGAGAATAAATATTCTCACACTGCCATCATTGGCGATCTGCATCATCAGTTCAGGCTTTCTTTTCTTCCTCAACTTCAAGAATCTGCTGCTTCTTACCAAGGACCGCAAAGCATTGCTTTTTACCCGAGTGTAGTATCAGGGTAGAGAGAGAAGAGAGGGCCTTAAAACTAACGTTCCTGTTATTTTTTTAGCTTTTTTTAATTTTATTTTCCAGTGTTTTTTTCTTTGATACAATACAGCACATACAGCTCATTCATCTCTAACAAGTCACATTACTTTACATCCACAGTTATCAGAATACAGAAACTACAAACAAGTGAACGATGAAGACTACAACAATATCTTCTGGAGGAGAACAGAGTACATGGATAACGAAGATGGTGAGCTCTCGTGGTTCAACGCAGGTGTAAGGGTTGGCGTAGGGATTAGTCTTGGCGTTTGTCTTGGGGTTGGTATAGGAGTTGGCTTGTTGGTTCGCACTTACCAAGCAACCACTCGAAGCTTCAAAAGGCGGCTTATCTAAATCCTTGCATCTAAATTTCGTATCACGGTCCACTCGATTGTGGATTGAGATCCAAAGTCATATACTGCCGTCTCGCCTACAAGGATATGCCATTCAATACAGGTTTTGACTGAGTAGTATCCCTCAGTAGTATGACTTGTATCTCCCTGTAAATATCTCTGTTTTTGAGAAAACTAGTATGCGTGTTCCGTTTTCATAGTCCGAGTTACTGTAATCAATCTACAGTCCTTGCTTTGACATGCAACACTTCATTGTAATCAATCTACAGTCCTTGCTTTGACATGCAACACTTCATATTATTTTAAGAGAAAATAACTTCAGTGACCAAAAATACCTTATAATATACGATTTTAACTAACTTTTTTTGGATTTGCCAAAATGACCAACAAAATCGCAATGCGATCGTTAATTCGCAACGCGATCTCAGGTATCGCAAATCAGTTTCCAGATTCGCAACGCGAACTTCGACTATCACATTGCGATTTACATATTCGCATTGCGATAGTCCAAGTTCGTTGCGATAGTCTCCAAGTGCGTTGCGATAGTCTCCAAGTGCGTTGCGATAGTCTCCAAGTTCGTTGCGATAGTCTCCAAGTTCGTTGCGATAGTCTCCAAATTCGTTGCAATAGTCTCCAAGTGCGTTGCGATAGTCTTCAAATTCATTGCGATAGTCTCCAAATTTGTTGCGATAGTCTCCAAATTCGTTGCGATAGTCCAAAATCGCAACGACTGGTGGTATTGCATTTGTTTCTTAAGAATTTTCTCTAAAAAGATAGTATTCACGCGGACGTGTCGAAGACACGTATTACCACGACTATTACCACGACCACGATCACGAGACGGCGGCGGCGGTGCGCGAGAGTCCCCCTTGTTCTCTATCACTTAATAAGGAAGTGGGAAAGGCAAACCTTAAATACTATTCCCAATAGTGTTTCCAATACTATGTGGGATTGAAAATTCACTAGCACTTTAAACTATGAAGAAACGGAAGAAATATTTTGTTTATATTTACAATAAGCCTCTCGTAATCCAAGAACATGCTTTACCAACTTAACAAAACAATTCATCACGATATTGTCTACTCTGCTCGGTATTTCGAGCAAGTAGTAAATGTTGATTATAATTGAACTTAAAGTGTATCCGGAAATACTATTGGGAACAAGTGTTGGTAATGCTCAATCCCACATAGTATTGGAAATATTATTGGGAATGGTATTTAAGGCTTGGCTTTCCCACTTCCTTGTTGAGTGATAGAGAACAAGGGAGACTCTCGCGCGCCGCCGCCGCCGTCGTCCGTCTCGTCTCGTCTCGACTCGTGGTCGTGGTCGTGGTCGTGGTCGTGGTCGTGGTCGTGGTCGTGGTCATACGTGTCTTCGACACGTCCGCGCGAATATTATCTTTTTAGAGAAAATTCTTAAGAAACAAATGTAATAACGAACTTGAATACTATCGCCACGCGAATATGTAAATCGCAATGCGATAGTCGAAGTTCGCGTTGAAAAGTGTTCAAGTCTAGTGAAATTTACGTATAAAGAGAGATATTCTTGCAATTATCTCTAAATATATATGGTATTTTTATATTATTTCTCGGGTGGGGTTGAGTCGGGGTTTTTACCCTAAATCCGACCCGACCGGAACCCGATTTTTTTTCAAAAATCTAACCCGATTGAGTCGGTCTCGTGCCCATCCCTATCTAGAGCACATGACCTAATAAAATATAAGAAAATGAAGATGAATAACTTTACCGATCAACGAAGTATATTTCTTCATAATTTTTCTTATTTAATTTATCACAATTAAATATGTCTAAATTTATATCTTTCTATATATCTTTAGTCAATTAAATTAAGATTTTATCAATCAAAATAGTACATCTCTTATATTTTGTATTACAATAAATTTTACCAAAGTAAATAAAATGTATATTACAAAATTAAAAAAAATATTTAACTAAAATATAAAATCATGTTTAAATGTTATATAGAGTTAAAAAAATACTTAATATATATAGAGATAATAGTTAAAATATATTAAAAAGTAATTATAAAACTAAAAAAAATCTGGATCCAACTCAACATTTATCTATCCGAGTTACCTGGTCGGGAAATGTTAAATCATTTCTACCACGCAATGCAAATGTGGAAATACTTGCACCGTCAACTTGCTATAATTTTCGTGGCCTGATTTTGAAAATTTTCCTCTTTTTAAACATAGAGTATTTTAGCTTTAAAAAAGTTGAATAATTATGTTTTAGTCCCTACCGTTTTAATGTGTTTCTACACTTAAGTCACTGATTTAATTTCAATTTCACATGTTAGTTTTTTATTTATTTCAATTTAGTCATCACCTTGAAGATTATATATTTATTTTAAAATAAGTTCCCAAGTTTCAAGTTTATTTTGTTTTAGTACTTAACTTATTATTTATTAGGAAGTGTGATATTTATGTTTTAGTTCCTCTAATTTCCGTTAATATGTAATTTAATCATTATTTTAGCTTGAAAAATATGGATTATTGTCTGTTAGCTTCCTTATTTCTTTATTTATACTGATTTGATCCCTATTTTATTTGTTCATTATATGGTAGTCCTTATACTTTTATACTAGTATACGTGTAATTATTATTTGATACTTTGTCTCATTTTTTGTGTTTTTATATATAAATATTATGACATATGTTTTCATAATTATCTATCTATTCGATATTCTTATACCTTTGTATAGTTACATAGTATTAAACCTCTGATTTCTTTATTTATTTTCGTAAATTTATTTTATAAAATCTTTGCTTGTTAATTTTTTATATTATTACTTGTTATGAGTTTTCTTACACTTACGTTCAAGAACATTTATTCGTAGAATGGACGTGAAAAGTACAACTTGCTAGAAGTAGTACGATTCAATACGACATTCGAACGAAAAGTGAACTTGAAATAAATCAAGTTCATTTTTGTATGCAATTTTGTGAAATGAAATAAATTAATCAATTTTAATATAAAAGATCATATTTTAAATTTTTTACTCGAATTTGCAATTTCCACTATAACGACAACGTATAAGCGATTAGGTATCGATTTTGGGCGTTGTGAGGTGCTAATCATTCCTCACGTGTAACCGACTCTCGTGATCTTAAAAATGAATTTCTGGTAATAAGTAGGCCCAACTTTTGTTTGTAAAATATTTTTTCTTAAAATTATTTTGAAAAAAAAACTTTTAGGTATTTGACCTACCCAACCTAAAGGTCGATGGTGACTTCCACCATCATTTCATAAAATTCGATACTAAATTTTCTATTTGTTAAAATAATGATGTCGACAGCTTGACGACTCTGTTGGGAAAATTTAGAGAGTCAGCCTGTTAATCGCTTATGCGTTGTCATAGTGATGGAATTGTGCATTCGAGTCTAAAATTATTTTATGATCATTTTCATTTTCATTGAACATTTATTAATTTATTATTCATTTTTTATGTAAATAATTGTATTGATGTTTGACTCCATGGTTGTAGTTTCATTGAATTTTTCATATCGAAAGTGCTTCTATCTTCGTTTAGTTTTTGTCGAAGGTTTGTGAGTTCATCTTCACACACATCACATGTACTGGCATGACATAAGCTCTATACCCGAGTTTCTTCCCAATTTAGTAGGGGTGAATGATATGCTTTCGTGGTGAACTTATTCTCCGTATGAGCTATAGCATTTTACCTGTGGGATAGTCGTCTTATATATATGAGGAAATTTATTTCCTCATATAGGTATAGGAAAGTGAATCCCTCGAATCGAACTCAATCTGTTTGAAGCCTGTAATGGATGAGAATCGATGGTTTGATAGCTCAATGGGGCACCAACATCAAAGACAATTCGAGTTCATTCTGTAGAGTCGAAACAATTCATATGGTGAACCGTAAACTAATCATCCTAAGTAGGTACCAAACTAGATATTTACAAAGGGAGAACGACTCTAAACCTTCATTTTTACTTTAAATTCAAAGAATAAATTTATTTTCAAATAAAAACATACGGATTAAATATCATGCGGTTAGAATTGATTTATTGAAATAAAATCACGTAGGAGTTACGACTTTGAAGCCATGTTATGATCTCGGGAAGAATGCGTGAGATTTTGCGATTTCGAGGAGAGTGTATGACGACGTTTTCAAGGGAACGTATCAGACTTTTTTGAATGGCACAAGAGTTTAGATAATGATATAAAAGATGAACTTAACCCCTGTTTTTGAAGCAGTACAGTTAGGGATGGAAATCTAATCCGAATTTGATAGGTTTTGACTCGATTCGATCTGATCGGTTTAAATTTTTTTAAAAAAAAATTAGGTTCGAGTCGGGTCGAGTTTTTTTATGTGGTGTTTGGGTCGGGCCGGGTTCGAGTTTAGGGTGAAAAAATTCGACTCGACCCGGGAAATATATAATTTTATCCTATATATTTAGGAATAATTATAATAATACCTCTCTATATATTATTTTTTTCAATTTAGTCATTATTTTTATTGAATAAAAATATATATTTTTTATTTCGGGTCGGGTCGGATTTTTTAAACTATCTATCGGGTCGGGTGAAAAACTAATTTTGTCGGGTCAGGTCGGGTCACGGGTGAAGGTCCCCTTCTTCTCGAGTCAGGTCGGATGGACCAAAAACCCTACCCAACCCGATCCATGCCCATCCCTAAGTACAGCGATGGTTAATTGGGAGGCTACACTTGCCGATGCAATCTTTATCTGAATCAAGTGAAAAGCTTCCTTTCTTGCTCTATGGAGTTTCTAGGTGCTTACAGGGTCACAGTGTCGGTAGGAGTGGATTTTATTGTAGAGAGGATGTTTTCCTTTGATGGGAGACAATTTTAACTAAGCTTGCTTTCTTTGATTAGAATGCCACCTAAAGAACGGAGCTTACTATTGGTAACGACCCAAAACAAGACAAAGTTCTTGGTTTGGAATCAACTCGTAGTCTTGTTGCCTTGTCCGATAGCCTTGGTCATGCAATGTTAGGAAACAGATTTGATACCTTGGTTTGGATGTGAAGAGAAGGAAACAGAGGAGCAATTGCTCTTAGACACCGAGTTTTATAAACATGGCATGTTGAGTTATATATATTACTACCATTTGATCTTGGTTAGATTGATGGATTAGAAGCAAGAAGAAACAGTAACCAACCGCTTCTTTCTGTACGGGCCCAAACCCAAGGTTAAAAATGAAATCCAGCCTAAAACGATATACTCGTAATTAGGATAGGGTCAGAGTCAAACTTGGGTTTTCTTAAAACCAATGTGTCGTGCTACAGTTTGGGTTTAAGTTTTATTACAAGTGAGATAACATGACTGAATCACAGTGTCTTTAGATATAAAATTTCCTTCTTTTTTGTGTGTGCGCTTGGAAATCGGATTTTCTTGCCCTAACTTGTACTAGGAGCGCACAAATCCAAGTAAAAAACGTTACAACTATTTGTGCGTCTGCTCACCATCTCTCCAACCTCCCGACGTCAGATTCATCGAATCTATCGTAGATTCCACCCTAAATTCTCCGAACCCACATTAAAACAACGATTTCTAATTCAGACAGGGTTTGACTTTGTAATGGCAGAACATTGAATCATCCGAGTCTTGAAGCTTTTCCCCCTCAAAAATGACAAATCCCATCAAAGTCAGGTTTTTTCTCTTCTTTCTTCTTTTCATTTTCACTTCGCCACCGCTTTCGATAGTTTTTGTAGACTCCAGCTCCGTCTCAATCCAAAACGAGGACGGGCACGATCAGATTCATCTCCACGAACCTGATCCTAAGAGTCCGCATGATTTCGTTCCTCAACAAGTTTTGTTGCATAAACTCGAAGAACTAGTTAGAAATCTTGGTGAAATAGTTTCTAGATTAGAATCAAAATTATCAGAGTCTTCAAAAGTTGATCACAGGCGTAGTGTTAAAGCAAACGTTCAAGAAGCTGAAGTTAGAGACGGGGAAAGAGGGAGGGCTGTCTCGGTTACCAAATACAGTCCCTTTTGGTCCGAGAGGTTCCAGTTCATGTCAGCTGTGAAATTAGATTCTGATGCAACATGTATAAACGTTTTGCCCTTTCGTGATTACGAGGGACTTAGCAAGTATGTTGCTGTTGGAGATGAAAAAGGAAGGGTTTATGTGTTTTTAAGGAATGGGGATGTTACTGCTGAGTTTCGCACCGAAAGCCAGTCGCCAATTATGGCAATGGTTTCATACATGTCTGTTTTTAAGAATGAGAGTGTTGTCGTTACCGGACATCATAACGGCATGGTCTTGGTAAATAGAGTTTACGAAGGATCAAATGGAGAAGAGTTGGGTTCACCTGTAATGGAGACTGTTGGTAAATTTGTTGCTTCCAAAGGCGGGGAAGATGGGTTGCCGATAACTACATTGGAAGTTCATCATGTTGGGAGAATGAGATATATTTTGTCTACAGATCTTAGTGGAAAGATCAGGGTTTTTAGAGAAGACGGAACACTTCATGGTTCTGCCATGCCAACAAGTAAACCGCTCGTGTTCTTGAAGAAAAGGTCTTTGTTCTTGACGGAGACTGGTGCTGGTTCATTGGATTTGCGAAGCATGAAAATTAAGGAATCAGAATGCGAAGGGTTGAATCATTCTCTTGCTCGGAATTATGTCTTTGATGCAGCTGAGCGATCTAAAGCTTATGGTTTTACGTCTGATGGTGATTTGATTCATGTTTTGCTGTTGAGCGATAGTATGAACTTCAAGTGCAGGGTTAGGTCCAAGAAAAAGTTGGAAATGAATGAGCCTCTTGCTTTCCTGGCTATTAAAGGATATTTACTTATCGTTGATCCCGAAAAGGTTTTTGTGTATAATGTGTCTACACCGCATTATGTTAGGGCTGGTGCGCCGCGGTTTCTTTTCTCTGCCATCTTGAATGAGATCAGGTCATCGTTTTTAACTTACCAGGCGGTGGATACAGATAAAGAGATAAGACACACGATGCCCTTAATAGCGAGTGATCGTGAAAATCTCATTGTTCTTGGCCTCGGAGGTGATTACATAGGAATGTATCGCTCTAACCTTCCTGTTATGAAAGGCGAATCTAATACGATGCTGTGGATCAGCCCCGTGTTACTTTTCATACTTTTCCTATTTGGGGCATGGCAGTTCTTTGCGAAGAAAAAGGAAGCGCTCACATCATGGGGACCAGATGACCCTTTTAGCTCTACATCAGCTACAGATGGGGCTCCACTAGGATCCAACACCGGAGATAGGTCTTTTATAGATTCTTCTTCAAGAGGTTCTGATATGTCGGACATGAGAAGCAGTGGTCTTCGAAGTCGAAGGTATGCATCCCCTTCTCAATATCAAGGTGGAGCAACTAGTTCTTTAAGGCCGAGTTCTGTGGATCCAAGCTCTCGACCTGCTTCCATTGAACCCAGTTATAGAGTGGATCCAAGCTCTCGACCTGCTTCCATTGAACCCAGTTATAGAGTGGATCCAAGCTCTAGACCTGCTTCCATCGAACCCAATTATAGAGCGGATCCAACCTCTAGGCCTGCATCCATCGAACCCAGTTTTAGAGCGGATCCAAGCTCTAGAGTTGCTTCCATCGAACCCAATTATAGAGCAGATCCAAGCTCTAGAGCTGCTTCCATCGAATCCAATTATAGAGCGGATCCAAGCTCTAGAGCTGCTTCTATCGAACCCAGTTATAGAGCTGCTCAAGAGCTGAAGTATAGGGGATCAGCCCTGGAACCTGGCTTTCCTAAACGAAGAGAAAGTTTGTTTGTGAACAGCCACATTGTGGATGACAACAGTTGACTGTTAAAACCAGTTTCCATTAACTTCTGTTTCAAGGGGGATGCTTTTAAATTGTTCTTTGGCCTTCCATAAGATATTATGAAGCCATTTGAGCATGCCATGTTGTATTTTTAATTTGCATAAACAGAGAATAAATGCAAAAGCTTTTATCATTAATCTTTGTTCAAATATGGTTTGAAAAATATCTGTTCTTGGTGCTGCTCCCCAGCTGCTTATTTTCATACTCCAAGTCAATTTGTTAATGTGGTAGCATTCTTTCAGCAAACGTGTTGCTTTTGTTGGCTCGAGAGAACTGTACTTTGAATAAGAGTCTCCAGCCATTTAAGAAACTTATTTCATGTTTTAATTATCCATTTATTACTGAAATGCCTAATGAGATGGTCAAAGTTTGCTTCCAGCAAGAGAACACAAATGACAGAAAGGGTCAGTCAAAACTTAACGGCTCGTGTTCAAACTTTGAGAATTCAAGTGTCTAGAGAATCTTTTGTTCAAAACAAATATATAAATTTATGTACAAAATTTAAATTATAAATCTCAATAGCTTCAGTATATCCAAAAGATTATATGAAAGTAATAATTAGAATCATTATGAACTGGTAGTAGACGTAAACTTGAAAAATACAATGGTTAAGTTACTGTGATAAGTTGAATAAGATGCTTCTGTTAAAAGTCAAATAATTTAGGCACCAAATGGTGCTTTGTCAAAGTCAAAAATTAGACACCTAATTTTTGTTGAAATTGGGTAATGGGATAATTAATTTTAGTCATTGTAATTTAGGGTATTTATAAGATTAGTCCTTAAGTTTCAACTATAAATACCCTAGCTCATATAGTTTCAAAATCATCCCAAAGCATTATAGCTTTATTCCAATACTAGAGAGATTTTAGAGAGTTTCTTGAGAGTTGTTTTCTCCTTTTTATCTAGAGAATTATCTCCTTGGTAGATCGAGAGATGTTGTAATTCATATTTTCTCATAGTGAAATTATTCTATCGTTGCCCGTGGTTTTTACCCTAATTTTTTAGGGGTTTTCCACGTAAATTTTGTGTCTCTTTTATCTTCATTTTTATTTTCTCAAATTATCAGTTGCGATTTTGTTCTATCCAATAGCCGTCTTCCGCAATAATTGGTATCCGAGCTAGATTAGAGTGTGTAATATCTGCTTATTGTCTTTGTGGTTGCCACCAAAAGGTCGATCCTCCAACATAAGAAAGTAAGAAGTTATTACCCATTCTTTGAAGGTTCCAGAGAACTATTCACGATAGTGAAATAGTGGGAGCTATCCGTAAACGAAGCAATGACAACGGAATTTGATATTGAAAAGTTCAATGGGAGAAATTTCTCATTGTGGAAATTGAAGATGAAGGCCATCCTGAGGAAAGACGGTTGTCTAGCAGCTATCAGTGAAAGGCCAGTAGATTTCACAGACGACAACAAATGGATCGAAATGGACGGAAATGCTATGGCAAACTTTCATCTAGCATTAGCAGATGAAGTATTGTCAAGTATCGAGGAGAAGAAGACAGCTAAGGAGATATATGATCATCTCACCAAACTGTACGAGGCCACATCGTTGCACAATAAAATTTTCCTTAAGAGAAAATTGTACACTCTCCGTATGCCAGAATCTACTTCAGTGACGGAGCACTTAAATACACTGAACACTTTATTTTCTCAGCTTACATCCTTAAGCTGTAAAATGGGAGAACGAGAACATGCTGAACTTCTACTTCAAAGTCTATCGGATTCATATGATCAACTCATCATCAACTTGACAAACAGTAATGTCACCAGTCTAGTTTTCGATGACGTTGCAGCTGCTGTTCTACAAGAAGAAAATCAGTGCAAAAACAAGGAAGACAAACAAGTAAATATGCAACAAGCAGAAGCGTTAACAACGATGACAACGATGAGAGGGAGATCAACAGAACGTGGCCAAAGCAGCAGTCACAAACATGGTAGATCGAAGTCGAGAAGCAAGAAGAATTTAAAGTGTTACAACTGTGGAAAAAAGGGTCACTTGAAGAAGGATTGTTAGAGTCTAAACAAAAACTCCAATCCACAAGGCAATACCGCAAACACTTTAGATGATGGAGATGCTCTATGCTGTTAAGCGTCAACCACCGTGGAAGGAAGAAAACGATTTGCAGATATATGACTCATTTATTCGGGAGCAACATATCACATGACCTCAAGAAGATAATGGTTCCATAATTATGAACCTGTCTCATGAGGATCTGTGTATAGTTGCAATGATCATGCCTTAGAGATCGTTGGTGTGGGAACCATCAAATTGAAGATGTATGATGGAACAATTAAAGTTGTTCGAGATGTGCGGCACGTGAAATGTCTGAAGAAAAATTTATTATCCTACGGATTGTTGGATAATAATGCTAGCAAGATTGAAACACGGAAAGGAATCATGAAGGTGTTCCGTGGAGCGCTTGTGGTGCTGAAAGGTGAAAAGATAGCTGCAAACTTGTACATGCTGAAGGGAGAGACATTGCTAGAAGCAGAAGCCTCTGTTGCCTCATGAAGTTCAGATTCTGCAATGCTATGACATAAGAAACTTAGACACATGTCAGAACAAGGAATGAAAGTCCTTATGGAGCAAAAGCTACTTCAAGGCTTAACAAATGTATCACTTAGTTTGTGTGAGCATTGCATAACAAGTAAGCAGCACCGGTTGAAATTCAACACATCAAATTCTAGAGGCAAAAGTGTTCTAGAACTGGTTCACTCTGACGTATGGCAAGCACCAGTTACATCCCTAGGCGGAGCAAAATATTTTGTCTCATTTATTAATGACTACTCCAGGAGATGTTAGGTGTACCCTATTAAGAAGAAGTCCGATGTGTTTTCAACTTTCAAAAACTTCAAAGCGTGGGTGGAACTTGATTCTGGAAATAAAATCAAGTGTTTCAGAACAGATAATGGAGGAGAATACACAAGTGAAGAATTTGATGACTTTTGCAGGAAAGAATGCATCAAAAGACAGTTCACAGTGGTGAACACTCCTCAACAAAATGGAGTGGCAGAGCGGATGAACAAAACCTTGTTAGAAAGAACAAGAGCAATGTTGAGGGATGCATGCCTAGAAAAATCATTCTGGGCAGAAGCAGTCAATACCGCCTGTTATTTGGTGAATCGAGCTCCATCAACTGCAATAGAGCTGAAGACACCAATGGAGATATGGACTGCTAAACCAGTTGATTATTCAAACCTCCATGTATTTGGAAGTATTGTGTACGTGATGTACAACGCCCAAGAAATTTCAAAGCTGGATCCAAAATCCAGGAAATGCAAATTCTTGGGGTATGCTGATGGAGAAAAGGGGTATCGCTTGTGGGATCCTACTGCCCGCAAAGTGATCATTAGTAGGGATGTTATCTTTGTAGAAGATAAGTTACAAAGAAAAGAAGATGATGATAGCGCTGAAAAGTCAGAGACTACACATATACATGTGGAAAATGAGGTTGAACAAGGAGATTCTTCTGAAGCAGAACCAGCACATGATGAACAAGAACCAGGGAGTTCTGAAACTCCAACAACTCGTCAATCAGATCGTGTGAGAAGACGTCCCAATTGGCACTCAGATTATGTTATAGAAGGTAATATTGCATACTGCCTTTTAACAGAGGACGGTGAGCCATCAACATACCAGGAGGCAATACACAGCTCAGATGTTTCACTGTGGATGATGGCGATGCAAGAAGAAATCGAAGCCCTTCATAAAAATAATACATGGGACCTTGTGCCACTACCACAAGGAAGGAAGCCAATTGGTAACAAATGGGTCTTCAAAATCAAGCGAAATGGTGACGATCAAGTTGAGAGGTATCGTGCAAGACTGGTGGTAAAAGGATATGCTTAAAAAGAAGGTATTGATTTCAATGAAATATTTTCTCATGTGGTTCGACTAACAACAGTTCGAATAGTTTTGACAATGTGTGCTACATTGAACTTACATCTAGAGCAACTAGATGTTAAAACAGCTTTTCTTCATGGAAATCTTGAAGAAGAGATTTATATGCTCCAACCTGAAGGTTTTGAAGAAGACGAAAAGAAGAAATTGGTTTGCAGGTTGAACAAATCTCTGTACGGTCTAAAGCAGGCGCCGAGGTGTTGGTATAAGAGATTTGATTCCTTCATTATGTGCCTTGGATACAACAAACTTAATGCAGACCCTTGTGCTTATTTCAAGAGGTCTGGTGATAACGATTTTGTTATATTGATGTTGTATGTGGATGACATGTTGGTTGCAGGACCCAACAAAGATCATATTGAAGAATTGAAGGCACAACTGGTTAGGGAATTTGAAATGAAGGACTTGGGATCAGCAAACAAGATTCTAGGGATTCAAATTCAACGAGACAGAAGTAATAGGAAGATTTGGCTTTCACAAAAGAATTACTTGAAGAAAATCTTGTAACGATTTAGCATGCAAGATTGTAAGCCAATTTCTACCCCTCTTCCTATTAACTTCAAATTATCCTCCAGTATGAGTCCTAGCAGTGAAGAAGAGAGGATGGAGATGTCTCGAGTACCGTATGCATCAGCAGTGAGAAGTTTAATGTTCGCTATGATATGCACAAGACCAGATATTGCACAAGCAGTGGGAGTGGTTAGTCGATATATGGCGAATCCAGGCAAAGAGCATTGGAATACAGTAAAGAGGATCTTGAGATATATCAAAGGGACCTCAAATGTTGCATTATGTTATGGAGGATCAAACTTACTAATCAATGGGTATGTAGATTCTGACTATGCAGGGGATTTGGATAAAAGCAAATCTACTACAAGATATGTGTTCAAAGTTGCTGGTGGAACTGTAAGCTGGGTTTCAAAATTACAATCAATTGTGGCTACATCCACAACAGAGGCAGAATATGTAGCAGCTACACAAGCCAGTAAAGAAGCAATTTGGTTGAAGATGCTATTGGAGGAGCTTGGACACAATCAAGAGTATGTCTCTCTGTTTTGTGACAGTCAAAGCGCCTTGCATCTAGCTAGGAATCCAGCATTTCATTCAAGGACAAAACACATACGAGTTCTGTATCATTTCATTCGTGAAAAGGTGGAAGAAGGGACAGTAGATATGCAGAAGATCCATACCAAAGACAACATAGCAGATTTCATGACGAAGGCGATCAACGCTGATAAATTTACCTGGTGTCGATCCTCCTGTGACCTGTCAGAAACGTAACCAACATGAAGGTACAAGGTAGAAAGAATGGTGTGAAGATATGATTATTCCAATCAAATCTTCAAGTGGGAAATTGTTAAAAGTTAAATAATTTAGACACCAAATTAGGCACCAAATGGTGCTTTGTCAAAGTCAAAAATTAGACACCTAATTTTTTATTGAAATTGGGTAATGGGATAATTAATTTTAGTCATTGTAATTTAGGGTATTTATAAGATTAGTCCTTAAGTTTCAACTATAAATACCCTAGCTCATATAGCTTCAAAATCATCCCAAAGCATTCTAGCTTTATTTCAATACTAGAGAGATTTTAGAGAGTTTCTTGAGAGTTATTTTCTTCTTTTTATCTAGAGAGAATTATCATTGTTTTCTCCTTGGTAGATCAAAAGAGGTTGTAATTCCTATTTTCTCATAATGAAATTCTTCTATCGTTGCCCGTAGTTTTTATCTTAATTTTTTAAGGATTTTCCACAAGTGTCTCTTTTATCTTCATTTTTATTTTCTCAAATTATCGGTTACGATTTTATTCTAGGCCGTTTCCGCAACAGCTTCATCATTCTAAGAATATGAAAGATTTTGAATTCAATTTCTTCGTATCCAACTCTTGGAAGGGTTGAACAAAACGAAAAGCTCAGAGATCACAACTGAGTTTTCAAAGGGAATTTTGGGGCACAGTAGAACAAGCGGGGAGTCGGATGAGACTGCAAGGGGATATTCAGTTGAGTCGGGTAATATTGCTGACAAGCTCAGATGTCCGCGTTTTGATGGAGAAGATTTCCGAGGTTGGTGGTCTAAGTTGGAGCAATTCTTGGAAGCTGAAGTAGTACAAGAAACAACACGGATTCGTTTTGTGATGTTGAATCTCGTTGGGAAGGCTCTTGTTTGTCATCAGTTTGTGTTGAAACAACAGTGGCGAGGATCGTGTGAATTGGGCACAGTACGTGGAATTGATGTGGGCGAGGTTTTAGTGGAATTTTACCCAATAGTAGACAACCTGTGTCTGGTGTCTTGGCTCAAGGTTCTTCTAAACCATTAGAGATTCATAATTCGAAGGCCAAGGGTAAAATACCTTCTTCTGTGGAAATTAAGGACAAGAGAAGGAAGGGGTTGTGTTTTTTGTGTGCAGACAAGTATGATCCAGGCCGCAAATGCACTAGGTCTTAACTGTACCAATTATTGTTGGAAGGTGTAGAGGACGACCATACTCTAGAGGGAGGTGTGGAGTGGGAGGCAGGTAAGGAGCAGTTGTTTCAAGAAAGTTTAGATTCTGCGGAACCTTCTTGTATCATTCTAGGCTATGCGAGGGTTAACTAGTTACAATACCATGAAGCTCAAAGTTCAAATTGGTGGGCTGATATTGGTGGCTTTGATTGATTCAGGCAGTACTCATAATTTCATCAGTTCTATGGTGGTAAAAAATGTGGGACTCACAGTGGACAAGAGGTGTAACTTGAAAGTCAAGATTGTTGATGGAGGTGATTTAGAGACACAAGGAGTGTGCAGAGAAGTGACTTAGTCTTAGGGATTCAATGGCTAGACACCTTGGGGTCCATTAAATGGGATTTTTCTGCTCTTGCCATGCAGTTTTTGCGAGGAAGTTGATTGGTATTTTTTAGGAGAATTCACCTTGAACCTTTACAATGGGTGGAACCAAAATCTTATCATAAGATTTTAAAAGGGGCTCATGGAACTATCAATGCATCCCTTTGGTTGTCGAATGCTCAATGGGAGGTGAAGGCGACAACGGAACTTGACCCCAAAGAAGTACAAGAGGTACTCAAGAATTTATTGTATGTGCTTGATGAACCTAAGGGTTTACCTCCTAAGAGAGGACAGGAACATAAATTATTTAAAGGATGAAGGGGCAATGGTTAGAGTGAAGCTATATAGATACCCCGTTAGTCAAAAAGAAGAAATTAAAAAATTAATTAAAGAGATGTTGTAAGGTGGAATTATAAGGGACAACAACAGTTTTTTTGCTTCTCCTATGGTCATGGTTAAAAACAAAGACGAATCATGGAGAATGTGTGTGAATTATTGAGGAGCTTTTGGATGAGTTGGGGTCTGCTCGTTATTTTTCAAAGCTGGATTTAAGATCGGGATATCATCAAATTAGGATGTGGGAACCAGACATCCATAAAACATCCTTTTGAACTCATGAGGGTCACTGAATTTTTAGTGATGCCCTATGGGCTCACTAATGCCCCAGCTACATTTTAGGGGTTGATGAACAAGGTTTTTAAGAAATTATTGAGGCAGTCAGTATTAGTACTATTTGACGATATACTGATTTACTCCACTGATTTGGAATCTCACTTGGTGCACTTAAGGAAGTGTTGGACATATTGAAAGAACAAAAATTGTTTGCAACAAAAAGAAAGTACAATTTTGGAGGAACATAAGTTGGATATTTGGGATATATGATTTCAGAAGGAATATCTTTCTATGGATAGGGCCAAGGTACAGTGTATCTTGGAATGGCCAATTCCAAAATGTGTCAAGGAGTTAAGAGGGCTACTATAGGAGATTCATTAAATGGTATGGAGGGATTGCTAAACTTTTCATTGATTTGCTGAAGAAAGGGGCTTGGAAATGGTCTGATGAGGCCAATTTAGCATTTAAAAGGCTTAAGGAAGCAGTTAGCTCTACACCAGTTTTGAGTCTGCCGAATTTTGAGGCAAAATTCATAGTGGAGACAGATGCCACTTCAGTAGGAGTGGGAGTTGTGTTGATCCAGAGAGGGAAACCTTTAGCTTCTTTTAGTAAAGCTTTAGGAGTGAGGCATCAATGACTGTCCATTTACGACAAAGAAATGTTAGAAGTTTTAATGGTTGTTAAAAAATAATTGCCTTACCTAGTAGGGAGACATTTTAAAAATCAGAACTAATGATCAGAGTTTGAGATTTCTTGCTGGAAATCAAACTACTACTCCTTCACAGCAGATTTGGGTAGCTAAAATGATGGGTTATGACTATGAAGTGAGTTGCAGAGGAGTTAGCAATACAATAGCAGATGTCTTATCAAGAAATCCAGAATTTATGAGTTGTCAGAACATGTTGGTTAGTAGTGTGACTACTAAATTGTTAACAAGGGTGTTGGAATCTTGACAAAAGGATGATGAGACACATCGTTAAAGAGTTAGAGAGAGGAAATACACATCATTCCTAATATACATGGGATGTGTGACAATTAAAAAGGAAAGGAAAGTTGGTAGTGGGTAATGATATGGAGCTTAGGAAAGATTTGATGAGCTGGTTTCATGGGAGTGCTGCTAGAGGACATTCAGGGATTCACAGTACGAGTAAAAAAATATCTGGAACGTTGTATTGGAAAGGGTTAAAGAAAGATATTAAGAAAATGGTGAGAGAATGTACTGTACACCAAATCATTAAAGATGACCATCAACATCATGGGTGATTACTACAATCTCTTCCCATACCAGTCACTGTATGGTCTTCTATTTGCATTGATTTCATAGAGGGACTACCTGTGTCCAAGGCAAAGGAAATCATAATGGTGGTGGTTGACAGGTTGAGCAAGTATGAACATTTCATAGCACTCTCACATCCTTATTCGGCCATGACTGTTGCTCAACTATTTTTAGAAAATGTTTTTAAGTTGCATGGGTTACCTGAGAATATTGTTTGTGATAGGGACAAGGTATTTATGAGTACCTTTTAGAGAGAGTTGTTTAAGAAGTCGGAGACAGATGGACAAACGGAGGGAGTGAATAGGTGTTTAGAAACGTATTTAATATGTATGACGGGGGAGAAACCAAAAGACTGGTGTGACTGGTTTCATTTGGCAGAATTGTAGTACAATACTTCCTACCATTCGGCCATTAAAATGACACCTTACCAGGCTTTGTATGGTCAAGTGCCTCCTGTGCATTTGCCTTATATGGCTGGAGAACCTGTGGTAGCATCTGTGGACAGGAGTTTACAATAAAGGGAAGCGGCCATTAGGATGCTTAGATTTTACTTACAACGTGCTCAACAAAGGATGAAGAATCAGGCTGATAAAAAGAGGACTGATCGTGAATTTTAATATTGGAGATTGGGTTTATCTCAAGTTACAACCTTATAGGCAACAAACTGTACAAGTTAGGGGCCGTCAAAAATTGACTCCTAAGTGGTTCGAGCCACTTTTAATTGTTAAAAAAGTGGGAAATATGGCTTATACGCTGCAGCTACCCGATGGTTCCAAAATGCATCATGTTTTCATGTGTCTCAATTGAAAATGCACATTGGTACGGAGGTTTATCAGCAGGAGCTTCCAGTGATTGGATCTGATGGAGTTATTAGTAAAGAACCACTACGAATTCTGGAACGAAGAATGGTCAAAAGGGGTAATAGGGCTGTGACAGAAGTGCTGGTAGAATGGACTAATTCTTTTCCTGAAGATGTTACTTGGGAAGTTTTGTATCAACTGCAATAACAATTTCCGTCATTTGATCCTTGAGCTCAAGGATCTTATGTGGCAGGTAGTTTCGTTATGAACTGTTTTAGGAATTAATAAAAAGTTGTCGTTTTGATCGAGTGATTTGTTCTTAAGCTTACACGCCTGCGCTAAGATACTGTTCGTTTCCTTAAAAAAAAAATCAAAAACAAGGAGGAAAGGAAGAATTATATTTGAATTCTTTAATGTTAGTAAATTTTTGAATTTGGCAGTTAAAATGGTGATATGAAATAGTATTAAACTACCTAGCAATTGCACGAATCGAATATAAATTGAAAATTAAAATATATCATTACGAATTTATGTTATTAAATAGTATGATAATAAACGCTAAATCTGAAGATTTTAAAAGAAACAAAATTTTATTAGTCTTTAATCAGTTGATACTATTCCATTTGTTTCTTGGCTAGGTGATCGCCACGTAAAGAGAATGAAATCACAGCACTGAATGTCGAAAATTGCTTACCAGCAAAGATCAAATGATTCAATACAACCATTAGGCATTAACAACAATATCATTCTCTGCGGTTTTACCCAAGACTACAAAGGCCTAAAAGGAAAGACTAGGCAAGCAACTCTGCCACAACCAGAAATATGCCACAGTATCTACAACTAATGCTTGTAAAAACAACCCGACTCCCTGAGGATTCAACCAGGGAATACGAGTATCAACTGACTGAAATAGACCCGGAATCGAAACATTACAGACGACCACGCAACTCTTCTCCCACCTTTCTTCTATGATTTCCAGATTTCATTGAGTGGATGAAAAAAACAGAACTGAAAATGCTCTCCATTATCTGACTGAGAACTGAGAGTGAGGAAGGCAAAACGGCTTTTCCCACTGTTGTAACATACTTTCATGGCATCAGTCGTCTGCCAGCCATTTTAACACCGAGCCTTCCCGCTTCCAAGTGTGAGCTCCAGATCATCCAATCCTACTTCATGAATCCTCTCTCCTTCCCACGGCTTTACCTGTCCTCTCTCAAACTGAAACTCTGAAACTCGCCCTTTCTCCCCGATCAAATTGTTGGGCACACTTTGTGGAGCCAAAGGTTTGACAAGATTAAATGTTGGCGATGTAGGCACTTGTGATGTAGAAGGTGCAAACTTTTGAAAGCTTATCCACTGACCAGAGTCAACTGTGGACGTATCAGATTCATCGCATTCGGGTATAGTGGCAGGGGCATGAAACTGACGATGGGTTGGACTGGCTGGAGCAGATACTGCATAAAAAGGGTAGCTAAAAGAAGCCATGGACTGTTTTGCAATGGCCTCCCAGTTGGGAATTGGCTTAGGATTTCTTGAGGTTGGCGATGATAGTGGCGGTGTCACAGGGGCACTGTTTGAGATTCTGAGAGGAGGCAGAGAAGAAGGAATGGCGCTTCGAAGGAATGGAAGAAGACTGGATGGGTTATTTGCATCAGTTCTAGTGGGACTAGGGAAGGAAGAGGAGGAAGGACTGACTTGACAGGAAGGAATTGGACTTGGAAATGCAGAAGATAATGGACTTGGATTCTGGGAAGAATATGGGGTAATTTTAGCTGAACAGCCTGGTATATCAATTGGAGGTGGCTTACATCCCTGAACAACAAATCCAATTAAAACCCCCAAAAAAATTTATCAGCATAGAATGTTCCATGATCAAGGCTCAAAAACATTATACAGCAAAAAATGGCAATGAACAGCTAGTCAAGAAAAGTTGTTCAAACTTCAAAGTCCAGTTAATAAAGTTTCAGTTCCAGCACAGATCGATAGATTTTTGTCTAATTAGCAACTGCTCTTTCCATAAACGACGATCTTTTATTTCCCCCCAATATTCCAAGCAAACAAACAGAAGCAACATCAAAATGAAATAAAGCAGATCATTTTAAAAGAATATAAATTTAAACCAGAAACCACAGCCAAAGTAAAATCAAGATGGGAACAAGATCCAACTAAATTAGAGCAAAGAAAAGAGAGCAGAGAATGAAAAACAAAAAGTTGCATCTTGTTTGAACAGATCTACCATTATGTAAAAAACGAAAAGAAGTACGAGATGGGTAAATTAGACACCATTCGATAAGTGGTGCCATCTTCTTCAACGACCCAACCAGCCTCGGCACAAAGTGCTTTGAGGACCTCATTGTTATCACAGTGCTTGGGCAAATTGAAATTTCCTTGAGCTCTAAGCCCAGTATATATCTTGGCAGCAATAGCTCGTCTCCTCCTCTCCCTTCTCCTGTTGTTCTCTCTCTCCCTCCAAGATGGCTTCCTCCTCGGCAACGGCGCCGGCGTCGACGTCGCTCCATCTGACGTCATTTCTTGATTGTACCAACAACAGCGGTGAAGGAGAAGATGTGGAGGAACGGGGTGGCGTTGGAGTGCGTTGTAGAGGATTAATAATAATGTTAAGAGGGGAAAGAAAAGATGGGATGGAAAGAACCAAGGATAGGCTCACGAGGATTACGCTTTTTCTTCTCTGGAAAAATCAATTAAAAATAAATAGACAAGGAACGATGAAAACGATAAGCAAGGAGACTCACTCTCTGCTTTTTTTTTTTGTTGTTGGGGGAGATTATACAGTGCAGGCGAGTACTGGGTTTAATCAAAGGAATATATAATTAAGAGCGTCGGATCAGGATCGATGATGATGAAACGTGGGGAAGCGGGACAGAAAAGGGTGGCGCGTGAAAGTGGAAAGCAGTGTTACGAGTGATGACAAAATAATAGTAGTAGTAAAGAAGGGGAGGGGTGGGACCATGTCGTTGGAGGGAAGGGGACCCACGTGATTCGAGAGTATCAGACAGTTCATCTGATGAAGTTTCTAAATTCAGTCGACAGGTTTTGATTCGATCAGGTCGAATTTTTAAGTGTGTTATTTGGGTCGAGTTGGGTCGGGTCAAGATTTAGGGTGAAAATTATTTTACCCGAAAAAAATATAATTTTATTTTATATATTTATGAATAATTATAATAATATCCCTTTATATATAAATTTTTTCAATTAAATCATTGTTTTTATTGAATAAAAATAATATTTTTTTATTATTTCGGGTAGATCGAATTTCTAAGTTATATATCGGGTCGAGTTCAGATCAGATCGAGTCTGGGGTGGAGACTCTCTTATTCTTGGGTCAGGTGGACCAAATATCCTACCCGACCCATGTCCATCCCTATTTCTAACACCAAGGATTTAGTCCCATTTTTTCAGAAATAATAATAACGTCTAATATCTATCCATAAGTAAATAATAAAACAGGTAAGAAAGTTCGATGAGTGCTGTTGAATATAATTGACGATAATTATTATTAATTTAATTTATAAAATTTTAAAAGATTTAACGTAAAATTATAAATTAATTAAAATTTTGAACTAAAGTAAATGAAAAGACGAGGAGTAACGTTGGGAATCTGCCTTAAACCGAAGAAGATTCATGGATCCAACAACTAAGCACATTATAAAAATGAATCTGAAACCGGGGGTGGGCATTTAAACCCGATCCGACCCAATCTGATAGGATTTTTCTTAAAAAAATTTGGGTCGGGTCGATCGGGGTTTTTTATGTGGTATTTTGGTTGGGTCGGGTCGGGTTTAGGGTGAGAAAAATCTGACCCGACCCGAAAAAATATATAATTTTATCTTATATATTTATGGATAATTACAATAATACCTCTCTATATATAATTTTTTTCAATTAAGTCATTGTTTTTATTGAATAAAAATAATTTTTTTATTATTTCGGGTCAGGTCGGGTCGGGTTTTGTATGTTATATATTCGGGTCGGTGAAAACTTGTTTTGGTCGGGTCAGATCGGGTCTCGGGTGAAGACTCTCTTGCTCTCGGTTCGGGTCGAGTAGACCAAAAACCCAACCCGACCCATGCCCATCCCTATATGAAACACACAAAAAAAAAATGTAATTTCAGCTATACCATATCACTACAAGTTTATAATATCTAATGGGCTAAAGCATCCGACATTTCAAGAAACATAGTGGTTCTTTTTCTTCAAGGCACAACACACTGATCCTTGAGTATAGGTTTTTTGTGCTGTTGGTTTTCGTTTAGATGGGCCTTTACTTGGGCTTTTAGACTATTTTTTGGCGCAAAGATGTTTCCTATTGGTATATATGTGGATAAATTACATGTTTAGTATTTGAATTGTTGCTTTTATTCCCTTTTGGTATCTAAACTTTATTTTCTTTTCAAAATCATACTTGACGTCTAGTTTATGTTTTATTTTGATAACCGCCTGTAAGAATTTAACGGTAATGTTGACGTGTCATCATAAGATAATTCCACTTCATCGTTGAAGAAAATATCGCTTCAAAAGTTATGTTAAATTTTGAAGGATAAGATACCAAAATGAAACTAAACTAAATGTTAGTTGTGGTTTGAAAAAAATTTACACAAACGAAATAAAAGTAATAATTTATGTACTGAACATATAATTAACCTTATTTTTCAATCATAAACAACGCCTGAGTTTGACGCAATTCATCTATATTATCTCTAGAAAGAAAGACCATTTATTTACAGTGCAAAATCATAAGATCTAATATAAAAATAAGTACTTAAATTATATTAAAAATTAAATTTTAAAATTTAAAGAATTTTTTATTAAAAATATATAATTAATATTTTTCGTTAAACTTTTGGGTGTGAATTATTTATAAGAAAATTACATCTTAACAAGCATATATTCTCCCCCATACCATCATTAATATTTAAAACCTAAAAAGAAGCTGCTCTGCTCAGCTTTTCCACCATTACTATTATTTTATAATGTTCTTCTTAATCACTGCTATATATATGTGTGTGTGTGTGATGGAGCTCTCACTGTAATAATGTCCGCAAAGAGGAAAACTAAACTTTAATGCTTATATCCTGTGTCTTGTAAGAAAAAGCAATGTTTTTAAAACTGGATCGAACCTTAAATCAATGAAGGTATTAGTTTATTGATTCAATCGTGATTCAATCGAACCGCTTTGAACCGGATTTTATATAAAATAAAATAAATTAGCTGACATTTATTCCCATATGTAATGGGGTAAGGAGAGGTAGGATAGTAGGTTGCCTCCAACGCCAGGTTGAGAATAACTTCCATGAGAGACCTCCAATATATGAAATGCCCTCCTAGGACTCGATCCCACAACCTCAAGGTTAAAAACTTTGCGCTCTACCAACTAAGCTGAATGATATAAAATAACATTTTTTTTAAATTTTACATAATATTCAAAGCAATATTAATATATATATAACATTTTTTTAAGTTTACAATATTAAAAGGTATAAAAATATCACAAGTCATAGCATATATAAATTAAAAACCATAAAATTAAGTGAAACAAAATGATTCAAATCAACTACAATATAATATTTAAGGTAAAATATATTAAATAATAAATATAATTATATAACTATAATAAAAAAATAAATTTGGGACTGAAAAAAATCATAACAAACGATGTCGTTTGGTTTAATTTTAAAAAAAATAATTTCACATGGCTAAGAAACATATAAGAGCATCCCAACTAACTTTTATAAATAATAGAAGTTGTTTGACATTCAAAATCATGGAGCTTTTAGTGAGCACAGAGCAAACTATTCTTTCACTTTAACCGAGCTCGAATTTCAGGCTTTAATCGAGCTTTTAAAATATTTTTGAGTTCGAGCATTTTCGAGTTCGAGTTTCAATATTATATTTCGAGTTCGAGTTGAATTTGATAATTTTTAGCTCGTGAGTTTTTGAGTCGAGTTGAACTTACTTTTAAAGTTTTCGAGTTCGAGTCGAGCTCAACAATACTTGAGTTCGACTCGCTCGTTTAACAAACGACGTCGTTTGATTTAATTTTTTTTAAAGAAAAAAACAGAACCGGCAGTTCACACCGATTTTGTCGGTTTTCAGCCGATTCACTCTGATTTTACCGGTTTTCAGCCTGTTCATTACAAAATTAATTTTAGGAGTTAACCGGACCGAACATGCTACCAATTCACGGTTCAACCGGTTGAACCGATCAATCTGATCCGATTTTGATAACCATAAGAAAAAGGCCCACACCATGGTCGAATATGGAGTGAGTTGAAAGCATTTTTCCATTCCCAGTAATAAATAAAAATAAATCCCAGACTTGTCTGGATTTGAACCACCTTTCGTCGTTCAAGGTTTTGTAATAGTAAAAATGCAACGGCAATGACAAGACACTAGTAGGCAAGAACGACAAGGACATTAAATTCTTCGATTAAAGCACAGTTTTGGAAGAGCAATAAATAAGCAGTCCACCCAAAACCAACAATTATTTGACCTACAGCAATGTGCATGGTAAGGAGCAAAAATGATATAATCAAACGAGCCTTCTTTTCGAGATGGATGCCATTTGGGATAGTGGATTTTTTTATGGGAAATGATACAAATATGGAGAAGGAGATGAAAATTTAGTCCGACAGCCACCAACATTGACATGAAAATTCCATATAACATAAGAAGTTATAATGTCTAAAATTAAGTAATACGTGTTATGTTTAAATATAAATATAATACGTATGATTTAACAAATTTTTTAATGTTAAATACTTAAAATTATAACAAATAATATATTAGACATATTTTTAATAATAATTTTAAATATAATTTAAGTATTTGTTTTTATATTAGGCAAAAAAAAATTATTATGTTTATCAAACACTTCCATCTGTTGATGTTTTATATTTATAAGTATATTTTCATTTCCTCTGTTTCCTCTCTTGTATCAGTTCACTGTGACTCTTTCTCATCTCTCTTCATGTCAGTACACAACAGAGAAAATTCAAGAAATTTATAAAATTTGTGTTATTTAGCAGTGTGAATTCACTGTTTGATAACAACCCATTTTCCATTTAGGAACAAATGGGAAGTTATTAATCCCATGTATTTCTATCCTTCTTTTATTTGTGTTTCTTCGTATTGAAAGAAGCTGTGCAGAAATTGGAAATTTCTGGATTGGATTTTGGCGTTGAAACGTGGACCAAAAATGTAGTTTTTCTGATTGTTAAGCCTACTGGAGGATTGAGAAAGATTGTATAGAAGACTTGGTGTTTACTGTTTGAACAATAATGGAGCTCAGAATCCGTTTTGGTTCAAGAACTATAAAGAGATTTGATTTTAAGCTTCGGTTTTCCGCCATTATATACAAGGTAAACGTTCGATTTCACTCTTAATTTTTTATATAAAAAAGCTCATGTAAAAAATGTTGCAAAACTGGTGTTATGTATATAAAAGGAAAAATTGCTTGTTTGTTTATTTTTTATATTAAGCATTTGTAGTTAATTATACTGGGAAAGTACTTTCCTTTTTTGTTGTTGTTTCCTTTTCTGGAAGCCGTTCACTAAGGGTTGCTTGTTTGACAAAAATGTAAGCTTTTAGTTCAAAGAGCTATTGAAATTTTGAAAAGTAGCTGCGACTCATACATTTTCTGCTTTTGTAATTCCCCCGATTTATTACTTTTGAATAAATTTTTGGGGTCAAAGAAGCATCAAGTACTTGAATTGGAGCTCGTGATCTGCAAAAAAGTTTAATCTTTGAGCTGGTATTAGCCATTCTTAGCTTTGTTTTATTAGATCCGTTGTTGCATAGAGTTCTTTGTCTTCTGATTTTGGGTTTCTTGTTTCTGCCCTTCTCTTTTAAAAACAAGTTTTTCTGGTTTCCACTGCAGATTTTATTGTTAGTCTTATGGTTTGGA
This sequence comes from Hibiscus syriacus, assembly GCF_006381635.1. Taxonomy (NCBI): domain Eukaryota; kingdom Viridiplantae; phylum Streptophyta; class Magnoliopsida; order Malvales; family Malvaceae; genus Hibiscus; species Hibiscus syriacus. Next base: position 542,730 of record NW_024062565.1, on the reverse strand, counting down.
GCTAGTACTGCAAAATTTATGGAGCAACATCCGCAATGGGAAGTCCAAGAAAGAAGTAGTGATAATATTGTCTCACACTCATGTATTCATGACCAGATAATTGAGCAGAGGGCGCGACCAGGTCGTAACATTTATTCGGTTACCCCTCAAGTTTATGAGCATTCTGATATCCCAAATCACGTTCATCCCAATGGAAGGTCGCTTCTCTGGATTCCTGATTTACTTGGGCATACAAAGGATGCTAAGAAACCTATAAGAATATATTTGAATTACGATGCCGTTGGCCACTCACAGGACAGAGATTGTCAAAAAGTTGGTGACATTGTGAAGGTGGGTGGTTTTGTTTCCTTGTAAACCCTGTAGCGTTGATCACCTGGTCATGATTGTGAATCTAATGTTGGTACTTGGTGCTTGATTTTTTGTGTTGTTCTGTTGCTTTGGTTTTTATTTTACCAGGTTGGGGAGCCTCCTGTGAGTTCTCCTCCTGGATCACCCTCCTGCAATCCTCACGTTGGTCCTCCAGTTTATGGTGACTGTTGGTATAATTGCACCTTGGATGATATATCTTGGGAGGACAAAAGTCATCGCCTTCGCAAGGTTTTACTTTATATAATTTACAATTATATTTTCTTTTTCTTTGAGTTATGATTAATCAAATGCTAACTTTTGAAAGAAATTTAATGAAGGCTCTAGGGCAAACGGCTGACTGGTTCAAGAGAGCCTTGACTGTAGAGTCTGTGAAAGGGAATTTGAGATTGAGTGGATATTCTGCATGCGGACAAGATGGAGGTGTGCAACTTCCACGCGAATATATTGAAGGTATCTCTTTGCAATTCCATGAGTGTGGTCTTTAAAGAGTATTTTTCCTGTTAGGTTCATTCTTTTATATTTGAACTAAGAGTATTTTCCTGTAAGGTTCATTCTTTTGTTTATGTTAATCTTTAACTTTTCCTGCAGAGGGTGTTGTTGATGCAGACTTGGTTCTGCTTGTGACTACAAGACCCACCACTGGCAACACTTTAGCATGGGCAGTAGCATGTGAGCGTGACCAATGGGGACGTGCAATTGCTGGTAATTTCTTGTTTTTCCATCTTGTAAGTGTGGAATATGTGGCTACTGTCTGCACTAGAAATCTAAAATCTGAAGTAACGGGGAACATATGTTTCGTAGGACACGTGAACGTTGCTCCTCGGCATTTAACAGCTGAAGCAGAGACTTTACTTTCAGCTACTCTTATCCACGAGGTTTGATGATTTTACATCCATGTTAATTTCGTAAGATTAGAAGAAAATTCCATATCCTATGCACCCTCTTTATTTTAATCCAGGTTATGCATGTTCTTGGCTTTGACCCGCATGCTTTTTCCCACTTTAGAGATGGGAGAAAACGGAGGCGCAGTAAGGTAATTGCATGGCATTTACAATTAATATCCCCTTGATGCACTATTGTGATAAACTTTTTGAAGTCAAAGCTCAAACCCTCAAATCTTGTGTTGCCTTTGAAATTGGAGTTCATTTGAACTTTTAGTACTTTGTATTTGTACAAAAGCTTTTGAGACTTTGTTTCTTATGTCTTGCTATCAATATACAAAACATTTTTTTTACAATCTAAGCATTTCATGCACACAATTTAGAACCTCACTATAACATGGTTCACTCCTCTTTGTGTGGGTTTTGCAGGTTACAGAACAGATCATGGATGAAAAGCTTGGGAGGATGGTAACTCGTGTGGTGCTTCCACGTGTTGTCATGCATTCACGAAATCATTATGGGGTATTGTAAACTTCTATTTTGCTGCTTTTTGTGGCTTTAGATTACTGAAAAACAGAATAAGAAAATCAAACAAATAGTTGATAGTTCAATCAACAGGCATTTTCAGAAACTTTTACGGGCTTAGAGCTAGAAGATGGGGGAGGACGCGGCACATCAGGTATTGACTTCTGTCCCTATTACTTTTGTCTCTCTCCACTCTATTGAGGTGTTGATTGTATAGTCATGGAAACTATCTAAAAACTAGTGTACGCTGCATTCTATGATTCTCAATAAAAGATGCACCAGTATAACAATTTGGTCCTTAATGTTTGAGTGTTGATTTGGCTGCAGGATCTCATTGGGAAAAGAGGCTTTTGATGAATGAGATAATGACGGGATCTGTGGATCCAAGATCAGTAGTTTCAAAAATGACTTTGGCTTTGTTGGAGGATAGTGGATGGTATCAAGCTAACTATAGCATGGCGGATCGCCTTGATTGGGGTCGCAATCAAGGAACCGATTTTGTTACTTCTCCTTGCAATCTCTGGAAGGGGGCTTATCGTTGCAACACAACCAATTTTTCTGGTTGTACATATAACAGGGAAGCAGAGGGTTACTGCCCTATAGTAACTTATAGTGGGGAGCTACCTAAATGGGCACGGTATTTTCCTCAGGCTAACAAGGGTATTTTTCTCATTTGGTTCTTCTTATCCGTCTATTTTATGTTTTGAGACCATCTGATTTATTTTTATGACCGATACACTCTAGTAATTATTTGTGACGATTGAAGAAGCAATGCATTGACATATGGAATTTCGAATAAGTTCCACATGAAGCAAAGTTATTTTCACTTTTGGTTTATATCCAGTTGTACTTAAAAGTTACAGGGGGATATGGGTGCGGAAATTTATACAAGGATTGTATAAATTTATACTCAAGTGCTTCATGCAACTTTTGAGTATGATAGGGAATGGAATGGTTGCAACTTTCAAGATACGAGCATATAATGCTATCATTTTAATACTTATCAACATCATTGAATTTTTAATTTGATCCTTTTATGGTGTATGAACTTCTATTATTGACCCTTGCAGGTGGTCAGTCTTTGCTGGCTGATTATTGTACATACTTTGTGGCTTACTCTGATGGATCTTGTACAGACACTAACAGCGCAAGAGCCCCTGACAGAATGTTAGGTGAAGTGAGAGGGAGTAACTCCAGGTGAGTTTTGATCTTAAAAATTTCAGTGGAACACAGTTTAAACTTTTATTCTTACCCAAGACACTGTTTGACCTTGTGAGACAATAGCCTATGGATTTTCTTTTGTGATGAATAGGTGCATGGCTTCTTCATTAGTGCGTACTGGTTTTGTACGGGGTTCTATGACCCAAGGAAATGGTTGTTATCAGCACAGATGTGTAAATATCTCTTTAGAGGTATGAAATGGTGTTTGTAAAGCCAAGTTTTGATAAAAGCAGCCTTGTAGCTTGAGAGTTATAATCATTGTGGGATGTCATATCTTTTCAAATTTAGTTCTTTGGCAAATGTTGATTTTCTACAATGTCCAAATTACAATATATCTTTTTGAATCATGGCCTGGCTGATTGAAGTTTATTCAATCTGGCAAAAAAGCACTAGCTCATTGAACTTTAAACTCTTTCCACCCTGCAGTTTATCACTAATTTTGTTAATAATTTGTTATTTCTAGGTTGCTGTGGATGGTACTTGGAATGTATGTCCAGAAGCTGGTGGGCCAGTTCAGTTCCCTGGATTTAATGGTAGTTTTCACCTGCTGAATTTTTTTTTATTCAAGACGATCCAATCCATATACGTTGTTGTTTCATATGCAGGAGAACTGATTTGTCCTGCTTACCATGAACTCTGTAGCACTCCCCCTGTTTCTGTGTCAGGGCAATGTGTCAATTCTTGTAATCTCAACGGTGACTGCGTCAATGGAAAATGTCATTGCTTTCTTGGATTCCGCGGTCATGATTGTAGTAAAAGTGAGCTCAAAGATATTTCTTTATTCCATTATTTAGCTTTGTGCAAGACAAAAGTCCGTATATGAAGTCTCTTCTGAACTAATTCTTTTCAATAAACTGATGTTATTTTCCTTTTTCCTCTCGTCTAATAAATTCAAGGGTCTTGCCCTAACGACTGCAATGGGAGTGGAAAGTGCCTATCAAATGGGGTTTGTGAATGCGAAAATGGTCATACCGGTATTGACTGCTCAACAGGTAGGGTAGTTATTTAATAGAGTTGGAAAATATTCTTACTGTTGCCGGATAGTATTATCCTATACTTTTGATGGTTTTTATGTAGGTTTCTGTGTTTGTGGGGGAAACTTTGAGCTTGTTGAATCTTTGCATGGATCCCTTGTAAAGTTCCTTTACCTGCATAATTAAGCATGCGTATAAAAGATGCTCTCTTTTTTTCTTTGAAGAAAGATGAAACTTAAAGTGTTGAGTGCTGCTTCAATATTCTAATGCATTTATAGGCACATCTAAGGTTTCAGTATTGGAAATTATTTCATGCATACACAAGGGGACAAATATAGTCGATTCAATATTTCTTTTCCTTACCAATTTGGAATTATATGCAGCTGCCTGCGATGAACAATGCAGCCTTCATGGTGGGGTCTGTGACAATGGAGTTTGCGAGTTTCGCTGCTCTGACTATGCAGGCTACACATGCCAGAATAGCTCCACTCTCCTCCCAAGTCTTTCAGTATGCAAAAATGTGTTGGAGAGGGAGTTGTCGGGGCAACACTGTGCACCCAGTGAGGCAAGTATCTTACAGCAGCTAGAAGAAGTAGTTTTCATGCCCAATTACCACCGTCTGTTCCCTGGCGGTGCTCGAAAGTTATTTAATGATCTCTTTGGGATCGGCTACTGTGATGCAGCTGCGAAGAAACTAGCCTGCTGGGTAAATTTACTCATCCTCGCTCTCAGTGCCTATTATCTCCATCGATAGTCAGTCGCAAGAGCTTGACTCTAAAAATGGTTTCTCCTTGTGACACCAGATTTCAATCCAAAAATGCGATAATGATGGGGACAATAGACTACGGGTATGCCATTCAGCATGCGAGTCATATAATTTAGCATGTGGAGCATCATTAGACTGCTCAGACCAAACTCTATTTAGTATTGAGGAAGAAGGTGAGGGCCAATGCACCGGCTCCGGTGAGTTGAAGCTTTCGTGGCTTCATCGCTTGCGAACTAGTATATTTTCAAGCAATACATCTTTGAAGGATATATCTAATTATCTATAGGATACAGGCGGTCATAATCCCCCCCCTTTTTTCCTTTAACCCAAATCCCCTCTTCTTGTTCTAATTCTGGCTTGTAATTTTTCTAGGATTCTAGTACAGGAAAGGTGGCACATCATACTGTGTCCCAAGTGTAAGAGTTTGTTTTTGTTTTTGAAAACGAAAGCCCACATGTAGACAACCGGGTGTGTATTGCTCAGTATTTTGAAAACCGGATCGGACCGGTCAGTTCAACCGGTTCAACAAGGAATTGCTGGCTAGTCCGGTTCATTCTATATCGGTTAAACCGTTACTAGTGAACCGGAAGGAACCGTTGAACCGGTTCTGTTTTTTTTTTCTAAAACAAATTAAATCAAATGACGTCGTTTGTTAAAAGAGTCGAGTCGAACTCGAAAACTTTAAAAGTAAACTCAACTCGACTCAAAAACTCACGAGGTAAAAATTATCAAGTTCAACTCGAACTTAAATAATATTGAAACTTGAACTCAAAAAGGCTCGAACTCAAAAAAAAATTTAGAAGGTCGATTGAAGCTTGAAATTTGAGCTCGATTGAAGCAAAAGAATAGTTCGCTCTGTGCTCACCAAAAGGCTCTATGATTTTGAATGTTAAATTACCTCTATTATTTATAGAAATCAGTTGGGATGTTCTTTTATGTTTCTTAGTCATGTGATTGTTTTGTTTTCATATTTTTACTCTTTAGACTTTTGTGATGTTCTTCTATGTTTCTTAGCCATGTGAGATTTTTTTTTAAAAAATTAAACCAAACGACATCGTTTGTTATGATTTTTTTTAGTCCTAAATTTATTTTTTGATTATAGTTATATAATTATATTTATTATTTAATATGTTTTACCTTAAATATTATGTTGTAGTTGATTTGAATCATTTTGTTTCACTTGTTTTTATGATTTTTAATTTGTATATATTATAACTTGCTTTGAATATGATTTGTGGTATAAAAATATATTTTTTATTAAATATTTTTTATATTTTTATTTAATTTTTTAAATAATTAATTAATTATATTGTCGTTCGGTTCTTTCGACCAGTTTGATCGATTCGATCGGTTGACGGTCGGTTCGAAAAGGTTTTCTACTCTTGTTTGTGCTAAACTTTCTCTTATCAGATGGTTAATGATGAATTGATCTAGGAAATTTAGGTAATATTTCTCCTGTGGGTAATGAATTTAATCAAAATTGGAAAGAAAAGGTTTAGTAGTAATCCTTAAAGAAAATGCTTTCAATATGTGTGTGTGTTTTTTACCAAAAAGAGCGTCTGAACTTTTATTGAAATAAAGTGAAAGAAACACAACGTGGCAATAAGGAAAATACAAACAAGGCATCTGTCTTAAGAAACAAAAAGACATGCAAAAAGAGAAATAGCTCAGACTGTTCATCTTCCTCGATCTAAACAGCTGGAAACGGTGAACGAGCAAATCGACGAAAGGAAAGGGCATTCTCAGCAGAAAACAAAGCCCTTAAACAGGAGGTAAAATACGCTCCACTACGGGGGATCGATCAGGCGCCGGTCATCAGCAGCAGCAAGAGAAACGTCTCCTGGGGCATCCTTTATCCAGTATCTGTCCTCCTTGATCCGCATGCCTTCTCGACATAGTGCATGCGCGGCCAGATTGCAATTTCTCGGCACAAAGTTGAAAGTGCAGAACTGAAAATGGCTTGCCATAGCTCTCGCATCAGAGGTAAATGGGCGGATGACAGAGAAATCCTCAGAAGGTGAGTTTATTTTTTGAATCACGGCCCTGGAATCCCCTTCTAGCTCAATTTTGTTTAAACCCATATCGAGAGCGAAACCTAAGCCTTGAATCACTGCCAAGGCTTCCGCCGCAAAACTGCTATGGACATTCTCGTTGTGGCGAAAATCAGAGCCCAAGATTAATCCAGCACTGTCGCGGGCAATGAAAATTGCTAGGATGAAAATGGACGAGTATTTGTAGGGGTGGGCATGGAACCGAACTCAACAGTTCCAGTCGGGTTTGAGTTTAAGGGGAAAAATATCCGATTCGACCCGAAAAAAATATATACTTTTACTTTATATATTTAGGAATAATTACAATAATACCTTTATATATATATATATATATTTCAATTAAGTCACTTTTTATTAAATAAAAATAATATTTTTTTTATTATTTCGGGTCGGGTCGGGTTAAATTTTTAAGTTATATATCGGGTCGAGTTCAGGTTGGGTGGAATCTTGTTTTGGTCGGGTCGGATCTCGGGTGGAGAATTCCTTATTCTCGGGTAGGGTTGGGTGAACCAAAAATCCGATCCAACCCGACTCATGATCATCCTTAAGTATTTGGTAAGATAATTTTGGGTTTGGTTCACCTTAAAAATATAAAAACAAGGGGAAGATTTTCAGCTGAAATAAAATAGATAAATTACACTTTAGGTCCTTATACTTTTAAGCCCATATGAATATGACTTACATAAGTCTTTTGGGCTCAACACAACCCAAATCCACTTAGCCTTGGTCTAAGATATTTTTAATAATTATTTTAGGCTCTAAAATGGGTCTTGAATTGACCTAAACTACTAACGCTATAACTCTCCAAATTCTGAGTTAGTAGTTCGGGTTAACTCGAGACCCAAATTTGAGCCCAAAAGACTTTATAAATCAGTTGGACCAAATTTAATGTTAGCGGGCTTGGGTAGGCCCAAATGATTGGGTGATAGGTGATTAGTGTTTTATGTAAGAGAAAGTAGATGGGATAATGCAATTTTCCCTTATTATTTTAAATCTACAAACTCTCCCATTTTTATATCATGTTTACATGAACCACTCCCACCATTTTCCAACCAAACACTCATATATTCTTCTTCATCATTTCCTCTTTTCTTTTTCCTTTCTTAATAGCAAAGTTTTAAAGATTCAAGTTTAGTTTGTTGTAGCCAAGGTGATAATTTTTCTCTCTATCCTTCAAGCTTTGTTTCAAGCTCCGTTTTGTGAGTTTTAGATTTTGTTTTCAAAATGATTTTTTCTTAAAGTTAAGGTAAATCCTAGTTGATTCAAGAGGTGTTTTAGCAGCCAAGGTAATAAAGTAACACACTTATAGCTTTCTCATATCAAGTGTAGATCAAGGAAAATTAAGATGTGTTAGAAAGTTAAATTTAAAGCATGTTTAGCAATTTTCATGGTAGATTGTTCTTTTGATGTTATAAGCATGTTAATAAGCCTCTATTATGACCCTTGTTGATCAAATAAAACTTTAAGCATGTTTGGGAACCTCACTAAGGTATTTGGGGATTGAAAAATATAGTTTTTCGTACTTGTTTTATGATTTCTTGAGTTTCTAGGCAGGAAAATCGAAACTTTGGGTCATACTTTCGAAATTCCCAGAAAGTTTCAAAACTGGGCAGAACAGAATGTTTAAAAGTATCGATACTTATATAAAGTATTGAAACTTTTACATAAGTATCGATACTCTTGGTCTAGTATCGATACTTTCAGTTTGTTTTGGTCAAAACGTTACCCGAGAGGCCCTAGACCCATAATATGACCACAAATGGGATCAAATAGATGTAAAACAGATATAGAAGGTGTTTAAAGTTGGGTTAAAATGGATGAAATAGTTATAGGGGTATCGATATCTTAGGAAGGGTATCGATACTGCAGAGGGAATATTGACACTATAAGGCCAATATCGATACCAAGGGTATGGTTTGAGCTTTAAAACACAAGTAAGTGTAGAGGCAAGCCATGGTATCGATACTATAAGGCTAGTATTGATACCAAGGTTGAGAAATAGGCTTTAAGTCAAGAGAAAGTATAGAGGTAAGTGAGGTTTCCAAAAGTTTATAATTTCTCTCAAATAAGACTACAGGTGAGAACATTTATTAATGTTTAATTCAAATGTAGATACGAGAATAAAGTAGGGTGAAATAAGACTAGCTTTGTTTGAATGCTAGGGAAAACGACTAGGACACCCGAGTTCATTTAGAAAAGATAACAGAGTCGAAAGTATAGATTCGGTCAGGATATCCTTATGTAGGGTCGAGGCCCTTCTGACTAACTATGTTTGTCGGGGCCTTAACACTTTTTAGAAGAAAGGGCAGGTTAGGCGGGGGTATGGTTTTCGATGCAGAGACTTTCGGGGGGCCATATCTAGGGTAGACTAGAGGGGTGTGTGAGCTCCGAGATGCATAACCCTTAGCCACACCATGATGTATACCATAGCTTAGAGAGTGAGAATTCGAGAATACTCACTAAAGTAGTTTTAAAGCAGACTAGCTTGGGCACAAGGTCCAACACTCAAGAAGTGGGCTAGTAGAACAGAACAGAATAAACATTAGAACAGATAGCAATAGACGTTATACCAGTAGACTTGATAGTTTGAGCTTTTCAGTGATGCAGTTAGTATGTTTTATCCGTTAGTGTGGCATTGAGCTAACGGATGTTTCCGTGGGCAGGTTAGTAGATCAAGCAGTTGGGAAGCAGTATATAGACCAAGGTCCAGACCAGTCCTGTGCATATCAGATGTAACGTCTCAGCGTTTTTATTGGGCTTGTATATTTGTAAACATTATTGTTCAGTTGAGTCGTATATTCAGTAATGTTGGTCTGTAATATTTTTGAAGTGTAAATATTTTATTTTGGAGCTAATCAGTGAAAAGATTTTTATTATATTCAGTTTATTTTATGGTCATTTTAAAGCAGGAGAAAGTAAGTTTAAAGTTTGTTAGCCATTTCGGTGGTTTCGTGTGGCATCCTACACCGGTCGACTGTGTGGTGTACTGGTCTAAGGTGTTACAAACCCGGGTTTCGGGCATTACACTATCCATATCAACCTCGTGATAAAAACAAAATAAGAACCTTCATTCACCAATATCAGAGATGGCTACTTCCCCCAAAGGGCGCCAAACACTTGCCAATGTTTTATGCATTGACTGAAAGTGAATGACACTTGTAGTGAGAAAAATGCCCACAAAACAGTTTGTAAAGGATAGACTTGAAGCCTGGGTTGGGGAGTTGTCTCAGAAAAGGCGGAATAAAATACGGCATTACCGGAAACATAATAAGATACTTAACAAATTTGGTTTAGCGCTACCAGAAACATTGAGTAATAATAATGTTGTAGGTGGAAATCATGAAGAAATATTAAAAAAATTGGTAACCAACAAACTTAGCTTGTCGGTAGATATCAATACCTTGCAAATAAGTATCGATACATAACAATATAAAAAGGTTGAAGTTTGACGAAATCAGTTTCAATTTGACAAAACCGGTAGAAATACCTGAATTATTGAAATTTGTATCGATACTTTTCTAAGCATATGCACCAAATTATCGGTTATTTTGGAATTTTAAAAAATTTCAATAATAGCGCCTAAAAAGTATCGATACTTTATAGATTTATTACTTAAAAACTTTGAAATATTTTTTAATTTTGAAAATTATTTATTTTCATATATTTTTTAAAAAAATATAAAATTTTAAAATTTTAGAATTGTTACTTAAAAACGTTGAAAATATTAAAATGAAATTTTATTTCTAATTGAGGGGCTAAATAAGATATTTTCATTAATTTAATATATTATGTAACCCCTTAATAACATTTAACGATTGTTATTAATTTACTTTTAACAAAGTTTAAGGTTTAATGTCTATTTTGTAGCTTTGAAAAATCAATGCTAAATAAAATCAATTTAAAAAAAGTTGTGACTATTTATGAATTTTTACCTTATTTCATATTAGTGGTGCATTTCAATGAATGTCACTCATTGCACACTTATTCATAATAATGTTAAACAATAAAGTAAAGGACGAGTATAGAGTATGTCACATATCGATATTCACTACTAATGATAGACATTGATTTGCACCGTTAATTTAAAATAGGATAAAATTTATAAATGTTCATTACATTTCTCTAAATTGATTATATTGGCCATTACATTTTTAAAAGTTACAAATTAGACATTAAACTTTAAATTTTATTAAAAAATGCACATCGTCGTTAAATATTATTAAGAGGGTGGCGTAGCATGAAAAAATTAATAAGAAATATCTTATTTTCTACCTTAATTATAACTAAAATTTCATTGTTGATATTTTCCCAATATTTTTAAGTAGGAAGATTCACAATTTTCTAAAAATATATGAAAACAATTTATTTTTAAAATTAAAAAAATTGTATTTTCGTGAATTTTTTATTTATCAAATTATTTTATAATTGATTTTTTTAATTGTTGTTGTATTTGTCAAATTAAAAAATTATAATTTTCGAGATCTAAAAATTTATTTTTTCGGACAATAAAATTATTTAATTAAGCGATGTGACTAAAACATTCAATTTTTGTTTAAAATTTTAAACATAACTTAAAAATAATGCATCCAAAAAACATTATAGTATCACATTGAAAAGAATAATATATCCAAACTTAAACAAAATAATTGAAATAATCCGTAAGTTTTAATAACATATGAAGTAGTTTATAAGGTATAAATTCAATATTTATAATATAAAACTAAAAAATAATATTTAATTTAATTTTTTATATTTCATTTTTAATTGAACGAACTTAATAAAAAAGGTGGTTTCATATTCATACACAATAATGGCTTTCCCACCAAACAAACTAAGTAACTAACCACAATCTTTATATCTCACACAAACTCTCAAGTAAAGGACCAAACCATTCATTTCAATATTTATAACTTTCAAACCTTACAATCCAATCAAGTTTAAGCAAGCAATACCAAATTAAACCATAGGTCATGTTCATGACTCGGTTGGACAAACCATGGGTCATGTTCACGACTCGGTTGGACAAAATGTGATCACATAATCCGACCCGATACAGGTCATGGTACTGGTGGCATCATCGTATGCATAACTGTAAGCCGTGGGACAGGCATTCTTGAACAACTGCGAGTACTTGGTGGGTGAGCATGTGTGAGGCGTAGCATGGTCATTGGTGCAGCAATATTCTGGCGTGTTGAAGGCCGCACAGGCGCTTTTACAAGCGACAACGGAACCTGAATCCAACATCTGTAACTCGGCAGGGCAATCTATGTTGAGATCCTTGACACAACCTGCGTGTTGACAACTACCTGCGCCACCAACTGCCTTGATTGCTAAGCCAAGGTTGTAACCATCCACCAGACTGACGTCATAAAAGTCCTTATTATCGCTTCCATTAAGAGTGAACTCCACCAGGGAAACGGGCGGCTCACCACCACCTGTGCACTTTAAGCCACCAGCGCAGTTTCCGGTTACACATTTACCAGCGCCAGAGTTGTCAAAATTGCAGCCCGTTCGACCCCAAAAGCGACCGGACCAACCGGGTGGAGCCTGGAGTTGGGATGATGAACCAGGTACCAATGCAAAACCACCTTCACCAAGAGCAGGTCCGTTTCCCGTCAGAGAACCCGGCCATACGGTGAATTTACAACGATTTTCTACTGTAAAAAGAGTAGCTGAAGAAAACATCATCCCTGAAACCGTCGTTACAAGCAAAGTCGAGCAGATGTTATTTCTAAGTACTAGATTTTCAATGGAAAAGATAAAGCCTTTTGTTACACAAAACAAACAAACAAGGAAGAGCTAAGAAAAATGTAGTAATGCTAATAAAGAGAATATATTTACCAAACGAGAAGAGATTCAGCAGAAAAAGAAAATAAACCCCAGAGGAAATCGCCATTGTTGCTTTTCGAGGAAGGGGAGATTGAGCAAAATGGGAAGAGGACTTGGAGTGATTTGATTGTAGAGGAATTGGGATGATGTAAGAACCTACATACAGCGTTATCGTATTTATATTAGGCCGGCTCGATTCCACTACCCCCATCAAATTTGGTCACAAAAGATATAAAATGTGTCCTATCTTTACGTGAACAAAATTGGAAAAAAAATTACCAATATTATTCCCGCCCACGGGGCCAACATCAGAGCAACCTGAACAAGCCCACTTAACCACCACCACCACACTTCCCACCACTATTTCCCCCATAACCTCTCTTAATTAATCCATAATCACCCTCTCTAAACTCTATTTAACTCAATTGATCATACTTTCAGAAATTTTTTCCTTTTTTGTTTCCATGTTTTCGGCCATGGTACTGTATTGTTTGCACTCATATCTGGACTTGAATCACCACCTATGCCAGGTAACACTTCATCATTTTCCATTTTCAGTTTGGAAAAACAACTTTGTTTTCTTACCACTTACCTTCAAACCAAGCATGACAAATTTCCCAGCGGGTTTGATGTCTTGCATATTTTCACAGCTGAACAAAGCTCGTCTGACCTAGGGTGAATTGATAGTTAACAAACCCAATCAAAGTAAAAAAAACAACAGAATCCAAACTCCTGCAGACATTGCCATGTTTGTTTTTGACAAGGAGACAGCAGAAGCTATCTCCCTTAACCATAACCTCTTTTAACATTATAATTCTAACCCTGACCACAAATTTTTGCTGAGACAGAGAACAAGTGATGCAATAATGGCGTAGGATGGGAACAGGGGGAAACCTAACACATGCAAAACAAAGGCTCCCAACAACCGTTCAAGTGTTTCATTTGGGCAGACTCGATGACGATAACTCAGTACCCTACTTCTTAATCACCTTTAAGAAATTTTAATATTCTATCTAAAATCTAACCCTACAAGGACCCCTGCTGCAGAGTTAAGCCATATAAAGGTTCATAACAGACTGGTTTCATTACTACATGATTTGGCTGTACTTCATCAACGCTTATTCTACTTCATGTATTAATTCTATTCAAGATGCTTATTGGATATGTATCGGTTTCATGTTTAACATGTGGTTCTGAAATGGCTGCATTCGAGCAGCCTCATGGTTTGATCTGATCCACTAGTTTCAAGATTTTTATAAAAGCTTTAAGCGAATGGGTTGCTCGGCCTACAGTTGGGACCTGGTGAACATGCACAGATATGAAAGCTTTCGTTCTCTCGTCTTGTCAACTACTTTTTTAAATGTCCTTGTACCATAAAAATCCAATGTTATTTGATTTTCATTATATTTATCTATAGCTCATTTAATCCGTAAATTCTTTTTTTACTTTATCCGTGGGGAAAATCCATGAAAAATATAATGTCACGAATTTCACACAGACAAAAAACGTGTAAGAAGTTAAGAAAGCCTTGATCAATATAGGGTAGGGCAGGTGTGGAATCTGGATTATGTTTTCCATTTTCCTATGCCCTAGCATTAACTGACCATCATTGTCGCTGTGTGATATAGTATCGAGCAGTTTCTGTGCTAGCTGTTGCGGTTGAAATGGATAAGCTTGGCCTAAGATTACCGATGCTTCATATTGGGACACCTACAAATTAAATCAGGGTACGCAGAGTTTCAACTCTGAATAATTTTCATTTATTCTAGAGGGGTTCAAGTTTTGACCCATCGTTCGTCTTGTACAGAACTGAAACGTGGAAGAGAGACCGTACGTCTATTATTACTTTGGAATGACTTTTGATGGGGGGGAACAGATATATGATTGAAGCATGTGCATGGCAGCTCATTTAGGCCGACTTTCATGACCACTCTGATTTGAGACATTGTCGGTGACTGGAATATGCTTTCAGCGTTAAAAGAAATATTAAGGGTACCCTTTTGAGAGTTGATGGAAAAAGATGTAGGACCATAGTGGGTGCCCTTTTGAATATATATATAGTTTGAAGACATTATAATTATACAAAACAAAATCTAGAACCAATGTGAACTCAAAAATTCTTGGTTAGGCCCACCCTTAAAGGTTCCTCTTCGGTAACCTTATTCTCACCATTTGCAGCTGTCTCCTCCCCCTTTTAAAATCCTCTCCAAAAGACCAATTGGCCAACAACCTTTTCACTAATGAGTAAATCACCGGTCTTTGAGTTTCTCCTCCTATTGCTCATTGCCTTAGCCGCTAAACCCACCGTCGCTACACCGACACCCCAACAATTCAAGGAAGCCCCGCAGTTCTATAATTCTCCGGATTGTCCGGTAATTGTTGATGAAGATGGATCGGATGGCGAGGATTCCGTTTTGTGCTCGGATCAAGCGGTTCATGTGGCAATGACCCTTGACACATCTTACATCAGGGGATCCATGGCGGCTATTCTCTCGGTACTTCAACACTCCTCTTGTCCTCAGAACATTGCCTTCCATTTCGTAGCCTCCGCCACTTCCAACGCGTCGCTTTTACGCGCCACCATCTCCTCCTCCTTCCCTTACCTCAACTTCCGAGTCTACTATTTCGACAACTCGTCTGTTTCGCGTCTCATTTCGACCTCCATCCGCTCTGCTCTGGATTGCCCTTTGAACTACGCTCGAAGCTACTTAGCCAATCTCCTTCCTTTATGCGTCCGCCGAGTCGTGTATCTTGACTCAGACCTGGTTCTCGTCGATGACATAGCTAAACTCGCCGCAACCCCACTCGGAGACGACTCAGTCTTGGCTGCACCTGAGCATTGCAATGCAAACTTCACGGCCTACTTTACTCCAACGTTTTGGTCAAACCCCTTCTTTATCCTTGACTTTCGCTAACCGTAAACCCTGTTACTTCAACACTGGAGTTATGGTAATCGACCTTGATCGATGGAGAGACGGAGATTACACGACGAAGATTGAAGAATGGATGGAGCTTCAAAAAAGAATGAGGATTTACGAATTGGGTTCTTTGCCACCTTTTTTATTAGTTTTCGCCGGAAATATAGTGCCGGTTGATCACAGATGGAACCAGCATGGCCTCGGGGGCGATAATTATAGAGGTTTGTGCAGAGATTTGCATCCAGGTCCGGTTAGTCTTTTACATTGGAGTGGAAAAGGGAAACCATGGGCGAGGCTTGATGCTAATAGGCCATGCCCTCTGGACGCTTTATGGGCACCTTATGATCTCCTGCAATCACCATTTGCTTTGGATTCTTGATTGAATTTGAAACAAATGGGAAACGCTTGTTAATTTGCTGCTGGATTTCAATTGGTTTAACTATACCAACTTTTCTGGGCAAGTGTTTGTTTGCCGAGAAAGTGACTTAATCGTCAAGAAATGGTGGAGCTGTAAAGATTTCTAGCCGATGATGGTGCTGAGTGAAGAGAGAGCAATGGGCGATTGAAGATTATTACAGGTATTACATTATATGTACTGCAATTAATCTTTACTCTTCCTTTTTGCAAGAACGATTACACTGTAAACATCAAGGATTTTTTTTTCCTGTCATAACAATAAGGAGAAGAAAGCCCAGATGATGGGCTCGTGTATGGTGATTACTCCAATCAAAATCTGTATAGCAAAAGTTAAAAATAGAAAATATCTTAAACTTAACCCGATTAAAGCCTTAAGTTCAAACTTAAGTTGCTCGCGAGTTTTTCAAGTCGAGTATCATATAACACATTTCAGTTCATTAAAAATTCGAGTCAAGCTCGACTCAAGTCCATTCAAATGTATTTATTGAACTTTGACCTAATCTATCTCGAGTATTTTAATATTAACTTTTCTTAATATTCTCAATTTTTTTCTTTTAATGATATGAAAATGGTACATTACTATCACGATAGAGACTTAAATTAAGGTTTAGAAGAGAAGAATTGGGAGAGAATCGTGAACAATTAGGGATCGCAACGAAATTGAGAATTAAAATGTAAAAGGGAGAATCTGAAAATGGGTGGTCAAAGGAAGTTATTGCTGGTGGACTGGGCGATGATAATAAGAATTATAATAAAGATAGGGAATGTAACATGAAGGCCAGAACGCGTTATGAATCATCCAATGAAGCAACTCCAGCCTTAAAGAATACTGAGCTCACGGAGGAAATGGCTAACACGAAGGACACCTACATGGATCAACACCCTCGTTAGGGGGTAATTTGATACATACACCATGTAATTTGATACTAGTAACTTAAACAAACTTAATAAACAAATATTCATATTTTTCCTTTAGGGGGTATCGATACCCTCCTTAGGGTATTAATACCCTCATTGCATTCTGTAATTTTTCGTTTGAGATGGTATCGGTACCTTTGAATGGGTACCGATACCCCTAACCCAAAAATCACATTTTAAGCACAAAAAATTACCCAAACTTACTTAATTCTTCTTATATAACCTCCTTTTAGCCCTTTAAATTTAACTACACTTCTTCTAGACAACTTATATCACTATAACTCTCCTTAATATTCAATATTCTATCTTGAATTTAAAAATCAAGAATCTTACCAATTTCTCAATATGTTCTAAATTCGTTTCCAATACTTTGAATTTCTTATTTATCCAATATGCATTCAAGATAGGGAATGTAACATGAAGGCTAGAACGCATGAATATATAATGTTGTACCCAACCTTAAGGGGTAATCTTATGAATGAATTGATGTCTTTTTTTTTTCTCAAAACCATCGTCTCTCTCTATAATCCTTTATGCAAACGTTCTTTAATTTCAAAAATTATCTCAAATTCGTGACAAATTGATAATCAAAGCCTAGTTCTTGATCAAGAAAATTAGGTAAACAAAAGAAAACGCATACCATGACAGAGGAACAAACCTTAGTTGTCATTCAACAATAAGTGAATGATATCCAAAAGCAAATGGAGGGCTTACAAGATGATACTAGTCCCAAAGTGATGGGAGGAGAAAGAATAACGATTGTTCAACGTGGAATCAGGCTTAACTGAGTAACTAGAGTATCTAAAAAGCATATTGAAGATTCTTAAAAGCAAGGAAGGGGATGAAACATCTGAAGAAGAGTCAAGTCCCAACAATGAGAAGAAAGATAATGAACAGATAAGTAAGCATGAATCTTCTAAAGTAGATGGTAAAATGCCCATATAAGTGACTGTAATAGGGGAAAATGAAAAGTATTCTTACCAACCTAATGAACAAGGTATCCTAACATCTAAACCATAAATATTTCATAACTCAACACCCATAACCTAGAAATTGTATTTGGGAAATAGCCTAGGTAGTACCACTGAGGTAGTATCAGTGAGATTATCACCAAGATAACACAATAACCTGAAACTGGTCGTTTATAATCAGTGTTGCTAGCTCAATCCGCAACAGATAAAACATGTAGCATAAAGGTACCCGAAGATGTTCGAAGCACCATATCATAATCTAAAGTACTAGATAGACATCGCAAGATACACTTTACATCCAACCAATGCAACTGACAAGGTTAATGCATATACTAAGCCACACAACCAACGCTATATGAAATATCATGTTAGTATGCTCTGATACCATATTGACTTTTCTCTATATTCTCATATTTTTCTTTTAATGGTCTAAAAAGATACATTACTTTTAATAAAACTATATTATATATATTAATCACACTAACAAAATCCAATTGTAAACAACTGGCTTAACCTTTAACCATCTAATAACCTTGACACAATCTACAAGGAATCATGTCCAAACAATTACATGGAGTCATGCACAATGCATGAATTTTACACATTAATATTTTGTTTCAACATTAACCCTTAAAATCAATATAACCAATAACATTAAGTTTCTGCTTAAAAACAAGAAAATAAGTCTTTGAAAGAGATTTAGTAAATTCATCAGCAAATTGATATTGGCCAGGAACATAATTGACACAAACCATACCATTCGCAACATTCTCCCAAAAAATGAACATCAAGTTCAATGTGTTTATAACAGATATGAAACAATGGGTTGACACTCATAACAACTACACTTGTGTTATCACACCAGAGAACGAGAACATCATAACACTTAACATCCATATCCGTAAAAAGTGAACGAAGTCAAACAATTTCAAGCACCACGTCAGTAGTCTCACGATACTTCGTCTCAATTGTGTATTGATACAAAAACTTTTATTTCTAAGAGCACCACGAAACTGATTATAGATATTCATTGTTGCTAGCTCAATCCACAACAAATAAAGTATGTAGCAGAAAGGTACTCGAAGATGCTCGAAACACTAGACCATAATCTAAAATAGTAGATAGATACGCAAGATAAACTTTACCGCCAATTAGGAGTGTGCAAATATGGTTACCCGGATTTTCGGGTACCCGTAACTTCCGGGTCGACGATTTCTCGGCCCATGTCCCGACCCGGATGTTACGGGTACCCGGTAATTGGGTTCCCAGATTTTGCGGGTACCCGGGTACCCGATACCTAGTTTTTAATTTTTTATTTTCAAATTATTAATTTAAAAAAATATACACAAATTTAAAAGTTCGAAACTTCGAATTACATACTCTAATATCCGAACATAAAATTTAAAAGTTCGAAATACAAAATATAATAATCCATAATATAAATAATTCATTATATTTTATATAATTATATATAAAAAATAAAAAAAATAAAAACTAATCGGGTACTCGGGTAACCGGATACCCGAAAAAACTATATTTTGTGACTTGGGCCCTACCCGGCCGGGTAATTTTTTTTAGAGAATTACCCGATATTTTATATCCGGGTCGACGGGTCGAATCAACCGGGTCGGGTAATTTTACACACCCCAACTAATGCAACTAACAAATTAATGCATATACTAAGCCATACAACCAACGCTATATGAAATATCAGGTCTATTATACTATGATACCATATTGACTTTTCTCTATATTCTCAACTTTTTCTTTTAATGATCCGGAAAGATACATTACTTTTAGAAAAACTAGATTATATAAACAATTGGGTTAACCTTAACCACCTAACAACCCTCACACCATCTACAAGGAGCCATGCTCAGGCAACCACATGGAGTCATGCACAATCCATGAATATTACACGTCACCTTTTTATGTCAACATTCAAGATCTATCTTACCTCATTTACAATCTTAATCGACATACTCAATAAAATTTAATTAATAATTATAAATTATAATTATTTTAAAAATTATAGTCATAAATCTAAAAAAAATTGTATCTCATACAATAATGGTATTTCAAAATTTATAGTATATTTACAATTCAATTACTAAAATTTAATCTTTAAACTCACTATATCTTTTTTTCTTTTGGGTATTACAACGAGCAACGTGAAGAATTACATTATCAAAACTCCATCACCTCTGGCATCCGCCCCTGGCAAGGGTTTTAGCTCGTCTGGAGGCGCAGAAAAAATTATCCTCAACTTCTATATCGTTCACTTTATTCCTTGAATAATTTTTCACGATAAATATTTTATTTAAAAAAAAAAACAACAAATACCCCTAATTTAACCATGTTTTGACACGACAATAACTGAAGTACAGTTTGGTTAATTTCCAAAATAAATCTGTCTAAAGTAAAATCGAAGACAAATTGACGTAGTACGATATGAAATGACTTTTATTGCTAAACATCAATTATAGTTCTGCTCAATTTTTATTCCTAAACACGTAGTGTGTGTGCTAAATACCCAAAAATATATGTTGTCAATGTGTATTTAAGCTAAGTTTTGACTTCGTTTCTGATACATACATTCTGTCATAACCATTTAAAAAAAACAATTAAGTTTTAAAAAAACAATTATGACTTTTTTTTTAATTAATTTGAATTGAGGTTTTTTTACTTTGGTTCTAACTTGTGACTGATTGGGTTGATGGATGGCTGAAATACAGTGTCAGAGTGATGACAGCGGCGGCATGGAGCTTCGGTGACAGCTCACACGACGGGGGAAGACAGAAGGCTGGCACGTGCATCACGGGCGCATCATCGAACGGCCAGATTTTGATCTTGGCAGCGGCTGTTGACATTTACGGTTAAAATCCTAAGCTTGGAAACACATTTGGGTCGTTGGATGCTTTCAGATTCAAGGGTTGTTGTTGAAGGCGGCGTTGGAAACCATCAAAAACCCTAATAGATTTTGGGTTTTGACGTAATTAAGTCGGGTCTCCTGTTGGACTTGAACCGGGTTTTTTAATGTGGGCTTGTATATTGGGATTTGTTGGGCTTCGGGTTGGACTTACAAAATATAATTATAATAAAACCTGGACAAAAACGGGTGTTTACTCATTCATTTTCAAAACCTGAAAATAACTACAAAATGTGTCAAAGCTTCCAGATTCTGATAAACGGCAATTAAAATCTTAATAAGCTTCCAGCTGAGTTAAGACGATCTAAGATAGTCCAGATCACGTGTAAAACATGGGTTTATATGTTGAACTAACAAAAAATAATAACAAATTTTAAAAAATGGGTTTATTGGAAACGGACGTCCCTTGTGCTTGATACCATCACGACAAAAGATCTGCTTGAAGCTCTAAAGCATCTCATGTATGTATAATCTTCAGGGAACGCAAGATATGAGACCAAACCTTGAGTTTCAATGATAAAGAAGAAAACGAGGATGGCCAATCTTCAAATTTATTCCCATGATAAAACCATCCCAGTTAATCCCTTAGTTGTGACTTGCGAGCTCCCGTCACAGTATCGGATGTGAAACATGCATTCTCTGATGCTTTAGAATCCGAGGATGCTATCAACTCCGTTCTGTTTGATAATGGCTTAAATTCGAGGGACGGGCATACGAAATGCATGAAGAGTCGGTTATCTCCATATCTCCACATTTAACATAATCCTGAGCAGCCAAAACTTTCAGACTTTTCTTTTTCTTCTTGCTCACAAAGGCCACTCACCAAAGCGGAACTGGAGGTTAGAGATGGGGAAATCCCTTCTTCCATCATTTTCTCTGTCAATCTGGAGGCTTCACACGTTTTACCTACTTTAAGATATCCGTCAATCAACGTATAATAGGTAACAGCATTATGAGCTAACCCCTTAGATGGAAGCTTATTGAAAAGCCTCCGTGCTCGATCTAGATTTCCTGATTTACAGTCCGTTTATTAGAGAATTGTAAGTAACAATGTTCGGTTTAAGACCCACTTCCAGCATCTCATCCCGTAACCTGAATGCTTCATCGACATCACCAGAGACTGAATATCCATGAATCAAAGTGGTATATGTGAAATTGTCGAGATTGAAACCTCGTTGCAGCAAGGCTAAGAAAAATCTTCTAGCATCATCAACCTTCCCAGACGTGCACAATCCAGTAATAGCAATATTATACACAACTTTGTTGGGCAGACAAAAGCTTTTGGCATTATCATCAAGAGTATTTGCAATTTTCTGAATGTTTAAGGAACTAACATCAGTCTTCTGGCTATCCAAACCCATGTGAGTTAAAAGAGGATCAGTACCTGCCATCTTCTGCAAGAGTATATTTGCGTCATCGATCCTGCCAAGCCTGTATAGGCAACTTACTACTTTGCTGCAAATCTTAATGTCCGGTGCAAACCCTCTCTCTGTCATCTCAAAGTATATGCTAAAAGCTTTACTCAAGTTTCCTACATCACACCAACCGAAAATCAGAGCCCCACACGTAACAAGATTAGGGGCTACTCCCCTGGATTGCATTTCAGTAAGAACATCCTCTAATTTTCTCAGTTTTCTGGACTTGAAAACGCCACTAATAAGAGAGTTATACATTCCAATTGTAAGAATAATTGCTTCACTTTCCATCGTATCTTTAAATTTAAAAGCTTCTTCGATTTCCCCAATTTTACAATACCCATCAGTCATGACTCTATATGTTATTCCATCTGGTAAGCACCCTAGCTCCTTCATTTTGCCAAATATCTCTTTTGCTTCATCCATTCTCCCAATCTTACACAGTCCGTTAATCATTGTATTAATAATAATCCTAATTTTGGAAAAGCCCCTAGCCAAAATTCTTTTCCAAAATCCTAAAGCACTTTCAAAATCTCCCATCTTGAAAAATACCTGAAGCAGAGTAGAACAACCAACCTCATCCGGGATAAAGCCTTTTTTCAGCATCATATGCCAAAGGTGCAGGGCATCAGTAAAAGCACCTGCACGACTTAAACCCTTGAGAAGGGTGTTGTAAGTTAGAACACGTGGTTCAATTCCTTCCCGAAGCATTTCATCACAAAGATTGAAAGCCTCATTCACACGGCCCGCCCTACAATAGCCATTCACAGAGTATTATAACTATATGAATCTGGCTTTATGTTCCAATCACCCATATTCTTCAAAACCCTCTCTGCTTCATGAGTTTTACCAACCTTACAATACCCGTTGATCATCGAATTGCAAGCAAACAAATTCATCTTCAGTCCCCTTTTCAACATCTCTTGTTGAATCCTGATAGCATCATCGATTTTTCCAACTTTACAATAACCATCTAACAGCACACCATAAGCATAACCATCCACAACCATCAATGTTGCTTCCATCTCTTTAATCACCTTCTCTGCTTCCTCTATCTCACGGTTTTTACAATAACCTTTGACCAACATCGTATACGTAACGACATTCCTCGAAATCTCTTTTTCAGTCATCAACTTCATCACCCTTTTAGCTCCCTCCATATCTCCCAAGCTAACAAATCCATCAATCAAACTATTATAACTAACCACATTCAACTCAAAACCCGAATTATCCATTTCTTTCACAAACTCCACCGCCCTGTCCAATCTCCCTTCCTTACAATAAGCATTAGCAATAATGGAACACGTAAAAACATCGGGTACGATCCCAATCCTAAGCAACTGCTCATAAACGAGCAGAGCTGTATAACTTTCTCCTTCCTTCACCAAATTACTCAGCAAACAATTACATGACTTTAGACTAGGGACACGACAGTACTTCCCCATATGATCAAACACATACAAAGCATTCTTAATCAATCCCTTTTCAGCAAAAACTTTCAATAACATATCGAAAACCAACGGCGAAAAATTAAATTCCTTATAGATCCTGACGATCTCATTCCAAATTAAAGAAGAAAAGCTACTGTTCTTGCATAAAACGACGAGTTCGGATAAATAAGCTCTGGTTTCATCGTACATACGAGCTCGGGACAAGATGTGGACGATTTTGCAGTACGAGGTTATGTTTGGTCGGAACTTTTGTTGCCTGGTAGCCAATTTGAAGAAACATAAAGAAGCTTCTGGGTTCAATTTCAGGTTTTGGAGAACGGAATCGAGTAGTTCATCGGAGAAGTCGAAAGAGAGGTCGTTGTAACGGCCTAGGACAAGGAGTCGGGTGATCCGTGAGAAGAGTTCGGGTCGGCTGAGTTTGTATTCGTCCCGGAGTTTCCAGTAGAGCGGAGAGGACGCGTGGAAGGATATGAGTGAGAAGTAGAGATGGGAGAGTAGGGAAGGAGGGTAGAGCCGGAAGCACCTGAACATTGGTTTAAAGACTCTCTCAGGTATGCAGTGATAATAGCATTTTTGGCCAATCAAATACGGCGTTTCGAGGTCATAAGACAAGCCCAGGGATATGAAAATTTTGTTGCAAGGAAGTGCTACTACTGTTTCCATGGTTTCTTTTAATTCGAAACGGGGAAGGCATAGAGAGCCGATGCTGTAGTTGAAGACTTGAAGTTGGTTGGGTCCTGTTGGCCTCTTGACAGGTAAAATCAATGGGCTCTCATGTCCGGCTATACGTTTGCTAAACTGGAAACTTGGAGGCAATTCGAAGGTTTAAGACAAATAGATGGGCCAATGTAAACGTTCTTATCTACAAGGCTCGGTCTTTTAACTCGGAGCATGTGTTGAAGAATATACATTTGTTGAGACGAGACAGACGAGAAGTATCCAAGGAAATACATTTGTTGAAGAATATCAATCATTTCAATCTGATAAAGCTTCAAGGTGTGTGTAAAAATGATGGCCTTTTTCTATCTTGTTTTTGAGTATGTGAAAAAAAAACCAATGGATTTTACCATCTTCACAGTTTCACTTTCACCAAACCTGCCTCGTGTACATGGGGACATCAAGAGAAGTCATGTGTTGCTAAACAGCGCTCTAAGGGCCAAAACTGAAAACTTCAGCCTAGCAGGAGCGGTGGTTAATGAAAAGTGCAGCGTCTCTTAGAGGTTATCTCGCACCAGAGTTTGCAGAGACAGGGCAGGTTACTTCCAAGATCGATGTCTTTGCTTTTGGAGTTGTGTTTTTTGAACTGATTGATCACCGGAAAAAATGCAATCCTTACACGAGATAGAAGATAAATACTGCTATCAGAAACAGTGGTTTCCATAAGACGATGCAAACACTGATCTCAATTCTTTCATTGATACTATGCTTTATGCAACAACTGGACAGAGTTTTCCATGCGGGTGGCTCAATTTAGCGTAGCCTGCTTAACAAAAGAACCAACAGACCGAGCATGGAGAAACTAGTGTCAGTTACGTCCAAAATTTGAGCAGACGCATGTAAATAGGCGCCGTTATCAGTTTACATGAAACGAAATTTCTTTATAAATGAAATGTTTAAATAATTTTGTTCTCAAAAAGGGTACAAAAACAATAAACTAATTATATAAAACAATGAAGAATGGCACTGACAGCTACAAGGAATGAAAATTGGCAATGCTTCTAAAACTACCCTACGGAGACATGAATATTATCCTATGTGCAAGGGGGCCTTTGGTTCTAAAATGAAAAGGCACAGTTTCAACTCTCTAAAAGAATAGGGAAACATGTTTGAGAATTTGGGGTTTCAGTGAGGGAACTTCCCGGTCATCCGAATATGTTCAAGGGTTCTTCCAAGACCGTATTTATAAACTGCCTGATGACCTGCTCTGAAACCATCTCCATATACAGGGGAAGCATCTGATTCAATTTGGTGCTTGAAGAACTCCCCAAGCTTCCTATCAAAATGAGATATTTTGCCCTTTTTTAATCTACTACTCGAAGCAGACGATGAAGACTGTGGAGCATTGCTGCTTGAAGCAGATTCAAGCTGGGTAAGTAACCACATGTGTGCTAACACTTGACAAATACCCTCTTCAACATCCTGACTAAGAGTCCGGAAACCTGACAAACAAACAGCATATTTGTCAAAGTGTCTCTAAATGGGGAAAATAACACATTTTTAACCGCTTATGATGGAAGCCGAACGCACCTTGAAGTCTCATCCATGCATGCATCATCTCATGGGCTAAGATTGATCCAGTTAACAACCTACAAATTCAAGATATACATGTTCGCATCAAATACATCAACATTACTTAAGGTACAGAGAGCAATCAAAATTTGCAAAAACTGCTACAGATATGAATGCTACGTTAAAGCACAGGAAGAATTTGATAAATTAGAAAGAACAAGAAGAGATTATTAGGATTTAAGATTGCAATTCTTTCATTCAGTCACTGTTGACTAAATGTAATGCAGTCACATATAAAGCAATTCTGGGAATTAAAACAATACCTCGGCAGGCCGTAAAGAATGAGAATTGCAGTCACATCACATCTGCGTGTCAACTTGTAGGGCTCTGTTATCATGTCCACTGCACGATTTCCTGTCCCAGATCTTGGTCGCCTTAGAATCTGATGATTTTAAGTTGAAGATGGTATGAATCTTAGAGAAATAAGTAAAAAAGACTAATGAAAATTATTAAGATCAAACAATAGCAAATAAAAGTTCTTACAGTGCTGATAGTTTGCTCCTCAGAAAGGCAGAGTCCTCTCGTCTCCGGCATATGATAATGGCCCTGCCCAAGGTGAAACTTTTAGAATGCAATCATATCCAGGCGAAACAAACAACTGCTGGTGAGTATTTCCAATAAGCAGTCAACATGGTATTTCCATGACACAACATCTAGAAGCAGAAGCATGCCGGCAAGTGCTTCAATAGCAGTTAGACATGACTGAAGAGAAATATTAACATAACATAGAGCACTCCTAGATATTATTTTTGATGTCATTATTTCAGAAATTTTCAACTTACATTCTTTTCTCCCTCTCTGGCTTCATTCAAAGCTTGCCTTTCAACTAGGAGTAATGGAACTTGCTGCTCAACTTTCATATTTAAGCCTTCATAAAATTCTTTTATATCCTGATAAAGGGGTTGGCATTCCCTGGTATCCATAACTGCAGAATCGAGACACTCTAGGCAGAGCTTCCGCCCATCATTAAGGGGCACATATCCCGTGTTTAGTGGCTGCATAGGTTGAGCAAATGTGTCAAACTTTACTCTTATTATTCAGAGATAGTATGGAGTTTGTAAACTCAAATACACTAAGAAATATGTGCATGTTTCATCATACTAACCTCCATTCGCTCACAGCTGCAGCATCGTGGAGTACCGTCATGTTCATGAGAAGGGCAGTACTTTTGGATCCAAAAAGGATGTGCCCTATATTCAATAAGACCAGCTGGGTTTGTTGGGATCTGTCAAAAGAATTCATCCAAAAAGACAATAGCAACAAGAAATGAGTGGCATGCTTAAGATCACTAGATTCACCTTTTTTTCCTTTCAAAACTACTTAAAAACATTGTAGGATAGAAGATTTGGACATGCTATGGATATAGAGGTTTTCCTTATTCTGTAGTTTCTTTTGTAATGTCCATTCCACTAAATTCTATCTCTAAACTTGGAATTACATCCAAGGATATCAACTATAAACCACACTTTCATAAAACTTTATAACAAGATATTGATATGTGCTCATATGACCTTCAGGTTTTTGGTTTTAGCACTTGAAATTCTTACTAGGTAAGAACTGAAAAACCACTCATGGTTTATTAGGTAAGAACTGTCATATATAATAAATGCACTGAAATAAGCAGCAAATCATATATAATTTTGACTTTAAAACTTTACACGTTCAATGAAGTAGAAGCAACACAAATTTATAACAAAGTGAATATTAACCCAATGCAGGAAATAGAACTTACAAAGTGGTTGCAGACTTCGCATTTTGGATGGTTCTGTTCCTTGTAACAAGATTTATGAAATCGGTAATTCCCAGACATAGAGAACTACAGAAGAAAGTACAGATCTAAATTAGCTTATTCATCAATCAAACGTCTAGTGAAGGAACCAAAGATGGTAACATTGGTAGCCACCAAAATTTGTACCTCATAATCAGAAATTGGGAGGTTGCAAGCATGGCAACAGAAGCATTCTGGATGCCAAAATGAACCGAGGCAATTTAGAAATCTTCCGTAACCAATCTCAGTATTGCAGCCAGCACAAATCCTGCAAAAGAAAAAAAAAACAATAATTTGGTCATGGGAGCAAAAAGGATATGGAATAAGCTATATCAACAGGTCTTTGCATGAAATGCTTCATTGCTGATGCCAATGGAAGCCCATATTAGCATATTGCAGGAACAAAAAGTTCAAAGATAGATTCATATTTCATCCCTATTTAGATGAGTTGGTATGAAATCATTATTGTAATTAATGGCGTATCATGTACCTGTATCCCATCTGAAAATGGGCTGGCAGAGGTTGATATGTATTGTGATTTTCATATTGTGGAGGAGGTTCAAAGTTAAAGCTTTCTTGTAAAGCTCTCGCAAGTTGCTCATCTTCTTTAAGTCGATAATCATCATCTAACCGATCATTTGAGAAACATAATAATTCAAATTGTGGAATGTTAGAAAATAAGAATAAGTAGAGAAGAAAATGAACATTTATTTTGGGAACTATTGGCTGATGCCATAAAGTACAGCTGGCAAATACATTCACATAAAAATCGTGTGGACATGCTACTCACCTTTTACGTTTCTCTCCTTCTGACTTCCCTCAAGAAGGGATAGGGCAATAGCACGATCTATCTCTTCATTCTCATACTCCCGCCATGAGTCCTACATTCAAGGTTGAGACCAAGATATAACATAGAAAGTATATTCAAAACACTAACTAAAGTAGCTCAAACAATGTTGAGACCACATATGTACTATGCAACTTAGCCAAAGATATTAGTGATTTTATGCATTTCGCACCAGCAGCATTACAGAAAACAGATGGGATTAAACCATAAAAAAATGTTGAGAAAATATAAACAGCAATCAAGAGAAAAGGAAAACAGTAACAGATGTAAATACCCCTGAGCCGGAAGGTGGATAAAAGGGACTATCCTCAGCATAGTGCCCATGATATTGTCTCTCCGAAGATTTATGGTTACGCCCCTTAAAAGCTTTTTTAATCCAATTCATAATGCAGAATGTTATCCGCTCATAATCAATAAGATTTCCGTCTGCATACAGAACATACATTCAAGCATATAAACATAGGTATCACGAAATCTATATAAAAGTCCAAAAATATACAGTACATTTAAAGTATAAGCTAAAAACGAAGTTACAAAATTCATGCAAAAGAAAATACTTCTAATTGAAGAATCATCAATGAACAAAGCTTGGCAAAAGATTCACCATTCCAATATCGAAGATTGTAAACAGCAGCAAAAAACATAATTGAGAAAATGCAGTAAGTATCACTCTTTTGAGCTAAAACAATTACTAGAGAATAAAATCAAAACCAAAGTACATTTAAAGAAGCCCAGAGGAGAAGAAAGCTAAAATAACTCCATAAACTGGGCAGACAACTATTTTATATTAGATTGGGGGTTTGGGGGGGGGGTCATGCATATTGAACAATCGCCTACAACGAATTATATCTGTTCAGCTGCATTTGGTTCCAATGCAAGCAAGTGAACCGAGTATAAATGATTGCAATCAAAATAGCTAACCTGGCATTGTGCAAACCCAAAATGTTTAAGCTAAAAACGAGTGAAAAGCATCAAGTTTCTAGCTAGATCAATTGAATATAAAGGCAAACAGCAAGAAAAGAGGAAGAAAAAAAACAGGTTCTTTCCAGCTCAGGATGACAATGAAACTCAGGACATGTAAAGACTGAATTGCAGGTTCTTAAAGAAATAAAGGTGAAGAATCAAACCAAGTGGATAAATGACTCGCCTCAAATAAATCAATAACCAGCAGCAAAGGTCGGATGAAGACTACCAAAGCTATAACAAATAAGATCTCAAGATTACCCCAAAAAGTTTCAATCTTTCAGTCCTATAAAGCTACACAGATTCCCCTCTGACCCTTTTCTTCTCTTCTTTTATTTCTCTCTCTCTCTCTCTCTCTCTTTTAAAATAAATCTTGTTTGGTTTTTCTCTTTTGCGTATAAAGATGCAAAGAACAGGGAAGAACAGTTGCACCCATTTTATTTCTTCCCTAAAGAAGAATATTACCACACCCAAGTCCCTCAAATAAAACTGGAAGCAAATGAAAAATAAAGAAATTTCATTGATTTAATACATAACTTAACACGGTAATTGGTAGCTTAAGGAAAGAGGTGTCTCCAAGTGTACGCAAATTCAAAGTCAAACCTGTACAAAGCGTACTAATTTGATGAATGAATTTTTGTCATAACCTGAACGGATTGACGAAGTCTCGTCAAATCCAATTGAGCTTTTCACCTTTTAAAAACTATATTGCAAGCATTCTTCTATCCGAGTGTTTGAAAACTGGAAGCTTTTACATGTAGGGGAAGACCCCCTATAAAAGAAACAAACCTTTTTAAGTTATTCGGTGTCCGTAATTATATGGATTCGATAATCTTTAAAGTTAAACTGAATTACTTTATATAAAAATATTGGAATTTTTAAAATTTAACCATGAAATGTTGGCCGGCTATTTATTCTTTCTATGGTAACATGGATTTAAAGTGAGTGAACCAAGACAGATGAAAATGATGGAAGATAAAAGAGCAAAAATTGTCTTTGGATTCCAAAGAGACAGAGATCATTTTATAATACTCGTAGTGTCAAAAAGATTAGACTCTTTGGTATAGATTCCAATCCCACTAAGTGCAAACAGTATATCAAAAAAACCTCACAAAAAATTATTGAAATTCTAAAACAACTTCTTTTCAACTATCTCGTTTTTGATGATCGAAAATATAAACTACGACAACACACGAATCGTACATATATAGTTTCTTGTACTCGAATCCTCTAAAAAGAATAACGCTATCTTTTACTAACAAGACTATTCGATGGTTCACGTTAATGACACTTTTAAATTTGTAAATAAAGAAAATAGTTTGTATAAACCTAAGGTTAAAAGAGTAAATGACGTGTGCAATTATTATGAAAAGTTGTTCATATGACTTTTTAAAAGAGTAAATTCTAATTGTACACAAGTGATATTCCAAAAGAAAATTTAGGATAATCAAGATGGCTTTGGTTGAAATTCATTAGTTAATCTTCCACCATTACAATGTTATGTTTTTTAGGTTTGGTTTGATGTTTATGTAAGACAATTGTGAAATGTCCAAACCATAGACTCCACATGAGAAGGGCAGATGGGATGATGTAAGCTACCCACACTTCTTTATCCTTTTAATATGCTGAAATGGGATATAATCATGTTCAAACTGTCACTACAGCAAAATGGGTTAATAGCGGCGTTTGTAGCGGCGTTTTTAGAACAAACACTGCTAAAGACTCCTACTATAACGGCGTTTTTATACAAACGCCGCTATAGACTCATGATTTAGTGGCGTTTTTATACAAACGCCGCTAAAGACTCGTACTTTAGTGGCGTTTTTATACAATCGCCGCTAAAAACTCATACTTTAGTGGCGTGTTTGTTACAAACGCCGCTATAGACTCGTGATTTAGTGGCATTTTTTACAAACGTCGCTATAGACTCATGATTTAGTGGCGTTTTTATACAAACACCGCTATAGACTCGTGTTTTAGTGGCGTTTGTGTTTACAAATGCCGCAAGTTTACAAACATGTGATTTCGTTAGAAAATTTTGTGATCAAGTGTTCTACTTTAGTTACACGATTTTGAGAAAATTAATTTCGAAATATATCAATTAATTCATTCTTTTGGGTTACTTTTGGATTTGTACACTCTACTTATGATGCATTTAGGACTATTGAACAACTCTGGGATTTGAAAGAAGATTTTGAATATAATGAGTGTTGTGTTTAATGGTCAAGATGATTGTAAAATTTAAAAGATAGACATATATTTTTATAAATATATTTAACAAACTTTTTTCCACCATCAACATAAGAAACATAACATGATCTGACATATCGATTAAAGTATATTAAATGTTATTAAATACCTTTAAATAATTATCAAATATTTTTTAAATTAATCAATTTATTATTAATGATTATTAAATTTTATTAAATTATTATAAAATAAACATTAAATTATTATAAAATAAACATTAAATTTATCAAAAATATTATACTTGTTATAATATTATAACAACTATTTTATAGCATTTGTAAATTTAATACGATTTTTATGACTAAAATTTATGGAAATAATACGAAAAAATTGTTTGTTTAAATGGTGCCTTTGTTGAATAAAATGCCTCAGTGTTAGTGCTACCCACGGCAACATCATCAAGTGTGAACATCCGACGTGGCAAACTTAATTAGCAATCGTTGAATCAAGGACCATTAAAATCCAACGGCCATAAGAGAAACCCTAAACTAAAAACAAGCCCTTGGTTTCTGCTATAAAATTCCAAATTCCTCTGTAATTTCCCATTCATCGTCATCTATTTCATTTCAACTCAAAAGCGGCTCTTCGAAAAGGTTTGATTCCTTCGTCATCAAAATATCAATAATTGTTTTATCCCAATTTTTATTTCCGTTTGTAAATCTTTGTTTCTTTTAATTTTCATTATTTTCGAACGGAATTGTTTAGATCGGTTTGTTTATGAGTGATTGTTTCCATAACTTTTGTGGAAACAAATTAAAAATAATCCCCACCATATAAATTCATTACTCTTCACCTGCATCTGCCTTTGTCCACAAGCCTTGAAAAATCTAAACTTCAATTCAACCACCCTTTCTGAACCAAAAAAAGAAGAAAGGAACATTTTCCCCCTTTTCCCTATTCTACTTGCTTACGACAACAACAAGCACAGGAATCTTAGGCGGCAAAATTTTGAAATGGTATATGGCAATTTGGTACTTTGGGTTTTGTTTCTCTTTCGATTTTGATGTCTTGTTGATGTTTTTTTTGAAACAGGTGATGTTGGCCAGTTTACTTAAAGACCCTAAATTTGCTAATATTAATTCAAGTAAAAACGAGTATGTTCCTTTTAAAGGAACGATTTTGAGGACTAAAAGTGGTAAATTTGCTTCATCCATCTCGGACCTTGTGTTTCTTGTACCACCTTCAACATCCTGGCTCCTATCTACAAGCGCTTGGACCAGCAGGTGATGTCTTCTTCCTCTCTTTCATTGATTTGTTTCCGTTTGTAAATTCTGCTAATTTTCATTTTTTTATGGAACATAATCAGAGCGTACGTGAAAGTGATTTTAGAACATTTTGGTTAACTAGAAATGAGAGGATAGTTGATTGGCTGATGTACGAAAGCTCTTCCATTATATGTCTTAAGGTGGGTTTCATGTGCCCTTATCTTCTATTAACAGTTTTTTTAGGCACAATCTTAATTTCAAATATGATGATATAAGCCTTATCTTTGTTGTGGTTTTTTGGTTCGATGATAGGAATTTTGGGTTGGAAATGAAGAATTGGTGCAAATGTATGAACAAAGGCTCGGTGCTGTCGGCTATAACACCGGTGCTGCCGGCTATAACACATTTAAGCTTGCAAGAACCAATAACCGAGGAGATGGTACATGCTCGTTTAACTCATTTATTCCCATGACGTAGACATTTTTTAAGAATTTTTAATGCAAACGGCGTAGATTAATAGGGCGTTCTTATATGTTTTCTTCACTATAAGTAGATTAAACTTAAATAGACTAAAAACCGTTAGAGAACCCCATGTTCGGTATAAAAAATTGTGATGTTAGTTGCTATTCTCCAGTTTGGTGGTTCATGTCCAACTCATATGACCTTTAGTCTTTGAGCCTTCTATTTGGCTCATTTCCTATCGAAAGCGTTAACCGAAGAATGACCATTTTCTCACCTTTTGGGGGCCAAATTCGGCTCCTTTATAGTTCACATATTTTCTCATCTTTTCAGTTGCTAGTGATGGGGAAGACGATGGGGATATCTTTTAGGCTGTTTACAATCCTTATATCGTGTACAGACCTTCCTGAAAGATTTAAATTCAATTTCTTCACTACTTGATGTTTTGTTTTGATTCTAGTTCTTTTTAAAAGTATTCACTAGTTACAAATAACAGTCATGAGATTTTATATTTTCTTTTACTTCCACAGGTTTGTTGATTGTTGTACACAATGGGTACTTTAGGATTTTAAATTACAAGTAGCAGTCAATGAAACATATCAGAGAGAACATAAACTCAACCAAGCACCTGTCATACTCTGCGGGTAAGCGTAATGTTTAGTGTTGTTGTTTGATGATTTCCTCAGAGCAGCACATTCTCATCTGTTTTGTATAATTTTATCCGTTCTTGTAGTGACTGGAACGGAAGCAAACGTGGGCATGTTTACAAGTTCCTAAGGTCCCAGGGATTTGAAACTTGAAAATGCTGCCATTGAGCGATCCAAAGCTGTGGACTCTGCTGTTCTGAGAAGATACAACATATGGAGGAGATAATTTGAGAATGATAATTCAAATTCCACATTGCTCTTGATGAGGGATCAAATTATAATGGCACAGGTTTATATAAGCATAGCAAAGATGAAAAATAAGCTTGGATTTGCAGCAAGAACTGCAGATCAAGCTCAAAGAGAGTCAGCGTGCAGTTGGAGAGTCAACATGCCTATATGTTTCTAAACTCATTTGAATCAAGGATTTTGTTTTCTGTTTTGTTTCTAATTTCTCATTATTCGGTATGCCTTTACTAATAGCTCCTAATTTATTGAAGTATTACTCTATTATTTTGATTGTCAGTGTTGTCATGCCTAGAGGTGAACTAATGTGTATAGTTCTGTTTTATGCAACTACTCCTAATAGTGTGATTTGCGACGTTTTTATATGAAAATGCCATTAATAATGGGCTTATTTGCGGCGTTTTTAATTACAAATGTCACTAAATATACAGTCAATAGCGGCGTTTGTAAAGAATAACGTTGCTAAATACAGTCAATAGCGGCGTTTGTAAAGAAAAATATTGCTAAATACACAGACAATAGCGGCGTTTGTAAAGAAAAACGCCGCTAAATACACATTCAATAGCAGCGTTTGTAAAGACAAACGCCACTATATGTCTTGACCTATTGCGGCGTTTTTTTTTAAAAAACGCCGCTAACAATAGCGGCGCTCATTGTAGCGGCACTTCTTGCGGTGTTTTTGCAAGCGCCGGGAAAGTTTTTAGCGGCACTTATAAACGCCGCTATAGGGTTAAAAAAACCCGCTAATGACCCATTTTGCTGTAGTGTGTCTTCTAGAAATCTACCCCTGTAGTTGACCATTTCTCGAATGTGAATCAAAGTTTTGGTTACCCATCGTGCATTCTGTAACCGCGTTGCATAAAAGTATTCAAGTCTCATCATCTTCATTTACTGCAGGCATGAGAGCATATACCTGCTGAGAAATTACATTCATTGTGGGATGCGATTGCTATTTGCTAACTTTGACGCAAATGTGCGCTCTAACAGGCTTATGGTCGGAACTATAAATGTCATCAACTGATTCGTAGCAGTGCAAACTTGCAGTGATATTGCCAGGATCTCCGATCTTGAACAAGATCCGATCGGTCCACGACGGAACACGAACCTGTCAAATGTTATAGATGATCAAAGATTGAATCAAACAGAGGAGAGAACATCATGGGTAATCATCCTCACCTTGTAACTCGTATCGTAATTGCTACTTCCTAGGTTATATTTATAGGTTGGTTTGAATGCGAGTGTTCCCTCACAACACCCATTGAAAATCTGCCCTCTCTCGGCCTCCTGATGGAGTTGATCTTTGCTTCTAAGGAGCTGCAAGAAACAAACCAGCAAAGTTGAGGGGAGAGCTATTATGCAAGGATGAACAGATAAAAAGATGGAACCGACTGCGTGAAGGTTTCTTTGTATTAAGTCTCTGGCTGGGTGTGTGTATCGATGCCTTGTAGCCTGTAATTGAGGTCGCCTAACCGTATGGTGATTTGTGGGGGCCTGGTGTATGGGTTCCAATACTTTGAGAAGAGAGACTGAGATATGTGCCTGCACTCTTCATTTCTCTCTCTACATTTCCAGCATGAGCTGCTTTCAACACAGACCGTTACTGCCCCAAAATGTAATGCCAAATTTCATATTTTGAGGAAACTGGACCTCTAAATTTCGTTCCCCTATAGGCTATGGTAATAGTGCTATTATGATTGTTTTTCCTGGAATTCTTTTTTCATCAATATTTATGGTAAAGATACCCTCTTCAATCTATTTTAATTTTAAAAATAAAAATTCAAATGAGTGGCTACAGTAACAAAATAGAACAAGAAACCTTTATCTTTCTAAATGATTCAGGTTTAAGCATTTGTGTATAGTGTGTTTGTGCACATCGTCGATAGTTTAAGAGAATTTTGAATAAAAATTACTTTTTAATCACTCTAAAATATTAAAAAATAAAAAAAATAGTTTTTTCTATAAAAATTTAAACCTTTAAACCAATTTTAAAAGTAAATAATTAAAAATAATTAATTATAACATTAATTTTTTTTGTTAATTTTGCATAGTTTTGATTCACTTCGATTATTTATATGTTATGCCAATTTGATTTTAATTCTAAATATACTTTACACATTGAACAAATATTATGGGCTGTTTTTCTATAAAAAAAAAAAAACCAAATCGAAGTAGGTATGTTTGGCGTGAATTTTTAAAAACACCTTTAGTTAAAAGGTATGTTTTAACCGTAAAATCAATACTAAATGGGTAAATAATTAAAAAAAAAATTACAATTGAAATGGTGGTTTCAAATTAACCACAAAAACTAAGTTTTTTAGTTTTTTTCAATTTTGTGTTTGGACGCAAATTATAATTCCACCCTTAGGTGGTGTTTTTTTTTGCAGAGGTAAAAGATATGTAGTTTGCGGACCGCATCTGCAGCAGAAGAGGTGGACCAAAAGTCTGCAGTCTGCAAGAAGACTGTTTCTTTTTTAACGTCTGCAGACTGCTAAAATGAAATGAAATATAAATAAACTGATTTTTTAAACTTAAAAGAGTTTTGCAATACTGATATTTAAATAATTTTTGTTTTACAATACTGAAATTTAAATAATACATACAACTACAATAATAAATCAATTCATATTTTAAAATAAATCAATCCATACTAATAAATTATTTAAAATAAATCAATCCATATTTTAAAATAAATCAATCCATACTAATAAATTATTTAAAATAAATCAATCCATATTTTAAAATAAATCAATCCATACTATTAAATTATTTAAAATAAATCAATTCATATTTTAAAATAAATCAATCCATACTAATAAATTATTTAAAATAAATCAATCCATACAACTACAATAATAAATCAATCCATATTTTAAAATAAATCAATCCATACTAATAAATTATTTAAAATAAATCAATCCATATTTTAAAATAAATCAATCCATACTAATAAATTATTTAAAATAAATCAATCCATATTTTAAAATAAATCAATCTATACTAATAAATTATTTAAAATATATTATTTTAAAATAAATCAATCCATATTTTATAATAATTTATTTTAAAATAAATTATTTTATAATAAATTATTTTATAATAAATAACCTTATTAAATTATTTAAAATTATTTTAATAAATAACTATAATTTATAATTGTTCTTGAAGAGGTTTGAAAACTTTTGAAGACATAAAACCAAGTCTGCACCAAGAAGAGCTCGCGCAAATGTTTGAAGAGCTTTTGTCTTCTAAAAAACAAACAGTCTGCGAAGCCTAATGTCTACGCGTGGTCTGCACGACGCAGACATAAGTGCTTTGAAGAACTTGTACAGTGAAAACAAACACCACCTTACTAATACATGTGCTCTACTCAATTATGTATTTACATTTTATTTTAATAATTTAATACTAACATCCTTAAAAAATAATTTATTATTTAATAATTTATTTTAATTACTTAAAAAAATAAATTCATGGTTTCTATATTATAATTATATATATATATATATATTTACTATATTTTTACTATATTTTAAATTGATATATTTCATATATAATAATTTTTTAAAATTTATTTATAATATGTATTTTTTATTTTTGAAAGATTAAAAGGATAAATATATCATTTAAATTATATTATTAAAAGGATAAATATATCATTTATTTATAATATATATATGTCCGTTTGATTCTAAAAATATTTTTTATTTTCATTTTCTGTTTTTCTTTTTAGAAAATAGTTTCATTTTCAATTTTCTGAAAATTAGAAAACATGTTTGGTTAATA
The DNA here is from genome assembly GCF_006381635.1 of Hibiscus syriacus. Taxonomy (NCBI): domain Eukaryota; kingdom Viridiplantae; phylum Streptophyta; class Magnoliopsida; order Malvales; family Malvaceae; genus Hibiscus; species Hibiscus syriacus. The sequence goes on along the minus strand of NW_024062565.1, from coordinate 504,641 downwards.
TAAACAAAAACTAAAATTCAAAACTAAAATACTACAAATGTGTGTGAGGTATCTAATTTTTGAAAATAGAAAAAAATAAATAGTTATTAAATAATTAAATTAAAATATAATTATTAAAAAATCATTACATAAATTTAATATATGAGTTATGTAAATATAAAATAATAAAATTGATAATAAATTTCATAAAAAAATAATTTATGGTTAGTGGTAATTGAAATTAGTGTAGTCCCGGAATGTTTTTTTGGTACCAAATATGATCCTTAAACTCAGAAAAAAATCTAACCCTTTAAATAGCGGAATCAAACATTGATTGTCATGACAATTATATGACAGTTCATAAACTTACATGGCAATCTACAATATTGATTTGATAGTTCATGATACTATTGTGGCAATACTCGATTGATGATGATGTGGTAGATGAACTTAATTAATTATTTTAGAAAGTTTGAGGACTTATTTAATTTTAAAAAAATTAAAAAAATTATTTAGATTAAAAATATAAACAATTATTAAGATATCCAATACATTAAATATAAAAATACTACGAAATTAAATTATTTTTAAGGACTAAATTGAGTGTAAAAAATGTTTAGGGAACATATTGAGTTTTTATAAAAGTTTTAGGGTTTCAAATATCATTAAATCAAAAATTATTATTAAAATGATTTAAATTTGTGTAAGTTAAAACTAAGGATGTGTATGGGTAGGGCCGGGTTGGGTTTTTAGTCCACCCGACCCAAAAACAAAGGATCCTCCACTCGAGACCCGACCCAACATATAACTTAAAAACCTGACCCGACCCGAAATAATAAAAAATATTTTTTATTCAATAAAAACAGTGAAATGATTGAAAATATATATATATAGAGGGATATTATTATAATTATTCTTAAATATATAAGATAAAATTATATTTTTTGGGTCGGATATTTTTCACCCTAAACCGACCCAACTTGAACATCACACTTAAAAAACCCTGACTCGACCAGACCCAAACCCAATTTTTTTATTATAAAAAATCAGGTCGAAATCTGTCGGGTTCGGGTCCTATGCCCATCCCTAGTTAAAACTCTAGATATCATATTTCCTTATTTTTCAAAATTTCAAAACAATTTTAATAAAAATAGTGAAAACATCTTTTTTATGTTTTCATATTTTCACTTAATTTTGTTTTCATTTTCCAGAAATGATTTTCCAAATTTACAACCAAACACATTTTTCTTTAGCGTTTTCTATTTTCAAAGAAAATGAAAATAAAAATAGTCTATATTTTCTAAAATCAAACGGACCTAAGATTTCTAGCTTTTTTTATTTTCAAATTTGTGTTTGGATGCAAATTATTATTCCACCCTTACTAATGCATATACTCTACTTAATTATGTATTTACATTTTATTTTAATAATTTCATAATAAAATCCTTAAAAAATAATTTATTACTTAATACTTTATTTTAATTAATTAAAAGTAAATAAATTCATGATTTATATATTAAAATATTAATAATGAGATATTATAAAATATATTTTTATTATAATTATTTTTTAATTTTTTTATTTTTATTATAGTTTAAATTGATATATTTCATATATAATAATAATTTTTAAAATTTATTTATAATATATATATATATATGAATAATTAAAAAGGGTAAATATATAATTTAAATTATGTTATTTTAAATTTTAAATGAATGATTGTGGTTGAATTGGAATAATTAAACATTCCATCTCTTTATGAAATGAAATTAATGAGATATACCATAGCATCTAGTTTAATAAATTCACTTTAATTTGAAAACACTAATATATATTTTTAATATTCTTTTTTGTCAAAATAAGTATTTAAGTTATTATTTTGTAATAATTTTATATCTACATGTTAAAAAGTATTGATAATGTATTTTTTTTCTTAATAAAATATTTCATTAATAAATTTTTTATTAATCTTAAAATATTTTTTTTATATTTTTATTATAGTCTAAGTTGATATGATATATCATAGTATTAATAAATGTAAATATAATTTAAATTCTATATTTTAAATTTTCAACATAATATCTATAACAAACATTTTATCTTTTCAAACTCATTTTTTAAGAGTAATCCCAAACAGTTAAATTTTAAACTACACTTTTAAACAACACTTTTAAAAATTTATTTCTATAACACTTTTAAAAGTTATTTTCCAAAAATCCTGTCAAACTGACAATAATATATAAACAATTGAAAGTTAAATTTATTGTTAGATAAGTTAAAAATTATATAATTTTGATGAAATCATCAATATTGTAATTTATTTAATTTATACAATTTTTAAATTTGAGATAAATTTAAGAGATCTTTTACCAAATTTTATCATAATTAATGGTGATACTGTTATTTATTATATCTATAATGACAACAAAAATGAAACGTATTACTTTCACATTCGCCGGTAATGAGTTTCAAGATTGGGTTACCGGAGAGATGGCAAGCGATGAATGCCATTCTGAATCCCTTATAACTGATACGGATAACTGATACGGATGGCGATGGCTCCTTTCTTTCTCCTCATCATTCCTCCAAAGCCTCCAACAGAATGTTTATCCACCTTAAGATCTAAATGTGATTGAACAACACACACAAATCAATTACCCTCATATGATATATATATGTTAATCTTGTATTTGAAGTAGAAAATTAATTATGGATTTCACAAATAATCTGGCAGGATCTCTTACCTTTTAAGAACAAGTCTGAATTCTTTGGACCGAGCACATATAGTTGCAGAGACTGCATCATTGCCTTCCCTAACAACCTGATATATCATATATACGCAGATTAAACGGCGAGTTGACTGAAGCGTCAAATAAAAAAAACTAAAGGTTTTGCATGCTTACTCGTGTGTTTCAACTAGAGCATCTTGCAACAATCATGCAACATTGTCTCGAGGCACCTCTTGTAAACCGACAACAAGTAGATCAAACCGCCGGTTCCTCCCAATCATCTCGACCAGATCTTCATACGAGACCTTATAAGAGGAGGATACACAGTATACATATTCGAGTGAGTAGTGAAAAATGATCAATATCGAACTGTCAGCAGTGTTGAAAGATGATGATTAGTTGATTTGAATTCACACAATTGATTTAAACCTGTCCATTCATGTTCCAAGTGACTACGCAAATGCAAAGGCCAGAGTCTCTTGAGAAGTTGCAAAGATTATCCGCCTCTACTGTTTTTATTCCTTCATGAGTTCCAACGGGGTTGTTGAAAGAGCCCACAACTGGTTTTCTCACATGCTTTGATCTTCTTCTGTCAAGGCATAATCATTTGTCAGTAATCTCCATTGTTTGTTTGGAGATTAGATTGATGATCTAATAAAAAGAAGATTTCAATTCACGTACCCTTTACCTGAAACGTAGAGTCGTGTTGAAATTTCCCATCGGACTACCATAAATAGCCAGTGCAAGATGAAGACGATATGAATTAAGGTTTGGACAAAAAAAAATCTAAACAGCGGAGGGGAGAGAGAGACAGCTATCATGCATGACCTGGGAGCCTTATGAGATGAAATATATAAGGACGGAAATTTCTGGCATTTGGGGCCGTGAAGATTTGGAAAGAAAAAAAAAAGTCAAAATGTCTGAAAAATGTTAATGCATGCATGGATCTCTTATTTGAAGACTATATGTATATGCGTTTCTCTACAGGTTAGGTTTGGTTGTTTTTTGACAATATCAAAATTGACAACGACCGTACCCTGTCTAACAAGCAAACCCTCTTAAAGACATCGATTGATTGAACAGCATACTTGAAAATCTATACCTGATGACCTGACCTAGAGTGGGTGGCCGGCCGCTCACCCTAAACCAGGCTCTTTATGCAGCTTTTCAATGGGTTTCTCTACTTTCAACCGTATGGACCATTTTTTTATAATCTTGGTTGAACAGTAATACATCACTGTATCCAGAATCACATGGATTCTCGTGTTCAGTTTGATGTTTCTTTATTCTCCCAGTTCTCACTCATCATGTTTATGAGTGCAAGAGATATATACACCATAATGTAGACATTATTGAACTTTTGGAGGCGAACAGCAGAGTCGTGATTGAAGAGTTCGTTGAGTTATGACTTTCGTGAAGATCGATGGTTGAAACTTGTGAACGAGGAGATGATTATTGACTAGTCATTTGAGACGTTTGCTTAATATTAAAAAAAACTTGAATTTCTTAATGTCGTATTTTATGATATAATCAGTTTCTACTGCGATTATCTTGTTGTATAACATACTTCCACCTGTCCTTCTTCCATTCTTGTCAAATTCCTTCTTCTAATCATCTCCTTCTCCACCTATTTTGTTCCTTCCCCGTTTCTTCTTTTTCCATCACATCAGCAAAATCTGCAGCATTTACGTTATTTTAAGTTCCAAGATTTGAAAATTCCCATTTTTGTTGCTATTTCTGTTCTCCCATGTTTTGTTCTCTTTTTAGATTCTGCTTGAGAACTAATGTTCAGGATTTTACTGACATTTCAAACGTCACTCAAACCAGTATTTAATTTCTTTCCATAGACATTTTTGGATTGCTTACTTTGGGGACACTGGCTTTTAGTTAACCGTTTGAAATTGGAAAAAGTATCAGTAAAATGCATTTGTTTATCTATTTCAGATTTCGGCTGCTAAACAGACTGAGCATGGCAAATGTGAGTGCTTTTTATTGTTTCTATGTAGGCTCTTTTTTGCCTATCAAATATGCTGATTCCAGAAAATCGTGCTTTTCTCTTGCTGCCATGTTTCCATGCGTTGAGCTGAGAATTTTATGTGCTTAAGTAAACTTTGTGCACGTTCTTTTAAAGATATGCTTTTTTCAAGGTACCGGGTTATCTGTATTTTCAAAAGCTTAAAATCATTCCCAATGTTTCGTGCATTTGGGCTGGAGAAACCACATTTGATGACATTGCCCTTTTATGTCAGCTTGAAACTCCGGAACACACTTCATTTTTATCTAAGCTTAACAACGATGGGAAGTGAGTTTTAGGACCGGATTTACCCTCTTAACTCTTAAGATTTGCAAACGATGCCTGTTGGCTATAATGCCATCTGCTGCAGCTACAAGACAATGTGTTTCAAATGATGGCTGTTGTCTATAATGCCAGGTCTGGACTCTAGCTTTGGTCCTAACTCTTCAAATGGCCAACTTAGTCATCACTGAGATTCAGAGGAACTTAATCTGTTTTCTTGGCCACTTATGGATATATTTGCCAAAGTGTATTTGAAAATCTAATTTCTACTTGCCGCCTGCTTGAGAGATTATCATTGATGGACTTTATGATGTTACACATATTAATATTGACGCGCCTACTCTGCAATTCTTTGACATCGATGGCATTTTTCATTGTTAGCTTTCAGAATACATTCCATTTAGCTTTGGTTTCCATTGGTTTGAATGCAAAGAACAACTACGAGAACAACACTGGACAGAGTCCTAGTAATTTTGATCAAATTCTTTGTTGATCTGCCCCATTTTAGAAGACTGGAGATTCATAGTTACTTTTTAAAGGTACACTGCTACTGGCTTACTGAACATCATTGTTGAGCCTAGTATGGCACTATCTTCTTATAATGAACAAGTTTCTTGGTTTCCAGGGAGTTTTCGATTGAGTGCTATTGTGTTTTCCATTATCATTTATACTTCTGCCTTCATAGGTTCTGCAAACACCAAAGTCGCTTGCTTCTTTATGGATCTCTGGGAATTTTAGAGAAACACCAAAGATTAATGCATGTTAGAGTTCCTGATATTGGAAGTCGGTTCGATGTTCACGATGTTCACTAACTTTTGGAAAGATCCAATAACTTTTGGGAAGATGATAACTGGAGCTCGCTGTTTGGACGTCTAAGATTGGTAAAAGTATGAGACATAACTGGTGTGAAATCAGAAATGGATTTCCTCAAGTTCTTCCTCAAGATGATAACTGTTTGATTATAACTGGAGCTCGCTGTTTGGACGTCTAAGATTGGTGTAAGATTAGGTAGCCTAAAGCATTTAGCATTGTAAAACAGGTTTGTTTCACCATCTAGTGTATTAAAGTGATATCAGACTATGCATATCAATACAAGCAATAGATTTGAGCCTGGTCAAATTCTACAAAAAATGCTACCCAGAATCATATTTTGCTTTGCGGTTGTTTTAGCCGTTGTGGTGGTTGTCCTGTTAGCCATGCTCTCACCGGTAAGCCACAAAAGCTCATCAAAGAACCCTTCCAGACCTTGGCTGGCACTTTCCATGTACATTGAACTGCCACATATTTCAACCTCCAGCACCCAGCCTGTTGCACAGTCAGATGCCGGGGCCTTCATCTTTCACCGTGTGCCACGGAGGGACCTGAGAACACGTCTCGAGTTGTCGGAAAAGCCCAAGGCTTCATTATCCCGATAGAACATTTTGCCAATTCTGCTTTCAACATAATTTATCTCACTTTCGAAACACCAGAGGTTAATGGGAGCCTGAGTGTCGAGGCCAGACCTGCCCAAGACGAGGAAAGACGAGAATTAACTATGGTGGGAGGAACAGGTTATTTTGCATTTGCACGTGGGCTTGCAATTTTCATGCAGACTAAATCCCAGTCTGTAGCTGATCCTGCTTATCATGTAAAGCTTCAGCTTAGATTTCCCAATAAATCTCAAGACCATTCCAGGATGAGACAGCGAACGCAGAATCATCAATTGGATATATCCTTGTTTTAATAGCCCCAAATTTGATTGACAAATTTCAACTGCCTAAAGTAAACAAATCAGACGATCTCAGTGGATAAAGACTTATTGATTTCTCTTGAGTTCGAGTATCGTATATATTAAAAGTACAAATATTTATTGTCAAATGATTAAAATCATTTAAAAGATATTATATTCTCTCTAAATTTATAAAAAAAAGGCTAATTATAGAACTATTAATTTTATTATATTTGATTACTTTAAAATTATATAATTATTATCCTAACTTAAAAAATATATAAGTATTTCAAATACAAGTAGCAAGCTAATTATTATATAGATAAATATTTTTGTTATGTCTTTATAAATGGAGAAAATCGCCTCAGTGACCAAAAATGCCTTATAATATACGATTTTAACCAACTTTTTTTGGATTTGCCAAAATGACCAACAAAATCGCAACGCGAAATAAAAATCGCAACGCGATCCCCAGAATCGCAAATCAGTTTTCAAAATCGCAACGCGATTCTTGAAAATCGCAATGCGATAGTACAAATTCGCATTGCGATTTTCCAGAATCGCAACGCGAATATGAAAATCGCAACGCGAACACATAAATCGCAACGCGTATCCGTAAATCGCAACGTGTATCCGTAAATCGTAACGCGTATCCATAAATCGCAATGCGTATCCGTATATCGCAACGCGTATCCGTAAATCGCAACGACAATACGTAAAATCGCAACGCGTATCCGTAAATCGCAACGCGATTTTTAAAGCGCCATTATAATCGCAACGCGTATTTTATTTTCAAATTACAAAAACGAATATTAAGACAAAATCCCGTAATCGCAACTCATAACCTAAAACCTAAAATCACAACTCAGTCCCATCTCCATCTCTCACTCTCTACGGCGAAATCCGTCCCCATCTCCGAAGATTTCCGTCCCCATCTCCGGTGAAATCCCTCACAACCATTCACGGTCAGAAATCCCTCACAATATTCAGAAATGGAAAATCAACCTCCGAGGGTTAGTTTTTTTTAATTATTTTTATTTTGAAATTATTGCATTATTGTAGGTTTTTCATATTGAAACTGATGATAAGTTTACTGGTCATTTCAATAATAGATTAACCATTTCACTTAGATTTCATTTCGCGTTACGATTCTCTCGTTGCGATTTTCATTTCGCGTTGCTATTCTCTCGTTGCGATTTTCAAGTTAGTATTTGTCTTTGTCTTTGTTCTGTCTTTGGTTGAAGTAATGCAATCCATTCAAGTTTCAATTTGCAGAAGAGTCGCAACGAGAGAAATGAAAATCGCAACGTGAAAATGACTATCTGCAACGAGAAAAATGAAAATCGCAACGAGAGAATCGCAACGCGAAATGAAAATCGCAACGAGAGAATCGCAACGCGAAACCAAAATCGCATTGCGATTTTCATTTCGCGTTGCGATTCTCTCGTTGCGATTTTCATTTCGCGTTGCGATTCTCTCGTTGCGATTTTCATTTCTCTCGTTGCGACAGTCATTCTCTCGTTGCGATTTTCATTTCAACCAAAAGACAAAACAGTGTTGCAAATTTTAGTTTCAAGAATAAACTACTACTTTTTATGTTTATTGTTTTTGGTATATCTTCACAGTGTAGTTTTTGGTATATCTAACTTGGTATGTTTATTGTTTTTGTAGAAATTTTTTCGGCTTCATTGACATTAAGGAATAAAGTTAGCCTAGCTACTACAATTGCTTCGAAGCTTTCACCTGCACAAAGACAATTGTTTGAGGAAACCTGCTTCGGGCCATGGCTGAGAGTACAGCATCCGGGTGGAGATGCTAATTTGACCCATTTGTGGCTTCAGACCATGACATCAAATCTACCCGACAGTATACAACGTGGTGAGGAAGAGATATGGTTTCATTTTCCACCAGCGTATACTTGTTTTGGGCGGAAGGAGTTCTGCTTAATCACTGGTCTACGATTCGGACACGATGATGTAGGCCGGTACACTCGTCATATCGCCCGCCCATCATGGTTATCCCGGGTTTTTCCGGATGAGTCAATGGAGAAGCCGAACCTACACGTCGACGACCTGAAGAAATTGTTTAATAAGAAAGATGGTTTCACTCGGATGGATGACGTCGATGTTGTCCGAGTATGCCTTCTACTACTTGTGTATGCCGGCTTTTTAGGCAGAGAGGCCAGACAACCTATTCCTCGGGAGCTAATAATATTGGTAGAGGACCTGAATGCATGGAATCTGTTTCCGTGGGGTTCGTATATATGGAAAGCTACCTGGACTAAGTTGTCTACTGCCTTTGATGACCGCAAAAGTTTGCGTGGCGATGGGTCGAAATACACTTTGTCAGGCTTTGTTTGGGCCTTTAAGGTAAGAATTTCTATATAATGTTTCTAAAATTATAATTAATTATTTAACAATTACTCATTTTGTTATTATATTGTTTGTAGATTTGGATATTCGAGGCTTTCCCCAGCATGCGTACATATGCAATAAAAACGTCAAATGATATTCCCAGGGCTATTTCCTGGAAGAGGAAAAATCTGTTGGATTGGGAAGACTTAATACCATATGCGACAATAAATAATGTAAGTTAACACAAATACTTTTATATAATATATAAACAAGTTATTAATAGTAGACGTTTAACTTTGTTTGAGTTTTTATATTGTTAGGAGGCCAACATTCCATTACAAAGACTGACACCCACGGAGGAAGAGCTTGCCACTGATTGGTGGCAAGCTAGTCAGAGTTTTTTTGATGGCACGGATGATGAGCAGCATCCACTTCCTCCAATTCGAGAGCCATCACCTCACCCAGAGCCATCACCCGATCGACCCGACTATACACCTCTAGAACGAGAGCCATCACCTATCCCGTCACATCATCGAGCCTCTTCTCCACCATCACCTCATGATAGGCGACCGGTAAAGAGGCCACGACATTTATCTCTTGTTCTCCACCTCCACGGGATGAGTTACGTGATGAGGTCAATGCCTTGCGTGAGGAGATCGGTACTCTACGCGATAACGATGGTGCATGGCGTGTGGAGGTGTCAACTTTACGTGGTGAGGTTGCCGCTCTACGTGAGATGATAGTATCGTTGCAGAATGAGGTTCATACTCTATGCAACGAGGTAAGTTTAAGATTTTCCATATTTAACTTAATGATAAATTTACTCGTAATTTCACTTAGATTAGCCATTTCACTTAGATTGCTTAGTAAATTTATTCGGTTGCTGCCAATTCTGCTAAACTGTGTATTCTTTAACACTGTGAAATAGTATTTGTCTTTGTTTTGTCTTTTGGTTGAAAGTAAATTTGTTCGGTTGCTGCCAATTCTGCTAAACTAATACCCTGAAGTCAGTATTTGTCTTTGTTTTGTCTATTGGTTGAAGTAATGCAATCCATTCAAGTTTCAATTTGCAAAAGAAGAAATAGTTTACTTTCGCAACATGAAACTTAAAATCGCAACGCGAAATGAAAATCGCAACGGTAGAATCGCAACGCGAAACCAAAATCGCAACGACAAAATCGCAACGCGAAACCAAAATCGCATTGCGATTTTCATTTCGCGTTGCGATTCTCTCGTTGCGATTTTCATTTCGCATTGCGATTCTGTCGTTGCAATTTTCATTTCGCGTTGCGATTTTGGTTTCTCGTTGCGATTCTCATTTCGCGTTGCGATTTTAAGTTTCGTGTTGCGAAAGTAAACTATTTCTTCTTCTGCAAATTGAAACTTGAATGGATTGCATTACTTCAACCAATAGACAAAACAAAGACAAATACTAACTTCAGGGTATTAGTTTGAAACATATTTTTCTTTGTTATCTGATGCATTTTGTGAACTATGATAGAATAATGACTTGGGTGAATACAATGCAAGTTTGAAACATATTTGTCTTTGTTTTCACTGTTTAAATATCATGTCTGTTTATTTACTGATTTTTGTATTTAATTATTTAGCGGCCCGATAGAGTGGATGCTTTACGTCGGGTTATGCTTGCACGACGGAGTTCACGCATCAGACAGCGTGCACGTGCTATTAAGTCTCCGTACACCCCAATAGTGCGAATACACCGCAAGAAGAAGCCCGACTCGCCTGTCATCCCTCAAGAGTCCACTCCTATCGTTGAAGAGGCCCCCCCTATCATTCCTCGAGAGTCCCCTCCCACCGTTCAAGAGGCCACTGTCATCATTGAAGAGGTCCCTCCCACCATTCAAGAGCCCGATTCACATGGCGTCATATGTAGGCTTCTTGAGAAACCCTTTGACGTGCCGGACATAATGGATGAGAGTTGGCTCTCATATAAGTTACCGGCCAGTACCATTCCGGTATCGGAAGTGGAGAGGAGACAACTACCAGACACAATTCTGGATAACACCCTTTGGGCTAAGACCGCAGTTGATTTTTATCTACATGAGCGGAGCCAGGGGTGTTTCACTGACATATGCAAGCTCACCGATGATATCTATTTGTTGCTTGATCGGTCTTGGTGGGGCGTATTATTAGGGGTCGAAGACAATGGCTATTTCGATGGGGGGTTAAGTCTTATATTTTTCTTATATTTCAATTTGATTAATTTTTTTTTAAATTTATGTAAGTCACTAATATATGTCTTTTTTTGTAAAACAGCATATCGATGCGTGGGTGACACGTCTTCTAATAATAAGAAAACTTAAGAAAAATAAAAATATACGATATACAATTATGCCGACGTCTTTTAACGTCGTTCACTTGAAGAATCAACGAGATGAATCATTTGATTTGGGCAATGGACAAGCTAAACTTTATCCTGCATGGTGGGAGGTCGATAAGGTTAGTATTTATTTTAGATTAAGTTTAAAGGTTTTATGAAATAAGTGCGCAAATGAATGAATTATTACTTATGATTGCAGGTGTTTATCCCTGTTTTGGAACGTAAACATTGGATTCTCGTCGAGCTTCAGCTCCCATCCCTTAAGACAATAGTGTATGACAGCATGATAAATTACATATCATTGGCTGATTTAAGAGATATTATTAAGGGATGGAGCTCTCATTTGGCTAAATTCTTGGATGCGATCAATTATTGGACTCGTTCTGGAAACAAGAAGCCAAAGAAGCTCAATATTACAGTTATTAGAGACGAGACCGCGCCACAACAAACGGAAGGAGCCAGAGGAGATTGTGGTCCTCTCGTATGCTTGGCGTTGGAGCGTTTGACGACGGGAAGCACCAAGTATCTACCTCCCACCGATAGAGATAGAGCTGCAGTAAGCTTGTAGTTTCGGCATTATATGGCTAAATCGATATATACGAGACGCTGCCTACCTGCATCCGCGTTATAAAAATGTCCATAAACAATTGGTAAGTTTATAGACTTTTGGTTTGAAAATGTTTGGTTAAGTACCTAGAATTCAATAATTTGTTGTTTGTAGGTTTTAGATGTGTAGAAAGTGTTGTTTGAGCAAATGTTTGGTTTCTGCAGGTTAATCTCAGAAGTGAACTGCGTGAAAATGATGTATGGCTGCAAAAGTTGATTCAATAGTTTAATTGATTGTTTTTTGATTGTTTAATTGATTTGTAAAAGTTGATTCAATAGTAGATGATTGGAAATAAGAATTATTGCTTATTTTTTGATTGTTTAATTGATTTGTAAAAGATGATTTGTAAAAGTTGATTTGTGTAATTGATGCGGACATAATTCTTATTTGTGCTTGTTTAATTGATTGAAATGTAATGGTTGATTTTGTTGATTTCAATCTGCATTATGTTGAAGGCAAAAATGACTATCGCAATGCGGAAATGAAAATCGCAATGCGAAATGAAAATCGCAATGCGAAATGAAAATCGCAACGAGAGAATCGCAATGCGAAATAAAAATCGCAATGCGGAAATGAAAATCGCAACGAGAGAATCGCAATGCGATTTTCATTTCGCATTGCGATTTTCATTTCCGCATTGCGATTCTCTCGTTGCGATTTTCATTTCGCATTGCGATTTTCATTTCCGCATTGCGATTCTCTCGTTGCGATTTTCATTTCCGCATTGCGATTCTCTCGTTGCGATTTTCATTTCGCATTGCGATTTTCATTTCGCATTGCGATTTTCATTTCCGCATTGCGATTTTCATGTTGGGATTTTCATTTCGCATTGCGATTCTCTCGTTGCGATTGTAATTTCCGTGTTGCGATAGTCAAATGCATGCCTAATAAGTGATAACAACTGAATAACAAGAGTTGGTTAAGTCAAAATGGTTGGCCTGGGTCATTAATTCAACTGAAAATGTTAAAAGTTCACACATAAAATCCACATAATACAACGTTTGCATTTAAAAATCACCTAAGTTAACAGTCCCAAAAGGTGAAGCCAGTTGTGATTGGGATTTTAAAGATGATTGCCTTTTGCTTGACACCATATGAGCTTTGGATTTTGATGAGGATCCATATTTTGGTAGAGGAAAAGATGATTGTGATGGCACTGGTGATCCACATGTCAACCTTGTATGACCACTTTCCTTGCACCGACTACATGTCGATCTCTTCTTCTCTTCACCCTTAGACGGTATACGATCGTGACTTTTTGGTCGGCCAGGTAGCCTTCTGTCCATGGCTGGTGGCAAAACTGTTTGTAAGTCATCTGGTATGTCCCACTCAGAAGGATGTGGAATAGGGTAGACAATCTCGGCATAAGTCTGTCGATAAACTTCTGTAGTGTAGCAATCCATAGCGTATGCGCTTGAATCATCTTGGTTTAAATGAAGAGCAACTTTTATAACATGGCCACACGGATAACCAGATGTTTGCCATTTCATACAACTACACGTCTTTGCATTTAGATCGACTAGCCCATTTAAGTTATTATCCAGTACTTGAAACAAAGTGTTTGAACATGGTTCAACTCTCCATGACGTTGACTTCACAACACGTTTCGTTATCTTTTTTTCAGTCCATGGTGTAACACGATGTTCCAATGTTCCTGTAAATTTAAATAAACAATACTTAGTAAAATATAAATATGATAAGTTACGAATTCAAAGAAATAATACCTGCATGGTTTCTTTTCTTGTAGTACCACTGTTGAATAGAGGCTCGAAAAAACTCCATTAACATAGTAATGGGTAATTTCCGGGAATGACGACTTAGAGCGTTGATTGATTCTGCACTATTAGACGTCATGAAACCATATCTTGCTCCAAGTTGATGTACTCTTGACCATCTTTCAAACCCGACATCTTCTAGTGTTTGAGCACACTGAGGCAAAACACGTCTTAAACAATTTATATGCTTATTGAAATCCACTTCCCGATAAGCTTTTACAGCCTTCCAGTATGTCCATTTGTGCTTTTTATACCAGCAGACCTTGATTTTAGATTTCTATACAAATGAACACCACAAAGTCCATGAAAAGCATCTGGGAAACACCTTCTAACAGCGTTGTCAATTGAGTTTGCCCTATCAGATATGATTGTCAGATTGCTAATAGGACCTATGCAATCCCTAAGATGCCCCATAAACCATGTCCATGAATCAGAGGTTTCAGATTTGCCAACCCCGTAAGCTATTGGCAATATCCCATTGTTAGCATCCATGGCTACTGCTAATAAGTTTACTCCAAGGTATCGACCTTTCAAATGTGCTCCGTCAACTATAATAACTGGGCGCATGCAAGTAATAAACGAACGAATCTACAAAATAATATACACAAGAAATATAATCATTTAAATGTGAAATGCATGTAACTAACAAAATGAGTCAACAAAATTATATTGATTTACTAACCGTAGCACCAATGGCGATAAACAGCAACTCAAAGTGTCCATCTCTATCTGTTTTGATATGAGTTACCGACCCAGGATTTTTCAGCTTTAAATTGTGACAATAAGCCGGCAGTTGGGCAAACGATGCTTCTGGCGACCCCCTCAACAATTCCAAGGCATAACATTTGGCTCTCCAAGCTTGAGAATATGATATACTAATCTTGAACCGAGCATTCATGTCAGTCATAATTTCATGTCCCCGATATACCCTGCCATTCAAAAACATTAACTCAGCCAGAAAACCACCCAACACCTTTTTGTTTGCCTGTCTATGGTGAGGAAAAACTTGGGTTCTTGAACATGTATGTTTATCAATAAAAGTCCTAACTTGAAACATTTCGCAATCTTTTATTCTCTTTGCAATCATACGCCACGTACAGTTTTTGTCAATCATACACCTTGTTTCGAAACGATCTTTGCTTGATTTGTTAATTTTTAGTTGATAGCCATCTTCCACACATTTCGTATACAAAGCTATCTTCAAGTCTTCCTTTGTATCAAAACAATCATCTTTCTTGATACGAATAACTTTTGTGTAACAATCAACTGCTTTCTTTACCAACTCTTCTTCCGGTATCTGAAGTAATTCTGGCATATTCCAGTTATACGCCCGTGGCATTTTCTTTTCTTCGGGGACTTTTTCTTCTTCTTTTTCTTCTTCAGGATTATATGAATTACAGAATGGATGTTCAACATGTTCATTCACAGTCGTAACTTCCTCCTCATTATCATCAACAATACCTTCTTCGGCAACGACTGTTTCATCATCAAAATTCGGGTATTGACCAATATCAAAATCATTATACGCAGGGTCTGTTTCTTCTTCTGAAACATCATCAAAATCCGTGTATTGACCAATATCAAAGTCCGGATATTGACCAAGACCAAATTTCGAATACTGACTAGTACTCACAATTTTTTCTGTTGGCTCATCATCGTCTAACTGGTCAATACGAAAACCGGAATTTGGTGCTGAAAGTTGATTGGGATTTGGATTAGAGAAAGGTTGTGGGTTTTGAGAAAAACTTAGTTGATTACTACCCGCTACTGACCCAACAATACTACTTCTAGGTTCAACAACATACAATGTAACATCATCTTGTGAAACACTAATGTAAGCAATGAATCGTTCAACATCTTCATTGTCGGTTAACAAATAAACTTTAACATTTCTCTGATAAGATAACCTAAATCCACTTAGGGGCTCTAAATTCAATTTCTTTGAAACACGTAGCATTAGAGTTTCATAAGTTAACTTTTGTAAAGACAATTTTAGTTGAAGATTCATGGGTAAAGGCATATATTGTAAAACACCATGAACATTATCCCATGACCCTCCAAAACACAAATCTATCCAAACATGATCAACATTAGATGATTTCATGGTTGTAAATTAATTTACTAAACAGACGAGCTGCGAAACTAAAACCTGTTGCCGGATTAGGAAGGATGTCGTTGGATATAGGAACGGATGTCGCCGGAGAGAGTGATAGATGGAGATGGAATGAGTTGCGATTTAGGGATTTAGTTTATGATTTGCTGCAGTTGCGTAGTTATATACCCAAAATTTCAGTGTTGTGATTTACAGATTCTTGTTGCGATTTACGGATTATCGTTGCGATTTACAGATTCTCGTTGCGATTTACGGATTATCGTTGCGATTTACGGATACGCGTTGCGATATACGGATACGCATTGCGATTTACGGATACGCGTTGCTATTTACGGATACACGTTGCGGTTTACGGATACGCGTTGCGATTTATGTGTTCGCGTTGCGATTTTCATATTCGCGTTGCGATTCTGGAAACTGATTTGTAATTCTGGGGATCGCGTTGCGATTTTGTTGGTCATTTTGGTAAATCCAAAAAAAGTTGATTAAAATCGTATATTATAAGGCATTTTTGGTCACTGAGGCGATTTTCTCTCATAAATGCAAGAGACTTGCTTTATTCCGAACCCGGTTTAACCAGGCAAATCTGGCCGACTTCCTCAATTTTTCGTCCTCAAGTTATATAAGCCGGCCCGTATTACTCTTCTCCTTTCGGTATTTTTTATTTGGTCTGTGTCTTGTAAAGAGTTAGTCAAGCAATTTTCACATTTTCTCTCTCGTTTTGTCTCTCTCTCTCTTGGAGATTCGGCAACTGAGGGGCTAGCATCGGTTGAGGAAGGGAGTAGACAGTTGAAGGAATACGAAATGGCGAAGTCGAGCGCAGACGATGAGGAGTTAAGGCGAGCTTGCGAAGCCGCAATCGAAGGCACGAAGCAGAAGATCGTGATGTCAATTCGCGTCGCTAAAAGTCGCGGGATCTGGGGCAAATCTGGCAGATTAGGCCGCAACATGGCTAAACCTAGAGTCCTCTCTCTTTCCGGTACGGCTTTTCCACTTGTAGTGTTTTCTCTTCTTCAATTTAGAATGTGTGGCGTTCATTTTTCACTTACTTTCAACTTGAAATTTGTTGACTATGCTAGAATTATGTTAAATACGATGATGAACTATGAACTAATCATTACGGTTGTAGAATTGTGTAAAACTGGTAGGACAGTTCAAATTCGAGGAATATTTGCTATGCTTTTGGAAGGATTTTTTAATTAAAATAATATGATTAGATTTGAAGTGATATGTGTCGCCTTATTCGTCTGCTGTGGGGATTCTTGTTTGGGATGATACTGGATTCTTGCAGTGTTTAATTTTTCCTTGCCCTTACGAAGAACTATGATTTGTGCAGTGAAATCAAAAGGTCAGGAAACTGAAGCGTTTTTGCGAGTTTTGAAGTATTCTTCAGGAGGAGTTCTTGAGGTAATTATCTCTTGTATAATCTTTCAGACAATGTGCGTTATGAAAGACACAAATAAGTGCAGGAAGATGATCCGATGAGTTTTCCATTCTTTATTGATTAAGCGTTGTAATAGTGTTACTATGTGGTCGGTTACTACAGCTGAGCTTGGAATGATTGTGGTGGTCGTTGAGGTTGCATATTTGCACTTAGCTGTAAAAGTTTTCTACCTCTGAGGCTGTGCCGGCCCATTTACTTTTTGTTAGGACTTGCTGGTACAGTTGCTAGCTTCTCCGGCATCATTATGCTAATATAGTTGATTATCATCAGGTTTATATGTTACCAGAAGTTTATCAGTGTGTGATTAATTGGCTTTTGCGTACATTAAATCAAGTCATCAGATAAAAAAAGTAGGATATAGCTTTTTACTGATTCTTTTCTTTTCAATTTTTACTGAAGTTTGCTATTGATGAAAATAATGATAAACACTGGCTCGCCATTTGTCTACCTCTACATGTGAAACGTGGGATATTCTAAACAATTGATTTTAGCATTACTGAGAAGAGAATATTACTGGTGTAAGGTTAAAGCAAAATTCGTTAAGTTTCATTTCAAAGGGCAGGAAACTATTTGATGAAGGATTAAGTTTCTAAGTCTTAACTTGTCAGTATTCTAGTTTTATTGTTTTTAAGATCATATTATTGACAGAAGCATTATTTGAAATTGTGCAGCCTGCTAAGTTATACAAGCTGAAGCATCTTTCAAAGGTGGAGGTTGTGACTAATGATCCAAGTGGATGTACTTTTACTCTGGTAAGCCCTTTCCTTGTTCTTTTTTTCTTTGCTCTCCTTGCATGAGATTTTTCCCCCAGCTTCTAACTGAACTTCTTATAGGGATTTGATAACCTCAGAAATCAAAGTGTTGCTCCACCTCAGTGGACTATGCGCAACATTGATGACAGGTAGTTTGGAATAGCTCTGGAATGAAGATATCACTTTTTTTTTCTGTCGCTGTTTCATCCCCCCACCCCCCTTTGGATCCTTCCTTTTGGCACTCCACCAAAATTAATATTTATCTTCTTATTTTGTTGGTTTCTTAATTTATTCTTAAATATTTTTGCAGAAACCGCCTTTTATTTTGTATATTAAACATCTGCAAAGATGTGCTCGGTTGTCTTCCCAAAGTTGTTGGTGTAGATATTGTGGAAATGGCACTTTGGGCTAAGGTGAAATTGATGCATTTATTCTTTCCTAGTGGTCAAAAGTTTAAGGATATTTTAACTTCTTGATCTTTTTGGATCGGTGGTCATTCTGACGAGTATAATTTCATAGTGCTGCGTCTGATTTTGCTTAGAATGTCTAGCAGATATGTTTTCCCCTAATATTTAAGAAAGTCCATGTCCATAAGTTCACGAATCTATGTTTTCTTTATTGTCTTTGACCTGTATATTGCATCTAGGAAAATAAAGCTTCAGTCAATACCCAAAGGAATCTGCAAGATGGGCCCGTTGCAACTACAGTAATAGAAAGTGACTTGAAAGTGAGTGTTGAAAAGGAACTTGTCTCACAAGCTGAGGAAGAGGACATGGAGGCTCTATTGGGCACGTATGTTGTTCTTTTATTCTGTTCTAAGGTTCTTCAGTGAATATCAGATTTTCATTTCTATATGTTGCATTTGCATTTTTTAACTAAGATATTCATGTACCATCTGCCAAATTACTGAGATGGTTAGATCACAGCTAAAGTCAACGTTTGAGGATGCAGGTTGGTTCTTGTAGTGGTCATAGTTCCTAGAAAGTCCATTATCCTTTTTTGAAGGGAAGTCTATGATTCTTGATTTCTCTTCCATTTTTTGTCTTTCGTTTCATTTGCATAATTGGAAAAATAATATGGTTTTTGTAAATTTTGAAGCTCATCAATCCTATCCTAATGTTATTTTATCATAATATGGTACACAGTTATGTAATGGGCATTGGTGAAGCAGAAGCATTTTCTGAACGGTTGAAGCGGGAGCTTCATGCTCTGGAAGCAGCAAATGTGCATGCCACTTTGGAAAGTCAACCTTTAGTAGATGAGGTATTTCTTCTATTTTTACTTTTTAATTGTGTTTTTCTTCTCATTATTTTTATTCTCAAATCCCACTGGAACCATGTTGGGACCTATAAATAAGAACAATAGCGTGCATTGTTCCTTTCCTTTATGGCTCTTCTGGTCTAGTACCACCCCCTTATGCATTTGGTATCCAACAAACTTATCAGATATACTATGCGGTCTTGTTTAATCCCATTTGAGATACACTCAATTGAACCATTTATACCTCGATTTCCAGTTTCTTCTCTGAAAGCACCTTATCATGTTTGCCTACTCTGAAATAGTTCGTATGAAGATGTTGCTGTGCTTTTGGGCAACTTCTGTTTACCTTTTCTCTTTCCTTGTGGCTTTTTTTAATGATTTTTATATGTTTAGGACATTCTTTTGTTTTTTTTTTCACACGAAAATCTTGACCAAATTTGATGATGCTGTTATTCTCTACTATTACCAATATGTTTCTTACTCACTAAGCTAACTAATTATTGTTTTCTTCGTCTTTCAGGTCTTGCAAGGGCTAGAGGAAGCAACAAGTTGTGTTGACGACATGGATGATTGGTTAGGGATGTTCAATGTTAAATTGCGACATATGAGAGAAGATATTGAGTCGGTATGGAACTTTTGTATACAGTCTAATAATATGTAGGATCTGTTTTCAACCTGTATAAGGTCTTTATTCCATCATTTATATGCTTCTACTTTGCTGCTAATTTTGTTATGAAGTTAAAGTATGAAGATTAAACTATGTATATTCCTGACTTCTAACATCTGATCTCTTCTTTTGTTGGTATGAACTTCATTTCACAATATACCAGATAGAGACCCGGAACAACAAGTTAGAGATGCAATCTGTTAACAATAAAGCACTCATTGAGGAACTTGATAAGCTTCTTGAACGATTGCGAGTCCCATCTGAGGTATGTCATTGATGACTATATTTTGTTTATATTCAGCCTATGTTTGTAGCCTGCATTTCCCCTGACAATGCTTTTTATTGGTTGTAGTATGCAGCATGTCTGACAGGAGGCTCGTTTGATGAGGCTCGCATGCTTCAAAATGTTGAAGCATGCGAGTGGTTAACTGGTGCTTTACGTGGCCTTCAAGTACCTAACTTGGATCCCACTTATGCTAAAATGCGAGCCGTAAGGACTCCCCTCTCCCATGCCCCCAGTTTTGAAATTTGTTGTTAGGAAAATTATCCATATGTAGAATGTGTCTTGCCATTAGGTCAGTTTATAAATTTTTGAATTACCTAACTAACTTGGATCCTACTTTTTCTTCTTTATTTTAGGTTAAAGATAAGAGGGCAGAGCTCGAAAAACTAAAAGCTACATTTGTACGGAGAGCTTCTGAGTTCTTGAGAAACTACTTTGCCAGTTTGGTGGATTTTATGATTAGTGACAAAAGCTATTTCTCTCAGGTTTTCCCTTCTTTTTATTCATTTTTTATGATAAGTATAAACTTAGTGTCTGTTTCCTAAATGTTGGCCGCCTGCTTGATTTGTACAGAGGGGACAGTTGAAGAGGCCTGATCATGCTGACTTGCGGTATAAATGCAGGACATATGCTCGCCTTCTGCAACATTTAAAGGTCAAATTGCAGATCAACTCTAAAATCTGTAACACTTTGTCTCAGTTTTTCTAATATTTTTGTTCCTGCTCATTCTCAGAGTCTTGATAACAGTTGCTTGGGTCCTTTGAGGAAAGCTTATTGTAGCTCCCTTAACTTACTTCTGCGTCGAGAGGTGGGGAATGCAAAATAAAATTATCAATTATCTGGAAAAAAGAGATGTCTTTCTCATTTGAACTTAATGCTGGTTACAATGCTTGATAAGTAGTTGAATTCTGTTTAGGCTCGTGAATTTGCCAATGAGCTTCGTGCTAGTACAAAAGCATCAAGAAATCCAACTGTTTGGCTGGAGGCTTCCACAGGCGGCAGTCAAAGTGGGAATAGTGCAGACACCTCTGCAGTTTCTGATGCTTATGCCAAAATGCTGACGATTTTTATTCCCTTACTTGTAGATGAGGTAGTTCCTCCCTGCTCTATTAGTTCAAGAGGTCACATGTATTCCAAAGCCTATCTTTATTTGAAACTTCATTACTTCATGACTCAAACTGCAGAGTTCCTTCTTTGCACACTTCATGTGCTTTGAAGTTCCTGCACTTACTCCTCCAGGAGCTATCGCTAACGGTAGTAAAGGTGGATCCTATGATGATGATACCAATGATGATGATCTGGGCATTATGGACATTGATGACAATGATAGTAAAGCTGGTAATTATTTCTCGTGCGACCTTCGTAATTTGCAGTAATAAATATCCTTTTCTCTAATTCGAACTGAAAAAAAGTTGAAACTCTTTACTAGGTAAAACTTCTGCTGATCTGCAATCACTAAATGAGTCACTACAGGATTTGCTTGATGGAATTCAAGTACGTAAGCGTATTGCTGTCTTTTACGGATTGTTTTACTGTCACTGCTTATTGTTCTGACTTTCTGGAACCAGAATGTCATACCAAATTTTGGTGCTTTTTGGTGATGCTCATTATTTTAGGGTTGGTTGTGTGTCCTTTTCATTCATTGTAGTTGTTTCCCTTGTTTATATTATGTCTTTATGATGTTGCTTGGTAGGCGCTCTCTTGTTTGCAATCTCAATTTCTTTGTTCTTTTTTTTCCCCTAAAAAAGTTACCTGGACTGCAGGAAGACTTTTATGCTGTAGTTGATTGGGCATACAAGATTGACCCTTTACGTTGCATATCCATGCATGGGATAACAGAGCGCTATCTATCTGGCCAGAAAGCTGATGCAGCAGGATTTGTACGTCTCCTGCTTGGTGCCCTTGAATCAAGAATTTCTATGCAGTTCAGTCGGGTACATTTATATGGAAACTGAAAATTTTATGACCTTTTGCTTTTGGTATGGATCTAACCTGTTTTAGCTGCAATTGCATTTGCAGTTTGTTGATGAGGCTTGTCATCAAATTGAAAGAAATGAACGTAATGTGCGACAAGTGGGAGTCTTGGCTTACATCCCTCGGTAAAGTGAATCATAGCCTTTATTAGATTTCAGAGAAGGCAAAGTTGAGGCCTATGTTACTCAAACTCAGGTGTTAGTGTCAGATGTGGCTATGTATCACCAATGTGTGTGGTTAAACTTTTCTTAGTTTTTCCATGTATTTGGAGGATTCTTGAGGTCATATCTCCATATCCATGTGTTGGAAATGAGTCTGACATGGGTACTTCCCTAAAATGGAGAGTCTGAGCAGCATCGTTTGAGATCAAAACTGATAAAAATGCAAAGAGAAAAATATAAGTAGTTGTTCTCGTATATGGTCGAAATGTTTTTGTTTTTATAAGCATATATTATCAGTATGCTATAAATGTTATTTCCAAAATAGCTTAGCTTAACAGTATTGTGTGATTCTTGATTATCTGCTTGCTTTCCATGTTCTACTTCAGTTGGCTTTAAACAGTTTATATGCACTTATGGACAGTTTTGCAACTCTAG
Source organism: Hibiscus syriacus (assembly GCF_006381635.1). NCBI lineage: Eukaryota > Viridiplantae > Streptophyta > Magnoliopsida > Malvales > Malvaceae > Hibiscus > Hibiscus syriacus. The sequence goes on along the minus strand of NW_024062565.1, from coordinate 481,757 downwards.
CCACCCGCATGGAACAGTACATTCAGGGACAATCACGGGACTTGGTTGATCAAGCATACACCAAATTTGTATGTCTTATTTCCAACTTGATATCCTTATTATTTTGGATTAGTTGAAGAGTGTGGTTAAGTGAGCTGTTGATGGACAATATTGTAGCCTTTAGCATCATGATAAGACTTGAGCATGTACAGCCATCTTCCCTCGTTATTGTCTTCCGAGTGTCTATGTCTACATTACTCTGAGAATATTCACTTTGCAAATTTTGTTTGGCAGGTTAGTGTGATGTTCGCTACTCTTGAAAAACTTGCACAAACGGATCCAAGATATGCTGATATATTTCTTTTAGAAAATTACGCAGCATTTCAGAATAGGTGTGTTCTTTTTCCTATGGCTGTGGATATGATATTTCTCTTGTATCTTGAGGCCAATTCTTTTTGCACTTTCCATGCACTCTTTACAGCTTGTATGACCTGGCCAATGTTGTGCCCACATTAGCCAAATTTTATCACCAAGCAAGTGAAGCATATGAACAAGCATGTACACGTCATATCAGCATGATAATATTCTATGTAAGTATTCCACCTTGTTTGCTTTTTTAGTTGTTTCACTTGTTATTGTTGGTCAACGACTGTCTTTACAATTGTTTTCTCTTTGCAGCAATTTGAACGACTTTTCCAGTTTGCTCGAAAAATTGAGGATTTAATGTTTACAATTTCAGCAGAAGAGGTTAGCATGTAAATGGTTTTACCTTGCCAGGTTCTTAATTTATGCAGAGTTTCATCAGATAGCTCCTCGAGAGCCCATCTGTCCAGTTTTAACTAAATTTACCGTACAAATCTTAATATGCATTCCAACCCCTTTTTTAGACATATCCAGAATCCCATGAGAAATTGGAATAAACTTTTATTTTCTATGATGAAATTAGTGGCAATAGTTATATCCAGACGTTTGCCGATTGTTAACAAATGAATGGTTTGGAGGCTAATTTTTTCCTTCACGAATATCAGATACCTTTTCAGCTTGGATTGTCTAAGATGGATCTACGGAAGATGTTGAAATCCAGTTTATCTGGGGTGAGTTAATAAACTTTTGGAACACATTGTCCTTTAGTCTCAAATGCGGAATTTATATCTTGATTCTTGTCTATTACAGGTTGACAAATCCATTGCATCTATGTATAAGAAGTTGCAAAAGAACTTAACGTCTGAGGAACTGTTACCCTCTTTGTGGGACAAGTGCAAGGTAAGCTAACTTCTCTTTCTAAAACCGATTTCTTTACCAAAGTATTTTCAAAGTGGCTAATGAAAATGGCATTGTGAACAAAACCCGGGTGAAGGAAGGAGGGAATTTGAGTTGGTTTGGTGATATATTATTCCTGGTTTCTTACTAGTTTTTATTTCTTGGAAATTTGACAGAAAGAGTTCCTGGACAAGTATGATAGCTTTGCCCAACTGGTTGCCAAAATTTATCCCACGGAAACCATCCCATCGGTTAGTGAAATGAGAGACCTTCTTGCTTCCATGTAAAGGGAGAGAGCTTGCCCTGTGTATAATCTTCTTGTATTTTCAATTTGGAGTAGGGAGCCGTGTTAGCTTTGCTCTTGTTATAATTTATTATTGTTGTATTATAATAGACAACCCCCCCCCCCTCCCACCCAAAAAAACCGATATTTCAATTTATTTCAAAGTTACCCATTATATTCATTCGTTATCGGACAAGAGTTGATGTTGTATCATGTCCAGTGTAACATGGTTTGTTTGTCAGCTTTAGTTTTGCTGTGTTGCTTTTACAATTTCTGTTCTTTACTAAATTCAAATCCACCCAGGGTTGAATTGAAGAGTCCTGTTGTATTTCATCCTTCGTAGGACTACATTGCCAGCCAACATGTTAACATACTTGGTTCATTCCATCACTTGAATGGCTATGGGTTGCATTTACCACTACACGTGAACGACGCTGTCAGCCTCTTTCCCCATCTGGTTTCTTCCTTCAAAAAAGTGCGTACGCTTCAGAGTGATTTTTGTTTTGTTTTTCAAGGGAGAGGGACGGAGACGAAGATGTCCATTAGGGTCAAACACTGACGCAAGAGTTTGTAAATGATACATCCAAGCACTGTTCTTTACCCTCTCTAACGGATAAACAAAAACTCCAGCTCCTAGTCTTACATGCTGTTTAATTCGTCATACAAACTCCCACCATTGTGTTCTATCTTTTGGATCGTAATGAGGGAAGAAACATGGCTAGTTAGGGATCACCTTTCATTGTTAGGGTTGAAACCCTTAAATTTGAATCTCTCCGCACCTTTACCTTTATAACTAGTTAAAAATTTAATTTATATTTAATGGTTTTGGTAAATACAAGTACAATTCTTTTAGGTTAATATTTGGTGTGCTTGTCAAGTATAATTTCATACGTGATCAATAAATCAGATATTTATATATAATTTTAAAATGAAATTTATGATGAACAGTATACCTATAAGAGAAAACTATATTTTTTTTAAAAATTTAGGTTTCACGTGCATAAAATGCTTTATTCAAATGAATGTCAATTCAAAAAATAATCTTCAATGGGTGTTATTATATTAAACTAATTTTTATAAATTTGAGTAATAAAACCTTAGAGCTGAATATGTGACAGCTGTTTAAATAATGAATGATTGCTAAAACTCCAAAAGCTGTTTTAAAAAAGGTTGTGAATATAAACAGTTGCAGTCGATGAACAACAGAATCAAGACTCCCCAGATGAATTGTGATCGCCAAAAAAATTCATGTTCATGAAGAACCAAATTACAGTTTCTGGCAAAATCAGGGGACGAAAAAGACTTGACCCAAGAAAAAAATTGCTGAAATACTTATTAAGAAACGGCTCAAAAAAGCTTTGAAGCTCCATCACAAGAGATATGCCTCAGAAAATAAAAGGTCGTTTTAAGATCATCATCGCCGCTAATTCAACCCTAAAGCAATTTAACAATTGCAGGCTCACACAGATATGGCAGCCGAATTGAAGAAGCCCGAGATGGCTTTGCCTTGCCTTGCCTTGCCTGGTGGTTTTGACCATATATATCGTGGCTGAGGGGCTTTGGAGTTGGGGCTTCTCTGTTATCAATTGAAAAGACAAAAAAGCCCACAAATCAGCATGTGAAATCCCCACTTGAATAAATTGACATTAAAATCCCCGAGGAAATGGCATTTCGGTGAGAAAACCAATGTTGTTCAATCATGCTTGATTACAGAGATTCATAAGCTATGATTCTTGCACCAAACCTGTGTTTCAGAACAATCCCAACAAAACTCATAACCCTAAAGCAACAAAAGGATCCTCCTCACCAACTCAACCCAGTAATCCCAACAAAAACAAAAGCGTAAGTTGCTCTGTTTTTTTCTCAGCCATTTTCGCAAACAACTCAAGTTTTTTTTTAAACTGAAATCCGACAGGTGCGAGTCTTTTGATTTGCACAAGGAGCTTATTCCATACGGAAAGGCGTGGTCTTGGCAGAAACAAATTGTTAAACAAAAACAAGCATTGATTCAAGAGCATGAGGATTGCCCAGATTCATTAATCATTCTTCAGCATAACCCTGTTTATACAATGGGCACTGGCAGCTCGGAAAAGTTTTTGAATTTTGACATGAAGGAAACTCCTTTTGATGTTTACCGAACTGAACGCGGCGGGGAAGTTACCTACCATGGACCTGGACAGGTATAGTTTCAAAACCTACATGACTAAGAATGTGAAATTAATTTGATTTCTGGGTGATTTTCTCTTTGGACTAACTTCTTTTCTTGTATTACCTATACTGGAATGTAGCTAGTTATGTATCCTATTATTAATCTCCGGAATCACAAGATGGATCTTCATTGGTATCTTAGGACACTTGAGGAGCTGGTGATTCGTGTTCTTTCATCATCATTTTCCATTAAGGCTTCTAGGATTGAGGGTTTAACGGGTGTTTGGGTTGGTAAGATTTCTTGTCTTTTCCTTTCTTTTGATGCTTGATTTGTTTCCACTTTGAGCATGGTTAAGCTAGCCTGTTATTATAAGTTTGTCAACCATGTCTTCACAGTTCTTTCCCTTTGAAATTGAGCATTTACTGTAGCACATTGCAGGCTGAGGAAATAAGCAAAGGATTATAGATATTTTGTTGTTAAAGTGGGATGATGTTTCAAGTGGCAAGGGATAAAAATTTGCATCCCCCGTCAGACTGCATGGCTCAATGAATTTTTTTCCGTTTCGATTATTTTTTCTTGAATTATGTATCTTTTAGGCTTCCAATTGAAGTCTAAAGATAGCAAGCAATCATTATGGTTTGTTTTTCTCCATCTGTTAATTGCTATGAAATTGAGGGTCCTGGCATCATGGTGAATGGTGATTAAGTCTAGGACCATGTAGTTTTTGTGTTGTCTAGCCGCTTGGACCAGTAGTTGGTAATACAAAGATTTCGTCATTGTCTATGATAGTAGCACTTGTATCCATATTACAATGCCATTTTTCAAATCCAAATTCATTAGTTAGAAAAGAACCTTAGCCTTCTTGATTGTCTTTGATCTCTAGAAAATTTTGCTTCAGGAAATCAGAAATTGGCTGCAATTGGTGTAAGAGTATCCAAGTGGATAACATACCATGGGTTGGCACTTAATGTCACCACAGACCTAACTCCATTCAATTGGATAGTTCCATGTGGGTTACAGGATCGCCAAGTTGGAAGCGTAAAGGGGTTGCTTCAAGAATTTCAGTCATCTACACTACGCAGTGAAGCGGTTAAACCAATTTCTGATGATGATGAGTTGATTAATATCTCCTACAAGTCCTTGATTAAAGAGTTCTCTGAAGTTTTCAATCTTGAAATCCATCAAAAGGCTCTTGATTTTGGAGAGGGCCATTAACCAGATTGGAGGAGCCTGAAAGAATAGTAAATTGCCTCAATACAATAAAATGTTTTTTTTATGCTTCTCTACTCTGCAAGTCATTAACTCTATAAGATTATTTATCCAATAGAATTATAAGTCCAACTATGCAGGTTATAGAATTGAGTAATGCTAGAAAATTTCTAGTTTTCTTTTGTATGATTGCAATTCTATAAGAAAAAAGAGAGAGAACCATGAAATCATTTGGCTTTACCCTCACTTCTAAAGTCAGTAAAATTCCTGCAGGTTTTAAGTTTTGTTTATGAATGCTTCAATATAAGTTCAGATATACATGCTGAAGTAATTTAGTAGTCGTGAATAATGGCTGCAACTTTATTGAACTATGATAAAAGGATAAAATAAATCAAACAGTTTTAGAAACAAGTAAATAATACCCTCAATTTCTCCTATTATGTACTACAGATGAACATGCCTTGGGTCCTGGAGCTTCATAGATATCCAATGGATACGATTTGAAGATTCAAATTTCAAAACCAAGAACCATGGACTATATACCACCCTTGCAATCATCAATAGTTCTCTTCAACCGGTCTAGAAGGACAAAGCCGTTGGAGAAAGAAATGTCATCAACGACCAAAGGCAAACCACAGCTAGGACTTGGAAAGTTACCACCATCCCAACAGTTGCACCGCCGCACTTGAACATCTCCGGGTTTCTTAGGGAGTCTTTCATCGAGGACATGAAGTTCTGAATGAATTGAATAGCTCTGGTCAACTGATACAATCTATACACCTGCAAAATCAGATACGAAGTTGTCGGTCATCTTATACTGTCTTTAGTACGAAAATGAATCTGGCACAAAGACCAAATACCTCAAAAATGATAGGAACCCGGGGCCAACAAGATGACTGACACTTGTCAAGAATCGTCTCGAGTACATGTTGAGCAGCACAGCCTACCAGGAAAGGAGCCACCCCAACTAGGGCTTCGAAACCATAGTTTTCAGAACCGGACTGATTAATGAACCGGTCATATTATCGGTTTACTGATTTAACCGGTCGGAAGAACCGGACGACGTCATAATTATTTAAAAAATTAAATAAAAAATATCAAAAATATTTAATAAAAAATAATTTTTTATATCACAAGTCATATTCAAAGCAAGTCATAACATATATAAGTTAAAAACCATAAAATCAAGTGAAACAAAATGATTCAAATTAACTACAACATAATATTTAAGGTAAAACATATTAAATAATAAATATAATTATATAATTATAATTAAAAAATAAATTTGGGGTTAAAAAATCATAACAAAATGATATTGTTTGGTTTAATTTTTTTTTTAAAAACAATCCCACATGACTAAGAAACATAGAAGAGCATCCCAAAAGTCTAAAGAGTAAAAATATGAGAACAAAACAATCTCACATTGCTAAGAAACATAGAAGCGCATCACAACTAACTTCTATAAATAATAGAGGTAATTTGGCATTCAAAATCATGGAACCTTTTGGTGAGCATTGAGTGAACTATTCTTTCACTTCAATCAAGCTCGAATTTTAGGCTTCAATCGAGCTTCTAATTTTTTTTTGAGTTCACGCCTTTTTGAGTTCAAGTTTCAATATTATATTTTAAGTTTGAGTTGAACTTGATAATTTTTAGCTTGTGAGTTTGAGTTGAGTTGAGCTTACTTTTAAAGTTTTCAAGTTCGAGTCGAGCTCAGCAATACTCGAGTTCGACTTGGCTCGTTTAACAAACGACGTTGTTTGGTTTAATTTTTTTTAAAAAAAAAAAATCCTGGTTTTCCTCGGTTTTTTTCGGTTTGAATCGGTCCGGTTCGAACGGTTCAACGGTTCTTGCCGGTTCACTAATAACGGTTCAACCGGTTTAGATTGAATCGGACTAAGTAACGGTTCTCGGTTGAACCTGCCGATCCGGTCCGGTTTTCAAAACAGAGTTCGAAACCGAACACTGGCCAAGTTACAAAGGCTGCAACAAGAGGAGTAACTACCTTTAAACCCGTTGCGACGAGATAGGATGATAGGTAACCCCTGAGTCCTGTAATTAGACCCCACCTCTTGGGACTGAATTGCAGATAGGGGGCCTTTGAACATAATCAGTCACCAGAAAGAACACGCCAAGGCCAATATAGAATAGCACTTCAAAGGAAAACGAGGACACAATTTCTGAACAATATAGTCGTGCAAAATAATTACATTTGTTCTTTATTGTTACACACACACCGCAGTACCACTAATGAAATTTGTCTCCATGTTTATGTAAAAACGGAGTAAGGAAAAGATAAAGTTGAATCAGAGTACTAACGAGTGTTTCGTCCTTGAAAAATGCCTCAATTGCATAGCTGAAGAACTCTGGAAGGATCAATGAAGAAATCAATGCAATGGGTCCCAAAACCCAGAGGAAGGATCCTTTTCCTTCTTGTAAAGGAGCCGACTTCAATGTGCTCTCTTCCACTAGCTGGTGAGAATGAGATAGCCCATGAAAGGAAACATACCCGATTTACCATGAAACGGTTCCACCCCACCAAATTTACTAACAGTCACACCAGATTTTTCCCTCTCAGTTCCAGTATGGTTCAAACAATAGTTTTGATCAGACCCAGAAGCACACGCTATTATTCCCCATCTGCTCATTCTCCACAACCTTAAATACCCTGAATTATTTTTATCAAAAGAAAGGTTCTTTTAGTTCTAACAAATAAGGGACAAACGTTAAACACTAAGAAGTCCGAAAAAAAGAGGCATAAGATGTACACTTAGACGCATCTCCCAGCCCGACATTTCCTCTTCTTCTTATGATGTTGCTTACAGGAGCCTTTAGATTTTGATCATTGGAGATGAGAGTGAGTTTCCGACTCTGATAAAATTAATGAAAGAACATAAATGGGATGGCGAGGTTTAACGTTATGAAAGTAACAAACTTGATCGGAAATTAGGATAGATTTACTTACGGGTTGATAAGAGAATCGATGACTGAACTTTGGGACACGAAATCCAAAGCAAACCGATTGAAGTTCCATCTTTTATGGTTTTAGTAGCAGCGTCGATTGAAATTGCTGGTCTCAGTCACCACTCAAATCCCAAGCTCTCCCATAGGTACGAGTACGACTGCGAGTTGGTTTTCAGTTTCTAGGTAATTAAAAAGCTTCCCGCCGCAAAGTTGGCCAGCCGTTGGACACTTTCCATGGGCAAACGTAACAATCTGAGCCCTCCATTAGGCATTAATTAATTTTTATGGATTTATTTGTAACAATCTAGGCCTTCCCCCAATATTAAATCAAACAAGGAAAAGGCTTCGAGGAATGCATACATGTCGAGCTAATTATAGAAAAGTAAACCTTTTGGCGAGAGAATAACGGATTGTTTATTATATAGCTATTGTGTTGATGAAGTACTTGAGATAACCCTATTATATACTGTAATACAATAAAATATGTGCATGTTTCTTGTAGCTATGCTCTTTTTATCCGTCACTCGATTCTCGTGTCCACAAGCTCGAACAACATTTTTATGATACATTCAGCGAGAGAAAGACAACCAAGAGAGAAGTTTCAGCAGTGTCTACAGACATATACATACACTAGGGACTCTTGCAAACAATGCAGAGGGACAAAACTTTGGTACTGCATTGATGGAACTAAGTATTAACAGGCTTAAGCTGACGTTGAAATCCGAAGAAAGAGTGACTTATGGTTAATGGGTTACATTATTCAGCAAACTGCTCGTTGAAGGCGAGCTTTGTTCACTCAACCATGAGTCCTTGGTTGATACAGGAGAATTATCCTTCAGTTTTTCGATCAAGTTCATACAACCAACGCTGCTCATCTCAAGCATGAATAGGCCTCTATTTTCCGGTCCATCCTTGTTATTTACAGCCATGCTAAGTGGCTGCTCACTTAGATTGGATGAGGAGGAGCAAGGAGATACTTCTGATGAAGTTGCACATGTGATTTCTTCTGTAGGAGCACATCTACTTGGTCTGATTTGTTCCAATTCCAATGCTACTTCCATCATTGTTGGTCTCATGTCCCTCTGGAATGATAAGCATCTAAAAGCCAGCTCTGCCACCTTGTGGATTGAAGATAACGTCCAAGAATCACTATTTGGCTCTAGGAATGGGTCTATGATCTCATCTAAACGACCATTGCCGATTCTGTCAGTGGCAACAGAAGACAAATTAACTTCATTTGGAGGCCTAGAAAAGTCCACCACTTTTTTTGCTGTTATGATCTCGATGAGAACTACCCCAAAACTATAAACATCGCTTTTGTCTGAAAGATGGAAGTTCTGATGGTACTGAGGATCAAGATAACCTGGTGTTCCTTGAGGGGCTGTTGAGATGTGTGATATTTCGGTAACTCCAAGTCTAGAAAGACCAAAATCTGCTAATTTGGACCTGAAATTGTAATCTAGGAGAATGTTGCTTGACTTGATGTCTCTGTGGTATATTGGGGGATCTATAACCGAGTGCAGATGAGCAATGGCTTGTGCAGTTTCAGCAGCAATCGTGAGGCGAACCGGCCAGGGAAGTCCATCACCCCTCTCTCTTTGTAAATGCTGGTATAATGTTCCATTGGGCATAAACTCGTACACAAGTATTTGTTCACCATTTTCTATGGAGCATCCCAAGAGGCGCACTAGATTTTGGTGACTGACAGATGAAATTAGCTTGATCTCATTCATGACTTGTTCAATGCAATCAGTGTCTCTATGCTTGATCCTTTTAATAGCAACCCATGAATTGTTATGGAGTTTCCCTGCATACACTGTTCCAAAGGCCCCAGTTCCAAGCCTTTGTTTCTCTGAGAAACCATTTGTAGCTTTCTCTATTGCTTTGTATGTATAAATGGGGATGCTGATGTCTGAAGCTTCCAATAGGAAGCGTTTCGTGCTATGTCGGTCTTTTGACTCGGATTGTCTCTTCATAAAGCAGCATACTAGCACTGCACAGATCATCAAAAATGCTCCAAGTGCAATGCCTGAGAAAAAAATGAACACCAACATCAGTACTGCATGTCCAGGAGGAAACAAAACAATTCCAATTTGTATTCATTGTATGAGAAACATCAAGTCATCTTCAGTGGAATGCCTAAATTCCAATCATATCATATGGCAATAAAATAAGAATGTCTGATGTTGAATTATGATTACCTCCAATCCGAAGAGCCAGTCCAATCTTTCCTCCACATTTTCCTGAAATGTATCTTGCAGTGTTGCAATCTGAAGTTTGCAGTTCATAGATAAATGCATAATTTTAAACAGACGACATTCTAATATAAAGAAAACTTTCAGGAACATCTTGATTAGTAATCAACTCCAACAACGACCATAGTATTTTGCAAAATCAACCAAAGCAGCTTGGTTTAATAAAATCATCTGCAATTATGCTGAGATTCTACGTTGATTACTATCATTACAAATCCATCAGTATTTTTTCTTTCTCCACTAATGCGTCTAATTAATCATATCTGCATACAAATTTTACCTATTCTCGATGTATGAATTCGACCATTGTAGGGGTATAATGCTTAATGACTTCCTTTTCACCGGAAAGAGATAAGCTCTAATCTTGGCACTATCAAAAGCCTACAGCCACCTAATACCATTGGATTCCAGGGCTGTTGCTTTCTCCATCTATCTTTTTCCTGGCTTGTACATGAATTACATATACGATCATTAGCTTTTTACTAATATGATTTGATTGTTGTCTCGTTTCTAGCTTCCCAGATATGTCAAAGGGTCTAACACAGTGGGGTTTGCTGCAATAACTAAAAAGTTTACCATGGGGTCCCTCAATGTAGGTGTAACTACCCATTTCAGGTAAATCGCTAACCTCTTACTACCACAACCTGAGGTTTTCATCGGACATAAGAAAATCAGGAAAGATCGATCGATCTCGCTGTATGTGCATATATGATGAAAGAAAATTTGGTTCTTTTCGAAATTAATGATTACCGGAGATGAAAATAAAATTCTATATCAGCTTGTGCTTATAAAATTTGAGGGAACGATGTTGACAATAATGTTTTGCCATCGTAACTGTTGACGTGAATCTACTTCTGTGGCTGCTCTTCTGCTTTAGACCTTCTCTTTGCAACAACGTTTAGCACTTTAAAATATCTCTAAAAGCTGAAAAAGCTGCTGAAGTACATCATTTGATTATTCTCATTGTTTGCCAAAGACTTCTATTTTGGCATTAGCAAAGGTGTTTTTTAATGCAAAGTTTGAATGCAGCATCAAAATAAATAAATAAATAAAATCAAGCTGGATAATAATATTAAAGTAAAATTTCAAAGAAATTCGGGATGAAAGAAAGAACTGACCTTTCCGGCAACCATGGCCGGCGAGATATCCATCGCCGATGAACCCGTTTTTGCACCTGCAGCGGAATCCCGGACGCCCATTTAACGGAGGAACAATTTCATCACAGAAGGCATTTCCAGAACAATAATCCGGGCACCGTCCTTGAAGCCACCACCCTAGTTCAACCACCTGGACCTCCAGGACACCAGATTCATCGAAAGATTCAGCTGATATGGACGAAAGAAAGGACTTGCAATTGGTTCGAGTCACCTTATCGTAATCAACGAAACCATTATTAGTTTTGTTCTCTGAATAGCAACTTATACTGCTGTCATTCGAAGAGCAACCGATGGCCTCAAAATGAGTGTAAACGGTCGTTGTTGGAATCATGCATGGCTTCGGCAAGCTGCAGTTTTGCAACAGAATTGCGTTCCTGGATGATGGGGCATAACCGGGGCCATAGAGACGATGAAGAGCTTCAAGCGGACGGTCGCAAGTGGCTTCTACACTTATCTTTATACGATCAGCGTTTATTGTCAAGATCGGAAAACCGGCAATCAGCTGCTGGTTATTTGAGCTGCAATTTAGAGGGATTTGACAGTCGGCAGAGAATCCAAATGGGAAAGGGACAGACTTGTCACCACATGATCGATCACAATACTTGGATGATCGAGTTGTGATGATTGATGAAAGCAGAAAGATCGATATGAACAATAGGATGGGCTGTTTGACAATCATGCTTTTGCAGGTAACAAACCGGTAAGCCGAAAAGAAAGAATTTTTGTTTATGATCGATCAAACAGATTTAAAATGAGAAAAAAAAAACACGAATTTCTCTTTTTCTTCTCTCGGATGTCACGAACTCACCCTTGAAAGAAAGGCTTGATTGAATGATACAAGGAATTTAACGTAGTTTGTTGAGAGATTGAAAGTCGGTGTGATAATTTTGCAGCAGTGATCGACAGTTTTGACTGCAAAAGAAACACTTGCAACAGTGATTAACGAATCTTGTATTTATTTGTCCCAGTTCGAATTCCATGAGGTAAACCCAACTTTTAAATCATTCTATTGACCAGAGATCCCTTGAATTGGCAGGAGGCTGGAGAATGAGACCTGCAGATGTTTTCTTTTTTGGGCCCTTTTGACGTTGTAGATAAACTACATTCGGTGATATATATGATATAATATTATAATCAATGAAATATTTAAGGATGAACTATATTAATGGTAACTGAATTTTTAGAATGTATGCGTTTTGGTCATCAAATTTAGATCAGTCAATATGACATCTTTGATTCAGTTTTTAACTGAGTCGAATTGAGATGTTACATTAAACTCTTATTATGCTTTCATTTTAATCATTGTTGTTAACGTTTGTTGAATCGGCATTAACAACGGCTGAGTTAGCATATCCATGTCATTTTATTAATGTCGATATCTTATTGGGATATTAATTCATTAACGACCGCGACCAAAATGAGGGTACGATAAGAGTTTTAGTGACTCTAATATAAATTTTAAAAGTTTAGTGACTAAATATTAGTGGCATAGAAGTTTAGTGATTATTAAAGTAGTTTATCCTGTTTTATAAAAGAAAATGGGTTGTCATGCAGTTTTATAGTTTATTTTGACATGGGAATGATATCATAAATACCTACAACAGTCCAAATGCAGGATCATGTTCCCCATTGTCAACAACATTAAGGACGATACATTTAGATACAGTCGTCGGGTTGGATTGGTCTTGTGGACCATTCAACATAACAATTATCTTTATTGATCACACCTTAGCCTAGGGGCCCCAACTTGCAGTACCACACACGGCAAATCAATGCATCATTTCTGAACTTTATGGTGATCTTTTTGTAAAAAAATTAGAACTTGTATGCAGAATTATTCAATACTTTCTCAGGAACATGTATGATCAAATTCAAATTTTCAGCTTTGAATACCAATGATTTGGCAAAGTCAATAATATGCAGAATTTAATAGGTTACTAGTTACCAACAACCAGTTGATCTAGTGAGATAAGACATTAGATCCCTTAAACAAGGTCCGAAGTTGGAATTCTGATGTTTATGAATAAAATAAATTAGATTGGGAGGGTTATCTCGAATCTGGATTAATCGATTTTATTTCATTTTATAATATATTGTAGCAGCCTTGCCTGCATTGGATCTTTCAAAGTAAATAATGAGGATAATCATTGCGGTTGGGCAACACTTTGTGGGTCTTCTGCAACCTGCTTGACTTTCATCTCTCCAACTTGTCATCACTTATTATTAATTAACCAGACCCTGCTTGATTTTCTTCTATTTTTTTGAACATGTTTGATCTGAAGCCTGAAATTTCGGGACTTGAGGTATCAGCTCATGATTGTTGTTTTTTTTTTTTACAAAACATTGTACTTTATTGAAATAACAAAAAAAAAATCAAATACTACACACCTAAACTTCCAAACAATCTTGAGAACTTCAGTATTAAATCTATAGATTGATTAATTCGAATCGGATATTATAAAATTAAACATAATCCTTTCAATCAAATTTACTTCATTCATAATTATCAATATTTAAATCTTTAACCTTGTTAAGCGATTTAGAGGACGCTTATGGATCTCATTTTGGGCTATTCCATATTTTATGGGTTGCAATTAGTTGACGTAATATGTATTTGATGGGTTGCAGCTAGGGGTGGGAATAGGTCAGGCCAGACCAGGTTTTAATAAGCCTGGGCCTGGCCTGTGGCCTGTCAATGGCTTTTATTTAGGCCTGGCCTGGGCCTGTTTAAAAGCCTGGCCTGTTTAAAAGCATGTTTAAAAGTCGGTTTAACAATAAACATTTAATATTTTCAGTTTAGTCAATAATTTTAGAGTAAAATCCCTATTAAGTCACTCTAACTTAGTATATTTTGCAAAGTAGTCACTCTAAATAGGCCGACCTATCAGGCTTATAAGGCTTTTTAATATACCTAAGCCTGGCCTGTTTAGTTAAATAGGCTTTTAAAAAGGCCTGAGCCTGGCCTGTTTAGTTAAATAGACCAGGCCATGCCAGACTTTATACAGGCCAGGCTCAGACCCCTGGAGGCTGGCCTGGCCTATTCCCACTCCTAATTGCAGCTCGTTACCTCATGAAGCTTAATCTTCTCACAATTTTATATATCTTAGAATTTTTTTATTTAAAAATAGTAATAAAATTTTATATAAAAAATATTCAAAATAATTAACATTATATTAATACCACTACATTTAAATTTCAATCCCTAAAGTAATTGACGTTACAATTTAAATGTTCAATTCACTTGACGATGGGATCCGTACAAAACCAAGTGGGATTTTTCCCTTTTATTTTTTATTGGTTTTTCCCTTGTAACTTTTCTCTGTCATTTTAGGTAAAAAGTTGTTTTTACAGCAAATTAGTTAAATCCTAATTTTAGACACAATTCTTTATCAGAAATTTCCAAATTTTAATTAAAAAAATAAGTTATCCGATTAAATGAATATTTCGCATAAGAAATAGTACGTTAAATCCATAAAACTACCAAGCACGTCGCTATAAGGCAACCGAACCCGGATTCCCTGGACCATGTCTATATACTCGGTCAAACACTAGTCCAGATTCTGATAGCCCCAATCCCGCTGTACCGTTCCTCCCCCCACTTGGGTAATTGCAAATAAATGCATGGTCCCGATGAGAATGCAATCGATTGTGATTTTGGTTCTAAGGTTTTGTCTGGACTAATCTGTTTTCGTGTTTAAACAATATTGATATCCTCTTAGATCTCTTCCACGCATTTTCTTCGTTCTTCTTTCTATATTTTATTATAGTTTGGGCACAATGTATGCAGAGGCTGATAGATTTCTGAGATCCGAGTATGGAAACATTATGCATTCGGATCCCAACATGTCCATCACTGCTTCTGGGAGTGAAGATGATTTGTACATACGTTATAGCAGCGCTTCCACTTCCGGCCCTGCCCTTTTTGAATCCCATAGGACGAGCCTTGAAGGCTCACCCTTGGCCATGTCACCCTGGAACCGAACCGCTTCTTTCATGAAACCTTCAGCTCTCTCTTCCGAGAACGGCAGCGTTCCGGCTACAGCCTCATCGGCTCGCTTACACGTGAAGAGGGTCATATTTATTCTTTGGCTTCCACAGAGGATCTTCTTTACACCGGCTCCGATAGTAAGAAATTCGTGTGTGGAAGAACTTGAAGGAATTCACGGGGTTTAAATCAAACAGCGGGTTGGTTAAGGCCATTGTGATATCCGGGCAAAAGATTTTTACTGGTCATCAAGATGGGAAGATTCGTATTTGGACAATCTCCCCTAAGGACCCCAGCATTTACAAACGAACTGGAACTTTGCCAACTCTCAAAGATGTCCTTAAAAGTTCCATTAAACCCAGAAATTACGTGGAAGTGAAGCATAAGCGGTCTTTATGGATAAAACATTCGGATGCGGTGTCGTGTTTGAGCTTGAATCATGAACAAGGTCTTCTTTATTATGCTTCATGGGATGGGACATTCAAAGTTTGGAGGATTTCTGATTCCAAATGCCTTGAATCGATTCGGGCACACGACGACGCCGTTAACTCCGTGGTTTCGACCTTGAGTGAAATGGTTTTCACCGGCTCCGCAGATGGAACCGTTAAAGTGTGGAAAAGGGAACAACACCGGAAAGGAGCAAAGCATATGTTGGCCCAAACTCTTTTAAAACAAGGCTGTGCTGTTACGGCGTTGGTAATCAACACCAAGGGTTCGGTATTGTACTGTGGCTCCAGTGACGGCGTAGTCAATTTCTGGGAAGTTGAGAAGCAACTAGCCCACTGCGGGGTCCTTAATGGGCACAAGCAGGCGGTTCTTTGCCTCGCTGCGACTGAGAATCTGGTCTTTAGCGGATCTGCTGATAAGACTATACGTGTTTGGCGGAAGGACGGCAACATCCATACCCTTCTGCGTGCTGACGGGGCAAATGGGGCCGGTGAAGTGCTTGGCCGTGGAAAAGGATCATGAATCGGTGAGTGAGCCTTGATAATTCGGTGAAGGTATGGAACGTGGCGGAGTATGCCCAGTTAACAGCGGGGCACCACAAGAACAATCATCAACAGCAGACGACTTTCGACTACGATACGGATTATAACCCATTCGCATCTGATGTGAGCCCCTTTTCCGGTCAGCATAGACAACACTGATTAACACTGCGTATGCTTATAATAAAAATTATTTTCTTTTTTTTCTAAATATTTTCTACACTACCATATTGTATCGAAGTTTCATAGCAAAAGACCACTCAAATAAAACCTAATATGGCAGGTAAAGTTCAATAATCTGCCGGTCTTAGCCACATTGTAGCTTGTAAATATTATAGTAATCCTTTTGTAGAAGGGGTTAAATCTAACATTCTAAAGCTTGACTTACTGTCATTCAGGTTCAGTTAATAGCAACAAAGTGAAGAAATGAAACAAGACAACAACACTCGTATATAGATAAAACCATCTTTAAATTTCTAAAATTTTGCTTGCAAATAGATGCTCGTGTCAATAATTCAGATGTTCAAAGCTAAACAGATATTATGGAAAGAATTTGGAAAGAAATGGATAGACATCAATTCTTCAAGCTGCTAAGTAAACCAATTATGGGCAAACATAGCTTACCATTTTGCATTATCGCTTGGCGCGACAAATATCAAAAGCCCTTGCAAAGCACCGTGGATAATGAGGGTTTAATATTACATATTTTTTATTATTATTTATTACTAATTTATCGTTTGGATATTATTGATTTATCTTTATTTTGAGTTTATTTTGGATAGGAGCTTCATTGAATTAATTAACTTAAAAACTAATAGATTTCGACAGTCCATTCAGCATCTTATAGAAGACAAGCAGAACTTCCGTGAACATTTAATTTGGAATTTATTTGGGACAATGTTATCCAGAAGATGAAGAAGAATTCAACCATAAGACTTAAATATTTATCTTTTATGATAAACATTTTAATTTAAAATTTTAAGTTTGATTATTCTATTTAAGAATTAGATATTTTATTAGAACTCTTATTAAGATTTTTAGTTTGATTATTTTAGGGATTAATTATTTTATTTTCTTAGAACTCTCGGGTTATAAATACCCCTTAGATTCAACTGTTGAAACTCCTATTGGAATTTATTTTCCTTGGTTATTTATTGAAGTTCTACTTTTCTTTCATCTACGTAGAATTGAATCTTTCATTATTTTCTTTTCACAATGCTAAGCATGATCAAATTCATGTTTGGCTAAACTTCTACTTAGCCAAAGGTTTTTGCGAAACTCAATTCCATCGGTGAGAATTGAATCTTGATTTTCATACCTTTAGATCGTATTCTTGATTCTCTAGAAATTGGGAGTGGTAATCGATCATTCTCTTAAAAGTTATTACAAATTCAACTCAAAAAGTGTAATTTGATTTGAAGATTGTTTTTCTTGAAGTTTGGAAGTTAGATCGGTTGGTTGTAATTCGACTTCATGTGAACAAATTTAGCAGCAGTCCATTAAGGGGAATCAAGATCGAGTTTGATTCTCGGTGATATGCTATAAGTCAAGTCGGGTTTTGCCAGAATTTAAAGTTATTTTTTTTGATCTAATGGTGATAGACTTGGCTAGACCAACAAAGATCAGATTTCGGAGATAGACTTAGAAATTTTGATTAACCGGAGAGAAGAGTTAGCTGTAGGAATTTGATCCTATTGACTATAACCGACATACATTACGAAAGAAAAATTTATTTTGATGATCGATCGAAATTGGGACTAAGCAAAACCTGAGGCTATATCATCTTTATTGAATTCTTTTACTTTATTTATTTTCTCATTATTATATTTTTTCAGTATTTATTTTTTATTTATTTATTTTCATTAATTTTAAATCCCTTTTTATTTTTATTTTGTAGTTGATTCAATCCGAGAAACAACATTATCAAACTTTCTTACTCTCTGTGGATCGAAGCACTAGCCCGAAGAATATGCGCATGTACACTACGAGAAATGCGATTACAACAACACAAATCACAACAATCCGAACTTAATCCGGAGATACCCTTTGACGCAGAAACCTTCTCTAACGCTAAAGAAGACTTCAAATAATCAATTCCAATGGATCAACAAACAATCCGAGAATTAGCTACGATACCTGCCAAACCAACACCGTTATGCATTGCATTCCCTCAAAGAGAAACATCGTTTGAACTCAAGATAGAGTTAATTCATCTTTTCCCTACCTTCCATGGATTACCAAGTGAAAATCCACATAAGCATCTCACCGAATTTCACATGGTTTACTCCACCATGAAACCACAAGGAGTATCTGAGGATCATATTAAACTTCGTGCTTTCCCTTTTCCTTAGCCGATTTGACTAAGGATTGGTTATTTTATTTACCACCAAATTCTATTAGTATGTGGACAGATATGACTCAACTTTTTCTTGACAGATTCTTTCTTGCGACGAAAGCAAGTCAATTAAGGGGAAACATCTTAGGAGTTCGTTAGAAATATAACTAGTCACTATATGATTACTATATTTTTATTCAGTATTTATTTTATTCATTTATTTTCATTAATTTTAAATTCCTTTTTATTTTCTTGCAGTTTATTCAATCAAAGAAACAATATTATCAAATTTTTTTAGTCTATATGGATCGACTCTATTTCTCTATATTTGTTTATTTGAGAATTAAAAATTATAATTATTTGACAATTACGACGTTTGTCAGTAGCGATCTTCAAAAGACAAAGATGAATTACTCAAGTCATCTTATGCAATTTGCATCAACAGGGCATTTGATGGCATTTTTAACTTTTCCATCAGTTCCTATGCAACAAAATGCATGGATCATTATGACAGATATCACGAAGAACCAAAATGAATGAATAAGCTGCAAGCTACTCTAATGTATAGCAGGTTAATAGAAAGTAACGTATTGTCATTCCTTGCACATTGAAATATATGTCATCAAAACATTATTTAAGTTTATTTTCAAGACATTGTTGACTCAATTGATTCCATTCAAACTATGCATCGCTATATAATAAATAAATTGGCAATAAAGCAAAAACCTTTATTTTAAACTGACGCTGCCTAAGCTCTGAGGGAAAAAGACTTTCCTTAAGTTTCCTGGATCAGAATGTACTGATTCATAGAAAATAATAGGAATAACGATTTTTTCCTCTTGATAGTTGAAACGTTAGGAATAATGAAAGAAGTTCAACAAACCTATGACCCACTGCAACATCCGATCTAGGGAAGGAAATCATCGACGGTGGCGGTGGAATCATTTGTGTATCCAGACTTATGAACCAGATCACCTTCCTCTTTGGGCCTTTGGCAGTCGACCAAAACAGCCCTACAGAAGAGATGAGACATGTAATGGCTTCAACACTCGGAGATTGTTTCTTTTGAGATCGTTTCAAAGAACAAAAGATGGTGAAAATGAAGATCTGTGAATCGTTGATTTCATGTTAGTCAATCCTACGGTGCCACTCATGTCGATCAAACCGTTATTTGGCGTAGGGAAATTGAAGGCGTGTAAGAAATTAGACATGGTCAAGTAGAGCATGTGAAGCGCAAACGATGTTCCAGGGCAGCTTCTCCTACCACTGCCAAAGGGCATCAGTTCAAAATGCTGACCCCTAACATCCACATCCTTGTGGGTTGTGAGAAACCTCTCCGGCATAAACTCCGATGGTTCTGCCCATACGTTAGGGTCCCTTTGGATCCTATGAAGGTTCACAATCAGGCGAGTGCCTTCGGGGATTTCATATCCTCCAATGGTGCAGCTTTCACTGAGCTCACGAGGAGCTGAAAGAGGTGCAGGTGGATACAGTCTCAATGTCTCTTTCACGATGGCTTGGATGTACACCAAATTCCCGATGTCCGATTCATTCACAAACCGGTCCCTGCTTACATGGGCGTCCAGTTCTTCTTGAGCCCTTTTGAGCGTATGAGGTTTGTTTAGCATAAGCGAGAGACCCCATATTAGGGTAACGGTTGTAGTGTCACTGCCTGCTAAAATCATATTCTGCAATCATAGTTTTTAGAAATTAGAACCGATTAATGGTGAAATAGATTTTTATTACAAAAGAGGGAAAAAGATTGTACCAAGGAACTGGCCTTGTTGATGGTGTCAGCATCATATCCAGCGAGACTTGCACCTTTAAGAACAGAGTTCATAACATCCATGAAATCCTTCTCCTTTTTGTTCACATCCCAACTTCCGCTCTTTCTGTGGTCATAGAGCCATCCATCGGCAATTTCGTCCAACTCTTTAGCAGTTTTCTTAATCCACTTCTCCTAGCCGCCCAAATCCAGACGTCGGAGAAAAGGGACAGCATCTCCCAAAACAAATATGCCCGACAAGTGAAAGAAATCCCGTAAAGCATTACGGTATCTGGACACCACTTTCTGGTCTTCCTCCACAGCAACATTATACCTGAAGACATCAATTTTTTCATTTTAAATTTAAATTTAAATTTATTATTATTATTATTATTATTATTATAATTATTATTAATATTATATATTATTTATTAATATTACAAAACCCAAATCAGAGGCCCAATAATCTCGGAAGCCCAGACCCAATAATAACCCTAAACCCATTTAGGGTTTATTTCATCACCAGCCGCCGCCTCTGTCTCCAGCCGCCCCACATCGACGTCTCAGGAAGCTGCTGCCACCGCTTCAACATAACGCTCCAGAAGATCCAGCTGCCCCTCGACGCTACAACTCTATGGTGAGTCACCACCATAGTCTGGTGACTCGCCAAAGAGCCCTTTTTGGACCGGTCCGAGGAGCCTCTCGACGAGGCCTATAAATGGCCACCATTTCCTGCAAAGAGAGGAAGACAACAGAAAGCCACGGCAGGACACAGAGGCGATAACAACCAAAGAAAATAAACGACAGAGAGCAACTAACAACAGACAAATACCAAACCATAGCAAACAATTGGCAAAAGAGAGCAAAACAACCACAACAACAACCAAAAAAGAAATAAAGAAGACCGGTCTCCCTCCGGTGTAGAGAAAAAGAAGAGAGAAAATCTTTTCTCTCGTATAGAGAGAGAAAAAAAAGAAAAATTAAAGTTTAGGCCAAAAATGGCCGGTTTAGGGTATATATAAATCCCTCCCCAAACGACGCCGTTTTGGGGAGGGACCCCTGCGTAATTTTACTTACGGGTAAAACCCTTTCCGTAGTCATTCAAGTTTTATAAATTTACATTATGGTCACTAATATCAATTTATGAGCCTTGTAATTCGGTTTTCTAATTCGGTTTTATTATAATTTAATCACTGCTACATATGTATATATCTTTAGTATAAAAATACCCTATTTAGTCCCTTAAGTTTTAATAATTTTTATTTTAATCATTAATTAAATAATTAAGGCTAAATGACACTATTAATTATTATATTTCATAATATTACGAATTAGACCATTTAATTTTAACAAGTTATAATTTAATCCCTAATTTTAGTTTATCGTTTTTTTATATCATAATACCCTAGTTTTAATTTTATTTATTTCAATCATTACTTATTTTAATATGTTTATTTTTAAATATCTTTAATTATTATTATTATTATTATTTAGTCATATACATATATATAATAAATAATATTTGTTTATTTATTTTTATTTGTTTTTTTAAAATAAAAATCATATTTATAAATTTAATTTTATAAATTACTTTTAAGAAAAATAATCATATTTTGATATTTATTTATTTTTTAATATCGAAGAAAAGATCTGTCTTAAAGCACCTAGAAGCCATTTTTTGATATTTCTAAATAAGTAAATATCTCCTATATTTATATATTAATATATTTTTGTAAAATTAAAAATATTTGAAATAATAGAATTATGAATTAAATATATATTTGAATTTTTAAATTTCTATTATTAGAGACAATTTATAATTAAAAAGTACCAATTTTGGGCGTTGTAGGGGTGCTAATCCTTCCCTAAACGTAACCGACCACGAATCCCTTTTTATTATTAAAAAGAACGAATTTTTGGTTATAAAACGTAGATCAGTTTATTTTTTAATTGATGTTTTCTTAAAACTCTTTTAAAAAAATAATTTTTAGGTATTCGACCTACCTGACCCTAAAGGCCGATGGCGACTCTCAAATTATTTTCAAAAAACCATTTATTCACATCAATTTTCCCGCCAAATAAATATTTCGTACCCGGACGAAAACCGGTTACGACAGCTTGGCGACTCCGCTGGGGACCCTTTCAAGCTTTTAAAATCAATTATAAATTGTCTCTATTAATTATAAATTAAAAATTCATATATTCAATTTATAATTCTTTCTTTTCAAATTTTTTTATATATACTTATTATTTTCATAGTATTTATATATATTATTTTATTTTATTTGCAAGCATTTTATTTCATTATTTATTTATCTGTTAGAGGTTTGAACATTTCTCCTCACATACAACACTTGCATTACATAAAGCTCTATAATTGAGTTTGTCCCTTTTAAGTGGGAGTGAAAGCGACGTCTTCGTGAGAATTTATTCTCCGTGTCAGACCTAGCAAGTAACTTTCGGGGTTCATATGCTCTATGTCTTCGTGAGAATTTATTCTCCGTGTCAGTCATAGAGAAATGTGTCCTCTCGAATTGAACTCGACCCGCTTAAAGTCTGTAATGGACTAGGATTGAGGGTTTTGACAGCCCAAGGGGGCATCAACAAGGACAGTTCGAGTACCTTTACTCTTAGAACTGAAAACCTGCATATAATAAACCCTAGAAACTCTCCCGATCTGAAACCATTTCAGTAGGTATACACAAAGGAGAAATAAGATATAGCTTTTAATTTATTTTATTTCCTTTTCTTTTTCCTGAATAAATGCATGTGAACTAGAAATCATGCGGTTATGTTAAATTTTCCAAACAAACCATAATAAATAAATTTTTTTCTTTCAATTAGTTGGTATTAACCATTTTATTTTTTCTTATTTTCCTATGCATGTTATTTTTGCTCTAATTTGTTTATATTGTTTTCTTTTGTTTGCATTGCATGATCATGACCAAAAGGTGTTAACTGAAAAGACTGTTCATCAAATTGGAAAGAAATCATAAATGGACAAAAAGTTTTATGATCGAACAAAATATGACGCAACCGTGGAATGGCATCCTGAGGGAACTCCAAGGATAGATGAGAGCTATGCACCCAAAGATCTTATGCCCATTAAAGATCAAAAGGAGATACGTGAGATAAGAGAGCAGATGTCCAAGATGATGGATATAATATCTGTTTTGGCCAAAAGAGAAGAGATTCCTGTACAGAAAGAGAGAAAGCTTAATAAAGATAATCCTGCAATTTCAGATATGCAATGGACTTCTGATCCTAACCAACTTGAGAAATTACAGACAGTCATCATTCGTATTCACAAATCGTCTGGAGATACCAAAGAAATGGTGACCACTGTAAAAGCTCTCAGAGATGAGAAGAAATCATGTAATCAGAAATCATCAAAGTTTGGTCTGCTCCCGATGTCTAAAACTCAGGTTCAATCCAAGACAAAAGGTGGTTCTCATCTTGATACTATCCCCATATCATATAAAGAGTTGTATGAGAAGCTACTTGAAGCACGAGAAGTTGATCCATATTATATAAAACCGTTCCAACCTCCGTATCCGAATTGGTATGACATCAATGTTCATTGTGAATATCATGCCGGAACTCAAGGACATACCATCGAGAATTGTCTTGCCTTCAAACGTCGAGTCCAAAGTCTTTTGGATCATAGAACCTTACAATTTATGGTAAATGATCGACCTAGTTTGGTAACCGAGGGTCTTGCTAGATTAATACCAAAAGTCTTCAAAGGTAAGAATATCAGTAGGGGCGCCCAGAGAGAAGAAGATTTGCTGAGGTTTGAAGCTCAAATACGTCATTTGAAGATTGAAAACGATAAATTGAGCACCAAAATGGAAACCATACATGAAGATTTCCAGAAGGTCAGCCAAGCCTTTCAAAATGCTGGCATAGGGAACACCCCAGAAGAGTGGATAACAGGGGTCACCAAACTGAAAAAGAGTTACAACATACATGAAGATCTTGTCCAAAAACTTTTTGAACACAAATGTTCTCTCACAAAGGAAAATGAACAAATCCGAGAATTGACATAGGAGAAGAAAGAACACCAGAATGTCATGGAAGAAGCTGCAGTCCAGACAAGCAATATGGCCCATAAGCTGATAAACTAACTTGATTTTAGAGAAGAAAATGGGAAAGTTATTCCCTATATGTAAAGTTTTGTTGAAGTTAGGATTGAAAGTTGTCCCCTATATGTAAAAGTTTTGTTTGATGTACTGAAGCTTTTGTGTTCAATGAAATCTGTTCTAAGATGATCACTCTTGAGTAACACCTTTTCATACATGTATTTACATTCTTATTCTTACTTTTTACATCTTTGCATTACACGGTTTGCATTCTTATTTTTGCATTTATGCATTTTCGTATTTACATTACATTTTTTTAGTATTGTTATATACATTAAGTATAAAAACATGTTAATAATTAATGAAAGGTTTTGTAACAGTAAAACCAAGGTCATTCATTCATTTTACTTTACCATTATCATGAAAACAATGGAGCAATCTTATGAGGGACTACAAGATCAGTGGCTAGAACAATTGACAGGGTTACCTCAGGATATAAAGAAAGAAACATCAGATTCAGTACCAGATGGATCAAATCAAATTATTCAGTGTGTGGCATCTGATAAAGAAAAGATAACTGCTAAAGAGCAACCATGCTATCAGAATGAAGAGTCAAGAAGAATATACTCTGGGGCATCCCACTTGAACCCAAAGAATAGCCTAGTTCATTATTCACAATATGAGGAAAGATTTAAGAGGATGGATGAAGCAATCAAAAATATGAAATATGTTGATACTTCCCACAAGGAACTAGAAGCAAGAAAACTCAGTTTGGTTCCAGATTTGATTATTCCCCATGAATTCAAAATGCCTGATTTTGATAAATATGATGGCACCAGTTGTCCCTTAATCCATTTGAGAATGTTTTGTAGAAAAATGGAAGGATATTTGAGTTCTGACGATCTATTAATTCACTCTTTCCATGATAGTCTTATTGGCCCAGCAGTAGTTTGGTACAATCAGTTGAGACAAGAACAGATCAAGAAATGGGTTGATTTAGCTGATGCATTTTTGGAACAATATCGGTATGTTAAAGGCTTAGCTCCAACACGTATGGATCTTCGAAGAATAAAGAAGAAAACCAATGAAATATTTCAAGAATATGCCTTAAGATGGAGAGGAGTGGTAGCACAAGTTCAACCTCCCATGTTAGAAGAAGAGATATCACATATGTTTCGGGATTCTATTCCCGCTCCTTTTTGCGAGTTAATGCAGGCAAATCCGACGAAGGAATTCAAGAATCTCATGACAAGTGGAGATTTAATTGAGAATGTAATCAGTGAAGAAAATTCAAAAGTCACGTCCAAGAGCCCGATGGATCAAAAAGCAAAAGCTGATTATGTGAATGAATGTTGCATCCAGAGTCCTAGTAATTACAAAAGAAAAAGAGCAAGTAACTATTCGGATCGACCAAAGAAAGTCATGCGATCAAGAAAAACTTTGGAAGTATTCCAAACTTCCATTTCAGACTTGTATCCTCATTTGGTTAAAGGTCAATACATCACCCCAAGACCAACTAAAGTGACATCAAACCCTTCTGCTCATAGCTATGATCAATATAGTGTTTGTAATTTCCACTTGGGGGTAAAGGGGCATTCTACAGGCAATTGTAGTCCACTGTTAAAAGAAATTGAGATGCTTGTTGACAAAGGGGTTTTGACACAAGAAATGATCAAGAAATGGGGGGCAAATGAAGAAAAGAACCATGATCCTATTACATACCATTATAGGAGTAATGAGGCATAATAAAATAAATAAGTGGAAGTGTTATCTACCACTGTAGTACTTTTCTACTTTTAACATCCTGTTTGAACTTGTTTTTGTTCATTTCTCCACCTTTTGTGCAATAAATAAATTTGTGTTGCTTATTAAGGTTATGAGCATTGAGTCAATTTTGTAATCTTGTAGTTCTTTGAATATCAACTGGATTAAAAAAGTTCTTCATGATTAGAGTTATAATCTTTGACAGAATATTAGGATTGAAAACCAGAAAAATAAGGACCATTGACCTTACCTCAGAAGAAATACACCCAAACACTATCCTATTACAAATATGAGATAGCCTACTCCTATTGAAATGAATTACAAAAAGGCTTGGTATTTATATATATAGGAGCGTACAACATGGGGCATCATTGATGTATTACATTACAAAACCGACTAGAGTATTTTTCTATTGATGACGTTCGATGATGAACATAATTTTTACAAATAGGTAAATCTAGTTTAAGTCAGTTGCTTGGGAATTAAATTCTAACGAAGAGATTTTCTGAATTCCACCAAAACACCTAGACTATAACAGGTTCTTCTTAACAAGCTTAAGAAATTGGATTTAAATATTCATGTTATATTATTATACAATAAAGCTTGAGTTGTCCCTCTAGAGCAATTGGTTAATCACCCTGGCTTTATGGATAATAGTCAGCTAACCCATTATATTATTATATGCAATAAAACTGTCCCTATAGAGCAATTGGTTAATCGCCCCGGCTTTATGGATAAGTTTCAATTAGCCTGATAAAGGTGATTATATTATTATATACAATAAAGCTGAATTCAGCTAGCCAAAATGGCAAATGTGTTAACAAATGGACTAAGGGAGTTACGAAACAGCTGTTATAGTCAACTTCACACAAGCACTCAGAAATTTCATTTTTAGACCGATATTTTCGCACTACTTTGATTATATGAGTCTAAATGAAAAATTCCAGAGAATTGAAATGGAAGAACTCTAGAAGGTCTAGTAATTGACAATCCTAGTTGTGTCATTTTGTACGCATCCGGTTAAAATACCAAGTCCTTAATTGAGGCATGTGACAAAGTTCACAAAGAGAGAGAGGAGTGACATCTTAAATAGATGTAACCATAGAAAATAGGAAAGCCATCCTGAAACCAACCCAAATTTTGATACTTGTCAAAGAGCTATAATTCTCAAACATTAAAGAATTGTTGATTCTTTTGATATTCTTTGAATTCATGTTTATGATTTGATTCTATTGTGAACCTATAATAGGCAACACTTTGCAAAATTCTTTCATTCTTCAATAAAGAAAGGAGAAAAAACATTTTCAAACAGGACAGTCTCAAATGAGAAAGGTCCTTGAAGCAATTGTTGCTTATTCTACCTCTGTTGTAGAAGAAGAATGAACGAAGCCAGAATGATGAAGCATTTCACTTTCTTGAAAGCAAATGGTCCAAAAAGCCAGAAAGTCTGGAGAATTGAACTTTTGACACTCCCCTATGACATTATTATCAGCTCATCAAGAAAGATTATCGTTTATCTCATGCCGAGATCGATAAACATCACCAGACAAATTACTTTCCCCAGCCATTAATCCATCTTTCTGGCAGATTACATCACAGAGATATAGGTCCCAGTAAGATGTATTATGGGAATGAACAAGTCACTATCTGCGCTCTGGTTATAATATGATGCTGGCTCAAGTCTTGATACATCATTGCTACTTCTTCTATGCCGATCATTTTCTTTGTGATGATATCCATTATGTCATTCAGAAGATTTCTGAATTTGAATTTGAGGACTTATGGCACAGAATAAGACATTGGAACAGAATCTATCCTTATAGGCCTTTTATATAGGGTAACATTGGTTACAGGATTCCAAAAGTTGAAGATTACCAGTTTTACTGTCAACTAAACCGTTTCATGATTCGAAAAGAGTGGAACATATTTGGAGCAATAGAAAGACAGTCGTTATAGCAGTCATTGCAAGAAAATGCACCAACAAAAATCCTCGAGTCCATCTTGATGACATTTATTTCTTCCAGTAAGGTTGTTATATTGGATGCCACTGACAACAAGGTCGAATTCGAAAAATCTACTCATCAATTGCTCCAACCGATCATCATTCAGTTCTTGCACATCTGTTTTCAAAGATATGCCAAGACAGTAGAAGGCGACCTCTGCAGCACTGATTCCAGCAAAAAGAAACAGGATATTGATATCACTGGGGAACATATCTCTAGCAGATCCTCCTCCTCGTGTATATTTTTTAGGGAAACCTAGAAGCATTTCCACCTCATCAAGTTCAAATGGAGTAGCTTTATTCCTTCCAACCCATACCAGATTCCATTTTCAGCACTCATCAAGAACATACTTCTGGACACTCGAAGGTGGCTCATTATCACAAGCTTCAAGAACCTTGCAGATCCTTTCTGTCAATTTGGCACTTCCTGTATATGTTTGTAAACAGTTCAACTTTGTTCTTGGATCCTAGGAAGGCCATCATTTCTTTGTCAATAGAAAAATCATGTATAGTGCGTGGAGAAAACAAGATAAGAGAAAATCTGTTCTCAATTGGCAGATTATGAATATAGCCCCTTTTCAGTATAGTAGCATGAAAATGCTTCGAATCTACAAATTCTGGCTCTACATCGAATAAGTACTGTGATATTCCAATCTAAACATTAACTGGAGCAAGTGTCATGTTCTCGTAGTAGAAATAAAGAGACCCAATAGCATCTTCTGGAAGTGTTCTTTGAGTTATCTGATCTGGTTTGGTATGAACCCCAAAATTAATCATTGGATTTAAAAGATGAATTTGCTCATAGTAGAAATAAGAAGACCCAATAACATCTTCTGGAAGTGTTCTTTGAGTTATCTGATCTGGTTTGGTATGAACCCCAAAACCAATCATTAGATTTGAAAGATGAATTTGCTCATGGTAGAAATAAGGAGGCCCAATAGCATCTTCTGGAAGTATTCTTTGAGTTATCTGATCTGGTTCGGTAGGAACCACATAACCAATCATTGGAATTAAAAGATGAGCTGCATGATCGTCTTCATTAAGAAGCTTATTTTCAAGCTTCTTCTGCTTATTTCTTTCCCAAAAATCATAGCTCGAGTTTTTCCTTTTCTTGTAATTGGGATCATTATATAATGGCTTCCTATCTTCTACCAGAAGAAGTGTGTCAGTAGTCTTAACCAGTTGATCAGCACATATAAAATCTGTCAATTCTGCAATTGATGAATCTGAACCACATTTCTTCATGGCTATTGAAGCCTCAACCTCTGAATATCCTGTTTTTGTCAAGTATAACAGTTTATTCTCCTCATCAGAATCAGAATTTCCTCAATATCAGAAGAACTATCAATATATGTGAAATCATCCTGAAAGATCGCTTCATAATAAGATGAGTTGTTATCAGAATCAACATGTTGTATGGGTGTGGATTTTTTATGAGCATGTACCACTTTATATGTAGTCTTGCTATTGCATCAAATTACTGTTTGCATAAATTGATTTCTCTCCCACATAAAAGCATAATTCAGAGATGGTCTTCACTGAAAGATGATAAGCCACTGTGTCAGCCTGGAACGGATTACCAAGTTATTTTTACTACTCTGTCTGATTAAATCCCTCTATATACAGAAAATGGTCACTTCATTCAAAAGAGGCACATATCTCAGACGTTTCTGTTAAAATGATTGATTGTTTCTTAAATCCGTGACAACGTGAAGAGGATTCCTCCAGTTACTTGATAACACTGCTGTTTAGTGACACCATAATGAGAGCATTCAAGATAAACAGATTTGGGGCACGAATAAAGCCACAAGTACCTATAACAGTGCATTGTCAAAATTGGATCTCATAGGGATCATGAGATTCAAGTCAAACAGATATTGAAAATAAACCAGAATTAGAATGTTGGGGGCATTTTGAAGGTCCAAATCAGACAGATCCATGTGGGACCTTGAGGGCCAATTTCAACCAGTATGAATATTGGGGGCATTTTGAAGGCTCACAACAATATGAATATTTGGGCATTTTGAAGGCTCATCTCAACAAGAAGTAATGACTAAGCATACTTTTAACATCTGTATCAGACAATGTTGGGGCATTTTAAAGGTTCCTTCAGACAGATCCATGTGGGGCATTTTGAAGGCTCAGATTAACAAGAAACAAATGTTGGGGCATGCTGAAAACCCTTGTCAATCAGAATCAGGAATGTTGATGTATCCTGAATGTTTATATCAGCAAAATGCTAGGGCATACTGAAAGCCCCTTTCAATCAGAATGAAGAATGTTGATGTATTTTGAACGCTCATATCAGCAAATATTGGGGCATGCTGAAGGCCCACAACATCCTGTGTCAAGATCATTGATTTGAACAAATATTTCCAATGAGACAAAAAGGTATGAAGAATGAAAATGGTGAAACAGTGATAGTCGAGCTGACTATACATAATTGCTTCGTTCATCAGGTAGTTACATTATGATCATATTGTTGAACAAAAATTTTTACTCAGCAAGTATGTTTTCAAATACCCAATCTTCTTAACCATGTGTCACATGATAGCGCGGTCTTTGTTAAGCTACATCACAGTTGCATGAATAAAAATGATCCTCAAGAGACTACTCGATCCAGGGTTCAGTTCCTCAAGATCTCAACTTTGAATTTTGCATTCTCTGTATCAGTGATAATTGAAAATATTTCTTTGAGGTTCCTGGCAGTTAGTTTCAACCATACTTTTGAGGTTATGAAGCTATTTTTCACATCAGTTTTTGTTTACTTGATGACATTGAAGAGAGAAACTCGACTTACACATATTACCCATTCCCACTGTTTTTAGGGTTATCATTTCCAAGCCAGGTTGAACTGAATTTTTATCTATTTTGGGGTTTTATCATGTGCGTTTCATCACCAGCAGCAAGAATTCTACGGATATAGTTCTGTACATGGATCCTATAGCTGAAGTGTTTCTACTTTCTATAACACTCAGTTATAGAAGAAAACATAATCAGTATTACATTTGCCTTTGCCAGAAATGATATCAAGATCAGTTGGTATTTCGTATTCAATTCAACACCAGCACATTTTGTGAATTTGACCAACTTTTTGGTCATACCAACATATCACTTGTATCCCTATTGAGTTTTGTTCTCAAATGGTCTTGTGACATCATACAAAAGCTTTGAACACTAGGCAAAGAGCTTCAATAATTGAGAAATCTTGGCAGAAGCCACAAAAAAAGATGAATGTGTTGTCAAATGCTTCCTTGACCAATAATCCGAGAAGAAACCACAGGAAAAGATGAATGTATTGTCAAATGTTTTACGAACCAGTGATTATGGTGCTGAACCAATGTTGCAATCATATGGTTTCTATTTATTGATCCAAGATGAAGTTTGTCTTCTTCAACCCCAAGATTAGAAGTGAGATATAATGAAGATTTCTTTCCAATGAGAGCTGAAAATTTTAAACAAGAAACTAATGGGGTCAACTAAGGTTGAACTACAGGTTGTTGTTAAGCATCTCGACATGATATTGGTCCAAGTTGCCTTATTCGAGATCTGATTATATGTGGAGACATGAAAGGAATTGGAATAAATCTTCCTTGTGATGTTTCAAGAGTTAAATTAGAACAGACTCTACTCTCCTAATTAATCCCTGCTGAGTCAGGCATATCTACATCTACACTCTTCAAAGATGATAGATTCTCTTTTTAAAGATGATAGATTCTCTTTTCAAAGATGAAAGCTTTATGGGATTTACACACAAGTCCAAGCAAATAAAGTTGGTTTTATCCAAGACAAAATGGGGCATCAGGGTCATAATTTTGACTACAGCAAGAGTTCCACAAATGAAACATTTCTTCTGAGACTTTCATGAAACAAAGAAGACGCCAAGATACAAGTTGATCAGATGATTCTGCAGAAATGAAAGCTTGATAGCATAAGTTTCTACACTGATATCCAGAGATAACTCTGGCAATAAATGATGAAGTGAAGGAAGACCAAGTTCACCACTTTGAAGTCAAATGAATATTGCATCAACATTCATGCATTCATAAGAATATCATTTACACAATAGACAATGCATTACATTGATACAATTGAGTGCATTCAAACATGAAGTTTTACAGATCTTCGGAAGAACAAGAAAATTCATGGTAAGAAATACCTTACAAGAAGAAGGTATTCAAAACCACAAATACAGGAATCATGCAAACATCTGAAGAAAAGATGGATGCAATCCACAAAAATGAGCATTATCTTGAGATTGGGGCATTTTACCCAATCAACATGTTATTTTGAAAAAAAATGAGAAAACGATTTCCATAGTTTCTCATTTTATCTTTTCTAAAATAAAATTGTTGAAAAGTAAGAAAACGATTTCCTTAGTTTTTACTTAGTAAACTATTTCCCACATCTGTAAGTCCTGCAGTGCATGATATTTCCAAAAAGCCTTCGGGAGCTTTTTGATGTTGTTACTTTGAAAAATAATGAGAAAACGATTTCCATAGTTTCTCATTCAATCTTTTCTAAAAATGAAATTGTTGAAAAGTAAGAAAACGATTTCCTTAGTTTTTTACTTAGTAAACTATTTCCCATATCTGTAAGCCCTTCAGTGCATGATGTTTCCAAAAAGCCTTCGGGAGCTTTTTGATGTTTTCAAAGCCTTAGGGTCATCTGTAAGTCCTGCAGTGCATGATGTTTCCAAAAAGCCTTCGGGAGCTTTTTTATGTTTTCAAAGCCTTAGGGTCATCTGTAAGTCCTGCAGTGCATGATGTTTCCAAAAAGCCTTCGGGAGCTTTTTTATGTTTTCAAAGCCTTAGGGTCATCTGTAAGTCCTGCAGTGCATGATGTTTCCAAAAAGCCTTCGGGAGTTTTTTGATGTTTTCAAAACCTTAGGGTCATCTGTAAGTCCTACAGTGCATGATGTTTCCAAAAAGCCTTCGGGAGTTTTTTGATGTTTTCAAAACCTTAGGGTCATCTGTAAGTCCTACAGTGCATGATGTTTCCAAAAAGCCTTCGGGAGCTTTTTGATGTTTTCAAAGCCTTAGGGTCATCTGTAAGTCCTACAGTGCATGATGTTTCCAAAAAGCCTTCGGGAGCTTTTTGATGTTTTCAAAGCCTTAGGGTCATCTGTAAGTCCTACAGTGCATGATGTTTCCAAAAAGCCTTCGGGAGCTTTTTTATGTTTTCAAAGCCTTAGGGTCATCTGTAAGTCCTACAGTGCATGATGTTTCCAAAAAGCCTTCTGGAGCTTTTTGATGTTTTCAAACCTTCGGGTCATCTGTAAGTCCTACAGTGCATGATGTTTCCAAAAAGCCTTCGGGAGCTTTTTGATGTTTTCAAAGCCTTAGAGTCATCTGTAAGTCCTGCAGTGCATGATGTTTCTAAAAAGCCTTAGGGAGCTTTTTGATGTTTTCAAAGCCTTAGGGTCATCTGTAAGTCCTACAGTGCATGATGTTTCCAAATATTTTCATCCTACTCAATAGAAGCCAAATGAAAAAATTATTGTCTTTTTCGTCTTTACTCTATTCTTGTTAACACAAGGATGAGCAAAGAGGGGCAGCTGAAGACATCAATTTTTTCATTTTAATTTAAATCTATTATTATTATTATTATTATTATTATTATTATATATTATTTATTAATATTACAAAACCCAAATCAGAGGCCCAATAATCTCGGAAGCCCAGACCCAATAATAACCCTAAACCCATTTAGGGTTTATTTCATCACCAGCCGCCGCCTCTGCCTCCAGCCGCCCCACGTCGACGTCTCAGGAAGCTGCTGCCACCGCTTCAACAGAACGCTCCAGAAGATCCAGCTGCCCATCCACGCTACAACTCTATGGTGAGTCACCACCATAGCCTGGTGACTCACCAAAGAGCCCCTTTTGGACCGGTCCGAGGAGCCTCTCGACGAGGCCTATAAATGGCCACCATTTCCTGCAAAGAGAGGAAGACAACAGAAAGCCACGGCAGGACACAGAGGCGATAACAACCAAAGAAAATAAACGGCAGAGAGCAACTAACAGCAGACAAATACCAAACCATAGCAAACAATTGGCAAAAGAGAGCAAAACAACCACAACAACAACCAGAAAAGAAATAAAGAAGAAACGGGAAAGCAACTTACCAAAGAGGAGCCTCTACGAGCCACCGGAGAACCGAAACGTCGAAGGGAACTATCCTAGATCTACGACGATTGGTAAGGTTTTAAGCTAAAATAATCTTAGATTCGGGTATAGAAAAATATGGGCTTCGATTTGGGGTGGGTTTTGTAATTTCCGGCCACCGTTAACGGTGGCCGGCGGCGGCGATCAACCGGAGACCGATCTCCCTCCGGTGTAGAGAAAAAAAAGAGAGAAAATCTTTTCTCTCGTATAGAGAGAGAAAAAAAAAAGAAAAATGAAAGTTTAGGCCTAAAATGGCCGGTTTAGGGTATATATAAATCCCTCCCCAAACGACGCCGTTTTGGGGAGGGACCCCTGCGTAATTTTATTTACGGGTAAAACCCTTTCCGTAGTCATTCAAGTTTTATAAATTTACATTATGGTCACTAATATCAATTTATGAGCCTTGTAATTCGGTTTTCTAATTCGGTTTTATTATAATTTAATCACTGTTACATATGTATATATCTTTAGTATAAAATACCCTATTTAGTCCCTTAAGTTTTAATAATTTTTATTTTAATCATTAATTAAATAATTAAGGCTAAATGACACTATTAATTATTATATTTCATAATATTACGAATTAGACCATTTAATTTTAACAAGTTATAATTTAATCCCTAATTTTAGTTTATCGTTTTTTTATATTTTAATACCCTAGTTTTAATTATATTTATTTCAATCATTACTTATTTTAATATGTTTATTTTTAAATATCTTTAATTATTATTATTATTATTATTTAGTCATATACATATATATATAATAAATAATATTTGTTTATTTATTTTTATTTGTTTTTTTTAAAATAAAAATCATATTTATAAATTTAATTTTATAAATTACTTTTAAGAAAAATAATCATATTTTGATATTTATTTATTTTTTAATATCGAAGAAAAGAGCTGTCTTAAAGCACCTAGAAGCTCTTTTTTGATATTTCTAAATAAGTAAATATCTCCTATATTTATATATTAATATATTTTTGTAAAATTAAAAATATTTGAAATAATAGAATTATGAATTAAATATATATTTGAATTTTTAAATTTCTATTATTAGAGACAATTTATAATTAAAAAGTACCAATTTTGGGCGTTGTAGGGGTGCTAATCCTTCCCTAAACGTAACCGACCACGAATCCCTTTTTATTATTAAAAAGAACGAATTTTTGGTTATAAACGTAGATCAGTTTTCTTAATCCACTTCTCCTAGCCGCCAAAATCCAGACGTCGGAGAAAAGGGACAGCATCTCCCAAAACAAATATGCCCGACAAGTGAAAGAAATCCCGTAAAGCATTACGGTATCTGGACACCACTTTCTGGTCTTCCTCCACAGCAACATTATACCTATTCCCGGCAACCGTCCTGAGAATGACGTTCAAAGTCAAGTCGGTAAAATGTTTCTTCATCTCAACCAACACCTTACCAGAGCCATCCTTTTTTTCAGCCCAAGTCTTGTATAGATGTTTTTAGTGACCCTTGTATTTCCGACACAAACACTTTCTTGAGCTGATCGATCCTGTGGTTGGATAGCACCTCCAACATTGTTATTTTGCGCATTTCACGCCAGTATTGTCCGTAAGGAGAGAACCCGAACATGGCATATTTGTAACCCAGGTGTTCAGCAGCTGCAAATTTGGAACGGGAGGAAACAGCCATATCATTAGTGGTAAATATCTCCTCGGCCACATCTCTCGAATTCACCACAAGTGCTGGATGAATACCAATGCAGATCATGTAAGCAGGACCATACTTATCAGACAAGTTTCCTAGTGTTACGTGAGGAGCCAACGGTCCCCCTAACAGCGGGAGGTGACCGATTAATGGCCATGCACCCAGGGCGGATGCACTAAGCCCCTTAGGGTCAAGTGCATCCCCATTATTTAAGAAAAAAATTAAAATTTAGTATAATATGTTAAAGAAAAATAGAAAAAATATAAATTTTTGCATCTCCATTATTTAAAAAAAAAGAAAATTAAAATTTTGGACACTCATTTATAAATTTCTAGATCCGCCACTGCATATACCATCTGCTATGGGTGCTGCTTTACCGCCGCCGCCGCCCGAGCTAGACTTTTTGAGTTTGGTATACAAAAAACAGTAGTGTGAACTGTGAAGGCTAACACCAGTGCGTAACCAAAAGTTGGGAGATCAAGATCCATCACTGCTTTGGTAGAAAAGAAAACTGCAGAGATGCTATGAGGAAGTTGATGGGGGAGATATTGCGTCTTGCAACAAATAAATCATAATCTATATACATTTAATGTTCCAGCACAACGAATGTAAGAATATGAACATTTAATTTATTTTACTTAGTTTAGTTTTATCAGTATTTATGCATGAAAAGAATAGTTATATTATTATATTTTAAAAAGATTTTACGAAAAGACATGAATCGGTAAAATAACTGGTTAACAAATGAATTTATTTTTTTACGACAAAGAATTAATTTATAAGTTAAGATATTCATAAAATAGTTTTTAAAGTTAAAATAGAAATGTCTTAAAATGAAATAAATTTTTAGGTAAATTTCAATTTAGTAAATATTTTATGAGTTGATGTGACATCTTTAATTCGTATATCGAGACATATACGGGTTAAGGGTGTTACAAATGTAGTCTCTGTCATCTTCCTAGTCACATGCTGCCGATTGGTCGTAGGAATCGTGATTTGTAACCTAGAGTTCGTGGATTATAAAACATCGATTCGTCGTTGATCGGCCGTCGATCAATCACGATTTCATAGGGTTTTGATCGTCGAGGGAAGGTTAAGTCGGGTAGAGCTTTGTCGACGGGAAAAGGTGGTAGT
The DNA here is from genome assembly GCF_006381635.1 of Hibiscus syriacus. Taxonomy (NCBI): domain Eukaryota; kingdom Viridiplantae; phylum Streptophyta; class Magnoliopsida; order Malvales; family Malvaceae; genus Hibiscus; species Hibiscus syriacus. The sequence goes on along the minus strand of NW_024062565.1, from coordinate 444,605 downwards.
CGGCGTGTGTTTAGGGGTTAAAATGAAGATTTTCAAAGTTTTGAGTTTATTTTGTAATTTCTATGTTTTATTTTTTTTGAAAAAAATACAATTTTATTTTTAAATTTTATACAAAAATTTTAAAATTATCAAATTGTGACACGTGTCATTTAACGGGGAAGATTAAAGTCGTTGACGGCATGGGCACCTAAATAAGTAATGTTTGTATCGTTGGCACCTTGATGGACCGAAAAATTATGTAGGCACCTATTCGTGAAAATAGGTATAGTTCTGACACTTATTTTATAATTAATCCAAAAAAGAAACACACGAATGTACATTGTAGACTTTGTTTTCTAGATTACATTAGGATGTAAGCAGCATTGAATGTAAAACAATAGAAAATTTAAATTCCCCGAAATTAATAATAGCATATGATCATAAATTCAAAATGGTTGTCACTTGTTTCAATATGTAATAGGTAAGGGAGGTATGATAGTAGGTTGCTCCCAACACTAGGTTGAGAGCAGCTTCCGTAGGAGACCTCCAAATTATGAAATGACCTCCATGGGACTCGATCCCACGACATCAAAATAGTAATTTATAATATATTCATCATATCAAATATGGATCAGTAATCCACTGAAAAAAAATATACCAATAATTAAACCAACAAAAAAGTTGAATAATTTCCCTGGAGACTGTATGTACGGTACACGAAATTGAAATTTACATTATATATAACCCAAAACAATACTGTACAAGAAAAACCTAAAAAAATTGAATACATTTGAGAATGAGAAAAGCTGAGGAGTTCAAGACAAGACAAGTAAGAAGCTTCAAAGAAAGAAAAGTAAAACAGGGTGCATAAGTATTTTTCCCCAAGGATCTTTTAAATTCTAACGGTACCGCCTGGAAATTTGGTTGAGAACTACTTAAGAACAGTTGATTGAACGGTGGTCAGGACTTTTCGATATCTAGAAAAAATAACGTGTCCTTCTGACAGGCACAATTTCCACGGAACAGACAACCCTGCAATCATTATCGACGAAAACAAGGGCCAGTTGAGCAGTCCCCAATTTCCAAGGCCCTCTGTCTATTTTTCTACAGACCCCAAAGCTTTGAAAGGCGTAATAGTGGCAAAGACACGGTCGAGCAAGGCCCAGAATCATTTTGATTTTCAGCGAGTGGAACGCACCTGTGACAATCGGATCCGACGGGCTTTTCTGTTTAATGTTGAAGTAAATGTACAGGCATGGCATGCCATGCCAGGAATTGAAGTCTTTGGGTAATAAAAGTCTATCCAAATGAGAAAGCACATGATTTCATTTTCCTCACTGCAATGATGAATCTAAGGGCGTGGGCAGTTACACGTCAACTAACAGTGGCCAAAATTTATACTGTCATATTTGTGTTTAAATAACATTTACCCCTTCGTCATGTAAATTAACCTCCAGTCGCTATTATTTGGAAACTTTCCAGGAAAAAGATTGACCCCGTTGAGATTGTAAAGGGGAATGGCTGTATTGTTTTGCCGACTAATATTTGTAATTTTGTACATGAAATATATTCTCTGCGTTTTATTAATGGATATACAGGCATGTTCTTCTCTTTCCAAGGTAATCGAGGGTTAAAAAAAACGATCATTATTGACGAGCACATTGAAAAATGGGGTCCCGAGAGGATGATTATCTCCTTGGAGTACGTAATTAATATATAGGGTCGTTATTATAGATTTTCAGTCGGCGTGGATTGGACCCATCTCTTATCAGGTCGTACGTTCAAACTTGTAAGGCCCGTGCCCTGTCAGCATTCAAATCTTGGCTACAATCAATAGCAATGGTCATGAAGGTAAGCAGGGGCCATAACCAGCTCAATGTTTCAGACAGGGCACCGAATGCGAAATCGATTGACATAAACTGTCTCAGATATTAATTTCTTAGTAGGCACTTGTTCATTATTGGGACCCTACTGGAAAGTCTGCAGAACCCTAGCTGCACCACTATATGCTACAGGCTATGGCTAGGAAATATCAAGATCATTGCTGGATTTTTCGTATTCTAACCTTCTTTGTAAACCATAATGCCATCAAAATTACATGGCACAAAGGCGCCCCGATGACTTTCACAAGGCTGCAGACATTTTCTTTTTCAGACAAAATTCAAAGAACACGGAACAAGATAATTCATGCGAGTTAGACATAGCTCGTTTTATTATGGTGTCTAACACCTGAGAAGAGCTAACTCATTTGAAGATTCAGCGTAGTCCATTTGCCAGCTTGGCCTTCCGAGGGTGAACTCTAGGTTAAGGAACATGTCTGAAGGTGACAAGGAGTTGGAATCTAATCTTTCCTTCATTCCATCCGGTACATGAAGCGCTGCCTTGTCCCATCAACCTATGGAAAAAACCAAAAGTTGATCATAGGATTGATAATCAACAAAATGATAGCAGTTTGAACTTTCAAGTTTCAACATGTTGGGTTTTGTTTTTAGCGATACCATCATACCTTAGCATTATTTGGCTCAAAAGTCAAGCCGTTTCCATGGTTGGATATGCTCAAATTATTTGTCTCCGTTGAGGATAACCATGAACCGCTGCAAACAAGAAAGAAACAACAGAATTGTAAGAAACACCAAAATATTGCACTCTCATACCCCCAGTAAAGATTTATACTGGAAACAAGATCTTATTTGCAGTTCATTTCTAATTGTTTTATGGCGATTATACTGCTAAGGATATATCTATGATCTATGGCACTTCTCTTAAGTCTGTCCGACATATATTATCAGACTATAGATATAAATTTTATATAATTGATTCTATCAAATAAAGCATGTAGCTCTTTTAAACATATGTTATACTGAGCAATTGTTTGGGAGGAAAGTCAACGAAACGAGGCAGCAAACAGAAATATAGAATTAATTTATTACTAGATAGAGATATAGGAATTAATTCGAAATCTAACGGGTGGAAATGGATGGGATTTGTTTTTTGGAATGGAACACGAAATAGCTTAGCTAGCCTAAAAACCCTAGGGGATCTTCATCAAAACCTATGTACTCGTGACTAATAAAATGGGCTCATAACCAGTGACGAACACTTGGACCAAAGCTGTCCATGGCCTAGGATACATGTATATGCGTGCATGTACGGTGACTTTGGGTTAATCCATCAGCGTAGATTAGGCTTATCGAATCTTTTAACATGGCGAAAATAGAAAAGACCATAAATATACAGCTTCTGGCATAAAGAAACGAATTAAAAAGAAGAATGGAGACGGGAGATGTTTCAGATATGCTGGATAACCTTTGGGTCCTTTGTGGTGGAGTAGTTGATAGTTTGAGGGAATAAGAAGAGTTAGGGTCAGCTTTTGCGGAAGATAGTGTTCCATCCGAATCAACAATCCCCATCCTTTGGTACAAACTCACGTCGGTATGCCCTTGACCTGAAACACCCACAAAATAATTCATATATTTTAGATTTTAGCTACACTCTAGTCACTTCAATAAATCCAAACGGTTCTGGTTTGGTTGGGAATGGTGCGTCAGATAATATAATCTTCTGTCATTTCTGGTCACAAAGTTAGGACTCAAACAAAGAGAAACTAAATAGAAGAGAAATAAAAATGATAATAGTCCTTTTGGGGGGGAGGGGGGGGAATCCAAGTACCTGATCCTTTGTCGGTGATCTTCACTGTTCTATACATCTGCATGAACACAGAACACCCACAGAGAAGAAGATGAGAAAAAAGTCCACATTGCTCTAGATGACCGTTTGATTCCTTTCCCTTTTTTCCCCAGGAATCATATATAAATCCAAACATAGAACACGATAAAGATACCAAAACAACTATGGGAAATCATAAAAATAATTATAAGAATTGTCAGATGCTACATAAGTTCAAAGAAATTAAGATTTCCCACAGTAACTCCACCTGCAAATGACTCTTCACATGAGCTAGGGTTAGATCCTTGACATTCATCAACTCTAAGACTGATTTTGGTGTTGCTCCTGAGACAAGACAGTTGCCAATACAAATATGTAAGCTTGATATGCTTTTTTCAAAATAAAGATATCTATTTTCGGTATTTCACACTAACAGGAAAAAGGAGGGGGAAAAAAGTAGTATATTACTTTCATGGCCTCCAAGCAGCTGGACTGCATGAACAAAATGGGCATGGAGTGTTGTAGTCCATCTCATTCTGGGAGCTCTGACGCTTCTTTTCACAGTTCCATTGATCATTCTTGCATTTCTCTTGAAATCACGACCATAGATTTGAGGCTGATAATGCTGCTGATGAAGGTTTCTTGGTTGCTGTAAATGGGGAGAACCCAAATCTGCTTTTTCAAACCCTAAGCTCAACGTCGGTTCTCCAAAACCTTGATTACCGTATCCATTTTCACGGCTCAAATCGCTTCCGCTACTTCCAGAATCAGTCGCCGAGCTCCTATCACTATAGATCGATTTTCCTGATAAAACATCGTAAGCCATTTCCTTAGCTTTATAATCCGAAACAGATGCTGGACTAATCTGCAAGGATAGATCAGGCAAAGGTGCAGTTCTCATTATGGTATTTGATCTTATGAACATAAAGAAAAAGGTGAAGATCTTAGTCAAAAAGCCCCTGGAGGATGTGTCAACAGAGACAAGATATTAAAATAGGGAGAATGAATGAAGAGAAGCGATAGCAAAACACTATCAAAACAAGAAAAAGGAAAGGAAAATATACAGGGAAAGTGGGTTTAAAACTTCGAAGTTAAACAAATGAAGAGAGGCGAAAAGGAAGGCAAGGAAAGTGTCGTGATTATATCATGAGTGCCACATGATTAAGTTGCATGGTATGTGAAGCTTGAAAGAGGGAGCGGGTGAAGAGAAATATAGGCTTTTTAGTAGGATCCGTCTAGGTTCGATAGATAAAGGAAAAAGATTGCAGAGACTACAACCATTAATCAGTCAGATTAAACAATGAAGGAAAGAATTCCAGGTGAAGAGAAAGTAAAATAATCAGAGTTGTTTTGGGGGTGCTAGTTTTAACGAAAAGTTCATAAATAGGGCAACTTATGTATTTAAAGATGCAGAGAAGGATCAGAGACCTTTCCTTCCTTTGCACAGAGAAAAAGAAAGCGAGTGAAGGAAGAAGGAGCCTTATTTTCCTTTTATCTTTTTTAATGGGGGAAAGAAAAAAGAGGTGCTTATTCCCTAAGCTCAAACTATGCAGCTGCTTTAATTTATTACTAGCTCTTTTCTATATGCAGACGACGCATATATGAGCCCTATTAAATGTTTACATTCTTTTTCTCTTCTCTTTGAAAGCTTGCTGCCTAAACACATGATGGTATGCTTTTAGCCGTTTTTATGATGTTGATAATTAAGCAAAAGTTGATTTCCATGCCACATGTACCAAAGCATACTTGCCCTTTCTTCCATGCTTACAAGAAAATCAGATCTGCAGGAGGTTTTATGGTTAAAAATAGAAACAGTGAGTGCAAAGGGGCAAATAGAGAGCAATTAATGGTGGGGTTTTAGGTTTAACCCCACCTGTTAATTGTTTGATTAAAAACTGACCATAGTTGCCAAGTTTGATCGAATTGATGAGGCTTTTACTAGGAACTGGAAGATTGGGTAAAAGCAAAAGGTTGGAAGTCTTGAGAGTGGAGGTGTTAGGGAAACTGGGAAATGAGGATGGATCGAGCTGTACACGTGCCAAGTGTGGGGGAATGATTACGAAGGTGTAGTAGTAGTAGTAATAAGGAGAGAAGGAATATGGAGAAAGGCTAGCATGGCCTAATTAAAGAGAGTCAGGGTTGTTGGGGTGTCCGGCGACACCAGCCTCGCAGACCCACATGCAAACTCTTCCCTACTTTTCATTTATCTTTGCACTCTAAATTTTTTTATCAAGTAATCTGAATTAGATACTATAAAGGTAAATACGACCCTTTCAACCTTTCAACTTAATTAGCTTACTCCATTCGTAATTATCAAAATTCGAATAATTGACTTTATTTAAGAGGTTTAGTGTATCGTCCCACTCAACGAACAACCACCCATTAGTTGTTGGTCTTTGCTCTCTTATTTAATCACGCCTCCACACTATTTTTTTATTATTTGGTTTAAGGTTATTGTCAATGGTTTCTAGTTTTTCATCTTAATAATTTTTTTTTTAAAAAAATTAATCTTTCTTTTTCTTTAAGTGTGACATATCTCACTAATACATTAAGCTTTATTAATTATATTTTTATTTTTTTATTCCTTGAACCATAAAATGTAGGGTAAGCTACACAAATAACTACTTTTGTTTCAATTTTATAAACCTATGATCATTAGTTTCGTTTTAATTAAGACGTGGTTACCGGGACGTTAGATGCCGTGAGTTGGATGACATGACATGTTAGTAAAAAAGTTTAATTTTTATTTGAACCCTTAAACTTTAGATAAATTACTAATCATGGGTCTTTTTGTAAACTCAAAATAGTTCAAGGATAAAATATCAATTTATCCCTTTTTTTAATTTCCATATGTTTTTTCCCAAACATGTCTTCTCCTCTGCTTCCTCAGCTTCCCCAGCGAAGCAATATCGTTGAGTTTGGTGGCCATTCAAGAAATATCAATTTACACTGACTACGATGTCGAATCGGATTTCAGATCAGCATCGGCTGCCGCCTGAACTTGAGAGGCATACTGCAAGTTCCAAATGACATCCGCGAAAGATGGCCGAGACGATGGGTCGGGACATATGCATTTTCCGGTAATTGACACCACGATGCATAACGACTTCTGTGAGCAAGTGGTCAACTCTGTTGGATCCACAATTCTCTTTCGGCCGTCCTGGCTGCCGAAAGATGCCTGTGATGTGCATACATGATGTTAGCAGCTTTAAGAAAACATGAACTTCAACATAACCGATTGCATATTTGCTAGCAGATAGTCACTGTAATAATATTTTGCATGTTGAATGGAATTCATCAGAGAATAAAAACGGCTTACCATTTCATTCAAAAGAAATGTTTCTCCTTTTCCACTCACTATACGCCCGACAAGCGACTCGAGTAATATAATCCGAAATTGTAGACATCATCCTCTAAATTTAGCCTTTGGCTGCAATATAGAATGAAAAGCAGATTATTATATAAACAACAATTGGCAATGAAGTTTCAATAGTCTTCTGAGGATTGGTTCCAGGCAATACCTAGACTTTAGGCCCTCTCCCTTCGCCTGCAGAGCAATAAAATGTTGAAGGCTTGAATGGCAAGGAAACTTACCGAGTTATGCAAAAGGCTTGAATGGCCACCAAACTCAACGATATTGCATCGTTGGGGGAAGCAGAGTAGAAGATAGATTTGGGGAAGAAAACATATAGAAAAAAGGGGTAAATTGATATTTTATCCCTAAATCATTTTGAGTTTACAAAAAGACTCATGACTAGTAATTTATCTAAAGTTGAAGGGTTCAAATGAAAATTAAACTTTTTTATTAACGTGTCACGGCGTCCAACTCATGACAGCTAAAACGAAACGAAAGTAATCATATCTTAATTAAAACGAAACGAAAGTAACTATATATTATGTTTTTTGAATCGAGTGACCGTATGTTTATAAAACTAAAATAAAAGTGACCATTTGCGTAGTTTACCCTAAAATGTATATAGAATTGGCAATTTTGCACCTTAAATGCAATGAATTGTAGCATGACATAGAGTTTTAATTCCTAGCACAATAATCTTTAATAAGCTTTCTTTTGGGGGACTATCTTATAAAACTTGGAATTTCAACTTAAATCACGTATGTTTAACAGGTTGATCAAACATTTACAACTAGATAGAAAAGAACAACAAGTAGATATGTTTGAACGCCTTCATGATTTGTTAATAGTTTTCGAAGCCCGCGGTCAGCGCCTGATGCGCTCTAGATTCCCCGGTAATCGGACATTTTTGTTGCTTTCTTCTCTTTAGTTTATTCGATACCTAATCAAATCCCTTCTCTGTGTGTCCTTAGGGCTTTAAATTATTATTAACTTACAGGGATAACATCAACATGAATATCCGGTCAACATGCCTCTCACCTGCAATGGTGTCAAATTCTTTGGGTTATATTCCATATTCCATGTGTCTGTCCTGTAAGAACAATTAATTCCTACTTTCATTTTTTTGTATTGTTTATTGGATTCATCAAATCTTTCAAACTTGTATGCAGTGTGTAAAACAAGAAGGACAGACATAATTAAGAATAAAAAGTAAGGACATACATATCAATTACTATTTTTAATTACCAAAATTATGATCTGCAAAATTATGAAAAAAGAGGATTTCTTTTTGGTTTCATTCTTTTGATACTAATTACATTGTCTTGAAGATTAAAAAAATGTCTAATTCCAACTGGAAGAATATTAGCTTCTTCATGGTGATTCGTGAGATTAGGTTAACCGGGCATGCATGTGTTTGCATTGAAAGTTGAACATATGTATACATGTATCACCTTCTCCCACTCCTTTTTGAGTAATTGCGGGGTGAATACATATATGAGACAAAAGAGAAAGCAAGGAATCACCGAAATCAACGCCGTTTAGGCTGACGTGCACCACGAAATTACACCAGTATATATATGTATAAGAAGAAGAATACACGCCTGGTTGCTGCCTGCTCCGTTGCTTTCTGCAGAATTTTCTTCTGTCGTAACTTGTATCAGATTTGATGCTCTTGCACGTATAAAGGAACAAGAAAGACCAACATAAGTATTACTTATTTAACATCTTAACCTAAGTTATTATTACTCATTAGTTTACTCATGTTCTTTTTAGGTTATAGTTCCTAAACTCTCTAAATAAGATTACGATCACGGTTAGAACTTATCAAAAGAAAAAAATTAAATCTTTGATTAGACTTAAATATGGGTATTAAAGTTACTTAACATTATAAAAGCTGCTATTGGGACGGTATTTAATATTAATAAAAACCCTGGAGAAAAGAACAACAACTTGGTCAAAACTAGCGTTTAAAAAGGTTCAATAATTGATAAATGATGGTGAATGTAATAAAAAGAGATCAGAAGGGTAGGCAAGCCTTTTTCCTTGGCTGTAAAGGTGAAAAGAGCATAACTACTGTATTTACTGAGGTGAATGAAGTCAGAACCTACGCAACCCTAACGATATATTTATTTCAGCTGCTGTTGAAACCAGCTCAAACTGAATAAAATAAAGCTTGAAAACGATTTCCGACCTTGAGACTTGAAATCTTATCTTTTTCTTACATACGTGTAACAGGTTTGGATTCTGATCTTGGTGTTACTGTCCTAGAACCAGAATAGAGGCTTCACTGGTTGGTTTCGTCAACTTACCACACCCCAGCTTAGCGATTCCCAATAACTTCAAGAAAGCGATATTTAGTGCTGGCTATATATGGCTTATGCTTTCGTGTATTGAAAGAACTTAATTTAATTTGAGTTCGTTGTTGTAAGTCGTGGATCGCCATTGATTTGACTTGTGTCAGTAACTACAAGCTCTCTGAACCAGACACTGGCTAGGTTTGCGGAAGAAGTTAAGTACTAAATAGAAAGTGAAAACCCATTCTCTTCTTCAGTATTTATCTGGTACTGCTGTCAAAATCTATATCATGATAGGGGCCTCATCGGGTTAACCGGCTAAGTGTGAAAGTGAAGCTGATGGATGACTTCAAAATTCCTTGTCATTGGCCGAACTAGAAAGCAAATACCCAGATTTGTCGCCTCCGACTATATCACAATGAATGTTGGACCATTTCTCAAAAAAAAAAAAAATTGAATGTTGGACCAGCCAATTTTTATACTTATTTAGGGTAAACTACACCAATGGTCAATAATGTTTGGGTATGTGTTCGTTTTTATCACTAATGTTTGAAAAGTCACAAATTAGTCACTAATTTTATATAGTTTGTTACAAAATGATCACTAATATTATTGTTTGTTACAAAATGATCACTCGTCGTTAACAACCGTTAACAAATCATTATTACAGTAACGGAATGCTGATGTGGCACATTAAACCAGCTGACTTTGCATGTTTGATAATCGTTTGACTCTTCTTCTTCTTCTTCTTCTTCTTCTTCTTTTTCCTCCTCGTCCTCCCATTAACCACTGTCAGTGAAACCATTGTCCGTGAAATCAAGCCTAAGAGAAGAAGAATTATGGTAATTTCACTTTCCTAAAAAAATCCATTTTTCCTCGTTGGAATGGTGTTTAATGGCTTTGATTTTCGTTTGGTAGGGAGCTGGTGGTCTTGACGAAGAAGACAACATGTGGCTGCCATGGTTGAAACCTTTGTTAAGAGAATAATTATTTGTTCAATGCAAGCACCATGTTGATTTTCACAAGAGTGAGTGCAATATGTTCTGCTTAAATTGCATGAATGGTGCCCTCTGCTCTCTCTGCTTAGCTTATCACAAGGATCATCGTTGTATTCAGGTTCGACAATCTCTCTTCAAATTTTTGGGAATTCATTTTCTCGGCACCCAAACAAGAAGTTGACTTGAAAGTTTCGACAAATAAGGCGATCCTCGCACCACGATGTAATAAGAGTATCAGAGATACAAAAGTATCTATACATATTTGGAGTTAAAACATATATTATTATCGACAGTGTCAAGATCATCTTCTTGAACGTGCGAGGTCTGTGATCATAGCCTTGTGAACTCCTTCCGGTTCTGTTCTCTCGGTTGCAAGGTATAATTCCCCTGTTTATAATTTTCTCGGGTTTTGTTTGGTAGCCGAGAAAATGAACCAACTTTTTGGTTAATTATGTATGAGTGCAGATTGTTGGAACATCAAAGAGTTTCCGGAAGAAGAAGAGAATTGCACATGGGCATGGCATTAGACTCTAAGGATTCATACATCAGCAGTTGCACATTATATGATATACGTATAGGAGCATCAAAACATAGAAGTGAAAAATGATAATAACTGGAATGCTTAGTTTTTAAAGATAAATTAAGGTTTTACTTCTGGTTTTAGGGCAAGACTAGGAGCAGTTGAAACATGAAAAAAATAAGAAGAAGATAACATGTGGCTGCCATGGTTTTGTCTTTACTTTTGATGTTATATTTTTGTTACTGTATTTTTTTTTTTTGCATTGTTTTTTCTAAAATGGTTGTGGGTGGTTAATAGGAGGAGGAGGAAGAAAAAGAGTCAAACGATCGGTCAAACATGGCGAGTTAGCAGGTTTAATGTACCATGTCAGCATTCCATTACTGTAGTAATGATTGTTAACAACTGTTAACGTCGAGTGATCATTTTGTAACAAACGATAACGTTAGCGATTGATTTGTGACTTTTTAAACATCGATGCTGAAAACGAACACTTACCTAAATATTAGTGACCATTGGCGTAGTTTACCCCTTATTTTATTGTTATAACTTTTTGTTGGGATAATAATTATATTATTTTTTAAGCCTTTAACTTATTAATTAGTCTTATTACATTTTTAGCTGTCTAAATCATACTTCAAATTAACTTTTGATGTATAAATTTTTTTCGTTAAAAACATATTCCTAATGTTCCGGACGTTACACTTTTAGGCGTTTGGATCACAATGGCTGTTAAATTTAGTTGTGTTTGACACTTATCACACATGTAAAATTAAAAAAATATATTATAATTAAATATTAAATATTTTTTAATTATCTGCTGAAGATCTTTACTAGTTTCCGAGTTATAGCCAGAACTAAATCAAAATGGAATGATATATTTTCTTTAATTTGGTGTTGCAGAGGTACCAGTGCTACCGATTATAGGAAATTTGCAGCAGCTGAAAGAGAAGCAGCCTCACAAGACATTCACAAAATGGGCAGAGACATACGGACCTGTTAATTCTATCAGAACCGGGGCTTCTACTGTTGTTGTCATCAATTCTCCCGAGACGGCCGAAGAGGTTAACGCTGTCCTTCAGAAATGTCCCAAATTTATTGGGTTTCCCAGGCTTGAGTTTGGGCCCGTGAATTATTGAAGGGCATGTTTTTTTTAAAACTTTATATCCGTGTTTAAACTCCATTCGTTACTCTATGGATAAAAAGATGAACTTTAAGCCTACCGAAATCTCTAGTATATTTGGGCTAGGATTTAGATGCCCAATTTGACTCCAATATTTGTTTAACATTGCCACATTTGGTATCTGTACTTTGATAAAAATATATAATATGATATTTTTACTTTTAGAATATTTAATTTGATACATTGCTTTGACAAAAAAAAATATTCATTGTGGTACTTGAACTATTATTATTAGGGATGGCAACGTGCGGCAAGTGCGGATACTCCTTCTCTATTCTTATATCAATTTAATATTTTTGTACCCACTACCTACTTATCACTTACGATGGGTAAAATTTTTAAATCCACACATGTCCATACGGGTATATCCTCAAATTCACCCCACACACACTACTCAACTAGTTATCCACCACCCATCTCGTACCCACTTGTACCTGTCCATACCTGCTTGCCAGCATCCTCACATGTTATATAAGCGAGCGATGGTCTTCAATTTTAAAAATGTTATATCCTAATATTTGATTAAATTATAAGTCATTTCCTATAAAATCTTAAGATTTATAGAATAGTCTCTAAAATTATACCTAAATTCATAATGATCCAAAATTTATATGGTAAGTAGTTAGTGGATGAGCGGATGAGGGGTGGGCAGATGCGGGGCGGGTAAGGTCTCAAACCCATCACCTACCCACTACTCACGGTGGGTATGACTTTTTACATCTACACCCGTACACTACCCACTAAACTTATATCCATCCCTACTCCAATTGGGGCAGGTGCGGTGAAAAATCAACGAAATTGTATCCGTATGTCATCCCTAATTATTATGCTATATGTGAATTTTCATTGATTGATTTGGCACTTACTAATTGTGTTAATCCATGTTATAATGGTTCCTGTACGATACTTACAAACATTGTTAACAATTGTACCATAGCAATGAATACACTACATACTAATTCAAGTACCATATTAGACATTTTGACAAAGTATAGGCACCACGTTGGACATTTTATCAAAGTATGTGTACCATATTGGACATTTTATCAAATGAAAAGTACTACATTCGACATTTTAAAAGTACACGTGTTACATCAAATATTTTGTTAAAGTAATGTACCAAGTGTTATATTATATCTATTTCTATTACACAATGACAACAGTTCAAATCAATATTTATTATCAGAATTATATATATCAAGATGAGCCTATTTATTGTGTAGTTAATATGACCCAAAAGCCTAGTTAAACCAATATAAGCTTGGAATTAGAGCAAAGACTGTATCCTTGTTACGTGTGCTTAGTATTTCCAAATTACTTAAAATCAGTTCACACTTCACACTATCCTTGGGTTACTCTATCTAACTCCTACCATTTCACAGGCAACTAATACAATGGAATTTATATTCTTTGCTGCTAGTGAAGCAGTCCAGGTTGATTATACTATCTTATTTGTTATATTTTGGTTGCTGTAGAGGCCATGGTGACAAGGTTTTCATCCATTTCAACTAGAAAGCTATCGAACGCATTGAAGGTTCTAACTTTCGATAAATGTATGGTTGCAACAAGTGACTACAACGACTTTCACAAAATGGCCAAACGATGTTTGCTGACAAATACCTTAGGTTCAAGTGCCCAGGTTTGCTATCAGGACTTTATGATCTTCTCCTTTGGTTGTTTCAAACTTTTTGAGAAAATTTGTTCTTTTTTGTTTTACCCTTTTGGTCTTGCTGTTCCTTTTAGAGACGACACCGACACCACAGAGAAACTATGATTGAAAAGATAGTAAGTCAATTTCATTATTTGCTGAGAGATGGTCCTCTCCAACCTGTCAACTTCAGGGAAGTATTCGAGTCTGAACTTCGGATTGGCAATGAAGCAAGCGAGTTTGATTTGATAATGGGAACAAAAGGAAATCAAAGACGGTGATTTTTTGTTACATGTTGTGATAAACACCTTGACCTTGTTATTAATCTGCAGGAGTTGGGAATGGACGTGCAATCGATTTATGTGGAGGAACTTGGTACTACTTTCTCGAGAAAACAACTACATAGAGTTCTAGTCCTTGATATGATGGAGGGTGCACTTGACGTAGACTGGCGAGATTTCTTCCCATATCCAGCAAAAGTTTTGAAATGAATATCCAGCAAAAGCATTTCAGGAGGATGGCAGTGATGAATGCCCTTATCAAGGACCAGATGGAACGAATCGATTCAGGAGAGGTAGTCTTTTTCTTAGAATCAAATGTCTGAGGTATTTCTTCTTATATTCATTTTTCTCCTAATGAATTGGTTGGATAAAAAACAGGAAGTGAATTGCTATCTTGATTACATGTTATCCGAAGCAAAGACATTTACAAAGGAGCAGCTAGCTATGTTGCTGAGGGAGACAATCATTGAAACAGCAGATTCTACTTTGATCACAACAGAGTGGGCAATGTATCAGCTTGCTAAAGATCCAACCCGACAGGTTGTTTTAATTACTGAATTCCCTTTGTTTCTTATACAGTTTTTGCCAGATTATTAATTCCTTGTTTCAAATTTAACAGGATCGTCTCTATCATGAAATAGAAAAGGTTTGTGGTTCTAACAAGATCAAGGAAGAAAACTTTTCGCAAATCCGAAACTTGGATGCTGTTTTCCATGAAACCCTTAGGAAGCACAGTCCGGCTCCATTAGTTCCTGTAAGATACTCAAATAGGAGGGTATCATATACCAGCAGGAACTGAGGTTGGTTTCTGTGTTACCTGAAATTCATAATCTTTATTTCTCCTCCAAAGGAAGGATATTAAACTGACAATATAACTTGAACAGATTGCTATTAATGTCTATGGTTGTAACATGGACAAGAATCATTGGGAAAACCCTCAAGAGTGGAATCCAGAGAGGTTTATTGGTGAACAATGGCCTTCGGAGCTGGAAAGAGGGCGCGTGCAGGTTCTCTTCAGGCAATGTTGTTCGCTTGTGCTGCGATTGGTAGGTTGGTTCAGGAATTTGAGTGGAGCCTGAAAGATGGTGAAGAAGAGAAAGTCGATACAGTTGGGTTGACCTCTCAGAAGCTGCATCCACTGTTGGCAATCCTAAAACCAAGAAATTAAGAGGGGATACCCTCAACTTAATAAAAATAAATAATTCATTGATGAACCATCAATCGCTTGCCAAAACTAATGTATGCCTATAGGCCACCAAGGAACTAGTTTTAACTATTTGAGACCGAGGTTTAGTTCTCTGAGTCGAATATACTTGCATTTAGAGATGAAATGTAGCAGTAATTTGGCTTGGAAAATATCCCCTGAATGCATGTTTCTTAACCAGAAGTCTTGTCGTTGTCATTTGTTAACTTGTCCCATAACAGATTTGGATTGTTTGTGGTATACAAATAGGAGGATAAGCGTTGGGGGAGAGGGACCCAAATAGAAGGATCCTTGAACCATCATCCCATAACGTATTGAAAGCAATGCGAGTCAGATGGAAGTGTTGGGCACTTTCCTATCCTTGAATATTTCGTTTTCATGCAACTTCTCTCGCTTACAAATTAATGCACAACCAGCTACAATCTTGGCCTTAGCCTGGAATGACAATGCAATGAATTGGAAAACCGAAAATGAGTGCAGTCAAAAACAGGTCTGGGAAAGGAAATTCAGATTATGCGTGCCAAGAAACTGACAGAGACAAGGGGTGAGGGAATCTTTGAGAGTCACCATTCCTTCTTTGGCTCACTGCCGCTACAAACTTGAGGCCCGCGCATGCATAGCCATTAACAGTAAACAACCATTCCATCTACCCCGTGTCCAACTGTCAAACCCCTTCTTGACCGGTGTACACGAAAGGCAAACCCAGTCTCTTGACTCGTCATGCGCCACTGGAGTCTGGAAAGAGGGTCAGGGCAAGATGAAGACCAGGTCAAGTCAGGTCCCCAAAGCAACGACAATCCCAGGCTTGCCAAAACCAGCCAGCCTCAACCCCAATCAAATGTTCAATAACAAATGGGATAGGCTATTAGAAACACAGAAGGAATACTTACAATTAATTAAAGAATGATCGTGTAAATACAAGGATACAAGAGGGTGAAAAAACAGAAAACCCCGGCCCACAACATATACAAATAAAGATATTGGAGAGAGAGAGGCGAAATCAAAGGAGCAGAGATCTCGGCAACCGAGGAATCCGGCTAACAGGGACAGAGTTGAGAGTACCCGGCCAACAGGCAAAACCCAATTATTGTTTCCCACGCTGCCCGACATAATCCATCCACTTTTAGTATTTTACTACATTCTACATATTTAATGCCTTGTCTTTTTCTTCACCTATACGGCCTCTTTAAGCTTGACCGTCCCTCTCCTTTTGAACTTGTCACATACTTCATCGCTCTTCTGTTTAATCAATCTGTTGCACCTCGTTTGTTTATTTTATTAAATTATTAAAAATTTTGAATTATAAAAAATTTATTTTTAATTTCTTTTTACACTAATTGAGTTTTTAAAATTATAAATTAAATTAAATTAAATCAAATTATTTTTTAAAATAAAATTCTTAAAATAATTTAGAGTGAAATTTTATTGATGCTTACACAACAAGTCCACAACAGCTTTCGAAAAACATTAACAAAACCCTCTGCTTTCGCTTTACATCCAATCCAACATTAACAAAACCCTCAGATATTCTCTTTTATAACTTCCAAAACCTCTCTCCCTCTCCTTCATTCTCTCAAAAATCTCTCTTTTCTCTGTCAAAGAATTAACCTTGACTCACAGCTTCCCATTCATACTCCTTGAAACAAGAAAAGAAATGCCTGCTGATTCCGGCGACAGGCGTCAGGTTTCAGTTCCAGGAACTATGGCGTCGCATCCACCACAAACTAACCGAGCCACTTCCGTGTCCGAGGTGCGACTCAACCAACACCAAGTTCTGCTACTACAACAACTACAACCTCTCTCAGCCTCGCTACTTCTGCAAGGCATGCCGCCGTTACTGGACTCAAGGTGGAACCCTCCGTAACGTGCCTGTCGGTGGTGGTACCCGCAAGGCTTCCAAGCGCTCTCGATGTTCTTCTGGGTCTTCTCCCTCTGTTGCAGTTTCTTCTTCCTCTAGCGTGACCCATGAAGCCGAGTCTCCTCCAATGGTTGTTAACCCTATCCCCGTTATGCCTGGACTTGGAATTAAACCTGAAATGGGTTTGGCTGACGTTAACTTGAACGAAACTGTTGATCTTCCCGTGAATGGAGGCTTCACTTCATTCTTGAATTCTGAGGGAGAAGGTTACTTGACGCTTGGTGGATACGGATTCGGAGCCAGTTCGGGGTTTGATGGGGTTTGGGCTTATCCTGGAAATGGTTATAACCTGAGTGGCCTTAGTGGCGGAGGAAGTGGTGGGTCCGGTAGTGCTGCCGTAGGTGGAAGTACTGGGTGTAATACATGGCAACCTTCAAGCGACGTTGAAGGCAACGGGGCGTTAGTTGATGGGGAGTGCTTTGGTTGGCCAGGTTTTGCGATTTCTGCACCAGGGAAATGTTTGAAGTGAGAAAAAAAGATTTAACAATTTCAAGAAACAAAAAAAGTGTCGATTTTAACTGTTTTTTTGTTTAAAAAGTTTGCTGGTTAATGGTAGTGTCGCTTTTATATAGAGAGTAAGACACGATTATAGTAGAATAGAGAAGACTGTTGATCAAAGTGTGACCTTGTTGTGAGTAGTGGCCTAGTGGGTTTCTTAATGTTGTTAGGCTTTGGTTTTTTGATGGACTCTGTAAATCTTTGGTGTCTTGAATACTTTGCACTGGTAAAGAAATGAATGGATAAACCACAGTTTTTTTTTGCAAAGTTGAAATTATTCATTATAGAAATTGAATTTGCTTTCCTTAGAGTAATAAAATGTCCATGGCATAACCAGCCAAATTTTGAGTAATTGATGTTGACTCCTTTTTCCAACCAGATAGGGTTAACATGAACCAAGACCTGTGCTTTCAAATTACTAGTTTCAGACAAGGAAAACAGGTAGCAAGTGGACCTGGAATTCAGAATGAAAATTTGCTGCTTGCCCGAGTGACATTCCACCAACAAGGGACCGTTTCAGAAGCATCTTCTTCACACTTGCTCTTTAGTTAAAGTTACTGCTTCCATGTCCCTACATGGAAGTATTCAGTAGGCAAAGTTCAAACTCTTCCCATTTCAAACCCACTGCCAATAAAACCAAGTGAGAAATGTCGGGACCATTACGGCTGAGCTTAAAATGTTTCCAATGTCCCTCGTCCACTTTCCTTGATAGTATATATAACGTGAGATTATTCATCGATCCATGCATTACATTAAAATGTACAACGATAGCAGGTCACCTTGACAAATATCCCGTCTTGGTTTAAAGGACGAAGATAATTCTCCATTCCATCCCATTCCATTTGAATAGATTAAGTTTGGACAAGGATGGCCTTGTTTCTGGTGTTTCTTGGGTGGTAAAATAAGATGTTTAGTAAACGACTTCAATTAACTATTTCGAGCTGAATAGGAAGAAGTTGGTAATTACTGTAAACGATTACTTGTACATGATATGATTTGAGATAATAATATTGGGAAAAAAGAGAAGATTCTGCAATAATAATTCATACTAATCCAGAACCAAGACATACTTAAAACTCAATCTGGATTTACAGATTGTCTATCAGATGGTAGGATTTGAACTTGACCTTACAAGCTTAAATTCTCGAGTCTCAATCACTTGTGCCAACACTAGTTGACATAATAATGCATTTTTGAAACTATCATTATGACTACCTTCTTAGCCAAATTCTTCATACCAGAGGTAATAGAATCACAGACAATAGATGCTTTACATGTGTATGCATGATACAATAGGTTGACATTATTTACGTTAATAATACGTTTATTATTTGTAAATTTAAAATTAGTACACATAGCATTGATATTGTATTCAAAATGATAAGGATGCAGGGGGAGTCAATTATTATGTCTTAAATCATTCCGTTTTGAATAGTGGGAGGCTTAATGTCAAGGCAGCAGCCAGGTAATGTGCACAAAGTGAATTTTTTAAAATGTTGAAAAATGGAACATTGTCATGTGTATTCATCATTTTCCATCATCGGTGTGGGGATAGTTGTTAGCCCCACCTTACATAAGACACATTCATCCCTATTCCAGTACTCATGTAGACCATGGGGCTTAATAATATATATATAAAAACTTGTAAATTTTAATGAAAAGAATAGTGCATAAAGCTAACAAGAGCCATCCAATTCCATTGGATCATTGCCACTCCGCCCAACTTTAAAATAAAAAATACAACTTTGAAGCTCAGTTTGTTAAGTCAAATGCTCAGCAGCTTTTGCCAAAGCAGAATCTGAAAATCACCCCCTTTTGATAACCAGGAAACAAGCTAAACTAAAGGCGTAGAATGTTCCGGGTTGTCCGTTTGCGATGACTAATGATGACAATTCCATGTTTTTTTTAACCGAGGGGCTTCACTGGTGATTTTATGTCTTGCTTTTTTGTTCATGTTAGGTAGGTTTCCCTGCAGAAAGGACAGTGACAATGAAACTTTAGTTACTATGTCTGCATGCGCATACGAACATGTTGCCCTACCCTAATTGACGGATTCATAATTCACGCAGTCCACATTTTGCTTCATTATGATATGTCGAGATGATAATTACAGTCATTTGTTCTTCGATCGAGATGCTTGTACACATATGTTTTAAGTATCTGGTTTATTAATTATTACCATAATTTAGCAGATGAGATTTTTTTTTTTAAAAGCACAATGCAGACAGCAGCAATTTAGGGTGGAGGACTTGCACGTTAGAGTGGTAATAATAGCACTCAATTATCAATCTATAGGGCACCGCTTATATTTAAGGATAGTGAAAATAGCTGAATTCGACATATTCTGATTCGATCCGATTTTATAAGGATTTTTTTTTTAAATTTCGGGGTTTGGAACAGGTAAGACGGGTTATATAATATATAATTTCGGGGTGGTACGAGATTAGGTTTAAGGTAAAATATCATTGATCCGACCCGACCCGGTTAATTTTTACTTATATATATTATATTTATTATTTTAGGATTTTTTAGTTTTTATTTTTAATTATATTTAATTATTAAGAAATATAAAATTATTACAAAATATATCATTTTAATTATTTTAAATATTAATATATTCATGTCGGTTTGATCAGGATCGAGATTTTAGTCTAGATATCGGAGTAAATTCAGGACGAGAACAAATCTAAAATTTATTGGGACGAGACGAGATTGAATTTTAGATATATATTTTCTGGGTTGGGCTGACAAGCGTCGTAATTCTCAAATAAATAAGTGTTTTTATCAGATAAATAAGCTAAAAACGTAGTATAGAGAAGAAATGGTCGATTCACAGGGACTTTGGAGCTTTTGACGTTGAAAGGTTTTGATTCTGATTTTTAATGAGGAACTAAGAAAAATATGGATTTTAATTAAGAAAGTAAACTAGAAAATAAATGTAAAATAATAAAAGTGAAATTGAAAATAGATTTGGAGGAACTAATGAAAGTAAATTTTGAGAAAAAAATCAATTAAATAAAACAACATCAGGAATAGCTTTACCTTAATTCCAATTGATCATCGAAGAATATTTTATTTTGGATACCTGCCTGTTATAGTTTACAAGGCCTGATCTTTGTAACTTTCTTTTCTCTTCGATAAACCAACAATCTAAAGCCAATCTTTGGAATTCAATTCTTATTTGGAGTGACCATGATTATCGTCGCTAGCACCAATACAATTTAAGCGTTGGAAAGTCCATCTCAGCTTATGTTGTCTCAATGAGAATCAAACCCGATCTCAATTTCCTTCAGTAGACCGCCACTAAGTGTGTTCATAGGAAGTCGAATGTGCTACAAGCCGATGTTTTCTCCCAACTTTAAATCGAAACAACTATCAAACCAACAAGCTCTTTTTGAATTAACTGACCATATTCCCATATGTAATGGGGTGAGGGGGAGGTAGGGTAGTAGGCTGGCCACCAACGCCAGGTTGAGAGCAACTTCCGTGGAAGACCTCCGGCAGTCAAAATTATGAATTGCCCACCGTGGGACTCAATCCCACGACCACAAGGTTAAGAGCCTTGCGCTCTACCAACTGAGCTGGACGGTCAATTCCATATTGCCAATCTAAGTTTACAGAAAATTAAGAAAGATATCAGAAGATACTAGATGCTTTTCAATTCTGACGATCGAATTGAATCATCACTTAAGTTTTTAGCTTATTGGAAAATTAGCTAAGCATGATAGAATTCAAACTTAGCATCTTTAAAGAAAGTAAAATAAAAACTTAAAGGTTTAACAAAAAAGAAGAAAACTTTTATAAAATGTAAAACCCAAAAAACAAATCAAAAGATAACCTAAAGCTTTACCCTAAGGGTATTTATACCTTTGAGATGACCTAAAGAAAAAGAAAATATTTAAAACTAAATATCTAAAGATGATCTAAAAAACATTCAAATAATTGAACTCTAAATAGAAAGATAATATCCTAAATAATAAGTTGGTAATTCCCAAAATTTAAATTGAAACTAAATCTTAATTCCTGAGTCGTCCGCCCTTCCTTCTAGATGATGCTGATTGGAATGCTACAATCTACCACGTCAGACATCATCATGCCCCAAGTCATGCCCATGTGTTCAGCCTCGATTCCAGAACAAAAAAAATGGCAGAACTTGCTTCTTTAATGTTGTTTCTAGAAATTAAAGTCATGCATAGAAAATGAATTAAAACACCCCAAATCAACAACATCAAACAATGCTTGTTCTTATGCATGCCTTAATCAAATATAAACAATCTCAAGTTACTATCGCTCATCTCACAATATATCAAAGAAAACCAAATGAGTTAAGGTCACAACAATTATCAAAATCAAAGTAACAATTAAGTAAAGGCATAACTAGGAACAAGTTTAAGCAAAACCATGACATCCCAATAATCCGTCAATTTTAATATAACAAGACTCAATACCTCACAAGGATCCACTCATTAATGCTCAATGTGTTTCAGGTAAAAGAAAAAAGCTCAAGCCAAAA
Source organism: Hibiscus syriacus (assembly GCF_006381635.1). Classification (NCBI taxonomy): domain Eukaryota; kingdom Viridiplantae; phylum Streptophyta; class Magnoliopsida; order Malvales; family Malvaceae; genus Hibiscus; species Hibiscus syriacus. The sequence continues at coordinate 422,551 of NW_024062565.1, read as the reverse complement.
CCAATAAAGACATTACCGTAAGCTTGTAAGTAAATTAAGTCTCTACTACTAAAAATGAACAAGATACATTAATCAAATGGTCTTTAAAAAGGTTGTAACGGGACTTAGGTTAAGATAGATAAAAAAACAAAAATTGGGTATAAATATTAAGACAAGAGATAAGTTTATGCCACAAAATAAACAAAGTAAACAAATGCAAAGAAGTATAACAAAAATCAAACAACCAAACTTTTCTTTATTTTGTTTGAACGAGTTTTTTTTCTTGAATGAGTTTTTTTCTTGAACGTTTCTGCTTCTCTTTTTTCTATTTTTTTCGTTCGTGAAACAAATCAATCTTTGTCTTAACAAGGGTAACAAAAGTAGGTAAAAACAAAAATAAAAGGTTCTAGTTTTTCAATGTGGTAAAAGCTAAGAAAGGGTAAATACACAAAATCGGTTTACTAATGGATATATATATATATATATATATATATATATATATATATATATATATATATATATATATAAATGGAAAGACAATTTGGGTAGAGAAGTGAGTAAATCTTAAGTGCCCTTATCATATTAAAGCATCAAGTTCAAACATTCAGTCTCGATATGCATTTAATCACAAGTTTTAGAACATCAACATTAGTCTGGACACTTCAATCAATAAAATGAGCAAGAATGAAAATATGATCATTTAAGCTCAAACCTCACATGAAAGTGCAATGTATATCGAATTAAGAAACATATCAACCAACAAACTCATAGGATATCAAGCAAAAGATTTAAAGAAAAACATTAGCCATGCCATTTAACTATCATGCACCCTAATTCCAATAAAAGCGTGATCATAAACTCATAAGACAATCAAAGAAATAAGACAACAATCATGATAGGAAACAAAACATTCTAACATATCAATCAAGGCAACTCAATTTCAAACATTAAAATAAGCCAGAGAAAATTGATGCAAGTATACCTCTTTCATTTACATTATATTATCCCAATATGAACATTTAAAGCGTAAGAGAAGAAATAAAGATACTTCCCGTGTCTAATGACGGTCGCGACCGTGCCCTCTGAGAGAGGTGCCTAGGCGAAGATACGATAAAATCTCGACAAGGTTGGTCTTGATGTCGTTGACATGACCATGCACTTCATGAATATAGATGTGCACATCCGGCTACGGATCCTCTGTCGGTGTCGGTGGTGGTGCAATTCTCCGAAGGAAGACACGCTCTCGACGAGGCATCATAGTATTGGGAGGGACAATGTAAGGTGCATCGATAGTATCGGCGAGGAGTCTCATCGTGTCCAAACATCGTACATCTAAACCATCCATAGAGAAAGCATAAGTAAACTGTTTAACATCAAAAGTCAATGAAAAAAGTCAAGCGGCAAGATGAGTGATGTAAGGGCTGAGAATTTGTGGGCGATCTGAGCACACAACATGCTCAAAAGCGTGAGCAAACTAAAACCCCAAATTTACCTTAATATTGGTCTGCATACACCATAAAAATAAAAATTCAACCTTATTTAAGCAGGACGTAGTGTCGTTACGTCCTGAGTAATTGTATGCAAGAAACTAGTAAATGTATCGAAGTGTCGGGTTATGAATTTGCCACCCTTTGTTGTCTGGGCATTGTAGGTTTACCCTACTGAGCCAGTAAGAGTCTTGTAAGCAATGTCAAAGTCAAAGTCAAATTCCTCCATAATCTTAAGTAAAGACGTCAAATAACCTTGATATGTGACATCCATCACGAACCCTATAAAAAAATGAAAACAAGAAATAGACATCCGAAAGGACTGTCTCAATAAGCCAAAAAAATAACATCCGGTGAGTTAACACTAACAACACGATGATGTAAAAATGTAAAAACGGCATAAAATTCAAAAACTAACTCATAAAATGTTCCACATTTAATATTAGAGTACAAAGTCCAACCTATAGCATCGAAATAACGCATAACAGAAACTCTCAAATGCAAAGCATCTAAGGTGCACGTAGGAATGTACTTACAAACTTGAAACTTGCGATGTCGAATATTGCTAAATTGTACGTATTCATCGTCGTCGAATTACAAAAAGCCTTACAATTATTCTTTGGCCAAGACAGCATAGGTACGACCTTTGCGGTGGCGCTCGGGGTTCTCAACATGATTGCATGGTGCATCGTAGGATGCAGTGGCGGATGCACTAAGCCCCATTATTTAAAAAAACGGTTAAATTTAGCTTAATGTATTAAGGAAAAAACTTATAATTTTTGTATACTCATTATTTTTAAAAAAAGAAAATTAAAATTTTGGACTCCATTCTTAAATTTCTGGATCCCCACTGGTAGGATGACATAGCATTCTCGCCGGAACTTGCTACAAAGGGGGGCGAAGTGGGTTACCGGGGATGATAACATGATGACGAAGCATGTTCGACGGACGGTGGCGGATGTTCCTCATTCGAGAGACCAGTGTCGAAGTCCTCTGTATAGCCATAAACTAGATGATATATTAGCGAAGTTAATACAGAGATAGGTTCGAAATTTACCTTGTCATGCTGTTTTGGCACTACCAATGCAATGAGTACGGCGGAGCAACATCCGACATAGAGTAGAAAGAGGCGACCGACGGCATAGAATAAAACGAGAGAGAAGACGTCGGTGTAAAACGGTTCTGTCGTGGTCTAGAAGGACCAACAGATCCTTGCTGCTAAGAAGAATTACCAATCGACGATGATTCAACAAGAGAGGAGGTTGGAGTGACGTGAATCAGTTCAAGTTCTTACGGTGGTGGAACAGGTGCCTGCTACTTTCGTTCACCACAGCAAAGAGGAGGCGATGAAGACACAAAGTCAGAGTCACTCTATACTTGGACTAATATCGGTACAGCAAACCGACGGTGACCTCCGAGGACAACCGGTGGTTGAAGATTTCTGACTCCTTGGTTACGTGTTCTTACTATAGTTTCTTGAAAGACGAAGAATCGACTCTATCGCAGAATCGACGATCGATCGAACAAACGACGGAAGAGTGAAGCAAGGCGAGTCAACGAACGGTTATGAGAAAGGTGAAGGCTAATGTCGTCGAGGTAACAAGAGAGAGGGGAAGAGTGAAAGATACGACCCAAGAAAAACTAAGAAAAGGTAAGGTATGGCTCTTTTTTTATTTGATTAACACGTGGGGAGTTAATATATAAAAAGAATGGAAGTGAATGGGAGAATAGGCAAAACTCACGACATAATGCATTTAAAAAAAAAATCATGAGAGGATGCACTGGTCAGATTAATTGTTGAGATAAGGTTAATTCTATAGTCTCCACGTAGGTCGTCATGTCATCCTCGCGAGCTGTGATGAGATGAGGTAGATAGCCATGCACACCCAGCGACATATAGGTCGCCATGCACGCCCGGTGACCAACGTTCTGCAACCTCTGCCCACGCCTGCTCCTGCTCGTGTTGTTTCCTCCCCTGAACAGATGATGAAATGTAGTTACAACAGATTTAAACATACAAGAAGGGTAAATGAAAGTAAAGAGTTTACCTGGAGATTGTAAATTAGTTTTACCAGAATACTGAGAGTCAGCCATATGTGGAGAGTAGGAGATTATTTAGACCTCATCTCACCGGACGTCATGACGACCTACGTGGGAACTATAGAATTAACCCTATCTCAGCAATTAATCTAATCAGTGCATCATCTCGTGAAATATTTTTTTTGAATGCATTATGTCGTGAGTTTTACCGGGAGAATGAGTTTAATTGGGAGGTAGGGTGGGTAAGGAGTCTTGGGAGAATGAAAGTTGTTTCAAAAATTGAAACCAAGAGATAGGGATTGGCAAGTGGGCTCCAAAAGAGAAAAAGTGGAGATTGGAAATGAGGGTGACCGATCAAAAGAGGGAGAGAATTAAAGAAATGGGTTTGGCTTCCGTGGGGCCCAGAAAATACTGAAAATATATGGGAATTTTGAGGGGATTTAACCCTTGGGTTTACTAACATGCTCTAATCTCAAAAGGGAAACACTAACGCGCACCGAGGAGAGGAGGGGAGAGGAGGGATCCCAGCAGCGTGCGCGACCTGTACTGTCTTCGGACGAAAATTTGTTTACTGTTTGAACGAAAATATTCGATCCGACTCTACTTAAATTCGATTAATTATACTGGGATACCTAAAAAATCAAAAATCAAAATAGAAGTAAAATAATCGAATAAAAAACAAAATAAATTAAGGTAAAAAGAAACGAAATAAAATAAAATAAAAATGGATTGTCTCCTAGTGAAACGCTTTATTTAACGCCATTAGCTCGACTTAATTCAGATTACGAGTTCTTCTAAAATAATTTCCTCGATCAAACAAGCTTGATTATTCTCGTAATATAACTTCAAACGTTGACCATTTACTTTAAAACAAACTCCCAAGTTGTCCTGAATTTCAACTGCGCCATGAGGGAAAAATTAAGTTACCATAAAAGGTCCTGATCACTTCGTCCGCAATATACTTGCAAAGATTTTCAATTTAGAATTAAAAATAGAACTTTTTACCCAATAGTAAAAGATTTAAATGAAATACGACAATCATGAAAATCTTTAGTTTTATCCTGATATATCTGGGCACTATCGTAAGCATTATGACGAATTTCTTCGAGCTCTTGAATGTGAAGTTTTCATGCTTTGCTGACTGCATCAATCTCCATATTGCATTCCTTCACCGCCCAGTAAGTTTTGTGGTCCAATTCAACTAGTAAGTGACACAGTTTACCGAAAACTAAGTAGTATAGGGACATGCCAATGAGACCTTTGTAAGCGATACAATATGCCCATAGGCATCATTTAGTTTCAAACTCCAATCCTTTCTGTTCAACTTCACAATCTTTTCGAGAATTGACTTGATTTCTCTATTTGAAACCTCCTCTTGTGCATTAGTTCGAGGGTGGTAACTCGTGACGATCCGTTGAGTGACACCGTATTTCTTCATGAGCGCCTCTATAATCCAATTAATAAAATGCATTCCTTGATCATTGATGATCACCCTCATAATGTTAAACCTGGAAAAAAAATAAAAGATTTTAGAAATTCGACAACAATTCTAGCATCATTATTACGAGTAGTTTTAGCTTCTACCCATTTCGATACATAATCAACGGCTAGAACTATATAACAGTTACCAAAGGATGAACAAATGGACTCATATAGTCAATACCTCGTGCATCAAATATTTCACAAACATGAATCGGATTAAGAGGTATATCATTTTGACGACTTAATAACTGACACGTTTTCATCTATCTTTTGGCACATTTTCGGCCGTTTATCCTTTTTATTAGGGTTAGATTTGACATCACGGCGAATTAAGATGACACTTAATTGTTATCATGATGTTCTTCTCTGCTTTGGACATTCGGATTGGATTTGGATACGTCATTTGCGGTCGTGGATTGTTTTTTTATGTCGCTCGACTTTGAGTAGCAGTTTGTCGGTGGTATTTCAATAGCTTGATCCCTTTTGTAGTTCGTTTTCCGATGTAATCAGATCTATTCATATCTACCTTTAGTTCGAGTTTATTTAGTTAGGTTTTTAAACCTTTTATTATACAATATGCCCTTATTTGATCTTAAACGGTTAATTTCTTACCTTTATGATTAGAAAGGAAAATATCCTATTATGTGTTTAGTTTGTGGCTATAATTGTGAACATTCATTATAATTCTATATATTTCCTATTTTCAATAAAATTAGCTTCTATCTATTAAAAAAAGTTTAAATTTGATTTGAATTCTAATGGAAAATTTAAGTTAGATTTAAATTCTACTAAAAAAAATGGATTCTATGGTAGTGTCTACTTCAGGGCCGAACTTGTTTATTCATTTGTGTATTGCACCCTTTTTTTATCTGTTTGTTTCTCTGGTTCTTGATCGTGCTTGTTACATGGTCACGGGATCAGGTGAATCACATTGGTTAGCAGAGTTCATCATTTGTTTTGGGTGATTTTGCAGGCTGTGCTTGAGTTGAAGGTTATGCTTTTGGTGCTGGGAGATACTCGCATCCATTATATGGTAATTCAAATATTTTCATTTTTACCATTGAGCTTTTGCTTTTGGAATGCATTGGAGAAGCTACAATGGCAAGATTGCAACATGTTTCTTCAACCTAACAGAGAGAATGCATAATTGGCGTGCCTTGTTATTTTAGGAAAGTAAACTCCTGTAACCGTCATCTTATTTCCAATCCATCTTCAGGGCTCAACTTCCCATTGAAAACATAGTTGGTAGATCTGTAGGAGGAGGAACTGTTGAAAGTAGGAAAGGGAGGCTTGTCTGTGAATCTGGGTATGGTTGTTCTATCCCCATGTATATTGATCTACTTCCAACATTTTGATCTTATTCATGTGAATCACTTGTTATTACATCATTATAATCTTTAAGCTGCCTCTGAGACCTTATCAGCATTACCATGAAGAGAATTTTCTTCTTGCTTCATTTCCTCCACGTTCTTATATTTGTACCAAGAGGCACACACCAAATAAATGAGAAAGTTAAGAGTACTCAACGCTGATAATAACCAGTAGAAATAGTTTAAGTTGTCTCTGTTGAGGTTGTTTGAAGCCAACCAACCGCCGCTGGCCTTGTTCACGACCTCCACCACAACTGAGCTTGTTAAGTAACCAACTGCTAGAGAAAACCAGAGGAGAGCTGTGCTGGTTCCTTTCATACCAGCTGAGCTCTCCGCATGGTAGAAGTGTAGCAGCCCAACTAATGTGAACATATCAGACAGCCCAAATACGGCGTGTTGGAACCCAAGCCAAAACACACTCATTGGAAGAGGGTCGGTAGAATCTACCATGTTGTGCTTAAATGCCACAGATTTACGCCTGGTCTCAATGACTGCAGAGATTGCCATGGAAATGGTTGAGAGCACCAATCCCACTCCAATTCGCTGAAGATGCCGGATTCCTGTTGGAACTCCTGTCATTCTTCGGGCAATTGGAAGGAGAATGCGGTCATAAATTGGAATGAAAATCAAGTTGAATGTCAGGGGAATGACAGGAATGGAGGTAGCGGGGATTTTGAAACCAAATATTCGAGTGTCCAGGGTCAAGCTTTGTTGTATGGAAAATGTTTGGAGTTGAGCCAAGCAAGTATTTATGAAAACTGTGCTGAGTACGATGGGGAGCATGCGAAGTAAAATCTTGGTTTCTTCTACTTGGGTCACTGTACTAAGCCTCCAGGGTCCTGGGTTCATTCCACCCCGAGAGGTTACATGAACAGCTGCTCGATCCAAGAACCTAAGGATTTGTTGATACATTCAAGTTAGGGCTGGTTTAAAACAAGTTTTATTAAATTCTACAAATCAAACTAAACTGTGTACCTAAACTGATTGGTTCTCTGAAGAACTTCTGGCATCACCACTGTTCCTTTGCCATTTATCTCATATAATTCATCTTCCTTCCCCGGTATTGGAAGGGATCTTTTGTGGATGGAAGCCACAAGTACCTTGAAATGGGAAAACAGAAAAATAAAAACAGTACCACGTATGTATTATGATGGAAAATTGGAAATGGACTTACCTGTAGGATTCGAATAATGGGGCTTCCATTAGGTGCATTGTTCCTATAAAAAGGCTTGCCAATTGACACCAACACAATTGCAAGCAAGACCGCTACGGTGCAGACTCCAAACGCCCAATCCCAACCGATGTTAGAACTTATCCACACTAGAAAAGTGACCCCGGTTATAGAACCACACGTCTGGCTAAAGGTGTACCAGTTGAAGTAGCTTGAAAGTTGAAGTGCCTCTTTAGGGTCCTTGCCATCGAACTGGTCAGCTCCCAACAATGGCAAAGCCGCCTTAACCCCACTGGTTCCTAGCGCCACCAGGTATAGACCAGTGTAAAGAATTGCTTCTTGGCCACTATTTGCAGCCTCGCATGGTTTTGAAATATCGGTGCAAGGAGTTGGCCTTAGTTGATCCAAGTGTGCTTGTACTGTCAGCAGGGCATATCCCTTATAAAAATTTAAGCATCAGATCAGATCAGATGATTTTTGTTATTAGATTATGTAATCAACATATATTTTCTAAATAAACCATAGCTTTAGTTCCAAATGTTCTAGAATTTGATCGAGCACCCAACTGTTGTAAGTGCATAAAACTATTGTTAAACTGTGCTTTTTTATGACAAGCAGCTACGATCTAGCATGTGGAAACTGGCAAGCTGCCCTTGGAAAGTTCATATTAGTTAAAGATTTAATTTACGTGCTCTAAATTGATCATTTTTAATGAAGTATTTTTTAAAAAATTAAAATTTTGATTTTGATTCACATAGAAATTATTTATTTAGTTCATATTCTTCAATTTGATCATTTAAACATTTATAATTTATTAATATTACCCTAATATTTTTTAGTCAAAATAATATTTCAAAATTTAAAAAGTGCATATAATAATTATAAAACTTGACGGGGAAGGGGCCGGGGATGATCCCAATTTCCATTTGAGGATGATAAATAACGTACCAGTACTTCAAGGAATCCAAAGAGGACACAGGTGGTGAATTTTGTGAAGCATGTATCAGCAATGACTCCTCCTAAGAGTGCAAGACCGAAAGATGTTCCCATGAAGCTTGTGACGGTGTTTGCAGATTTGGTCAGCCCAAAGTTCATATACCCCATAACGTAAGTCACCAGGCTCACTGCATTCGCTACAAACGCCATGTTCTCCAGCCCTCCCGTCGCTGCATATGAACCAGCTCTCACCATCAAATACCCAAATCATTTCAGCAAGGGTTAGGGTTAATTACCATACACGAAAACTGCAGCTTTAATTCCTCCTACCCTCTTGTCTAGCTTCATTGCTAACTGTTTAGCATCACCATCTCCACTGCTTTCCTGTTTACAGTGTCACAAACAACTGATTACCAGCTAACATCAAGATTAAAAAGAGAGGGACAACATTTACCATTTCGTTGACACAGCTCCTTTCCTTCCTTCCTTCCTTCCTTTAAGGTTGCAAAAGATAAATATTATAAAGACAGCTTTTCTTGTCGGTCAGTGTTTGGTCGGACGTAGCACACCAAACACTATTGATATATTTTTTGCTCATTAAAAGACCATCATAACACTTGGAATCCATTTAGATATACGTGAGTTCCTTTATCCAGCTTTTCTTTGTCTCGTATAAGCAACCACTCTATTTTTAAATAAAGTAGCCAATTTTAAAATCCCACTTGGTTCAAAACTTCAATATACGTGCCCGAACGTCCATTATTGTAGACAGTGATCTTCAATTCTTTAAGTAATAATTAGTACATTTTAACAAGTTTATACGAATTTCTAGTTTTAATCTATAAACTATCCATGAATCATCTATAGTAATTATAGAAAATTATGAGAAATGCTAAACTTATGAGAAAGACAATTTGGGTCAGCAGAGCAAAACAGATTTCTTAACAAACAATGACACGAGATATGTACTTAAAGCTTGTTTTGTGTTTTTGTCGAACATCAGAATTGCGTTTTCTAGTTATAATATCAGATAATAAAATTACATTTTTTTCTCATTAGTTATGGTAAAAAAATCACGTTAATCCGAAATTTATATAGAAAAAATAATAATGATCGAATACCATAATCAAAATAACAATCAAAGAAAAAGAACGAATTTACTCTGACTTAAACAATCAAAATAACAATCCAATATCATAATCACACCTAAAAAGATAAAACAAAAGAAGTTAAATTTCTTAAATAATATATATATATATATATATATATAAATATAAATAATACTCATTTTTATTTAATTGATCAGTTGATCGGAAAAGTTGAGGTCTGTCACTACACAATTTTCTTACAGATTTTCAACCACTCATTTAGTGTTCGCGTTCGTTGGTCGTCTATCTCCCTAGATACAACAATTAGATGATTAACTATTTTTTTTCAACAATTATTTTTATCTTTTACTGCGGGATCCACCATATTTTTTCCCGAAATACATATGGATCGGTAACTCTCTTAAATGATAGGTTTCCTCGAATCTTTTCTCTTACCATAAACACAAGTGGTAAAGTTATGGAAATTGACTCAAATGATAGTAATGGTTGGATCGGCAAAATTGTTTGAATAATGCAATGGGAAAAAAATTATTCACATAGTGCAGCCGAACAATTATTTGTTTAAGTATGGTGATTACTACAGTTACCACCATAGGTCTTCAGGAGCACATGACGACCTCCATTGGTCTCAAAGAGCACACGACGACCTATGAAGTACTTGGTGACCTATGGAGCACTTTGTGACCTATGGAGCTGCAATAGCGAGGGAAGATAGAAGAGTTGCTGCAACAGAGGAGGCTTTGTTGCAAGGAGCACTTGGCGATCAATGAGGTTACTGTAGCAAACACCCTAATTCAAGAAATAATTTGGGTAGAACCCGGAAATTTTTTTTCCAACGCCCTACATGGGCGAGGAAGCCGGTTGGATCTCGTCTATTCCTCTGAGAAAGTTTTTTTTTTTTTGACTGGGAAGTCTCTCAATGGAGAGTTCTTACAAGTCATTAATGGCTTCCGTTTCTTAGTGGTTGATCATGATTGGTTGCAATGGAAAAGTTCCAGTGATGGTAAATATTTTAAGTCATTCTGTAGCCATTTATTTTTTATTGTCCTACCATTAATAAAGAGAAATGTTAAATCTAATCTTAATCTTATTTAAGTCATGCTTTGTTGTACGGAAAATGTTTGGAGTTGAGCCAAACAAGTACTTAAGAAAATTGTGCTAAGTACGATTGGGAGCATGCGAAGTAAAATCTTGGTTTCTTCCACTTGGGTCACTGTACAAAGCCTCCAGCGTCCTGGAGTCGATGATGCTGATGCACCCCAAGAGGGCTCATCATGAACTGCTGCTCGATCCAAGAATCTAAGGATTTGTTGATATATTCACGTTAGGGTTAGTTCACAAATAACTTTTTATTAATTTTTAAAAAACGAAACCTTGTACCTAAACTGACTGGTTCTCTGAATAATCTCATTTGGCACCACCACTGTTCCTTTGTCATAAATCTCATGTAGTTCATCTCCCTTCCTTGGTATTGGAAGGTGTCGGTTGCGGATGGCTGCAACAATTACCTTGAAACAGGAATATGGAGGCCATGATTCTTGAACTCGCCTCATTTTTGTTGGATCATAAACTTGATCCATTATGGGAGCCTAAACCCAAACCCAAACTAAATTGATGTCATTACTTACATCATTTAATTAAAGATGTCATTGCTTACATCATTTAATTAATGATGTCATTGCTTACATCAATTTAGTTAGGTGAGAGTTAGATATTTGTTGAATTTGTAATGGTTTAAATTAGTTTATTTGTGTGGTGTAGGATTGTTCTTGAGTAGTATAAATACCCCTTCCCATTTTAGTTTTAAGCATCAAGAAAAATTAAGAGCTTCTAAGTGAGTGAAGAAGCAAAGTCTTATAAGAGTGAGTTGTAGTTCTTGTTTTTGAGTGAGAGTACTCTTGTAATATTTGTTTGAGTTTCAATAAAAGTTGTTTGTGTGAGTGTTTTATTTCCAACAAAGTGGCATCAGAGAGAGTTGGAAAGATCGAAGATCTCGACGAGAGGAATACGACGTCGCCAGAATTTTCTCAATCTGAGTTCTGACGCACTGCCACGCACCGCCGGAAGACTGCTGCCAGAAAATCGAGTTGACTCACCGAGTTGAACCGAGTCAGCCGAGTTGGAGCCCTTGACCGAGTTGTCCAAGTCCCTCCAAAGTTTTTTTTCATCGTTCCGGATTCATCCGTGCAATCGGATTTTACAAAATCTCATTATATTGAGAGATATGGCAAATGGTATGGCACCATTCCAAGTTCCGACACTCAACAACAACAACTACGACAATTGGAGTATCAAAATGAAGGCACTTCTTGGATCACAAGATGTGTGGGATATCATAGAGAAAGGCTATAACGAGCCTGCGGATGATGATGCTTTTGCTACTCTTACACCAGATCAAAAGACAACTTTGAAGGATTCAAGAAAGAGAGACAAGAAGGCTCTCTACCTCATCTATTAAGCATTAGATGATGATGGTTTTGAAAAGATTTCAAGTGCAAGCTCTAGCAAGGAAGCGTGGGAGAAGCTGCAAACCTCTTACAAAGGATCCGAGCAAGTGAAGAAGGTTCGTCTCCAAACATTAAGAGGTGAATTCGAATCCTTAAACATGAAAGCATCTGAGTCTATTTCAGATTATTTCTCAAGAGTAGTAGCTGTTTCTAATCAATTAAAAAGAAATGGTGAAAAGTTAGACGATGTGAGGATAATAGAGAAGATACTCCGTTCGTTGGATCCCAAATTTGAGCACATCGTCGTGACGATTGAAGAAACTAAAGACTTGGAAGAAATGAAGATCGAACAGATCCAAGGATCATTGCAAGCATACGAAGAGAAGCATAAAAAGAAGCATGAGTTTACTGAGCAACTCCTCAAGCTGCAACTCAAGGATATGCAAGAGAGCCAACGCAATGATAGAAACCAACGTGGCCAAGGCAGAGGTAGAGGCCATGGACGAGGTGGAAGTCGAGGTCGTGGACGAGGCTGGAATTACAACAATAACAATTCCAACAATAACTATGAGAAAGGAGAAAGCTCAACACGAGGCCGTGGAAGAATTAATCCAAACTCAAAGTACGACAAATCTCAAATTCGATGTTATAATTGTCAAAAATTTGGGTATTATGCTTCAGAATGTAGAGCTCCCAACAACAAAATTGAGGAGAAGGCCAATTACGTGGAGGAAAAGACAGATGGCAAAGAAACTCTTCTTCTAGCACGAAAGGAAACTGATGGTGGCCAAGCAAATTCCTGGTATCTTGACAGTGGTGCAAGCAATCACATGTGTGGAAGGAAAGACATGTTTGTGGAGCTAGACGAGTCAGTAAGTGGAAATGTTTCGTTTGGAGATGATTCCACAATAGCAGTGAAAGGGAGAGGTAACATTCTTATCCGTTTGAAAGATGGGAGACATCAATTTATTTCAAATGTCTACTATGTGCCCAATATGAAAAGTAACATTTTAAGTTTAGGGCAACTGGTAGAGAAAGGTTATGATATTCATATAAATAATTATAATCTTTCTATAAAAGATGATAAGAATAACTTCATTGCTAAAGTGCCGATGTCAAAGAATAGAATGTTCTTGATCAACATACAAAATGATGTTGCAAAGTGCCTGAAAGCTTGCTACAAAGATGCATCATGGCTTTGGCATCTTCGATTTGGGCATCTCAATTTTGGAGGTCTAGAGCTATTATCTAAGAAGGAGATGGTGAAAGGACTACCTCACATCAACCATCCTGACCAGCTCTGTGAAGGGTGTCTAGTCGGGAAACAATTCAGGAAAAGCTTTCCAAAGGAGTCAGAGACAAGAGCTAAGAAGTCACTTGAGCTCATCCATACCGATGTGTGTGGACCGATCAAGCCAAGCTCTCTCGGTAACAATAACTATTTTCTTCTCTTCATTGATGATTTTTCAAGAAAAACCTGGGTATATTCTTGAAACAGAAGTCAGAAGTTTTTGAAGTCTTCAAGAAGTTCAAAGCAGCAGTGGAGAGAGAAAGCGGTAGAAAGATCAAAGCCATGAGATCCGATCGAGGTGGAGAATTTACTTCCAGGGAGTTTCAAGAGTTCTGTGAATCAAATGGAATTCGTCGACCAATGACAGTTCCTAGATCCCCCCAGCAAAATGGTGTGGCAGAAAGAAAGAATAGAACAATCCTCGATATGGCACGAAGCATGCTCAAAAGCAAGAAACTACCCAAAGAATTTTGGGCGGAAGCAGTATCGTGTGCAGTCTACTTGTCAAATCGATCTCCAACAAGAAGTGTATGGGGAAAGACACCGCAAGAGGCATGGAGTGGAAGAAAGCCTGGCATTTCCCACTTGAGAACCTTTGGAAGTATAGCCCATGTTCACGTACCAGACGAGAGAAGAACGAAGCTTGATGATAAAAGCGAGAGTTTTATCTTCATCGGCTATGATGCTAATTCGAAGGGCTACAAGTTGTACAATCCAGACAATAAGAAGTTTGTGATTAGTCGAGATGTGGTCTTCAACGAAGAAGGAGAATGGGATTTTAACTCTCATACAGATGACTTCAATTTCTTTCCTCAGTTTGAAGAAGATGAGCAGACAATGAGGGAGCAAATAGATGAATCTCAACAAGAGCTTGCAACTCCACCCACTTCACCAACATCAACCACTCAAGGAGACTCATCACCTTCATCATCGTCAAGTGGGAGTCAAAGTGAAAGAGTTGTGCAACGCACAAGAAGCCTTAGAGATCTCTATGAGGTAACTGAACGACAAGATAATCTTACATTATTTTGTCTGTTTGCCGATTGTGAACCAGTGAGCTTTCAAGAAGCGGTACAAGAAAAGAAATGGAGAGATGCGATGGACGAAGAAATCAAGGCCATCGAAAAGAATGACACATGGGAACTTACCTCACTTCCCAAGGGACATAAGGCGATAGGTGTCAAATGGGTGTACAAAACAAAGCAAAATGCCAAAGGAGAGATTGAAAGGCACAAGGCGAGGCTAGTTGCTAAAGGCTATAGTCAAAAGGCTGGAATTGACTATGATGAGGTATTTGCTCCTGTTGCTCGATTGGAGACTATCAGACTAATCATTTCTTTGGCAGCTCAAAACAAGTGGAAGATACAACAGATGGATGTAAAGTCCGCCTTCCTAAATGGAGTTCTTGAAGAGGAACTTTACATTCAGCAACCATCAGGCTATGAAGTCAAAGGGCATGAAGACAAGGTGTTGAAGTTGAAGAAGGCTCTTTACGGGCTAAAACAAGCACCAAGGGCATGGAATAGCCGAATCGACAAGTACTTCCAAGAGAATGGTTTCAACAAATGTCCCTACGAGCATGCTCTATATATCAAGATCAAAGATGAAGATATTTGATCGTGTGCCTCTACGTGGACGATTTGATCTTCACTGGAAGCAACCCAAGCATGTTTAATGAATTCAAGGATGTGATGATGAAAGAATTCGAGATGACAGACATGGGGCTCATGGCGTACTACCTTGGCATTGAAGTTAAGCAACAAAATGATGGAATTTTCATTTCACAGGAAAGCTATGCAAATGAGATACTGAAGAAGTTCAAGATGGAGAACTGTAAGCCAATAAGCACACCGGCAGAATACGGGATCAAGATGACCAAACATGAAGAAGGCGAAAGTGTAGATCCAACATTCTTCAAAGTTTGGTAGGAAGTCTACGCTATCTAACTTGCACGAGACCCGATATTCTTCACGCAGTTGGATTGGTTAGTCGCTACATGGAATCCCCAACAACCACCCATTTTAAAGCTGCAAAGAGAATTCTTCGCTATCTGAAAGGTACAATTGACTTTGGCTTGTTCTATTCAGTTTCTAATGATTACAAGCTTGTTGGATATAGCGAAAGTGATTGGGGTGGAGACATAGATAATCGAAGGAGCACTACTGGATTCGTATTTTTCATGGGAGATATTGCATTCACATGGATGTCAAAGTCACATGTCCACAAGCGGAATATTGCTGCTACCTCATGTGTTTGTCATGCAATTTGGCTTAGAAATCTATTGAAGGAGATTGGTTTGATACAAGAAGAGCCTACCAAGGTTTGTGTCGACAACAAGTCAGCCATTGCCTTAGCGAAGAATCCAGTATTCCATGATCGAAGCAAGCACATTGATATTCGCTACCACTATATAAGGGAGTGTGTTGCAAGAAAAGATGTGGAAGTTGAATATGTGAGGTCACAAGATCAAGTTGCTGATATTTTTACCAAGCCACTGACCAGCGAAGACTTCTTAAGATTAAGGAACCTACTAGGGGTCACGAGATCAAGTTTAAGGGAGGGTGTTGGATCATAAACTTGATCCATTATGGGAGCCTAAACCCAAACCCAAACTAAATTGATGTCATTACTTACATCATTTAATTAAAGATGTCATTGCTTACATCATTTAATTAATGATGTCATTGCTTACATCAATTTAGTTAGGTGAGAGTTAGATATTTGTTGAATTTGTAATGGTTTAAATTAGTTTATTTGTGTGGTGTAGGATTGTTCTTGAGTAGTATAAATACCCCTTCCCATTTTAGTTTTAAGCATTAAGAAAAATTAAGAGCTTCTAAGTGAGTGAAGAAGCAAAGTCTTATAAGAGTGAGTTGTAGTTCTTGTTTTTGAGTGAGAGTACTCTTGTAATATTTGTTTGAGTTTCAATAAAAGTTGTTTGTGTGAGTGTTTTATTTCCAACAATTTTCACATGAAAATGAAAAATAAAAATTGTACCGAAAGACTTACCTGTAGGATTCGAATAACGGGGCTTCCTTCGGGCAAATTCTCCCTATAAAATAGCTTGCCAATGCAGAGAAACACGATTTCAAGCAAGGCTAATAAAGTACAGGCTCCAAATGCCCAATCCCAACCCTTGTTAGAACTAACCCTCGCTACAAAAGTGACACCAGCTAAAGATCCAACTGTCATGCTAAACATGAACCAGTTGAAAAAGCTTGAAAGTTGAATTGACTCTTTAGGGTCCTTGCTGTCGAACTGGTCAGCTCCCAACAATGGCAAAGCCGCCTTAATTCCACCGGTTCCAAGCGCCACCAGGTATAGACCAGTGTAAAGAATTGCTGCTTCGCCGGTATTCGCAGCCTCGCATTGCTTTGAATTATCCTCGCAAGGAGTTGGCCTCAGTTGATCGAAGTGTGCTTGTACTGTCAGCAGGACATTTCCCTTCAAATTTGTAAGCATCAGATCAAGTCTCGTTTGATCAGATGATTTTAATTATCTAATCAAGGTGAACTGCTATCTATTTTTTTCTAAACAAACCATGGCTTTATTAGTTCGTTACTGATTATACATACATCCAAGTCACTCTAATTTCGTTACAGATAGATCACTTCTGTTAAAAAAGTTAAAATTTAGTCACTCAATTAAAATATTATTACAAAGAAGATATTTTGTCAATAAAAGTGAAACAAATATTCATTTTATCTAATATAATATTAGTTTTAGTCCCTGAAACTAACATATTTCTATCAAATTGGTTCTAATTTAAAACAATTCAATTCAATAAATTTAATATTTTATATTTAACAAATTCATTTATTTAATCTTTTTGTGATATTATCAAACCATACGAATCTATCGGATTAAATACGCAGTTTTATAATTGCAATCTACCATAAAGTAAAAGCAAACTGCTATTGAACTATTATTATACCATGAATGTAACATAAAACTAGTATAACATTTTTGTGAGAAGACAAACAACCTAGGATAACATTTCAAATTAGGACTAAATTAATAGAATGCATAAAATTTGAAGACAAAAATTATTATTATATCATGTCACATCATTATTTTGTCAAGTATTTAACATAATGGCTTGTTTGTAATAATATTTTAAGGTCTTTAGCAACTGCATTTGATACATAATTTTAGTTAGTTTTTGGAACTTTAGACCATGATGGATGATAAATAACAATCTTACATCATATGAAAGAAATAAATTTGGATGGATAGTAAACACTGCAACATGTAAGGAAGCCCAATATTTTAAGTTCAATATCAAGTGTTTAATGAATCGATGATCTGATTTGTTGGTATTGTTTTGTTGTTTGAGAAAACAGAAAGAAAAAAAAGGGGGGGATAATTTTATATATTTTTAAATATTAATGGACTGATTCCTCCAATAGTCCAATTTTCATGTATGAAACTAATGATGATGAATAACGCACCAGCAATTCCAGGAATCCAAAGAGGACACGGTTGGTGAGTCTTGTCAAAAATGTATCGGCAAAGACTCCTCCTAAGAGTGCAAGAGTGAACGTTGCTCCCATGAAGTTTGTAAGCGTGTTAATTTGCAGATTTGGTCAAGCCAAAGTTCATATACCCTATAAAAATAGGTCACCAGGCTCACTGCATTTGCGGTAAACGCCATGCTCTCCAGCCCTTCCGTCGCTGCATGTATATATATATATATATGAATCAGGCAATTAAGATCACCACATAACCAATTCATTTCAGCAAGGGTTTAGGGTTAATTACCATAGACGAAAAGTGCAGCTTTAGTGCCTCCTACCCTTTTGTCTTGCTTTAGTAATAGTGCCTGTTTGCAGTCAAACTATCATTCTACAATTTTAATTCAATAAAAAATGTTACAATTACCCCCTTTCTCAAGATCGTATTCTCTTTCTCTCTCGTATAATTATATCTATAAAGTGTGTGTTATTATCGGTTAAGAAAAAATATGAAGAAATATTATCTTACAATCATTCATACTATTCAGAAAATATTTATAAAAAAAATGAGTATAAACATCTATAAATTTAATAGGAATAGTAAACAGTTTAGTAGAACTTAATGAGATAATCAAAAGGGAAAGAGCATCTACTTGTACGTAGGAAAATATATATTAATAGTTTTACGTCTGATTGTGGCCTTCTCCCAAAGTGATATAGATGTTTATACTCGTTTTTTGAAGTTCTATTAATATATATTTTCCTGCCTCAAACGCTTCGTTGGAGAATTAGACATAAATGAATAGTACTCGTATCATCGTCTCAGCATGTGCGCTCGCCTGCTCTGCTGGCATCGATTCTACCACTTCCTTGGAAAAATGCCGATGCTGAAAACCCCTAGATCTAAGGATTGACATATTTAATAACCTATCCATTTTAGACTACCCATTTTCGTGGAGATCACAATTCTTTTAGAGAATAAAAATAGTTTTATAATGATAAGATAAGAAGATGGTAAGTAGATGAGGGGCTTACGTGTAGACAGTTCATTTTTCTTGTGTTTTATTCAGTTTTTCAAAATGTTTAGTGCTTTTATTTGGAAAACATTGTGATTCTAAGCTGTTAACATCTCAAGTTGCTTTCCCTTGGCAGCTTCGCTACCATGATTTTCTTCTTGGTTAATGACTTGGACCTTCTTATACCTATACCAAGAAGCACAAGCCAAGTAGACACCGAAATTAAGCACGCTCACCGCTGCCAATAGCCAGTAAAAATAGTTGAGCTTGTCTCGGTTCAAATTGTTATTAGCCAGCCATCCACCACTCACCTTGTTCACCACCTCTACCACCACCGTGCTCAAGAAGTAACCAAAAGCCAATGAGCACCATGAAATGGCCGTGCCCAACGACTTCATCCCTGCCGAGCTCTCGGCATAGAAGAATTCCAGCAGCCCAACGAATGTGAACATATCAGCCAACCCAAATATAGCATATTGGTATCCAAGCCAAAACACACTCATTGGCAGAGGCCGAAGAGAATCCACCATGTCGTGTTTGCGCGCCACCGATTTACGTCGTGTTTCTACAATTCCAGCTACCGCCATGGATATGGCCGACAGAACCAACCCAACCCCGATTCTTTGAAGATAGCGAATTCCGGTTGGGATTCCTGTTATTTTCCGAGCAACTGGGACAAAAATGCGGTCATATATGGGGATAAAAATGAACATGAACACTAGAGGGATAACCGGGATGGAGGGACCAGGCATCTTAAAACTAAGGATATGAGTATCCATGGTTGTGCTTTGTTGGACGGTGAAAGTCTGGAGTTGAGCTAAACAAGTATTCATGAAAACGGTGCTGAGAATAATTGGAAGCATCCTAATTATGATCTTTGTTTCTTCAACTTGTGATACTGTACAAAGTCTCCAGGGTCCAGGACTTATTGATGTAGATGCATCGCCAGAGGTCTGCCCAATTGCTGCTCTGTCTAGAAACCTGTAGACATGGTAAATGTAAGCAAAATTCACAACTTACTATCAACAAAATACACTAAGATCATTGTAAATGGTTACCTGAATTGATCAGTTCTGGGGAGAATTTCATTGTGCACCCCTGCTTCTTTGTTACGAACTTCATGTAATTCATCCACCACCTCGGGTTGTGGAAGCTTCCGGTTTCGGATTGCCACCACAAATACCTAATAAAGCCGAAGAAAATTTAGTAAGTTATTGGTTCTTTTATGAAGCACATTTACATAGTTTATGATACTAATTACCTGTATAATACGAAGGAGAGGGCTCCCTTTGGGGACATTGTTACGGTACAAGGACTTGCCCATGCTTACAAACACGATGGAAACCAAGACAGCCAACGTGGATGCACTAAAAGCCCAGTCCCAACCCTGATTTGTGCTTATCCAGACGATTAAAGTCACACCAATTATGGCTCCAACAGTGAGACTGAGCAAGAACCAGTTGAAAAAGCTTGACAATTGAGCTGATTCTTTAGGATCCCTTTCATCGAATTGGTCGGCCCCCAATGATGGCAAAGCTGCCTTAACCCCACTAGTACCAAATGCAACGAGGTATAGACCGGTAAAAAGGATGGCAGCCTGGCTGCTGTCGGCGGCCTCGCATTGAATTGCTCGGCTTATTGCAAGACCTTGGCATGGGGGTGGTCGTAGTTGGTGGAAATGAGCTTGTACTGTTAAGACCGCGTATCCCTGCAAAGCAAACCATGCATGTTTTATCAAAACTTGTCTTAGTTGCTAATTCAACTTTATTTGTTGCTTTTCACCTATTAACTTGATTTTTTTTGTTTCTCACAATCGCACGAATTTGGTACGTAGACCATGGATTACAAATGATTATGAAATATTGAAAATGGTTTGATCAAACCATAATAGACATTTGCAGCCCTCGATTTAGATTAGTCGGTTAATAGATCGAATACCGATGATTTACAATGAAAAACTAGTGATTGTTTGTACTTTATTAATTTAGTCAATGATATATATGATCCTTTTTATTCTTTGTAACACTGTTAGGCAACTAACTTTTTTTATTTATGCATGAGTTGAGACACAGACAAGGAACAAAAATAAATACTTAATTTGATGATAAACATCGTTTCGAGTGGTGGATATGATATTCATTTTATACTAGCTTGGTCATGCTGGAGCGTGTGACGAGAGCAAAACATGTCTTGAAGCAATCTATTCCGTATGTTTAAATCACAGCCGCTCTTTGTAGTAGAATATGCAGGCAGTTGAGGAAATGGGTAAATGGTTATGTAGATATAGGATCATAAACTTACCAGCAATTCTATGCAGCCAAACAAGACACAAGTCTTGAACCTTGACAAATATGTGTCAGAGATGAACCCTCCGAAGAGTGCTACCAAAAATGAAGTCCCCATGAAATTGGTAAGGGTGGTTGCTGATTTGGTTAGGCTAAAGTTCATGTACCCATAAAAGTAGGTTACCAGGCTGACGGCATTTGAGATGAATGCCATATTCTCCAGTCCTTCCATGGCTGCCACAATGAATACAAAACAAATAGGAACCAAAGACAAGCAAACTTTTAAAGCAAGGAAGGGACTGAGAGACATAAAACAAGATTGAATTGTTACCGTAGACAAAAAGCGTAGCCCTGGTTCCTCCGAGTTTCTTTTCTTGCTTGGCTTGGCCGTTGAAATCCCTGAAAATGCCCTGTAAAACAACATACAGGAGACTAATTATCCTGAATAAAGCAAATGAAAAACATTTAAGCAAAGATAATTGGCCAGACCAAGTTACCATTTTTGCTGAACAAAGATTGTGAAGAGAAGGCTACTTCTTAATGATGGTTTAGTTTGGGTATATATAGAGGAAGATGATATGAAGCTAAAGTCTCACAAGACTTAAAAAAGAATGAAGGGATCATATGGCTTTTACATATTCTGAGCATCATGGGATTTCATTGTCAGCTCTGGAAACGAATCAGGAAGGTACAAGACATTTTGGAGTTCTCTGCAACTTTGGGTCTCTTAAAAATTCAGGCCATTACGTATGCATGCATGTTGGCTTTAATAAATTGCCTGGCGTTTCGTGGCTCAATAAAATAAAACAGGGGTCATAGTCATACTGTTTCACCAAACAAGATTCCTATAATTCCAGGGAAATTCAAAGCATTTGCATCATGCAATGAGGTTTTAAATAGAAAATGTCCCTATTTCAAGCAGAACTCAAGGAACGACGATGATCAATTTTATCTGTGATGGCCTGCAAATGCTTTAGGCATTCACGTCATTGTATACTGTTCTTTGTGTTGCCAATGCCAGGACAGATGTTTCCCAAACATTGGTTTCAAACAGTGAATATAAAAATGCTAAGAGACTTTGAAGTCACACATATGTCTGCATTAATTATTATGATTATGCTCAGCACGATGACTACGACGATACTATAGCAACCAACATTCATTTCTTTCCAAGACATTTGCACTTGGCATACACCTCTTTAGGGAAACATGTTTTAGGTTGACGATTGCACTCGAAACAACTCGATCCGAACTCGTCCAATTACCACGTCTAACCACCATTGTCCCTTCGATGGAAAAAGGAAACAATTCCATAAAACTACCGGCCGGCCAACCTCTAGACCGAATTAATTTCCAGTCAAATAAAGCAAGTCAACTTTGAATGGTCATTAATTCTGAGAATGGCATCCCTTAACAGTAAAAATCATCAGCAAGCCATGTTCCTGTCAATGAGCGACCATGTTGTCGATAAAACAATGTAGAGACATGACATTAGACATTAGTGGTGTACTCCGAAAGTGATGCGTGAAACAAGTGTGGGTTAAAAGCGACAAAAACATAGGTTTTTATCGACAACCGATTCCTCAGGGAACTCATATACGACGTCCACAACAGTTAATGTTTGACATCGTTTTATATTAAAAATGGTTTTTTTGTTTGCAAGTTGCCTTGTCATCTTCAGTAATCTCAAGTAAACCACCACCACCACCATCATAACAATAACAATAAGTAATAATGCAGGCAGGGCCGCTGAACCCAATAAGTCCACTTAAAAAATATGAACAACAAAACCCATAAAACTAAAGCATGATGTTAGAGTAAATGTTAAAATAACAAACCGTTTATGGTAATATTAAAATTTGTCAGAACTGTCTTACGAGAGCGAGATGTGCTTTTGAATAGAACGTTAAGAGTGATGTTTGTTTCAGAATACTTTTGACTGTTCTGAAATATATTTGATATTTGTCCTTAAAAGGATTTTATTTTCATGAGGAACACGTTGAGTGTAGGGCCTTAAATGAGATAGACATATCGTGAGCTACTCGAGACCGACTCGGTCAAAGTTCGATAAATGCTCGACTCGAGTTCTTAACGAGCCGAAACGAGCTACTTGATACTCGACTCGAAAAACTCGCAAGAAACTCGAAAATATAATATATTAACATCTATGCGTTGATTTTTTAAAAAATGCAGATAAAATTTTCATGTATTTAAGGTTTAGGTCCGAGTTTGAGTTTTAGCTTCAATCGAGTTAAGTTTAAGATTTTTTTCATTTTGAGCTTTTTTGAACTTTAACGAGCTTCAATTCATTGTTTCATGTTCGAGTCGAACTTGAAAATTTTAAACTCGTGAATTTTCGAGTCGAATCAAGCTTAGTAATACTCGAACTCTACTCCACTTGTTTACAACCCTATTAAAGAACGTGCGTGTCACTGTGTGAGGTTTAGAGTGTGTAACTAATTCAAGTGGTATCACATTTACTCATAAAAAGTTCATCTATATACAAGGATACGAGTTCAAACCTTATGTCTTGTGCTTTAACACTCGAATGTTCCCTAACAATAATGTTAAACATTTTTCAAAACTCAAACAAAATTTTGATAAATTTTATATTTAATCATAATCTTATTTAGAAGAGAAATAAATAGAGACTCTAAGAGAAGAAAGATAAATGATCTTAGTAGGTAGGGGAGTGCAAATCCAGGTACCCAATTTTTGGGTACTCAAAGTACTGGGTATCAAGATATTCGGATAATTAATTTCTCGGTCCGTGTCCCGACCCGTATGATATCAGGTACCCAGATTTTTTGGGTACCTATATTTCGGGCACTCGAATACCCAATTTTTTTATTTTATTTTCAAATTATTAATTAAAAAAGCACACACAATAATTTAAATGTTCGAAACTTCGAATTACATAGTCCAACATCCAAACATAAAATTTAAAAGTTTGAAATACAAAATCTAATAATCCATAATATAAATAAAACATAAAAATTCATAGCTAAATATATAATATTATTTTATATATAAAAAATCCCTAACTGGGTATTCGGGTGACCGGGTACCTGGAAAAATTTAATTTTTTACCCGGCCCGATCCGGCAGGTAATTTTTTAAAAAAATTATCCAATTTTTAGGTTCAGGTCGATGGGTCGACCGGATCAAGTATTTTTGCACACTCCTATTAGTAGATCTAAAACCCATTACCTAAAGGGACAGAAGAGAACAAAGATAATTCAACCGGCCAAATAAGCTTATTCACTCGTAAATGAATTTTAAATAACCCTAAATATAATATTTTAATTATATGATAAGGATTGAAGAGATACTCAACTAAACTATAGATTTGTCCGTCAAGTCAACGTGCTTGTTTCTTTACCAAGAAACTTGGAAAAAAATGGATTTGAGCCCGATGGGCCTTTAAATTCAAAATGGTCAAAGTCAACTGTTTCGCTTAATTCCTAAGCAAATCAAGTACGCGGGCCCAATGAGAGTTATCAAAAGGGTCTTAAGATCCAGTGAAAAAGTCAAAAGTCAACACTCTTTGCTTAATTCCTAAGCCAGTTTTTGGGTAGGGGTGTAAACGAGCCGAGTCGAGCTCGACTCAAAAACTCGCGAGCTTAAAATTTTCAAGCTCGACTCGAACTCGAAATCCGAAACTGAAGCTCGTGAGCAGCTCGAAAAGGCTCGAAATGAAAAAAAATTATTAAACTTAACTCGATTGAAGCCTCAAACTCAAACTCGAACATGAACCTTAAATACAAGAAATCTTATTGTATTTTTTTTTATAAAAAAATCAATACATAAATATTAATATTATTAATAATTTATTTCTAAAAAAATAAAATCTTAATATATTATATTTTCGAGCTGCTCACGAGCTTTTCGAGTCGAATATCGAGTAGCTCGTTTCGGCTCGTTAAGAACTCGAGTCGAGCTCGAGCTCGAGTCGAGTCCATTCGATCCAAGTATTTATCGAGCTTTGATCGAGTCAATC
Organism: Hibiscus syriacus; assembly: GCF_006381635.1. Classification (NCBI taxonomy): domain Eukaryota; kingdom Viridiplantae; phylum Streptophyta; class Magnoliopsida; order Malvales; family Malvaceae; genus Hibiscus; species Hibiscus syriacus. The sequence goes on along the minus strand of NW_024062565.1, from coordinate 397,485 downwards.
TCGAGTAGCTCGCGATCTGTCTCGTCTCATTTACAGCCCTAGTTCTGGATATCGTCATATCTCCACCTAACTAAAAAAATGTGGTGTACCAACATCTTAAAGATAATATTGCACATTTGTATCATGTCTGTAACCCCTTAAACGACGTCGTTTACGAATAATTCTAACATTTCTTACAAATGGAATGTATACACAATATTTATTTTATTATTATTATATTATAATATATCTAATATTTATATAAATTATTTATTTATTTATTTATTTATTTATTTATTTATATAACTCTTTACATGTTCATCTTGTTATTTGATATGTAATATCATGTTTTACTTTATCTATTTAGGAGTATTGAGATTATGGGTTCATTTTCCCATAGCAAAATGAAAATTTTGCATTATATATAATAATTTATATGATTTTTCAAGCCCTGTAATTTTTATAAGAAAATACTTTTAAAGAAATAATTTCTGTAAAAATAAATTAATCTCTATCTGCCCACTAAACATTCAAAAAATCTCGAATCATCTTATTTCGATTGGGTACTATAAAGGCAAGGAAGACCTTTCAAACCCAGTTTAAGATTCAAATTTCTGACATTCCATAATGAATGTAGTGTCGCATCCTACCAGATTAATGAGATGTTGACACTAAATTATTATTTTTAAAATGATTTTCTACACAATCTATAATCTAATAAGAATTTAAGAATATTTAAATTTAAATTTTTTAGTTTAATTAATAATAAATTAATATTTTAAATCGAAATATTCATTTTTAAAATATGTTTTTAATAAACTTTTATCAAGTATACAAATTATTTCCTGGGTTTAAATTAAAAAAACACTCATAAATTTTATAAATATGAAGGCTTGCAAACAGTTTATAATAAATTTTAATGTTTTGAATTTCATTTTAAAACATAAAATTCTATTAGATATTTTAGGGTCATATCCGTTCCAACCTCACTTCTAAACGGTTTCTAATTTATTCCTCCTTTAAATCACCGTCCTTGTTGGTCCTTTGAATCGCTCGAATCAATCAAAGCAAAAGCCTATTCTCTTCATCTTCAAGTTTTGTTTACAGCTTCACATTCCGGCGATGGATCTCCGTCAATCGATCAGAAATCAAACCGACGTCGCTTTCAACCTGACCAAGAACGTTCTCCAAGCTGAAGCCAAGGGCTCGAACCTGGTGTTCTCGCCGCTGTCGATCCACGTTGTGCTTAGCATGATCGCAGCTGGCAGTAAGGCTTCCACCCTCGACCAGCTCCTCTCTTTCCTCAAGTCAGAATCCAGTGACCAACTCAACTCCTTCTCCTCCGAGCTCGTTTCCGTTGTCTCAGCCGACGGAAGCCCCGCAGGTGGGCCCCGCTTGTCATTTGCCAACGGTGTTTGGCTCGACAAGTCGCTCCCTCTCAGGTCTTCTTTCAAACAGGTTGTGGATAATGTGTACAAGGCTGCTTCTAATCTAGTCGATTTCCAAAACAAGGTAATTTATTTCCTTTTATATTATACTTGCTTATTGAATGAATAGAAATGGTGTCGGAATGAGTAAGTTGGAATATTGATAGCTATGTTGGCTTTCTGGCATCAATAGAGTAGTTATATTCACATATAATGTATTTATGTTAATAATGTGTCAGATTATGGTCATTTTTCCTTTGTTACCATCAAACATTTAGTAACAGCAAGCTTCAATGAAACTGCAATTTAATCAGAGTATGAAATTGAGAAATTCCCCCTAGCAGTATGTTTTAGCAGATGGTGAAGACTAAAGAAATGGTGAACTTACTCGGAACATATTCACCTGAGCTAGCGACTTCACATGTAGCAGCTATTTAAAAAGACATCTAACAACTATCCAATGCACTTTTTGTGCAAAAATTACAATCACCATAGCTGATGAGAAGTTAAGATCAAACATGGCCTTCCTTGAGTTTTGTACTTAGATCTTTGGCCAAATTTACTGCAAGATTTGGAGCATATGTCACCATCTATTTTACCTCCAATTTATCTTCCTTAGCTCTATGACTTTTGGAAGCAAGTGGGTTCTCCGTTGATCATAAGCACTCTTGCACATTTCCAGGGGATACAAATCTAGGGCTACTTTAATGCATGATGGTTTGTTTCCTACTTGATGTTGCCTCGTTCAACTGAAACTTGATAAACTAATGATAATCAAGTACAAGCTAAATATCGGAAGAAAGTGTATGAATATTTCCAGTACCATTAGACAATAACACATGAATGATATCTTTATACTTTATGTATTATATTCACATCACCTGCTTGCCATTTTTGTTTTAATTTTCATGTTGTTGGTCTATTTGTTTGAAGGCTGTTCAAGTGGCTGGTGAAGTGAATTCGTGGGCTGAGAAGGAGACTAGTGGTCTTATTAAAGAAGTTCTTCCTCCAGGATCAGTTGATGCTTCAACAAGGTTTATATTTGCTAATGCACTCTATTTCAAAGGAGCTTGGAATGAAGCATTCGATGCATCAAAAACAAAAGACTATGACTTCCAACTTGTAAATGGCAACTCCGTTAAGGTGCCTTTTATGACTAGCAAAAAGAAGCAAATTGTTAGTGCCTATGACGGTTTCAAAGTCCTAGGGATTCCATAAACAAGGTGAAGATAAGCGTCGTTTCTCCATGTATTTCTTCTCCAGATGCAAAAGACGGTCTGCCAGCTTTAGTAGATAAAGTGAGTTCTGGATCTGGCTTCTTAGAACACCACCTTCCTTCTCAACCAGCTGAAGTGGGTGAATTCAGGATCCCAAGATTCAAGATTTCATTTGGACTCGAAGCTTCTGAAGTTCTGAAAAGATTAGGGCTTGAATTGCCTTTCTCCGGTAAAGGAGGTTTGTCGGAGATGGTTGATTCGCCGGAGGGTCAGAACCTGTATGTTTCAAGCATATTCCACAAGTCTTTTATAGAAGTTAACGAAGAAGGGACAGAAGCTGCTGCTGCTACTCGGCTGTCATAAACTCAAGTCTCTGTTTATTCCAGATCCAATAGACTTTGTGGCTGACCATCCGTTCCTTTTCCTGGTCAGGGAAGATGTGACTGGAGTTGTCCTCTTCATTGGGAATGTCCTTAATCCTCTTGAAAACTAATAAATCAGACATGTTACTGGAATGGTGTGTGTTTTGACCAATGTAAAATTATGCTTTGTTGTTGCCTTTATTTTTGTAATTTTTCTTAGTTGTTCAACCTATGTTTGACTACTTCACTACTATATGTAATAAATCACATGGGAAACAAATAACGTCTCTTGGTTTTTGACATGTTGAGTTCTGAAAAGATTGAGGTAACCCATTAAATAGCTTGGAACGTGTGATTATTGAGTGAGAATAAAACTGAGTTTAATGGCATTCCTTTTCATGTTGTGCAAGAAAGTAAACAATGGAATTAATTTTAGGGTAAACTATGTATATGGTTTTGGTTTGACTGACTTTGGTTACTAATTTAAAAATTAAGGGAGAATGGTCTTTAGCGTTATTCATTTGTTCGATTTTAGTCATTTTACATTATTGATCTATTCGATTTTAGTCCCTCAATTGTTAACCCTGTTTAATTTTAATCTCTCAATCGTTAACTCTCGTTCAATTTTAATCCCTTCAACCATGTTAGGGAACTAAACAAAAAGGGACTTAAGCAAAAGGAGTTAACGAAAACTAATAGATGACTCTAAAATCGAACGAATCGATAACGTTAAAAGTCATTTTCTCTTAATTTTTAATTTAGTGACTAAAGTCGTTCAGATCCTAAACATAGAATACTACCCACGTACTTTATCCTTAATTTTATGAGAGATAAAGTAGACTTACTCCAAAGTTAAAAGGCTGGTTTCAGTGGGTTGGGATCCTGCTATTTGATTCCATATCAATGGATTATAAAGCTTTTGATTGATGACATTTAACCATTATTTTTTTAATAAAAACAAAGAACATTTAACTTACGATTTTGTTGTAAAAACAGGTTAATTAGCTTAGGAAATCAATAAATAATAAAATAAATATAAAATGTAACGAGATTTGATAATGTATTTATGTCATTGAGGGTGATGAGCGATTATCCTCTTTTTTATTAGTAATAATCTAAAATTAAAAAAAATAAATGTCCCTTTTTTTATATGTATGAGATAAAGGGAGGTAAGATAGTAGATTACCTCCAACACCAGGTTAAGAGTAGATTTTGAAAAAGATCTCCGAATTATGAAATACCCTCCGTGAAACTCGATCCCATGACCTCAAGATTAAAAACCTTATACTTTAACAAATTCGTTTCGCTCACTGTGCTCTAACATCTATCCTCTAACTAGTTTACGAGATATATCTAACAGATTTGCATTGGATTAGATTAGGTTAAAGTAGATTAGACGTAGCCGCCTTTAACAATTTCAAGGTTTTCGTGTTTCAATGAAAAATTGTAGAAAATGAGCAGAACTTGAACAAAGTTGATTTATTTAATCATTTTTATGCTTTCCCATTTGCTTATTATATTATATTTTATTTTGCGTCGGTGATTCATTGTCACTGAACGAGGAAGATAACAGAACACAATACTTACTTGGAACTTACTTCCATGCTTTTATTATTACTTTTAGGAATCTGAAAAATCAATTACATACTCCGTTTCAAGTGGAAAAGATTGAAAATCAAACAGGGAGAAGATGGGTGAATCAGAGAACCACCATCACCACGCACCGCCACCGCAAGCGGCAGCACCACCGAATCTTGCCCTTTCAAGGGGACCTACTTGGACACACCTGCTGAGCAACTCCATCAGCTTCAATACTGCATCAACTCCAATCCTTCTTGGCGTCAGTTTCGCTCCCTTCTGTGATCAAATATTTACCCTTTAGTTTGATTAGAAAGCTGACTAAAGCTGAAAATTTTGTGTTACACTTGATTCCTTTTTAGTTGTTGTAGTTAATGTTTTCATTTCGCTTCAATGCTTGTATTGTTCTTGTTGAAGTTAAAAGATAAAAGGGATCTGCCTAGGATTCTTCTTTTATAAAAGTGCTTTGTTAATAGTTTTGAATTTTCCCCCCTTTTGATATGGGTTTTCGTTAGATTCTTTAAGAACTGGACGACTATGTATCTTTTGTTCTGATTCTCTTTGTTTTCATCTGCTCATATTATTTTGTACCTTTTAATACCCTTTTCACCTTATTTAGGATGAATATGTAGTTTGCATTTAGTCGCTGAATAATTGGCCAGGGTAACCACTTTTGATTTCATGAAAGTGAAGCCTTTTTTAGGATGCAATCTGGAATACTTAGCATCTAATCTCAGAGAATCAACTTGTTTAACAGCTCAAGCTCTTTTACTGGCTTTCCAACACTACATCGTGAATCTCGGAACTACGGTCTTAATTGCAAGTAATATCGTGCCTCGGATGGGTGGGGATCATGTATGTTTCGTGGCCAGCTTTGATAGTCTCAGCATAATAATTTCTTTTTTATGAATATGATGCTTTCTTAAATCTCAATTTTGAATCCCCTGTTTTCATGTACAGGGTGAAAGCCCGAGTTATTCAAGTGTTGCTGTTTATGTCTGGCATTAATACTCTGCTTCAAACGCTTGTTGGCTCAAGGCTTCCCACAGTGATGGGTGCATCTTTTGCATACACCTTACCATTGCTTTCGATCATCAATGATTACAATGATGAAGCCTTTGCAACTCCGCATGATGTATGTAAACTTTAGTAAGATATAAGCAAAAGTAATGGAAAGGAACTTGTGCATTATAGTCTTTTGTGCTGTAATTAAGTCGGGTTATTCTTAAATCAATAGGTAAATATAATATAAAATTTGTTTTTAGGTTTTATAGGTTATAGATTTATATACTAAGGTTATGGATATTGTGAATGGTCCTGACTCCTGACTTGAGCACAGTAACTGATGAAGCAAATGAATGCTTCTTGATTTCACGCCTGCTATGCAGGAGACATTCTTTTGCCTCTCCGACTTGAACTTAATTATGTTTTCTCTAGTTTCCTTACGAGAAATGGTTCGAGTTTGTGTGTACTATTTTTCCCAATCTGATTATATCTCAGTCACCTCCCAAATCACAATGCTATTTTATAGGTTATAAGATACGTCATTCTTGGTGTTCAGGGGTAGTATATATCTGGTGTACATTCTCAATAGATTTTCTCATTGTTTTCTTCCTATTATCTCTTTCACATTCTTAGCTTATGACCATTATTGCTTAATGATTATGATCCGGGTGCTTGCTTGCAGCGGTTTATTCATAGTATGAGAACCATTCAAGGATCAATGATAGTTTCTTCCTTTGTCAACATCATCCTTGGGTATGGCCGGGCATGGGGGGAGCTGACAAGGTAATGGTGAATGCTGTTTGACTATCAGTTTATACAACCTATTTTATTTTTGTCTTACAACTGGTTACCTGCTTCTTAATTATGTTTGAGATCTTTTGATCAGCAAACATTAAGTTTTGGCTGCTAATTTTGTACACATTTTCTCTTCATCCTCCATTTCTCTAGATTATTTAGTCCCATAGTCGTGGTGCCAGTGGTTTGTCTCGTTGGTCTTGGTCTGTTTGCAAGAGGCTTCCCATTGGTAATTCTCTCCGAGTGCTTTTGTGTTTGATCAATAATGATAATATGCTGATTTAATCTGCTCCTTAATGCAATTAAATCATGATACAGCTAGGTAACTGTGTGGAAATTGGCCTGCCTATGCTCATTCTACTGGTTATTTCCCAACAGGTATATAAGCTATACTGAGTGCAGCGTCTTATGCTGACATGATTCTTTATTAACTTGACAAGGACTAATTGTTTGCTACAGTACCTGAAGCGCATCCATTCAAGAGCCCATCTAATACTTGAGAGGTTTGCTTTGCTTTTCTGCATTGGAATTATATGGACTTTTGCTGCTATCCTCACTGGGTCGGGTGCTTACAACAATGTTAAGACTGCCACTAAACAAAGTTGCCGCACAGATCGATCATACCTGATGTCTTCTGCTCCTTGGTATGCCCCTGATGTGCTGCCCTGCGTGTTGTATTCTCTCTTTTTGTGACTCATTATTTTATGTCACTGCTTCCAGGATCAAAATCCCATACCATTTCAGTGGGGTACGCCAATATTCAGGGCTAGTCATGTGTTTGGGATGATAGGTGCTGCACTTGTTTCATCTGCTGAGGTTTAGTCACAATCTTGAATGACTTCAAATCTATTTGGTATTTTTATTTTGTAAGGCTGCACTTATTTTATTTTTCTGCTGAGGTTCAGTAACTTATCTTTCTATGACTTTCAATGCAGTCAACCGGAACATTTTTTGCAGCAGCTCGGCTTTCTGGTGCCACTGCCCCTCCAGCACATGTACTCAGCAGAAGTATTGGCTTACAGGTCATTTCCTAGATTCTTGTGAATTGGTTTCTGAAACTTATTCGTCCGTGATTTCCCTAAAAATAATAAAACTACAGTCCTGAACCACATTATAAGATTTTGTCATTGGGGAAAGCTTAGTCATCTTGCTTCTAAATGCCAGGGCATTGGTATGCTGCTTGAAGGGCTTTTCGGTTCTCTTGTTGGTACTACTGCATCCGTGTACGGTAGTCTTGTTTTTAAAAAGAAGTTCCATTCTATATAGAGTAGTCATGAACCGTAAAATCCATAATAGATAGCACTATACTTTATAAACTTGTTTCAGCGTCTGATCAAATTGATGTTGCAGTGAGAATGTTGGCCTTCTTGGGCTTACGCATATAGGAAGCAGAAGGGTTGTGCAAATTTCAACTGCTTTCATGATATTTTTCTCCCATATTTGGTTTGTTTTTTTTTTGTACTTTCTCATTGAAAATTTACCCTATATTATCATGCTCAATTGTTCTATTTGATTATGTTACCTTGCATTCTTTCAGGGAAATTTGGTGCATTTTTTGCCTCCATTCCATTGCCAATATTTGCTGCCATATACTGCATTTTATTGGGCATTGTTGGTGAGTGACTTTGTACTCTGTAGTCGTGATAGTTTCTGTTTCCGATATCCTATTCTTCCTATAACCGGGAGTTTTTGTCCCTCTCTTCCATCGTGATGCAGCTTCTTCTGGGATCACATTCATACAGTTTGCAAACATAATTCCATGAGAAACATCTTGTTTTGGGTGTCTCTCTGTTCCTCGGGCTGTCAATTCCTCAATATCCCTTGGTGTGCTATTGTTGCCTCGAGCATTCTTTGCGAACTCGTCACGGCATCCTCATGCTTGGACACCGATGATGCTCTTGAGCCCCTCGGACTCTCCTCTTGTTTCCCACCATGGCTCACCTGGCCTTTGCGTGCGGAAACTCCTCTTCTCTTGTGCCTCATTTCAATTATCATTTAAATTGAACGAACAGTAAGTAAACAGAACTTACCCGGTTTCACACCTTCCACCAAAACACGGTTGAAACGATCGTTGCTTGCCCACAACGACTCGCTCTGATACCACTTGTCACGCCCCCAGAACTTCGACGCCTCACACCGTCGGAATATCAGAGTCAAGGTCTGACGGGTCGTGCGGCCTTAGACGCTTTAGACGCTCCTCGGTCTTCCCGGCGACTAAGTAAGCCTTACCCAAGCTAAGTGAGTGTGCAAACTCCAAAGGTTGGAACCAAGCCCTCAAGGCTTCGGATTGCGGAAGCTTTAGAATGTCGACAAGGCCGGACTATCGTGTGGAAGTGCTAACGAGTGCCTACTCCTGGCCACCGAGATAGGCAACAAGAACAAAGAACTAAGAACTCAGAAAGAATAGAGCAAATGCCTCAGAGCTTTATTACTCTCTCACAAAGAGAAGAATGAAATTGGGTGCTTCCAAATGAGGAGGAGAGCTCTCTATTTATAGGGAGCTCCCTCTCAATCGATGGCTAAGATCGTTTACATGAAGGGCTAGGATTGATTCCCACCTAACCCAATCCCTTAAATCAAGGAAATCCCACCTAACATTATCCTTCTAGAATCCTCCAAGGAACGGACCAGATCTGATGGTTCTGGGCAAGCCCAATAGTCTGTATAATTCTCTTACAGATATCTGCTCACATGTCTCGGTTCGAATCCATGAGCCTCGACAACACTGCCCCCCATCGCCCTCGTCGCTCCTCTCGGACGCCTCGGAATAGATCCTTCACGGACTTGTTAAGCATTCTCCAAGAATTGGCTAAGTCTGGGTGGTCCGGTAAGCCCGATCTCAGTATTGAACCTCTTGGTCGGACGCTTACACCAATGTCTCGGACCCAAGTTTCTAGCCCGTGACATATGCATCAGTTGTTACTTTCAGCCATCAAGCCAGTCCAGACTGTACCATTTCTCTGCAACTTGAACATAAAGGTCTGGCATGGCCTTCTCCAGGTATCTCCACTGCCAAGAAACTTCATCGTCGCATATAACTCGCCGCAGCGACTTCAAGTTTGATAAGGCGGTTTGTGTTGGTAGTCTCATAATCTGTGAGCATTCCCTCATGTCTATCTTTTCCAGGCTTCCTAATTTACCGATTTCCCTAGGTAGACACCTCAAGTTAACGCACTGTGAAATATCAAGGTATTTTAACCCATTAAGCTCGCCAATGCTGGGGGAGCATCTTTAGCTCCGGACAAGCGTACAACCTAAGTATCTGTAGTTTCTTGAGCATACCCAAATTGGAAGGCATTTCTCATATTCGATGGCAGTTGGTTATGCTCAAGCTCTGGAGTGAATTCACCTCACAAATGCTCCCTGGCAAGTTAATTAATCATCGCAATGATCCATTATGAGTTCCGATAAATGAGGGAAGATCAGGGCAGGTCCACTGATGAATTAAAGCTGTTATTAACCTTGCAAAGAACCATAGATAGTTTCTGCAAGTTCTTCAGGGGAACAGTGGGGTTGGTCAATTGAGGAACCCATACTTTTTCAAGCCATAGGCTCCTCAAATTTGCCAGGTTGGTGAAGACTGAAAAATTATGAAGTATCGCCTCTGTTGTACCATAGTTGATGACAATGAGTGCCCTAAGCTTGGGCATGTCATCTATGAAAGGAGGCAAGAAGTATTCATGGAGGAAAAATTCAGTACGAGTACTTCAGCCTTGGGAACTCCATGCGAAACCAGTCCATTTCCCTCATTTCTCCTGTCAAGTGATTAAATTTCAAATTAACGAGCAAAAACACAGTAGGACAACATGTTTTCCAATAGAAATACCATGCAAGCTATGGTTTAGGTGAAGGTAATTAGGCAATCTTATTTAATGCAAAGCAACAGAGACTAGTCTATCATGATACCTGTATGAACTGAAACTATCTGAGCATTGAACGGTTGATCTGTGTTTCTTTCCCATTCTCTCGGGAGTTCTGCATCTCTTCTGGCATAAGCACTGCTTCCGCTCATTCACTTCCCCACGATTGCTTAGATGAAGAGCAAGGTCTCTCAGCACATCGTGTTGAGTAACACAGATGTCATAAAACTACTGTATGAATCCCCAACCCTGCACAATTCATTCAGAAAACAAAAATCAGGTACATCGACTACTAACTAAAACCAACCCAAGTTATTGCTTCAGAAACAAAGAAATTTCAAGCAACATACCGTGCGTCTTTCACCAAAGTGAGAAGGTTCTTATCGGCAAGCTCAACAAGAATGGCAAAAGCTTCCTCTCATCAATGTCATGTATCTCAACCCACATATTAATGAGAACATCGAGGGGAATTTTCTTATCTTCTGGAAATGATCCCAAATCCAAGAAACATTCCTTAACCTTCTTGTTCAAGTATTCCACGCTTATTGCCATCCGCTCCAGCAGCTTGTTTTCATGGGACTCGCATATCGGTTCTCCTCGCAATAACCTTTTCTTAGCACTAGCCCAATACATTTCAGGTTGGTCTCGCAGCGAAGCTCCGATTACTTTAAGTGCCAGAGGAAGTCCTTTACATTCATTACAATCTATCAAATCCAGAATTTAACAACCATTAGCAAAGAAAAAAAAAAGATCAACGAAATAAAGAACATTAATTAATCCTTGAAGTTAATTGGTTACCTGCTTGACCAAAGTCTCATTGGCGGTAGGGGGGATGAATGTTTGCCCGAAAGCAGAGTGACAAAACAGGGACATTGATTCATCTTCCCTCAACAACTCTACTTTATAAACTTCATTGACATTTGCTGGGAACTTAAATCTTGAAACGACCAGAGTTTTATATGTAGGGATCCTAAATATAAGTTGTTCAAGCACGGAAAGGGACCAGACATCGTCCAAAACACCAGAGTTCGCGGTCCACTTCCCCACTCACACTGTAACTTCCCTTGTGGAACAAACATGTTACTGGTGTAACCCATGGCCTCGTTTCCTGTAAGAAATCCCCATATTCTTGCCCTTAACTGTTGCACATCCGGTGATTGTGATACAGTTAAAAACAAAATTCTGTCGTTGAAGTGACCTTAAAAAAATGAAAACAGAGGCAATTAGTTCTACCATAATCGGCCATTATCAACAGAAAAAAGTCGACAAACCTTATTTGATCAATTACTTACATCAAGGAAAAAACTTACTTCGAACTTGATTATTACAAATTCATTGGCCAACGTAGTTTTCCCTGATCCTCCGATACCCCAAATTCCAGCAACGTTTAAATCATCTCTTCCAATTATCATCTTTTCACCTTACTTTTCCCTAAATCCAAGCCGACTCCACCGATAATTCCCAAACTAGCCTCCTCTTCAACTTCCATTCTCTTAACCGCTTCTTCGACCCCCGCTCCGATCTTCATCGAATTGAGCCTCTGCTCCAACCGACCTTCCAACCGGTCGAACCGCTCCATCGTTTCGAACCGCATGTGGTGAACGTCGGCCAACAAGTGAGCCTGCATCGGCCCGCTAACGACCTCGAAACCTGTTCTCTAACTTCTCCATCTTCCTGGCCAGCTGGAGGTTCTTGTAGACGTTCCAACGGCCGGAGGCCAGGACCTTGCGGGCCAATTCGAGGCCGCCACGCAGAGTCTCGGAGAAACGGTCGAGCTGAGATTGACGGATGGCGGAGAGCTCGACGCCGGAGTACTTGATTTCATTGACGATGGGAAGGAGTTCTTCGATGCTTGTGATGAGATTGTCCGCACTGGATTTGCAGAGGCAGGACTTGCGTGAGATGGCGAATAATTGTTTAGAAGTTCCGCCGCTATTTCTCCAGCGAAAAAGTCGTTAAACGCCATCGACGTTACTTGGATCAACTTCTAACCAGCGAGAAGCTGTTCGTGAGTATCCTAAGTGGCGGGCGCCAATTTAACTGCTCCAATCGTCGCTCCTCTGCTGACTTTCGCGCTTTTCTCTATGATCGATCTCTTTAGAGATGGGAGTTTATAGTAATAAAAGAAACAAAAGGAATCTCTTTAAAGGAAAATGCAAAACCCTTTTATTTATTATTTTTAATTTGTTTTTAGCAATTAAATTCTGCTATAATGTTTTAATATGATTAAAGAAATGTATTATCAAAAATATTATTATATTTTTTAAATATTTCCGATAAAATGACCTAAAATATTTTTTTTACCTAAAACATTAATGTTTTAACATTTTCATTATCCTTTTTCATTTTGATAGAAAAAATCCCATTTATTATTGCACATTCCAGAATCCACCCAATCCTGCATTTATCAAAACCCAATTTCAGCAACACAACCTCCAAGAAACTCCACTCGCACCTAATAAGCCTTCATCATGTCAAGCATAACAGCAGCTTCAATTTTCTTCCCTTTCTTCCTAAGCTTCAGGTAATGAAAAGCTCTTGAGCAATAATCACATTTTCATGAATCTGCCTGTTGACGACAAAAGCTGTTTGGTTCTCTGAAATGATCTCCCCATTACCTTAGAAATAACCTCGTAGGAGAAATTGAAAAGGTTGATTGGCATTACTGTGTCAACATTTCAGGATTGGGAACCTTAGGAATGAGTACAATTTCAGTAGCATGCATTAATCTCATTGACTGCTTGACATTAATTACACGATTTAAATTCCAATGAGTATGTAAAAATTTAACTCTGATTTTGTCAGTTTTCAAAATCATATGCTACGTGTACTAAAAAGTTTAGTCTATTATATGTCAGTCTTGTGTCTTTAACCCTAACTATGCATGATGCCGCTTGCGACTAGGTCCAAGCCCATAGAAGGGCCAACATAAAGCCCCAGGGCTCATTTTGACTTGGCCATGGATGTTGAGTGCCTTCTTGGGAAATGTTGCCCTTTCACTTGATGCAATCTAAATCATTCGGCTCAACAGCAGGCAGCAGCACCAACAACATCTAACCTTACCTACCCATATATCCACAGCCTCTATAGAAAAAACTGGAGAAGCCAGTTTTTGCTAAATATCTACCGCAAAGAAACCAAAAATTTCCTCAAATATGAATTAATGGTACTAATATATTCACGCTTGAGCTTGTATCTTGTACGTGTCTTACAAAAGTATGGTATATTGTAACAATAATAAGTAAAGGAAACAAGAAACAACAAATATGCAGTGTTGTACAATTCAATAATTACCATGATCCTAGTTAACCACAATACTATAGCTCTATAATTAACTTTATTTCGCTGTAAGTATCATTGTGGTTTCCAGTCTTTTATTGCAGCTGTCCTGGTGAACCTCCAATGATATTACATGTCTTCTAGTTTGAGTCTTGTAGATTTATCCTACTCATCATACACCCATTCAGAAATACAGTTACGACGACTTACTTGGTCACCTGCACCTTGTGCTAATCTTGAATCAGCAGTTCAAGTTGCTTTCTAATCCAAGGAGGATCATCGGGATTCAACCAGAGAGCTTCACCAGTATCTTTGTGCTTAAAATCTGGCTGCGATGGTTTTTTCTTACTTTTCCTATTGTCCCACCATTCGAACGGGCTGGTAAAAAATACTTGCCACAAGTATAGTGTGCTATTATACCTCTCCATACCAGCTTCACCTAGATCTTTAGAAAAGAAAAGAAAGACAACATAATAAGCATGGAGCGAATGAAGAATCAAAAGCCTCAAAGCTGATAACCATTGAAGATTGTTATTATATACTTTGCAATGTTTTTAAGATCTTGGACTAAGTCCTGCAATTTCTCAAAATAAGACATTGAGACATCATTCCACCTAAGCAGTCTGAAAAGTACCATATAAACTCAGCAAAAAAGAAGTTTCAGATATGATTTCACAACAAACTGAGAAAATTGCAAAGGCGGAAAAATTTAAAAAGATAGAAACATTTCTACCTTGTTCCGGTTCTAATTCCTCACATTTTCGGGTGGTTGATCTTTGACCTTGTTGGGAAACAAAATTCAACTGTGTCACATTTACCTGCAATAATGTATCAAATGAACATGCATGTAAATACATCCTTCATATTTGCATAATCAAGAAGGGGTATAAATCCATACATTGAAACAACATCATGTTAACTCCATAAATGCATCATGTTTCAAAAAAAATAACTGTACCAAAAGAAAGCAGGGCTTGTTTTCTGAAGAACCTGGTATATATGAGTTGCTTATCTACATTAGCCTGAGAAAAAGAAACCAAAAACCCTGAAACATAAATAAAATCCCCAGGCTTCACGTGCTCCATACAAATTCCCCATCTCGTTCCACATTCTCAACCTATCCTGTTTAAACTCACAATTCAGGCATTAAAGCTCCAATAAGGTAGAACTTTAAAAATAACTAAGTAAAAAAATTTACTTGAATCTTCTATCAGAATCACTTGGATTTTTACAATGAGCCGAGTCCGAACCCCAAACTTATCGCTCTTGATATTCATAACCGTGAGAGGCACATCCACTGTTCCTATAAAGCTGATGCGATTTCGCGACCCAGGCTGCACTTGCACAGTCGTCGGCCGCTGGAATTTAAGTGACAGCCGGTAGACCGCGCTACCTCCTTCTTCATCGCCGTCGAAATGATTTGAGAGTCTGCGATTTGAAATTGCGGATGATATAATGAGGTACGATTTGGAAGGGGAAATTGGGAAATACGTCTGGCGATTAACGCTCCGATACGACGGATGATCATAAATACAACACGTGGAACTGATAGGTGAGCCCCGACGAGATACTAGAGAAGTGAAAATCGGCTGGGGTTCAAAATGGAAGACTGGCGGGTTTTCCTTCTCTGAGAAGATGGTTCTGCAGACAAAGAAGATTATAAACTTCTCCAAAAGTCACGTGACACGAAACAAGAGATGGGTTGTTTTCACCTAAATATCACGTATTGGGGCAAAAACCCCTAAAGGTCACGTGATTGCATTTTGTAGCCTCGCTAAAGTTTGGATAAACTACACAAATAATATTAATATTAAAATATATTTATTTTCCGTAATAAAGTTTTAACAAATAACAAATTAGTTTTAGTGTTTATTGATAATAAATTGATCACTCGACGTTAACCACTATTAACGTGGATGACAGGAAGTTGAGTTAGATCGTTAACCACTTACTTCAACCATTAATCGTTTACTTGGCCTGGTAACCGATTATCTATTAGAAAAGAAGAGATATCTCTCCACAATCCATCACAAAGTTAACCATCAAAACCATTTCATGTTCACTCCAACACCATTTTTAACAATGTATATGTTTGAAAAAATTGGGAATTTGAACTCTGAACTACTAAATTATATTTAAAAACTTCTAGAGGATATGATGAAAATTTACAGCCAGTTATAAACATGCTGCATGACCACTTCTCAGGTAAATCAATAGGCTTTATGCTTATTGGAAGAAGGCGCTACTTCATGCACCTATCACAGGAAACCCAATTTTCTTTAATCAATACAGGAGCTGCAGTTCCAAGGGAAGCACCAACAGCATTCATATTACCAGAGTTGGAAGCATCCACAGCTGCTTCAGGGTATGACTTCCTTACTAGTAAATATTCACTTTTCTTACCACTTCGTCTGTCATTATGTGCATTATCTGTTAATGTCATTATGTGCATTATCTGTTAATGTCATTATGTGCATTATCTGTTAATGTCTAGTAAATATCCACAGTTGTTAGGTTCTTCTTGCTCTGATTCTATATCTCAAAAAACAATTATACCTATCCTCAGCCTTTTGTTTGTTTTATTGTTCAAATGGGCAGTCAGCTTATTCTTCAGCATAACAGAAGAACAACCCTCATTTTCTTTTGGCACCTCAGCAGCTAAACTGCCTTGACCATAGTTGTCTGTTGATTTATTTTTCCCACCAAAAGAGGCATCTTGGCAAAAGGCAATGTCATATTGTCTTAATCATGCTACGTTTTTTTACTGCTCTTCTTCCTAGGAGGATCTACTGGTTCGCTCTTTAAGACTTTACTTCTTTTTCAAGTATTAGACTCGGCTTTGACAAGATCACAAGTGTTTTATGCTTTAATAGACTAATCTTTTCTCGCAAAACCTGAATTATCATCAAGAACCTTTCGAGTTGAACTAGCCCATAGATTCTCCAATCCAATTTTTGGGCAGGTATTAGCTCCACCGGCTCCTCCTTAGCTATTTAATGGACACCTTTATTTCTTGTCATGCTATTATCTTTTACTTTGTCAACAGCAGAATGTTTCCATTTTGTGTATATGAACCAGACACAATCCACTGAAGCACTTATTCTTTGCTTTGACATCAAGAGACCTATTCTTTGTCATTATCGGTATTGTCGTCCTGTCGTTGAAGAGTGGTAGAGGAGAGCAGACGATGGAGTTTGAAGAAGAAAGAGTGCCCAGGGTGTTTCGGAGCTCGAGGATGACTTTAAGTGAGCAGTGATAATAGAAATAATGGGTTAAAACAAAAATAACAAAATGAGATTGAGTTTTTATTTAAAGTTGGGAAGGGGATGGGCTAATAGGCCCAGCAAGTAGTTTAGTGGCCCAACTCAGCTTTCCACCATCACATTATCGAATGTTGATACATAGCGTCAATTTATTACAAATTAATAATATTAGTAATTAATTTGTTACTTTCAAAACTTTAATAAAAAAAAATAAAAACTTACTGAAACATTAGTGACTATTTGTACAACTTACTCTTAAAGTTTAACAAAAAAAACGAGAGATATGTTTGTTTTCTTTTAGTTGGTTTTTTGAAAATGTTTTACTCATTTTCCAGTGTTTGGTTGGTAAAAAACAGATGGTCAATGCAATTCATTTTTCTGATCAACTTAATTTCCTTTACATTTTTTGGAAAATGACTTATGGTCTGATTCTCCGTAAGTCATTTTACGAACTTTTCACTTCAAAACATAAACAATTATTTTATATTTAATATTAATATATTTTAGTATTATTTTAATAAAAAATTAGTTATAAAATTATATTTATTAATAATTTTAATAATATAATAATATAATTTTTTATAACTATATTATAATATACAATATTATACTTTTATTTCAATAATATATAATAAATTATAATAAAATTAATAAACTTTATTAATTTTATAAATAATATTATTAAATATTTTTTGGTACAAATATTATTAAATTTTTGAATATTTAAAATATACTCCTCAAAATAAAATAATATTTTTATTTTAATACTATAATTTTAGTATTTTAATAATATTATTATTTTAATAAGAAATTAATATAATTAATAATATACTATTTATTGTAATAAATACTTAATATAATTTAATAATAATTTTATTTTTCTATTTATAAAATTTTATATAATATTGGCATAAATAATATTAAAAAATTATTTTAATATTTTAAAATTATTATTATTATTTTGTTAATAAATAATATTTTTCGATGAATATGTGTCTCTATTTCAACAACAACCAAAATAAGCTATTCATGTTATTTTGAGTTCTAAAAAAATATTTAAAGAAAACAATTTTGTTTTATGGTTCTTTAACATTAATTGATAAATTTTTAATGTTTTTTTTCATAAAAATTGTTAAAATAAGCTATTCATACAGTAAATAAAAAATTAATATTTTTACATAACAATTTTAAAATATTTTTACTCTTTAAGGTATAAAATTTATTTTCATATCATAAAAATATAAATAATTAAAAATAAATATAAAATAAAATAAAATTTGAATTATAAACGATTCGATTTAATGAATTTATTTGATTTCTTTAACCATCCCCACTTAAAACAATATCTATATCTAATACCAACTGTTTCTGTTCCTTTCTTCATAGACAATCTCTCTATACCATATACCATACTCTTTTCTTCTTCTCAATCAACTCCTCTACATCATTGCTAGAATTAAACCCCTAACTTAATTTCATCGAATCACATATTCCCCCAAATTTAGGGTTAGGTTTTTCAAATAGAATAATTTTCTATTTCACGGTTCGATCCAAAATCCAAAACTATAAACCACGCAGATCATTGCTCAGGAAGGAAGAAGGAGAATGAATCTATTGAAGGAGAAAGAAGAAAGAGAACGTAAAACTGAAGAAAGATAAGCAAAACTGAAAGAACTTCTATTAGAGAAAGCTTAGCTCATTTAATAATACAGGCAGAGAATATAGACTTAAACGGTCCATATAATCGCCTAACAACCAACCTATTCAGTTGGAAACTACTTTGACAGTTAAGGTCTTATATAACTACTCTATCACTTCTCATAGTGTCTCGATGCTTACTTCTTTTAATAATTGTATTGACTCAAGTGCGATAAAGTGGAGATTTACTAGTCTATATGGTTATCCGTAAACTGCTAGAAGAAGGGCAAGTTGGGATTTATGTGATGTTTGTCTCAAACAGATGACTTGCCATGGGATTTTATGTGAGATTAATATTCTGTCTATAAATGACGCAATAGGGACCTACCGGCTCTCCTAGTCTTCATGTGCCTAAACCGGTTAGCAGACATGGGGCTTAGACCCCCAACATCAACGGGACACTGATCTTCACCACAAATTTGATCCATACAATTGTACTCCAAACGCTGTTTTAATGGCATTTGTCAGTAGTCTTGGTTCTGGACCTTCTAGTGGACCCTGGGAAAACTGATTCCTCATCATTCACATTTTTCACAAACATTCTTTCTAAAGCTTTAATTACCCGATACGTGTTTAAAGACAGATTTCTGAACAGTTGTAAAAATTATACCAAAGTTTCAACGTTTGGACAACCTACCTGCAACTTGGTAATGAAAGAGTTTGATTGCCTTAAAGTTCTTGTTCACATATCTTATGATTGATTATTGGATTCAGGGGTTGCAACGACATATTGGACCTCTAAAAGCCTGAAAGAAACAGCATGGAAAGCTACTTCTTTTAAATAACTTGCTTTCTCGCCAAACCCACGTTTAAAACTGCATCCCTTCATCAAAAATAATATAGAACCCCCCACCCCCAGTTGCTGTGATGTGGGACAGGGCTTGATTGAATCAATTTCCAGACAAATGAACCCTCTGTCTCTAATGCTATCTTTTCAATCCTTCCCAAAATTTTCCAGGTAAGGTCCAGATACATTGAACTATGGGGTATAAAGACACTGCGGAATTTGCATGCAGATAAGATGAAAATGTGTGGTTATCACCATGGTTTTGGCACCTTTTGTTTTATGTTGCTTCCAAAGCTAATTTGATTTGAGGTCGATAAACACTTACCAATCAGTGAGCCAGAAAGGGTAATGGGAAGAGTTCACTGAACCTGAAAACAAATGCTTTATCCAAATGATTTGGAGATGATGTGAGGATGAGTGCTGCTTTTGAACAAATTGAATTTTGGTTTCGCTTTGCATGTCTTTCGAGAAAAAGTAAAGCTTTTGAGTGGTTAAAGAGAAAGAAATCAGTTTTGTTTTGGTCTACAGCTATTTCCAATTTGATGTAGCAGGAAGAAGTAGGAAGCAAAGGCAATTAAAAAAGTTGGGTTAGCATCAATGATAGCTTTTGTTGAGGTGCAAAACAACCAGCAGCAAGCTTTCCATTTTACTTCAAACAATAACATCAGTGGTATAGTTTTTTTGCTTTTTCCAAGTGCTCACAAACAACACTACAAATCCCATATTATTTCCATTTATAATTCAGAACCACTACCCCAGAACTTAAACAAAGGGTTTTCACAGCAAAGCATTTATTTATTTATTTATTTTATGGATAATATCTCATGTCTGAATTATTGTTGTTTTAAAACTGAGAATCCAAAGTTTTAGAGAATATGAAAAGATTTTGTGAAATGAATGTCGTCATGAGAATCAACATTGTCTGAAGTTAGCCAGTATATGAATTTTGTCGTCTGGTTGTATGTTCTGGATCCCACTATTGTGCTATCCAAATCGATCTCCTAGAACAGGAGAATTCTCAACAGAATATGCAGAATCGTCTCCCCCCCCCCAATATCTCAATTTATTACATATTGGAAGTAAATATAAAAGGTGGTGCATAATAATTAACTATAGGCAATCTCATCTTGCAAACTAAATTTTTTGTTCAATATGCCTGGGGGTGATTAGGCATTCATTCATGAAATTTTACATTGTTGGGAGTTGTTTTTATACCCTTTAAAGAAACAAGAGAATAAAAGATGAACGTATTAACACCAAGAAATGAAAAGCTCCCAGACTACCATAACATAAAACAGATTGGCTTATAGCCTAATTATCCATTTATTTTGGTCTTGAAACCCTGGCGTCTCAGCAGATAACGTGGAGCTCATGTATTCTCTAACCTCTCTTGCTATCACATCTCTCATCACATCCCAAAACTCCGTCGCACCCTCTCCTCTCTCCTTCTATCCGCTGCCGCCGCCACTGAGCTTCTACTATTAACACCACTACCAGGCGGCGCTAGGGTCAACGCCGTCAAACGCTTCCTCGTCCATCACCATTCTCATAGATCCCAATGCACTATGATCACCACCATCTATTGGCTGATGATGAGTACTCGGCAAGATCCGTTGCTGATGTTCTTGTTGTTGTTGATGATGCTGTCCTTCTCTTGCCCTCCTCTTTAACGTCGAGTTCCAATGATTCTTCACAGCATTATCGGTCCTTCCAGGAAGCAATCTAGCAATGGTTGCCCACCTGTTACCATACCTAGCGTGAGCGGCCAAGATGTCTCATCCTCCGCCTGAGAAAACGGACGGTGCTCGACGTTGGGGCTCAGCTGGTTACACCATCTAAGCCTGCAAGATTTCCCTGATCGACCCTTTATATATCGCTTACCAAAGACCAGTTCCTAGGTCCGTACCTTTCAACAAGCCGAGTCAGAATCCTATCTTCCTCGGCCTCCAGGGACCTTTAATCTTCTCACTTTGTTTGAAGCCCTCGCAGACATACTAGACTCCGAAAAGATGAATCAGATGATGTTGTAGAAGATGAGCATCCATTCATTGCTTCCATCTTTAATAACTTACACACGGCCAGAAGATCAATAGAAACAGAAAAGCCCCCGTCTCTCTCTTTTTCTGCTTTTGGGTTAATCTTTTGTATGATATTTTCGAGTGAGGCGAAAGGGGTTGTTTATATATGGAGAAGAAAGGTGCATGAACATAGTAGGCGCCTAGCATTGGAGAATTGCCATTGGGGTACTTCCAGAAACTGGCTTTTGTAAAGTTGGTGGGGGGTCCGAGTATTAGTTTACTGAGAGCAAGGTTCTTGTAGATTCGCACCCCTAGCTTTTATTACTTGTTTTCTTTTTATTATATGGTTTTTGGGTTCCTTGAGGATATCTGGATCCAACTAAATTTCAAATCAACTTGACAATATTTGAAGACATAAAGCCTTAACTTACTCTGTTCCCAATCCACGGCCCTCCGTTTATGGTATCAACGGCTATCCATATATATATATATATATATAAACACAGCACACTGTTAAAAGAGTAGAGAACACCCTTAAAATAACCAGTTTCAAAATGGTTTCAACGCCCTTCACGTAATGTGGGTCCACTCCCCCTGTAGAATCTCACGTGATTCCAGTTGAATCCCTTTGACTTATGATTTTAATCCAATCAAAATAAATCTCCACTCCTCCCTAGGGAGCGTGTCACTCAATTCCCGTCAAAATTTCAATTACCCCTTCACGGATAATTCAATCATTTTGTTTCTCAGACAATTGAAGATTGGTTCTGTCTTGGAGTTCTACTTGTTTTGTTCTCTAGGTAATGGCTAAGAATCACTTTGTAACAAAGTTTACCCTTCCATGATTATGGAAAACCAGTTTATTACCCATTTAAACTTATATATCTCCGAGTTAATTATAATTCATGGAACTCAAGTTAAATACATAACTAATATTAAGTTTGAGATAAATTTATTTATGTTATGAAATTATGATTTATAATTATATTAAAATTTAAGTAAAACTGAATTTTATAAAAGGTTATTCAGGTAGAGTGATGCACGCGCTAGCGAAATGACAATTGATCGGGAGTCAAGCATATGAACACATGACTGCATCATAGCCGCCGCCCACTTGGTCTTGGGCCTGTGATTGTTCATCGTGAAGCAGTTGGACTGTTGATAATCCAAAAACCCTAGCCCTCACCGACTTTCTTCATTTTATTTTATTTTATAAATATTGAACCTAATATATATATATATATATATAATAAACAACTCAAAGTTAGTTTATTCAAGTGATATCTATTCATTTTCTTTGTTCAAAGTAAACCTTGGGTTTTGTCAGTGATTAAAAATATCAATTGTTTTTAGGGTAAATTATGTATTTAGTCATTTAACTATTATTTTGTTATGTTTTGGTCACTCAATTCTTTTTCCCATAATCATCACTAATGTTACATTTTGAATTCATCAGGTCATCCAGTGTTAAAATATTAATAGTGATGCTAATGTATCACTATAAGATAATGTCCATCATCATTGATTTTTTTTTTTAAAAAAATACAACATCATCAATTATGTTACTTTTCTAACTACAGATATCAAATAAAACTAAAACGTAATGTTAGTGTGATATTTTAAAAAAAATATTTAAGTGACCAAAACGAAAAAAGTAATAATTGGATAACTAAATACATAATTTACCCTTAGCTAAAACATGAAAAATAAATAATATTTTTTTATCAATATAATTTAATATATTATTATTAATGATAGACTAATAGTAATTCTTTGCAACCCCACTAAGCCGATTAAAAAGTTGTTACATGATTAATTTTTTTCTTAAAAACCTGACACGTTGTTATTACAAAGGAGTGAACATTTTCTTGTTGAAATCTGTTCCATATCTGAATGTTGCCTAGTTTCTTTGTTTTGTCAAGTTTCTTTGTTTTATCAGGTTTCTTTCCTTAAACTGTCTTTGTTATTACCTATTAATTCCTCTAAGGTTGCAGTAGTTCCTGTCTACTTTCCTGCCCTACCTTTCATAGGTGTCAGCTGCTTATATATATTTAGAGGAAATGGTAAAATTCAATGGACTGAGTATTTTCTTCTACAGATTCGTTCTAACTTATAATCGAATCAATTCAGAATTGACAGCTTATGAAACATTAATATCGTCGGCAGAAGATGTCTGGCAAGCTGTCGGAATTAATGCCTATGAAAGTGAATGCTCAGAATCTCAGCCACTACATTAACCATGAAACCTGTTCCTAATATACATACCTTTTTCATTTCTTTGGCTATGTTTTATGGCTGACGATGATCTTTAAATTCAATCTTGAGTTTGTTTATTTAGTGCATAATGACAATAATCATTTTCATTTCTTACAAAGTTATCTGCAGAATACGCAGCTGTTGAATCAGGAAAAAAAATCCGTCATTAATGTTATAAATGTTCACTGTGCAGTTGGAGACGACGGAGACCTGGTATGTCGGCATTCAATTTTATTCTCAAGGCAGAAACAGGAGATTACATGGGTATTCAATTACGTGAAAGTGACAGAGCAGCTAATTAAGGTTTTGGCATCTACCGTAAAACTATGAGCTAGCTTCAACCATGGGGCATTCAACACAGTATAGCCATGGTGATCTGTTTCTTTCCATCATTGAATAACAAGTGAAAACCATGAAAGAGAAAATTAGTTTTATGGTGCCTTCTAACGAGCTCTTACAAAGAAAATACTTGTTCTGGCCCAGGTGCACCATCTGGATTAATCATGTTCAATGCTTCCGAGTCCTTTGATGCAACCTCCCTCTCAAATCTTGCTTTAAAATACGTCAATTCTCCATCGGACGTCACGGTTTCCTTCTCGTTCGGGCTCGGAAGAACCCCGGCGCCCATCGACACACGTCGCAAGAGTTGCATAACATGAAGTTCATCTCGTCGGACAATTGTTTCCTCCTGATGGAGTAGCCCACTTTCCTTCCATTAGAGTAGAAGCCCCACACAAACTCTTCCAGCAGTTTCTTCTTGTGAGTCTTGGTCTCACTCTCCAGAGCTATTCTGACTATATCAGACGCCATTTCCTTTTGAAGTAAGCTGGTGAACATGGGTAGCTCGATGACAACATGGGAACGCAATGGGGATCATCCTGAATTGCTAAGCAAACTCTGCCTTTACGGTAGCCAAAAATCGTACCTGTGGTAGCACCATCCTTGAGTAAAGGCTTCCTAAGCCTACCCAACAGCGCCACCATCTTGCAGCCTGAAGTTAACATGGGGAGCTTGAACATACGCATGAGACCACCACCGCTACTGGACTTACGGGCTTCTCTCCGGGAGTAGGCCGAAGCAAAGACAGTATTTCCGGATTGTCCATTTGCAAATATGGACTAGATTGAACCGTTGGCATTATTGGACTTTGTTTGAAGTAGTAAGTACCTAGAAGGAAGCTATTCTGAGTTGAAGTGCAAGGGTTAAACTACATAGAGGGAATAAAAGGAGTGAGTTAGGCAGGTGGCTACTGATCACTTGGATTTGATTGTCCTTGGAATCTTTGTGGTGGGGAAGGGAAGAGAGACTACTAGTTGGTTAAGATAAAAGAAGAAAACAATGAGATTAAAGCTTTATGTGACCAAGTTTAGTGATGAAAAAGAGAGGGTGTTGAACTTGAATACGATAAGAAGGGAGGTCGGACCACAGGTCGTGGGGAAGAAATGGGTGATAAAAAGATGGCAAAAAGGGGAGGGGTGGGTTTCTAGCATGTGCATCTCTGATCATTACATGGGGCATCGACATCACCTGATTTGTGCTTTTCCCAAACCACTAATTATTGAGCTGCATTAGGCTCAATCTTTCTCTACAGTATATCCGTGGCAATGGACACAACTTTTCTTTTATCCTTCTTTATTGTGTTGGGAACCATGGTCTCATTTGATAGAGGCCCTTCAGGAAGCTTAAACATTGTGTCCTTTTCAGAGTTCCTTCATTTTTCTTTCTTAATGTAATAATGCTAATGTATTTGTATTAGAAGTGTACTCCATCCTGGCTTACAACTAAAGTTTTCTTTTCTCCCATCGTTTGAAATTTAAACAACTAAATCAGGTAGTTGTATAGAAAATATCCCCCTTAAGTAGCACATCAAGATTTTAATTCTTCCTAACATGCTCTTAATGGTTGCCTTACAAAGTAATACCAGCCATGTCAAACAACACAGGAGGTTGTCAAATAATAAGAATGATGTACGTTTATCTCAATAATTGTGTGATGGGTAATCATGGCTATGAACTAATTTATCTAAACTGATAGTAACTCAAGATTTTCAAACCTGCTTTTGGTGAATGACCCCAGACTGATTAGAGTTGGTCCAATGACTTACAACACTACGGTCGAAGCCTTGAGATATATATATATGACCCTTATTCCCATATGTAATGGGGTAAGGAGGAGGTAGGATGGTAAGCTGTCCCCAACGTCATGTTGAAAGCAACTTTCGTAGGAAACCTCCGAATTATGAAATGCCTTCTGTGGGACTCGATAGCTAAGTTGAAATGATGGATAAGATGTGTTTTGGCGTGAAATATCAATTGAATATTACTTTTTCCCAGTCCCCTATGTGATTTTATATCTACCTGTTTGTTCTTTTATTTACATTAAGTCAATGAAGTTTTATTCGAGTTATCCAAATCAGGGGAGTTTTGTTCATATTTAAATTTTTAAAATTAAATAAATATTCAAAAGATATAAAATGATAAGTTGTTAGTTTATTTAAAAAAGATAAATAAATTTTTTATTAATTTTTTATTGCTTTTCGTTATCATTTTAAATTATAAAAGATTCTCAAAATCTATTTTTATCCAGGTGGCAAATGTGTCATTCGGATTGAGTTTGGGTTAGATCATTTTGGGTTGAATTTTAGGGTCTAGATTATATTCGATTTAATCGGATTGGGTCTGGTTAAGATTTAGTTCGGGTGTATGGTAAATCAGGTAGAGTCGGGTAACATGTAAGGTCAATTTTCGAGTAAGTCAATTTTCGGGTCGAATTAATATCGGATCAGTTAGATTTTAGGTTGGGTCAATTTCATATCTATTGATTTTTTATTTTGGTTAATCTTTGGATCATGTCAAATCGGATTGAATTGGTTATGAGTCTAATCATATATATATATTATTGTAAAATATGTCTTATTGTTTTGTTAATCTTATCATTTAGGTTTAATTCAATTATAAGTTTCATCAAGTATATAGATTTTCGGTTCGAATTGCTTTCGGTTTGTATTACTTTCATATCAGATTAAATTCAGTTCGGGTTGCTTTTCGGTTTGTGTTGTTTTCGATTTGGGTGATTTCCAGTTCGAGTTGTTTTTTATTTAGGTTAAATTGAATATGAATCCATATTGGGTAAACTAAAAAGTAGAAATATATAGTAAGTTATTTATGTACAAATTTTATTTAAAAATATATAAATTAAAAATAATAAAATTATATTTTCTATTAACTTTCATATAATATTTTGAATTTAATATTGAGAATTAAACTTGTTAAAAAAGAAAATATATATTAAGGACAATTTGATACAATATACATTTTTTTTATCTTATATCCTTTAACCAAACACTATAATTTTACATTATTGTAACCTTTCATTTTATACTTCATACATTTTGTAACACACACATATATTACGATAGAGTTTAATTTAATTTTTATTTTTAAAGAATTGTAAAATTGAAATATTAAGTATATTATCTATGAATTAAAATTTAGAGATATTGAATATTTTAAATATTATGTATAAGAATTATATTTTAATTTATAGATAGTGTAAACTTTATTTCACACAACATACATTTTAATCTTAAATCTGCTTATCTATATATTCTTAAAATTTTAAATCTTAGACCTTAAATTATAGCTCTTAATCAATATGCTTTTGTCAAAGGAAGAAGTATTGTTGATAATACTCTTCTTGCTCAAGAAATTGTCTAAGGGCATGGAGGGAATCGATATCACCAAGACGTGCTTTAAATTGATCTTCAAAAAGCTTTGATTCCATTAATTGGGATTTCATTTTGGCAGTTCTTAAAGCCTTGGATATTCCACCTAAAGTCATTGACTGGATTACTGTTTGCTTCTCGAATGCTCATATTTATTGCCTTCAATGGAAGCTCTGGTTGGTTATTTCAAAGGTGCAAAGGGGATACGACAAGGAGATCCACTTTCTCCTATTTTATTTGTTCTTATTATGAATGTTCTGTCCAATCTTCTCAACACTGCTTCTAAAGGGATTTTTCTTTTCATCCTAAATGCAGAACCTTGGACTCACTCATTTGTCCTTTGTAGATGACTTGCTTTTTTGCAAGGTAAGCTTGAGTCTGTTCTGGGTGTCACTACAGTCTTGGACTACTTTTATGAATATTCTGGACTGAAGCTTAATGCAGGAAAATGTGAACTCTTCACGCTGGCATATCTCATAATACCCTTGAAGAATTATAAGTTCTACTGGCTTTAAACAAGGAAGACTTCCTGTTCTTACTTGGTGTTCCTCTGGTCACAAAGAAATTAACCGAAAAGGACTGTCACTCTTATTGACAATCACCACAGACTACACCAATGGTCTTCAAAAAGATGACTTATGCGGGAAGGGTGGAGCTTGTCAAGTCTGTTCTTTATAGCATGCTAACTTTTGGTGTTGACAACTTGTCTTGCCTCATTCTATAATCAAAAATTGAACAATTATGTTCAAGATTCTTTTGGAAAGGCTCGGATACAAAAGCTACAGGAGCAAGGGTGAGTTGGAGGGAAATCTGTAAACCAAAGTCTGAAGGCGGTTTAGGACTAAAGGATATTAAAACCTGTAATTATGCGAGCTTGATTCACCTCACCAGAAACTTCTTGCTGGTGAAGGTTCTCTTTGGGTAGCATGGATTCAAATTAATTTCATCAAGAAGGATTTTTGGACTATGTCTGAACCGCATAACTCAAGCTGGATTTTTAAACGAATTCTGAAAATTCGAAGCATAGCCAGGACCGTGTTGCTTCTTCTGCATTAACACTATGCAAATTTGGAATGAGATTCGGCCTAAAAATAGCAAAGTCACATGGCATAAGTTGATATGGTTTTCTCTCCATGTTCCGAAACATAGTATTTTTTCTTGGATGCTCATTTTGGACCGTCTTCCTACCAAGGACATATTACATTGATTCGATATTCTTTCTAATGTTGATTGTATCTTCTGTAATGATGGAATCGAAACAAGAGACCATCTTTTTTGCACTTGCAAGTACACAGCTTCTATTTGGACCTCTTGCTCATCCTATCTGGTTTTCATATGTCTTTCTCGTCTTGGTCCAACATGCTGGAATGGGCAGCAACCTCATGGAAGGGAAAATCTTTGATTTAGCTGTCCTGAGACTTTCTTGGTGTGGGTTTAATTACATCATTTGGGAAGAAAGAAATCGACGGATTTTTACGGGAAAAAGCCAAAGCACTGGAATTATCAACAATGTTAAGATGATTGTTGGGATTGTTCTTAGTAATAGGTTCATTGATAGAAATGATAGCATTAACTTAACTTTATGTAGCAATTGGGGTATAGCTTAATTGATTGTACCTATGTTCCCCATTCTTTTGAATCTTGATTGTATTGTTTTATAGTAGGTTCTCCTATTTGGTAATAAAGCTTAATCCCAAAAAACTAAATAAAATAAGTATCATTAAAATATTTAGACTATTTTTTCTATACAGGGTTCATACCTTCAAATTGTTTTTGCTAAGCATGAACAAAGAATCAAAGGATAGGCAACAAGACAAGTTGGGGTAACATGGGGCACATCCCAAGCTAATTCTTAAGCAGTCTTGGGCCTAAAAATGTAAGGAATATGTCAGACAATGGATCAATATCTCATTTTTTTTTATTAAGATAAAATGATTGTAAAATAATATTTGTTTTGAATGTTAAATGTTCTCTTTATTCGACAATGAATGCTCAAAAATCCTGCTATAGTCGTTGGTGCTTAAATTCATAACCTCTAAAACAACAACGATTTTTTAACCATTTAAATAAATTGATTGGTGCATATCTCATTTCTTTTTAAAGAAACTCCCTTTAAAAATAAATTAAACTAGAAAATGGAATTGACGTGAGGAGGCAATTACTATTTCACTTTAAATAATGAGTTCTAGAATTGCTCTTAATTAATAGTTAAATATAATATCACCACTAGACTGACGTAGAGGACGTTACCGTTTCTAGCGTTTTACCCTATATCTTATTTTATTAGCAATTTGTTGTATGCTAATTTTTTTTAAAAAAAATCAACTTACCCTCAAACTTAAAAAATCAATTTAATCATCTGTCATGTCATCAATCATGTTGTAGTGTCACGTCAATATTGTGGATCGTCACATCAGCATCGTGAAGTGTCATGTCAATATCGTAACAGTCAACGATGGTAACCGTTGATTAAAAAGTCACATTGAGTTATTTTTATTAAGATTGGCAACGGGTCGGGTTCGGTGCGGGTTTTGCTCACCCCGTCCTCGAACCCAAAATGAATCCCCGATCTCTGTCGGGTTTTTTCGGGGCACCCCGTCAGATTTTTTTTGCCTCGTCCCCGAACCCGACCCGAAATATTATACTCAAACCCGAACCCGAACTCGAACCCAAATATTATATATAATTAATAAAAATATAAAATATATATATATTATATATATATATATATATAATCGAGGCGGGATACCTTTTCCCATCCCCGAACCCGACCAAAAAAAAATATCTAAAAAATCTCCGATACCCGATCCGACCCGAACTTGACCGAATTTCGAGTTTTTCCCGTCGGGTTCAAGTTATTCTACCATCTCTAATTTTTATAAGTAAGAATGTCACATTGAGTGCAAAAAAAGTGTCGAATTCACATTAGTGTTTTTGGACAAATATAGGGACCCTCAAGTACATTTTATCAAATTTTAAACAAAAAAAATTTGAAATTTAATCTAATAAAAGAATAAACTAATAGATATCTTCTATAATAAAATTTTATAATATCTTATTTGAATTAATTAATTATTAAATAAAAAACGATGGATTATAAAATACGACCACGGAATGTCAAGTTTTTTTTAATTTGTAGTATATGTAGTAAGAGAGCATACGATGCTTATTTTTATTCGAGTTTTTTTTCCTCTTATCCATCATTGATGCTTAAATGAGGATGGTACAATGCCATGATGGCATCTATATTATTTATTTTAGGTAAAAGTATCTAAGGCCCTTATATACTTTTAAAAAAAAACTTAGTTTGGCCCTCCTATTTTTCTCTTCTATTTGGTCACTAAACTTTAAAAGTTTTCAATTTAATTACTCAACTTTTGAATTAATCTTGCTTTAATCATCTTGATTTATTTTATTAATCTTTATGTATGATTGACATTTATTATTCTTATTTATTAATATATGATTAAAATAGATTAATTAAATTAAAATTTTAAAATTATCTTAAAACAAAATATATTTCCAAAATTATAATTAAATTAAAAAAATATTCCATCTGCTTTATATATTTTCAAATCTCCATTCTCCTCATTTTTTCTTTTTTCAACCAAAGATTCTTTTTTTCTTTGATTATTTTTTTTCTTTCATTGATCAAGTATTTCATCCCCATTTTTTATTTTTTTACAAGTTCATATGGGTTCACTAAATCTGGTAATGAAAGAAAAAAATAATCTTTGGTTGAAAAGAAAAATACCACATCATACATAAATATTAATAAAATAAATCATGATGATTAAAACTAAGCAATTCAAAAGTTGAGTTATTAAATTGAAACTTATAAATTTTAATGACCAAAATATAAGAGAAAATAAGAGAGTCAGGTTGAGTTATTCTTGAGTTGGAGGGCCAGACTGAGAAAAAAATAGGATGTTGGCATGCTTTAACGTGCCACATCAGTAAAAAGTACAAAGTCGTTGGTCAAATGACCACATTGAGTTTTTTTTTTTTTAACTTGGAGGGCCACATTGGTTTTTTTAAGTACGAGACCTTAGGTACCCTTTTACCTTTATTTATTATATCGGAATGGAGAATCTAAAGTGTTGGGTTTTTTAATGGGTACACTACATGTTTAGTATTCAAACCATCAGTTTTAACCTGTTTTAGCACCTAAACTTTCATTTTTTAAAAAAAAATTATACATTGACGTTAAAAACTTAAAGGATAGATTGATGTGGTATAACTTCGATGGACGATGATCAATCCGAACAATGGACTACAAGAGAATGACAAGTTGATCAACATAGTCTAGTTTCAGGTCGATTGGATGATATGCCATGAAGATCAGAGGATGAAGAAGTCGAAGAGAGCATCTTTATTTAAGGAGATTGAGGCATTTTCCGTTGAAACGGAGGTCGAATCGTGTTCAGGATCGAAAAGGTGCGGGCTAGAAAGTTTGAGCTTCATCGACCTACGATGCGACGGTTGACGACTGTAGATGTGATAGCTGACGAGCCCGTCTATTAAGTTTATAATGGCGGGTTACTAAAATGAAAAAAAAAGAATAAACGTGAGGTAAAACTTTTAAAAAAATGAAAACTTAAGTACTAAAACAAATCAAAGTTAATAATTTAAGTATTAAGCGTATATTTTACCCCCATTTTAATTGAAGCCTGTGATGATATGAGCAGGGCAAAAAAATTATATTGATCACAAATCATCAATGATTGGTTCATCAACGAATACTGCACTTGATAGGTACAAACAGATTGATGTATAATCTTTACAACAAACAAATGAAATTGCTATATTAATTAACAGCCGACGATGATTTGATGAACTCCTAGGTTTAGAATCCACTGGAAAGAGAACGAAGGCGAATCTTCCCAAAATACCTTGTTTGTATGGCAAGAAAGTCCTCTTCTTCATGTTCTCGGATACTGCTTTGTTCGCTGTGTAATGCAGCTCTGAGCCGATACTTTCCGCCTAGATCCACCCGAACCAGAGTTTTCCCTGGATTTCGAACTTGAACTCTTGTTATCTTCGGGTTTCTTGAAAAAGCTTGACGAGTACTTCCTGAATCGGTCTTTATCTGTCGCATGTCCTCGGATGCGCTTCTAAACAAGAAGATATCTCTTAATCTCCATTTCTGGAAGATCCTTTGTTTGAAGAAAGCGAAGGCTTCGAATTCAACGACGATGGCTTGTTAGTGGTGCTTTCGTTTTGCTTTTGTTTCTCTTCTTCTTCCCAGGGATATTCCGAGACTCTGTAAGGAGAAAGTGATCTTGTTGCTCTACGGCTTGAATTCTTGGAATCTTGAACTCTTTCTCTTCCTCTTACGTGGTTATCTGTTTGATTTCGACTGGTTGAATAGCAGTTGCAAAAGGGTCACGGTCCTTTTTCTTTCTCGGTGAAAAAGCTTCACGGATGAGCTTTCTGCCTTGGGAAAATGGTGATTGCGGCGAGCGTGGGGATGATAAAAGTGGGCTTTTCTGGTTATACTCATCTACCTGTAACCCAGGTGGTGGCTTCAAGGGCTTGATTTTCCCTCCATCAAACAGATCTTCAGCTGAAAGAGATGTTTTCTCCAAGGCCTCACAAAAATCAAAAGCAAAATCATCTTCTTCCACCTCCTCATTTCTTGCTCCTCTAGGTGATTTCGGTGTACCTGGTTTCTCTTCCCAATCAAAAGGAATCGCCAAAGAAATGTTTCTTCTACTGCTTTGCCTGCCACCCATCGTGGAAAATCTATCAAATTCGCGATAAAACTCGGACAGTCTCGTGGGACTTGTGGGCGCACTGAAGAAGCAGCCACCACCGGCTCCTGTAGGAGTAGAAGGGGCAGTTGAACGAGGAGATGATCTAGCACTGTTGAAATCAAATTCCATAACTGGTATCACCACTTCCATTTTCCTTTTCCCTGTATGATTGACAGTCAAAGTTTAGGTAGCAGACTGACAACCAAAAGTGGTAAATGATAAAGTATATATACAAAAAGCATAGCACGAGGAGGAAAGGGTCAAGAAAGAGCAGGAGGTAGAGTTTTTTTGACCAATCAGCCGCCTTCTAATACCAACCGAATTCATTGACTGAATTTTCACTATTTAATTCTTCAATCCAACGGGGGAAAATGGTTTGTTTCTTGGATAAAGATCTCTATATAAAAATTTGTCATGGTGACCCCCACCACGAGGGCCACCGTTGTTGAATTTTCCGTGAAGCAGAAGTTGACATGGACGTATTTGTATATTACGAATAGAAAACAGATGTGATTTCTCTTCCTTTTTTACATCACCAATGCCATCATTCTGCCTTTACGTCCATGTGTCTGATATAATTTTAACTGTAGCTTTGACTCAATGCAACAATTCGATTTTAATCGAATTAACCGATCTAATCGAATTAGTTCAGTTAATCGATTGAAATAATTGAACTTTGTTCGGTTTGACTAATATTTAAAAAAAATTAGTTGGATTAACAGTTAAAGAAAAAATTAAATTAATTCAATTAATAATAATTTGATTTGGTCGTTGACCGAATTAACTATTTGAACTCCTATAGTGAATGAATATCATATTATAGCTTCACCGTAGATGGCGTCAGAGATTATCAAAAAAAATTAGTTGATCCTTATTTTCATATGTAATGGGGAGGTAAGATAGTAGGTTGCCTCCAATATCAGGTTGAGAACAGCTTCCGTAAAAAACCTTCTAACTATGAAATGTCCTCCGTGGGACTCGATCCCACGATCCCAAAATTAAAAACCTTGTGCTCTACCAACTGAGTTGGATAGTCATTTCTAACAAACCGGGAACAAACTCTGAAATTTATCCTACTTTCAAAGATTGATGGACCGGAGATTAAATGGGAAATAACTCGACTGAAAGCCTTAGTTTAGGTGAAATGCAGTTTTCATATTGGTTGCCTGCTACCGTAACATAGTGAAAGAAAGCGATGCAATCGACCTTACAAAGTTGAACAAAAAGTTATTACAGCTCATTTGCTCATGTTTTGAACACGACTTCCATTAATGTTAAAAACCAATAATTTGAAATGTCCAAGGCTAATGGCTGCAGCTTTCGTGGAACAGCGGCATATTGGTGATATTATGAACCTTAAGATTAAGGAATCGGATTAGTTAATGTGAACAGTTGAGTAGTTATTTTCTCATTTTGGTGCTTGATCTTCTAAGCTACTGCCAGGCTTTTAATAGTTTGGTGTTCGAATATTAATATATGGTTTTTTTTTTCGAGTAAAAATATGATGTAATTAGGACCATTAATTTGGCTCGTTTACTTGACATTGGATTTTAAAAATTGTCTACTTTATTATACAAACGTGTGCCGGAAAACTACAATTTGACTAGTTCATGGAGATCTAGATGGTTAGACTTGTGTAGGTGGAAAACTTCATCGGGGACAGGCTGTGTTCTGTACGTGCAGCATTTCAAGGCTTATCAACGATAGGATATTAAAAGAAGGGTAAATTATATATTTTATCATTTAAATTTACTGTCTCTCTTATTTTACTCACTAAACTTTTAATTTTTTCAATTTGCTCCCTGAACTTTATAGATTGAATTTTATGTCACTTTGTTGTTAATTTTGTAACAATGTTATGACATGGCTCAATTGAATGATATTCTAAATTATTAAATTCAACGTCAGAAAAAAGAAAATGATTAAAAAATATGAAAAAAATATAAATTATAGTATTAGGCCACCTCTTCCTCCGGCATTAGCACCATCGCAGCCCCACTGCCCTTTTACTTTCTATGATCGTCGCCCTAAAGAGCATTTCACTAGCTTTTGTCCTTTTATGCCTCTATGAACATCTCTATGTTATGATGTTATCCAATCTTCTTCTACTTCTTCTGCTGCTTCATTTTCTTCTCGTAAGGCTCCAATAGCTGCCACTACTTCAAAGAACGAGGGATTTTATGGCTTTTGAACCTCAAAGAAAATATTGTGCCGTTAGGGCTCGAAATACACTTTGGTAAGTCTTTTATCATGACACCAGAGGAACCCACATAAAAAAACGACGAGAAACATAAGGTATTATGAAATTGTTAAAGTTGAAACTCCAAATTTGGGTTTTTCTTCAAGCTTCGTTCATGGTTATACTTTTTTAAGCAAAGAAGCCTGCCAAATTTAGAATGAAACCGATTATTCATATGAGATAGAGATCATAGAAGAATAAGAAAAAGAAGGAAAAAGAAGAAGAAGAATAATAAGAGGAACCTAAGTTGACAATTGTTACCATCAGTGTAACACCCTAGACCAGTACGATACATAGTCAACCGCTTTAAGTTGCTACACGAAACCACCGAAGTGCCTGACCAACTTTTTTATTTTTATTTTTATTAAATATAACGCAACTGTAAAATAAACTGAAGAATAAATAAAATCTTTACACTGAGGAGATCCAAATTAAAATATTTACACTTTACAAAAATAATACAAACCGTTCTACTGAAATTACGACTCAACTGGAGAATAAAGTTTACATATACTGCCCTTTCAAAATGTTGAGACGTAATCTGAATCTGCACTGGTCTAAATTGGGTTTTGTTCTATCTATCACTCCTCACCTGCCCACGAAAACAATCCAATAACTAAAACATACTAACTGCATATCACTGAAAGGCTAGATATTAAGTATACTGATTTGATATGCTTAGTGAATATCCTTGTGATATTCACTCTTTACGCTACTATAGGCATCATGGTGCGGTTTAAGGATTAATGTATCTCAGAGCTCACGCACCCCTTTAGTCTACTAGGATGCCCCCAGAATTCTGCATCATACACCATATCTTTGACTAACCCACCATTTGCGAGTGTCAGGCCTCGACCTTAGTTAGTCGATTTTAATGGCCTTGCGCCCTTCCTAGGATATATCTAGATTGTATTTATACTTTCGACTTCACTTGTTTTTCTAAAGGAACTCGGGTGTCCGAATCGTTTCCCGAGCATCAAACAAGACTAGTCTTATTTGTCCCTAATTATTTGGTTTCTACGTTTGATTTAAACATTAATATTGTTCTACTTGTAGTCTTATTTGATAGTAATTATAAGCTTTTGGGAAACCTCTTTTGCTTATATACTCTTCCTGAACTATAAACCATTTCTTTCCCCTAGTATCGATATTGGCCTTACAATATCGATACCATTTCATTAGTATCGATACTCTACCCAAGGTATCAATAACCTTACATCTACTTCATTCATCGCATCCCAACTTTAAACACCTTCTATAACATTTATTCTAGTGTTGTACGCATATTTGAACCTGCTTATTGTCATACTATACGTCTAGGGCCTTCCGAAAAACGTTTTAGGAAAAATTTAACATTTTGGGCAGGGGTTTCGAAACCTCTCTGGCAGAATGTCATTTTGGACGAGGAGTTTCGAAACCAACCCAGGAGTTTATAAACTAGTACTGCAGAATTCACTTTTTCAACCGAGAAAACTCTCTAAAACACCCTAAATATTTCCTAAGTCAACCAAACTCCTACCTTGAGGTTTCCCATTTATTATTAAGTCTTATGTGATCATAGAGGAGGATAAATTAGGCTTTAATACATACTAAAAACATAAATCATACAATCTACCATGAAAATCTACTAAGCATGCTCAAACTAACTTACAAGCTAATCTCTTTCAATTGATACTACAACTGGTATGGAAAAGCTAATAGTGTGTTACCTGGGTTCTTTGGATGCTATAACCTCTCTCAAACAACTAGGAATCTACTTTTCTTTTACACTTGGCTTTTGAACTCTCTTCAACTTCTTTCACTAACAAGGTATTTGAAATGAGTTATGTACTCAACTAGAGGCTGAATAAAAATTAAATGCATTCCCTATAACTCAAATCATTTCTTAAAATGACTTGAATCACTTGATTTCTTAAAACCCATAAAAACCCCATTTTTGAAAATCTAAACCAAATCTTAAGATTAAAGGCTCTAATGGAAGCTTAGGAGATGAAGAATAGGTTTCTACCTTGGTTTCTTCAATCTAGGCTTGAAATCTTAAGGGATCTCATTTCTTTGTTTAAATGTGGGAGAGGAAAAGAAGAAGAGAAGAGAAGATATTTTAGGCTGATTATTTTCGTGGAATTCTCTAGAGATTAAGAGGTTTATAACCCTCGAAACAATATGGGTAAACTATACTTCTAATCATTCTTCCTTTAGCTTACCTTTAAAAACACCACTATCATTAGCCTATTAGGCCAACCTAATCCCAATACTGTAACACCCCCAACCCGTATCCGACCCGGATACGAGTCCGAAGTGTCACATTGACTTTTCAAACCTTGACTCTTAAGAAAAATCCCGGGAAATTTAAAACTTTATTTAAATCAAAATAAAGACTTTATCAGAGTGATCGTACTTAATGACTTATTACATGCCAACACTTTATATATAACCAAATACATACTTTGTCAAATATTTCTGATCTGATCTTTTGGTAAGGAAAACTGACATGTCTTGCTCCGCATCCCTCCTTACTCTTCTCGAAACCTACGTGTGAAACAATCACACGCTAAGTCGAAGACTTAGTGAGGCATAACAACTTATAATGCACTTTAAAACATATATTGATACATGCATGTTCTGTTCTATCATGTTATAGCAATTCCATGCATTTTTCATATCGTATAAAATCATATCAGATTAATTGCAGTAAATACATACATACACATAATTCATCATTAACAGTTTATCATATAATCACATACTTTTTCAATCAAACACTATACACACACAACATCATATCATTTCTATAGCATTTATCATACCACTAACTGATATTTGTTCATATCTCTGGATTAGCCCATGTACATATGTGAGAACTATCGATATGTGAGTCTATAGAGGTTGTGCACTATGCTGTCACCACAGCTCGTATAAATGCACCGAAGTGCCCCGTAGAATTGCACCGTAGTGCCATATAATGATGTCCATAAGGACCACATAGAATTCTTTAAGAATCATATACATATGCTAGGGATCAAGTATTGTCTTTCCAGACTTCACATGTTCCAAAGAATATACATATGTCCCGAAGAACCGCGTAGAATTGCACCGTAGTGCCATATAATAATGTCCATAAGGACCACATAGAATTCTTTAAGAATCATATACATATGCTAGGGATCAAGTATGTGTCTTTCCAGACTTCACACATGTTCCAAAGAATATACATATGTCCCGAAGAACCGCGTAGAATTGCACCGTAGTGCCATATAATAATGTCCATAAGGACCACATAGAATTCTTTAAGAATCATATACATATGCTAGGGATCAAGTATATGTCTTTCCGGACTTCACACATGTTCCAAAGAATATACATATGTCCCGAAGAACCGCGTAGACCCTCGACTCTTGACATGCCAACTATACCCCTAGCTCTCATGACACATAACATGGGCGTTATCATTTATTTCATTTCAAATATTCACATAAACTTGTAATTCACTTTCACATATCACTTATCACATAGCTTCTTTTCATATGATCACATAGTCACGTAGTTCACTTACACGTAGATCATTTCCATAATTCACATGTCACATATGTCATGTTTTCATATAATTTCTATCATTTCTCACCCAATCACCTTTATTCATGTACACATACTCATCATCTTGTTCACATATGATCATATACTTCATATAACAGATAGGAACACTTTCACGTAGCTTATAATCATAGGTTTTGTCTCATAACATATACTTGTTTTCACATATATTTCATATCAATTCTTATTCCATCACATAATTCCTTTAACATACATAACATATCATGTAACATTATAATAGAAATACTTATAAGTCATATCACTTAAAGCACATATACTTATAGTCACATTGCTTATATCTTAATCTTATGCCTTCTCTTAGACATATATATATATATTCACATGTTCAGGTAATCCACCATTTCATCACTAATTGTGTATTCATATAACTCATTTCATTTCATTTCATATCTATCTATATATATATATATCTCAAGATTATCCTAATATAAATCATATAGCACTCTTATATTTCGTATTCATCTAGGGCAGACTTATAAACATATCTCACTTCTATTATTTCTATATATAATCTAATATGTTTACTTAATTCAATTTCATATAACTCCTATAATCTTCTCATATAACTTCATAATTTTCTATCATACAACCCATGTGTTATAGTTTTATTTAAACATATGAATCTTTCCCATCTAGCTTATCTTATATGTTCATCTTATCATTTATGTTCAAATCTCCTAGTTAGTGTACTATTCTCACTTCATCCTATAGATCAATATTATCCAGCTTATTTCACTTATCATATAATAATAATTATATTTTACTATGATCACATAGTTTATATCTCATATAATTCATAACCTTTCTTATGGAATTACTTATACTTATCATCCAACATAAAAGAACAGATCAATCTATATCATCAAGCATACATACATGCATATTCCACTCATGCCTTTAATCATGAATTCATGTGTAACACTTTAGGAAATAGACTCATCGCAAGTCTTATTCCCATCGCACATCGTATACTATTGAATATGCACTCACCTGGCCTCACTAGTCAATTCCAATCTCTTATCTTTCCCTTGATCGATCTTACTTGCCAAACGTTCCGGAATTTCTTTATGCGTAGAATCTACATAATTGTACATTTCGAGACAATCATTAGATACCTACACCTTGTAATTGGATAGCAACTTAACGAACTATTAACCCATATTCCCAATTTCCTTTAGAGGGAATCGGTTCCCCCCTATGGGGTATCGGTTCCCCCATGACATATGGAAATCTTGTCGTTTGAAGGGGTATCGGTTCCCCTTGAATGGGTACCGATTCCCCTTGCCCAGAAATCATATTTGAGCTCAAAAATCCTTCATTTCAGCTCAAACATCATACTTCATTCTCTTTAATATCCTAACTTTCATACACATACTTAAACTCATTTCTACTCCATAATCACTTCTTTAAACTCAAAATTCTATCATTTACATGGCATTCAAGAATCACACTAAATTCCAACATGTTCTAAACCCATTCTATCACTCATATCTTAATTTAACCCTTGACAAGTCAAATTCAACTTCACAATCTATCTCAGTCCATATCAAAAATTCACTTAAAAACTCATTTTCTTAATTTCTAACTTGTTAATCTTTGAGGTTTAAGCCACCTAAAGCTTTCCTTAATCTTTCTTAATATCCCAAGAATCAAAACAAGCTTTAAAACAAAAAAATTAACCAACTAAAGACCCACTTACCTTATACCAGGCTTCCGGTTGAGAGAGGAAGAAGAAGACTGAAGAATGCTCTGGACTCTTCTTCCTACGTGCTTATTACCCTTTATAAAGGGAAATAAAAATCTTCCCTGAAAATTACCATAGTACCCTTAATTTTCCAAACGTAATCATTAAATCCAACATCACTTTCTTCAATTAAATCCATGAACTTTTAACTTATTTCGAAATCGAGCACCTAGTTTACAAAATTGCAATTTAGTCACTGACCCTGATTTGGGATGTTACAAATACCCTTAAAAATTGGTCTAATTTAGCTTGGAAAATCTAATGGGCTCTATTGACGATTTCGGGTTAACCAAAACTACTGACCCAGAAATCGAGGCATTATAGTCAGACCTAATTACGCTTGTGGTGGTATATCACAATGGCCTCACCCACCATCTCCTTCCCAAGTTTTTAACTTCAACAACTGAATGTGATGAAAGAATAGTGTGAAGTTGTTACTAGAAACCAGAAGAAAGAGGAAAAATTTCATCAGATCCATTTTTTGGGTTCTCTCAAAAGAATGAAGAGGTGGGGGGTTGTGGGTGTACAGTGACTGAGGGATGAACACAAGATTTTATGTTAGGGGATGAATTTGAAGTTATAAATTTTTTGGGACGACTAAAATTTTAGGGGGTGAAAGTAATTTTCTATAGAAAATACATAGAAAAATTTAAAATATATGGTAATTTATTTTTAGGGGGCGACTGCCCCTACCAGCCCCGCTTAGGTTTATCTATGTTGCGATTTTGATGGAGTTTTTGGGGGTTTTGTGTTGGATGAAGTTTTAAATGGGGAGGAGTGGATGAATATGGATAATGAAAATAGGGTAAATATATAAGTATTTTATGAACTTTTAGAATGTTTGTTATTTTGGTCACCAATTTTTTAAATTTACAATACAGTCATCAAATTTTTAATTCGTTTTCATTTTTATTCTTGTCGTTATCTCCCGTTAGTTTTTACTAATGTGACACGTTACCTCTGTTAACTCTTTGATGTGTCAGCTTCTTCTTACAGTTCTTATCTTGTCTTCCATTACAGTCACAACTAAAACCTTTATCAATGGAAGGACATGATCCATTTTTGTAGAGTGGATAACACTCATCAATAACCCACTTCCCCTTTGTTAAATCGCAGTCATTCTTCACATTCTCCTTAATTTCTCCATTCAAAAAGCTTAAATTTTCAATAGAAGTCCTTCTTTACTGCTTGGGAGCTCAAATTTGTCAACTTGATTTTCTCTCACTTCACCTCCTTCAATTATTTCATTGGCTTTAACTTCAACGTCTTCCAATGAAGGTGCAAGTGTTTCCTCTGGTTCAGTTTCACTTTCACTTTCACCATCTTCTAGCACTTCGCCTTCGTTTTTTTATATGGATTGCTTAAAAATTGAACAACTTCCAGACCCATATTCGTTTTCTAAAAAATGGGTATCTTTTAGTATTGAATGCTTTGAGCTTTCTGCTGAACTGTTGTTACTAAAACTAATCAAGCGCTCTATGGTTATGGGTTTATGGCCACCCATATTGAAAACTGAATTATTGAACTGAAAATAGATATCCTGGTGAATTGAAGGGTTAAACTCGAGGACCTAAGTAAACAAGTAAACAAGTAAACAAGGAAACAAGGGAGATTAAAGAAGAAGATATTGTGAAAACAAACGCTAATAATCTAGTGGATGAGGAGAAGAAACTTCTTTGTCTCTCAATCAATGAGCTCGCCGGTAAAATGCTTAAAAAATAAAAAGAAGAGTTTTTTCCCCAATGGATTTGGTAGAGGAAATTTATCAGTTATGCATGTTCTGCGAAGACGAAAGTAAAATCACGAATTTTTCAAGAAAGTACAGTAAAAAGAAGTTTTTTTCCCAAGGGTTTGTTGGAGTTTGAAGAAAATATATAATTCATTTCTTTGTGGAGAAGAAGAAGAAGCTGCCACGTCAGAGAGTTAATGGAGGTAATGTGTCACATCAGTAAAAACTAAGAGGTAACAGTAGGGATTGAAATGTAAACGAATTAAAAATTTGATGACTATATTGTAAGTTTTAAAAATTGAGTGACCAAAACGCAAGTTCTTTAAAACTTCAGGGACTTTTTATATATTTTACCATAAAAATTATAAATACTAATACTAATAATAAAATATTAATTGAATAATAATAATAATAATAATAAAAATAAAATAAATGCCACATCCTAATAGAGTTGAGGAGAAAACGGTTGAGTTATCAAAAGAAATTAAATCTATAAAGTATAGTGAGCAAATTGAATAATTGAAAGTTTAGTGAGTAAAATAGGAGAGAGAGTAAAGTTAAGTGATAAACCGTGTAATTTATCCTAAAAAATGAAAAATCCTTTTTAATGCCCTTAACGCGTAATTGGCTAAACTGATTTTCAAAACCCATCAGAGCCTGGAGGTTTTTTTTTTCCTTGTCCAAGAATAGCATCCTTGATAGCTTTTATCAAATCCTCAACTACAGCTGGTAGTTGGTAACCAATAAACTTCTGATAAGGCCAATAATTTTGTTAGAAATTTCGTCATAAAATTCCAGCCTATGCCCTTCATCATCTTGCAACACCCTTCCTATGTTTGGCAACAGCTAGTGATTGAAAGAATCACGAGTTTTGTCCCCCTCCTTTATAGGGATGGCAATGGGTCGGGTCGGAGGGTCCTCCACCCGTGACCCGACCAGATGAAATTAAGGTTTCACCCAACCCGATCCGACCTAAATATATGACTTAAAAACCCGACCCGAAATAAAAAAAAATTATTCAATAAAAACAGTGACTTAATTGAAAAAAAATTATATAAAAAGG
This sequence comes from Hibiscus syriacus, assembly GCF_006381635.1. Classification (NCBI taxonomy): domain Eukaryota; kingdom Viridiplantae; phylum Streptophyta; class Magnoliopsida; order Malvales; family Malvaceae; genus Hibiscus; species Hibiscus syriacus. Next base: position 354,094 of record NW_024062565.1, on the reverse strand, counting down.
GTATTATTGTAATTATCCATAAATATATAGGGTAAAATTATATATATATTTTCAGGTCGGGTCGGGTCGGGTCAGATTTTTTCGCCCTAAACCCGACCGGCCCTAACAGTGCATTAAAAAACCCCGCCGAACCCGATTTTTTTTTTAAAAAACCGACCTGATCGGGTCGGGTCGGAACCCGTTGGGTTCGGGTTGAGTTGCCATCCCTACTCCTTTAGCCATTTGTAGCTGTGGTAACGGCCTAGGAATTGTTTTGGGTAGCTCAGCCAATGCCTTTGCAGAACCCAATAAGAGTCGACCATGGAGGGTGACTCATTAATTAATTAGAGCCCATTACAAGATTCAAAAGGCCCAAAACCAGTTTGATAAAGTATAGTGAGCAAAATTGAATAATTGAAAGTTTAGTGAGTGAAATAGGAGAGAGAGTAAAGTTAAGTGATGAAACCGTGTAATTTATCCTAAAAAATGAAAATCCTTTTTAATGCCCTTAACGCGTAATTGGCTAAACTGATTTTCAAAACCCATCAGAGCCTGGAGGTTTTTTTTTTCCTTGTCCAAGAATAGCATCCTTGATAGCTTTTATCACATCGTCAACTACTGCAGGTAGTTGGTAACCAATAAACTTCTGATAAGGCCAATAATTTTGTTAGAAATTTCGTCATAAATTCAGCCTATGCCCTCATCATTTGCAACACCCTTCCTATTTGGCAACAGCTAGTGTTGAAAGAATCACGAGTTTTGTCCCCCTCCTTTATAGGGATGGCAATGGGTCGGGTCGGAGGGTCCTCCACCCGTGACCCGACCCGATGAAATTAAGGTTTCACCCAACCCGATCCGACCCAAATATATGACTTAGAAACCCGACCCGAAATAAAAAAAATTATTCAATAAAAACAGTGACTTAATTGAAAAAAATTATATATAAAAGGGTATTATTGTAATTATCCATAAATATATAGGGTAAAATTATATATATTTTTCAGGTCGGGTCGGGTCGGATTTTTTCGCCCTAAACCCGACCGGCCCTAACAGTGCATTAAAAAACCCCGCCGAACCTGATTTTTTTTAAAAATCCAACCTGATCGGAACCCTTTGGGTTCGGGTTGAATTGCCATCCCTATTCCTTTAGCCATTTGTAGCTGTGGTAACGGCCTAGGAATTGTTTTGGGTAGCTCAGCCAATGGCTTTGCAGAACCCAATAAGAGTCGACCATGGAGGGTGACTCATTAATTAATTAGAGCCCATTACAAGATTCAAAAGGCCCAAAACCAGTTTGGTTTCTATATAAAATTAAAATTATATTATTTCTACGTAGATAATACATAGATTAAGTTTTGGTCACCTTCCTTTCATATTTGTACACTTTTACTAACATTAAAAAAACATAAGTTTTGGTCACTTGCGTTATTGTTTTATTAAGTTTTGATTACTTACGTTATCGTTTTATTAAGTTTTGATCACTTGGACATTGAATGTCGTTAGTTTGATGACATGACATGTTAATAAAATGATTTAATTTTTTTAACCTCTAAACTTTAGATAAAATACTAATTATGGGTCTTTTTGTAAATTTAAATTATTTTAGGGACAACATTCAATTTACCAATTTTTTAATATTATTTCGTCCCAAACCATCAATATTGCTCATCTTCTCCCCGTTTATTCTTTAGACATATCTTCTCCATTGCAATAGTCTTCTTGTTTCTAATTATTTGAAGTCAAATTAGGTGAGTTCTTAGTTGTAAGAAAACGTATAAAATATGTAATGAAGATCATAAAAAATGTATAGAATTCGTCATTAAAACTCTGAAAAATATTCACCACCACCACCACGCCACCATCTCGATTCGAGAAAACTAGAGCTTCTTCAATGGCGGCGTTATTGACGATACAATATCATGTTTCTATCTTCGATGCGTTGTTGATCAACAAAATCCCTGTGAAGCGAAAGATTATTGAGAATGTTTCGTCGCATCCGAACATGATCAACCTCCACAGCGTTTACAAAGATCAACAAAGATTCGACATTGAAGATTATGGATTTTGGATTGAGTTCAATGGATGAATTCACATATCTAGTTATCAGATTGTTTGGATCCATTGGTTATAATTAACCGGAGGTGCTTTCTCAAGAGAAAATCACCATGAATAGTGATATTCGATTATCTGGTATTTGGATCAATTAATTGTCTTATTGTTCCTTGTTGGATTTGATATTTTGTAATCTCGATCTTTGAAAATTGAATTTTAGTTTCTATGATTGAGATTACCCAGCTTCATTTTATATCTAGATGTCTATCCTCTCATTTTTCTCTGAACTTTTGGTATTATTATTTGTTATCGAAAGTTGAAAATCATGTATTATTCTTAAAATGCACACGAGTCCTTGAAAGAAAACAAATAGAGCAATGAAGCAGAGATGTCTAAAGAATAAGCATGGAGAAGATTAACAACAATGGGGTTATGAAGAAAATCTATTAAAAATGGCTAAATTGAAATATTGTTCCTAAACTATTTTGAATTTATACAAGACTCATAATCTGAATTTTGTTTAAATTGTAGGTTAAAATAAAAATTATACCATTTTACTAATGGGTCACATCATCAAACTAACGGTATTCAACGTCCAAGTGATCAAGACTTAATAAAACGATAGTGTAAGTGACAATAACTTATGTTTTTCAAATTTAATGAGTAAAAGTGTACAATAATGAAAGAAAAGTGACCATTTATGTAATTTACCCTTTATATATTTACCATATCATGTTAGCAAATCGTTAAAGGTTTAATGTCTGTTAGCCTTTAAAAACCATATAATAATTAAAATGAAATAAAAGTAACCAAATATTATACATTTTGAATTCAGTGATTTTTTTTTTATGAAACTCAAACGAAAGTCACCTTACCCATTAATTATTTATTCTCTTTAATAGTTTTCTTATATATTACCCTACTAGCAAATGTGTTGACGAAATTCAACTTTCATACTCTATTCGCTGACCCTGCAAAAACAAAGATGACAAGTTGCTGCCCCTTGAAAATTCTCTTTAATGAATTAGGACCTGCAAATCACAGTTGCCTTCTCTACAACCAACATTCACAAACTCCAACAAGATCCTTTCCCCCTTAATCTTCTCTTCTAGCCCTAACGTTTGTTTGTGGTTACAGCAATCAGCACCCGAAGCAAAAAGATTTGTGGCTTCATGTTCGTACTATTTCAAAAGGACCTTACAAAATTTAGTGCCGCTTCCCTGGCAGGCAGGCATGGCTGACGGCTTATGTCAGTTCATTTTCGATTTCACTACAGCACATGCGTTACCCGGGTAAATTTAACTTAACCACCAAGAAAACCACATGGCCTTCTCGCTTTAGCTTCGAGTAAGCAGTGAGAATCACTTTCCATTAAAGCTCGAATGGTTTTCTTTGCCCCCGTTGGAAGCTGATGCACATAGTCCACATGGTCGTATCATATGGGGGACACCAGAGTCAGAAATCAATCTTTGGCATTAAATTTGGTTGAGCTTAAGACAAAGGTTTTATTTCAGCAACACTTCATTCCGGAGTTTCACAACAGCTGGGCAGCAATGGTTTTATTGAACTGGGATAATTAATAGCCCTCAGCTAGTTTTATGGGTGGTCTTTTTTATAGCAATTTATACTAATATATCTATATTTCCTCGGTATATTCAACATGACAACATGCATGAATATACATGTCAGCAGGATTATTCCACTAATACCTTGCATTCATGCAGACTTCAATGCGTTTAATTTGAACTCTCTATGGAAACCTGATGAAAATGAAGAATCAGAGTAGTTTCCGGCTGTTGTCCAAACAGGTCATAATCAATGGTACAGCAGGATATCTCTTACAAATGGGTCCTTAGCAGGCCGGGCATTGATTAAATAACAAAGGGTATTTGGGGATGCTAACTATGGACCACCAGAGATCGGTCGGTATTAGAAGGGATTTTTGCTTGCATCAGATATCAGTAGCTTTCTTGGAATGCAGGGCTCATGATTTTAATTGGAATTCCAGCAGGAATTAATGCATACCAATCCAATAACATCCAAACATAATGCTGGGGTTGTCAATGCTTTACACCTAATCCTATTGAATGAAACTTCAGACCTCCATTGAATTATCATTGTCAGCTAGTTGGCAACCCTCACAGGAAAATTAATGACGTTATCGCTTTTAAGTTGATGATGATAAATGAAAAGTTGGTTGTACAGTCCATGATGATAGTTCAGTTGAGAAATGTGGATCATCCTGGTGATATTTGGTTGAAGTAAATACGGGAGAAAGAATCCAATTATTCTTTTTTTAATTCTGAAAAGTACTTACTAATTACATGCAGAAATCCCTGACGAGCATTCCTCTCACAACTACTTACAATCAAAGATGGGAGAACAGATTGCCCCCTTAATTTTTATATATTATCTAATCTAAGATTGTGTATGACATCATTACACCCTTGGAAACTAAGCAAAATTTTAATTGAAACCAATAATTTATTATGTGCATAAAAGATACCTAAAGCTGAAGTCATAAGGTATAATTTGAACAAACCGTAGAGGAGACTCCGTTTTGGCTCTTTCAAGATACTTGATTGCTTCTTTTCCTAGTTCATTAGGTAGTTGAAGGCAAATCCAATCGAGCAACGAATCTAAGTCCTTAGCAAAGTCAAGCAAGTACCAGTCCAACAGCTTAGGGATTGCAAACTTTGTTGATGAAATCCCAACAGTAGCCCGTAAGTACTCTTTCTTTGCGACTTCCAATTCGGCCTCAACATTAGAAGCAGTATATATCCGCACCTTCGTTTGACAGACTCGAAGAATCAATAACCAGTATTATACCAGTACTATATGATGTTAATAAGAGCAAACCTAGCAGGCAGAGTTACAAACTTACAGCAGGGGAGGACCAGCTTCCACATGAGAGGGCAAATGTCACCAATGGTTCGGATAGTTCCAAGCCAAACATGCTCCTGGCAGTCATTTCATCATTCTTGGAACCCTTTGAAACGGTCTGATAGAAGTGAGGTATAAGAAGCGTGACAAAGAAGAATCGATTATCAAGCTGATAAAGTTTCCAAGAAACTTAAATGATGCACCACTTACAAATTTTGAGTTGTAAGGCAATCTGAGAATGAAATGTTCAATCGTTATCGCATTTAGCGGGTGCCCCCCGATGTTTATAGTTGCCTGTTTCACCAAAATTTCTTATAAAACTACTAATTACATCTAATTAATCGAAATTGTCTAACGTCAATACGGTTGGACATGAAACAGAACAATATCTTAAGAATGAAAATCAACAATATTATGAGGAAATCATGTGTTCTGCACATCCATACCTTTCGCATCAATTCAACAACCTTCTCCGGACTCTCTGGTACTCCATGTTCTAAGAATGCCTGAATCAACATCAAGTAATAAATGATTTCATCTACTAGAGTAAACCAGTTATCGTAACAGAAACCAAATGCATTAAAAGATAAAGAGTATCACCATAAGAGAATGTGGGGTTTAAATGCATGTGAAGGAAACTAGTATGAAATGATTAGCTCTGATTTTTTTGGTACATTTTAAATCAACAGTTAGTATGTGATACAAGCCTAATCTTTTCAGTTTATACTGACAGAATCTTCCACATACATTCATCATGCAGGAATTGTAGATGTTTATCCAGAAGGCAAGCCTCTCCTGATGATTTAGGTTTTGCAAGTTGAAGGAGGCAAGTCTTGAGAGGAGTAGCCTGGAAATTCAACATACAAAATGATCACAAATCTTCATAACTTCTTCAGACATTTGAATACATGAAAATAAGATGAAAACTGATAACCAATGACTTACTTCAGCCTGCGCAGCAGAAATAAAGAATTTGAGGATCGATTTGGATTGATCGAGCCAGCATCAATTGAAATCAAATGCGTATATGGGCCGATATCTCTCCTCCCAAGAATTGAACAAATACCATAAGGATCCCGAAATTTAGTTTCATCCCTGCTTTCTTGGGAGCCTAACATCGATAGTGAAGGAAAACTTTCTGCACTAGACCTTCTCTTCATTGAGCTCATTCTTAAGAATATGGTGGACAAGCATTTCACAAGTTCCTCAGAAACTTTACTCGCGCCATTGTTTGCCAGTGGCCTTTCATCTGAAGTGCTAAGATTTCGCACTTCTGCACTATCCTGGTCTCTCACTCTACATTCTAGCTGAACATGTAAAACAAGTCAATACTCATTTAACTGCAAATAAGTCTATTATAACTGATGGAAACGGCATTGGTTCATGCCTGCAATTTTTTAGGATCAAAACGTTTCTCTGCAGGTTTTGAATCAATCAAAGGTCTCTTCACAGGTGTTCTCACTAATTGGCTTTTACCCACCAAGGATCCCTTATTGCTCTTTGTGGAATTAGTACAGGATAGGTTCTCCTTTCCTCTTCCATCATCTAAAAAAATAAAAAGTTTTGCATCCCTATTTCACTTCAAATAAATGTTTCAAATGTTAATGGCATGACAAGAGTGTTTAAAATACCAAAAACCTTGCCTGAAAGAGATCGCATATGACTCGCCATGGTTGTATTTCTAGTTAAAGTTCTTGGTTGCGGACGTTTAGGACTATTATCCAGGCAAGGCACACTTAAATCAACTGAACTCTCCATGTTCCCTTTTGACGAAGATGTATAGACAGCTTCATGATACAAGTCTTGTCTATAGTGAACGACTTGTTCTTCAAGCCGGACAATCTCCTCCTCCAGCACTGCCACTTCTGCTAAAAGCTCCAATGTCTGCAAAAGCAGAACCCGACATTAAAATTCCTGTTTGACAATATCCAAATGCACAATTCGTTCACTTCCTCTGCTTCTAAAGTTCTTTAACCACAATGGACATGACCCCAACACCAATACCGAATCCATAATCTTTAAAAAGAGACCAAAAAAAAAAAAACAAACAAAACCCAAGGTGTCAATGAGATGATGAGTTACTAACAGGAGGAGGGAGATATGGAGGAAGACGAGGTAAAGCTCCCAAAGGTCGGTTAAAAGCTCTCTCCAGAGCTTTGTGAATGTTCTCTTCCTGTCTAAGCTTCTTCTTAAGTTTATCAACCTGAAGAAAACATTGGAGTTCCAATACAATCAATAACTACAGTAAATCGTTGTAAGAAATCCAAAAAACTTGAAGAAACTCTGGTAAAACAAGGTCATACATCTTGCTGTAAGGCCTTTTTTCTTTCTTTGCTGGAGTCTCGTGGGTTCTTCATTGCCTTTGTTGCAACAATAGGTGGCTTGCTCCCCTGCATTTCAGCCTTCTCCTTCAAAATGAAAAAAAAAGTTGCAAACAGTTAGCGTTATCAAGCATATAAGCTTAATAAAAGGTTGGAAGAATCAAAGAACAAGGGATAAATTTTGGAACCACGTAGTTGCTCAATAGCGATTGAAGCCAACCCACAATTGTCTGGAAAAATTCCAGGGAATCTCAAATCCAATGGAATAATACAGAAGCCTTCTTTCATTAAAGATTTAAACTTTTAAAACCCGCATTGGATTCCAATCAAGGAAGCTTGCTTTTCAAAAACTATCCAGGGGATTAGAGGCTCTTTCTTGAAATTGAAGATAATTAAGGAATGATCACATTCCTTTATACATACTACAGTCCAAAGTCCAAACCGTCTTTCAAAACAAATTAATATTAAAATAATCAGTAATCCAGGGACCCCAGTTCTCGGCCATTGATTAAAGTTGTTAAATACTGTGATCAGTAATTACTTTTTCATGCTTCCCAGGAACTTTCTTAGCTTGAACAGACGTCCCTACTCTGGTATTCATCTAGTCCAACACCAAATCTGCAAAAACTCATTTCAGAAACTTCAACAAATATCATATAAACAACAATAACAATCAGTAAGCAGATTTAAATCTTCACCCAGAAAACAAAAAGTAGAGTAATCAATCAGATTCAGACCTTTCAACAACATAAAAGAAGAAGTAAGAAGTTCAACTTTCCATAACAAAAAAGACAAACTTGAATGCCTCCGTCCAAACAAGTAAAGACTAAATGACAAGGCTTTCATATATTTTAAAACGAAGCAGACACCCGAACAAGAGTTCTAACGAGAGCCCGTGGGGGGGGGGGGGGGCAGAATAACTACGTTTGCAGCAGTGTCTTGGCTTGGCTTGGCTGGAATATAAATTTAAAGCAAAGGAAGAGTATTATAAGTAGTGGCAGGTGATGTGGAAAAAGATGAGAAAGATGGAGGTTATTTGCAAAAGGCAAAAAAGATAGAGCTGTGCATAAACTCCACGCACGAACACTCCATTGCTCGTGTGTGTCATCATGAATCAACGTGCATCTTCTCTCTTTTTTCCCCCACTTCACTAAATTACTAATACATTCTTCAATCCCCTTTTAACCTGTAAAACCATGTTCACACAGTTTTTATAGATTACAGAAACTGCATGATCTTCTTCTCTCTGTTTTGGGTCATTTGCCTTATTGGGGTTGACCCTATCCCTTTCTTTAAAGAGAAGAAATCACGAAACAAAAGGGGAAAACAAGCTGAAATTGGAATTTGATTTTCTGGGTTAGGAAAAGCAGAAAAAGCGGGGAATTTTAATATTAATTTGGAAGTAAATATTTGTTGTTTCCTTGTATTAATAATCTGCAAAGCAATGGAGTGGTTTTTGTAGGCAAAAGCTGCACACGTCGCATGCATGACAACTAAACTTCTGGAACATGAATTGGCTCTACTTAATTAATATACATATGATATGTTACACTTCACTTTCCCATTCTTATTGCTTTTATCTAATCTGCTGAACCTCACTTTTAATTTTAAATTATTTTGGAATAATAATATTTTCTGGCTTTTTATTGATTAATATTACATTTCTATTCACCAATATTAGATAATATTTTAATGAACGTAATTGTAAAAATATTATTTATTTTATTATTTTAAAAGATTTAATTTAAATTTATGTACATATAAATTACATTATTCGAACCTGAATTATTATAAAGATAATTAATTCTTTTAATCACAAGGATTATTCTAAGAGTTTATTTTTGTTTAATTGATTGTAAAAATATCTAAGGCTATAATCATTAAAAACTTTGATGTGGAGTCGACTGATATCAAACACATAAAATTTAGAAGAAAAAAAATTATTTAGTGTAATATTATTATTTTCTTCCAAAATTTTGTTTCTGAAAACTATAATCCTAATTCCCACCACCTTCTGTTAGGTATCTATTTATTTAGTACGAATCAAGCGACATTCGTAGTAAAAGAATTATTGTTATTCCTTGAGAATTTGGACTTGAACATCATAAATATTAGAAGTGTAAAGTCCAACATTAAAGGGTCGATAGTTATCTTTAAATAAATATTATCTTGAACTTATCTAGATTAATAAAAGAATATTTATTTATATCTTTCCTTAAATATGATGAAGGATAAAATATACCGCTTAAATGTTTAATTACTTTATTGCGGTCGTTGGTGTTTAAACTTGTGACCTTTAGGAACAACAACGATTCTTTTAACTACTGAGATTAACCAAAATGAAAAGAAAAACAAACGACATTTTGTAAATTGAGGATTTTCAAGAATAAAAAATAATAATTTAATGAGGCACATATAATTCTTCTTAAGTATGTTTTTCCTTCTTAATCATATCATCCTTAAAAAACAAGAAGAAGAAAATTCTCTCCTATTTGTGTCTTCAAATCTTGTTTCGGTTCGACACAACTCTCTACAAAGGGTTTGCCTCATCTGTATTTTTTGCTTCAACAATTATTTTAGTATTTTTTTTAAATAAATAGTATTCATAAAAAATATATATCTTATTTTGGTTTTTAAAATTTAAAAACATATTAATTAATTTTTTACTAATAAAATTTATTGTTAATCTTTATTATAATGATATAATAATTAGCATACTGACGTAATTATTAATAATATTAATATGATGTTCATAGTAAACAATATTATGACTAAAGAATTTAATACTTTTATTTAATTTTGAAGTACAAATTTAAAATTAAGAAACTTTTTTTAATACTTTATACTTTAGGAAATTATTGCCTAATAAACTCCACCCAATTTTCAATGACAATTTTACTTAAAAATCACCTAAAAATTAAATAACATCGATTTGGCACCGTTTATCGAATATGTACCAAAATAACACTTTTTCTGACAGATTGATGGGGAGACACGTTGTGTGAAACGCGTCTTATTGAGGTGGAGGAAAGACGCGTTGCAGGGGGCGCACTTTCCTTGGATTTATGTTGATATAGTGCCACAGTAGAAGGCACGTTTTAAGGGACGAGCCTTTGAAAGCACATCACATGTCACACGCTTTTTAGATAGTGGTTTAGGAGTCCCCCCGTGATTTAGAGTTTTTTTATGTTAGAATGGTTTAAGGTTTTTAGATAGTGGTTTAGGGTTTTTATTTGCTTGAGTGGTTTAGGGTTTTTATTTGCTTGAGTGGTTTAGGGTTTTATTGTTTAAATGGTTTATGGTTTAGTGTAAATTAAAATCTTAATCACAAGAAAGCTTAAACCGAAAATAATGAATCATAAACATTAAATGGAAAAATAGAAAAATCCACATCTTATAAAAGAAAAGAAAATAACATAAATTGAAAGTACAAAAAAATAAAATTACATAAATTGAAATATTAGAAAATACAATTACATAAGTAATGGTCACCGGTTAAGTGATGTTAAAAGAGATTGATTTTTTCATATTGTGACCTATGTTTCTACAATGAACACATCTTTTGCTTTCTTTTGATGTTTCTCGAATATTCATATCACAAATGAATTCGAGTGGATTTTGGACAACCTGACTCCTTTAATAACAACAGATCTGATATAATTGTAAGCTAAGTCTGAATCTCATTTGGGTATTTTTCATTATCTACGAGGGGAAACTCAAATTCATATGCCTCGAATACGAGATCAACATAACTTTTATAGTCCAAATGAGAATGTGATTAAGCTGTTATGACATGGAAGTATGAATACTTTAGAGCTTGAAAAAACCCAAAATTACAACACCTTTCTTGTAGATTAACTCTGAAAGAGTTAGATTCAATCCCTTGAAGAGATCATGGTATTTCTGTGACATGAAATAATTCACGGGTGAGAGAAAAATTTGTTATCAACATTTCATTTGATGTTGCAACTTTTTTCTGTAGATCTGCTACTAATCTTGGGTGATAAACATGGTCGTTTTGCATCCAAGTAAGAGCTTGTCCCCCCGATCTTGGCAAAAAGCTGACCCAAACGAAAGTAAGTCATTTTAACCAAAGCAGTTACAGGTAAATGACTCGCCTCCTTTAAGGTTGAATTGATAACCTCAGTCAAGTTATGGTTGTCATATGACCATATCGATATCCACCATCGTATGTATTTATCCACATTTCTTTTTTGATGACTCTGATGTAATTTTATCCATGCTCATTTTTTACTTACAACTCTTGAAGCATAAACTTAAACCTTTGAGGTAAGAGTTCATAACCTAAGTCATATGTACTAAGTAGTGTAAATAGAAATAAATAAAATGAAAATAATTGAGAAATGAAATTGAAAAAAGTAACATACTCATCCATATAAGTAATTGGTGATTATTATTCTTCTTATATTTTTCGTACTAGTTTGCAACAATATGTCAGATACAATAACGATGTTGGATATGTGGCAGTTTCCACATTGGACCAAAAGTGTTCATTGTTGCTTTGATCCCAGCTCCTCGATCTAAAATGATGTAAATGTGTTCCCTCATGACAATATGTAACCGTAAATTTTTTAGGAAAAAAGTACAAGCATGTTTATCTTCTCCTTTAACAAAGGCAAAATCAATGGGAAGGATGTTGCGATTACCATCTTGGACAACTGCTAATAATAAAATTTGTTTGTATTTTCCATACAAAAATGTACTATCAATTTGGACCACCGGTTTGCAGTATTTCACCGTATTAATGCACTTTGAGTAAGTCCAAAAAACACGTTAGAATTGGCATTGATCTCGAAGCACTCGATCTTTCTCATATGCATGTTTAGTTTCAAACTCAACAATAGTCCAAAGATTCAATCTTTGCATTACTTTAAACCAACTGGGTAGCTCATTGTAAGATGAATCACACTCGTCGTGTAATTTTATAATGACATTCTATTTTGCATTTTATGTTTTTCTGTAGGAGACAGTATACCCATATTGAGATTGTATAGCAGAAATGAGCACTACAATAGCTATGTGAGAGCTTGATTTGACCATGAGCTTGATGAATTGACAAATAATGTTGGAGTCCCAACTCAATGTGTCGACTACTTCAAAATCAGTGAGGTGATGCAACCACATACAATGAACTTGATTGCGAGATTTGTTGGGCATCAATATCCCTCTTATGATTCGTAATATGTATGTTCGAATAAATGTTTTTGCCCCATCATCATAATATTTTTCGTTCAACTCTTGAAAATTGGATTTCAGCCATGATAACGATATTTGGCCACCATTGAAGTCAGTCGGGAAGCTCCATGATACTTCATTCATAAAGAATGCCAATCACTATCTGTCATGCCATAAATAATAGTTCCATCTATTAGAATACCCAAATGCATTGAAAAATCCTCCATGGTAATGGTACACTCTCTACATGGAAGATGAAATGAGTGTGTCTCTAGTTTCCGCCTCTCGATTAGTGTAGAAATAAGGGTGAGTTCAAGTTTACAGCCTCCCATAATTTTGGCTATGTAACCGAATCTAGTCTTAGATAAATACATCAAGATACAGAACATTGTGTTCATCTTAGTGTTAAGAATAAACACTTCTAATATACGATTATTTCTCTAATTAATAAATATTATACGAATTAAAATTTAAAATAATACTAAACAATTTAAATTAATAAGATATTCAGAAAAAATAACACAATTTAATATTGTTACCCTATCAAAAAAATGACTTGAGATATGATTTGCACCCAATCGTAGCATCCAACTTTTTATTTTATAACTACAAAAAAGAAAAAATAAATAGTAATTACAAATAATTAATAAAAATGTTTAATAAATATAATAAAAAATAAAATAAAATTTATACCTTCAAAATATTTTGAAAGCACCTACTTAAAAAATTAAAAAAAAAAGATGAGCGAAAGATTTTTGGTGTGTGATGTGTTTGAAGAAGAGAAAGGGTTTATATAGGTAGAGGGGGAGGGGTTTAGGCGGGAATCATGAATAGGAGTAAAGGGTGGGAGAGATGTGGGAGAGGTGGGAGGGACGGAAGGCACACCCCTTACAATAAGTTTTCCCATGTGACGTGAAAATTCCGTAAAGGCATGCCTCCTAAAACACGCATTCCCACGTGGTGCTAAATTAGGCGAAAAACGCGTCCCTACAATGTGTCTTATTATCAACTCAGGAAGACCCGTTTCACACAACACGCCTCCCCCTATTTTGTCAAAAAGGATGTTAATTTGATACATATTTGAGTAAGGATGTTCAAAATATAAAATTACCATTTTCAATTTGAAGTGAGGTAGTAGTGTGGTATAAAGATGGTTATTTTACCCATACATCTGCTTGTTACTACGCTTATTATACGCTACAAATGTTAGGGACGAAACTACTCGCATATGTCACTTAAAATAAGTTGACATCTATTCACAACATATACATATTCTATAAGCATAATTGTTTGAATATAGATCGATTAAAATAGATAAAACGTTATTTTTTATTACTAAGATTTATTTAATGAATTTTGTTTTGCTCTCTAAATATTTATTATGTATTCGAATATATTGTATAAAAATTTGATGTGCATACATCATATTGAAATTCATATTCATATTAACACTGACGAATACCATAAACTCGAAATCAGAGGACCTTGTCCCCCCACTGAAACATCTGCCTTATTGCCTTTATATTCAAGTCATGTCACATTTTGTACACATTGTATTGTGTACCCTGTCACTAAAGCTGTCATCTTCCTTTTCTTTAATCAACATCCCTTTTTCTTTTACTGACTCTAACTTCATTCTAATATGTTTTCCTCAGCTAAAAACCATCGCTTAGTCCAATAAAAACAACAATCATCGCTCTAACAAGCCCTGGATATAAAAGAAGAAGTACATTTGTGAATGGTAATGAACCATAATCTTCAATGCACATTGATCACCTATTATCTATGGAAGCTGTGAGATCATCAGTTCATGTTCATCCATGGGTTTCTGCAGTTTTAAGTGAGGGAAGTGAGGCCAAAATAGCAAAACGGACAAGCCATGGATTTTATGCAGTGGTACAAAGATCCTGATAAAAGGGGGAAAAGCAGTTACATGCTAAAAGCTAATCTCTTTAATAAGTGGCATGAATCAAAACCCACTTTGGCTTGGAGCTCCGAGTCAGCTCACCATGATTACTTTTGCCACTGTCCCAGCTTTGGTTTTCAGTAATTTCATCATCTGAAGTTGTAATCACCAATCACGAATCTGCATTAGAGAATCATGGGGCTTAAGTGCTTAATGATGATAATTTGATGTTAAAAGAAAGTGATTCATTGTGCAATCAGAAGTGAGGAACGAGCTGGTATGATTTTCACTCTGATTAAAAAAAACAACAATACTCACTTATGTCCCATTAGGCCCTCACATAAAATTGGGAAAGTTAGCTAAATCCAGCTGGCCTATCTGATCACTATCTTTCCTTTAATGGTTGTCTTCTGATCAAAGGACAAGAAATCTTTGGCTTAAAAAATCCATGCCTAGCTACAAGCGCATTATGTGTTAACATGGATGCAAAGGCTTTTACACTTGGATCCAGTCTTTTCGATCTCAAAGGGAAGGTGAGACTCTTTTCTCCATTAATGGTGGTCCTAGGAGAAAGAAAGAAAAGATAACAAAATAAAGGAGAAAGTTTCACCATAGATGAAATCAAAGAAGAAACTGAGATGAACCCTTTATCATTTCATAAAATATTGGTTAGCATCTGCATTTTCCAAATTCTTTGAGGGTATCTTGGATGATATTGCTTAATATTGAAACATTGGATGTAAGCTTCCCATTGAATACAAAAGAGACAAGCACTTTCTAGGATGTTTTGTTTTGGAGTTCATTGATGTTTGCATTTAGAAAACAAATGATCAAGTTGTAATTGCATCATCAACTAAGGCAAAGATTGGAGGTTCAAAAGCTAAAGCTAAGTCTTTCCCTTTGCAAAAACTTTTTAGTTTTGGAGGCTTGTGACGAAGCCTCTCTTTCAGCGGCAGATGATGTAGGAATGCTTGTAGCTTTGATTGATGAGAATGGGCACACTAAATCCATCAACTGTTTTTCTAGCCTTTCTTTAGAAAAAAAGATAACATCCCCATATGCTTACTGATTTCCAACCTACACTCTAGGGTTTGTTTGTTTCATGAAAAACATATTCTAGAAAATAAATTTCATAAAATAAATTAATTTTTTTTTTTGAAAATCATTTTACGATGTTTGGATGATGTTGTGTAACTCATTTTCCATTATTGGTAGATTTTTTAAAAAATTCTTTATTATAAACACCAAATACAATGAATAATATTATTTATTAATATAATAATAATATTTTTAATATTAGAATAATTTATTTAATATTATTTATGTCAATATTATTATTAAAATATTATACATGCGATTTTATAAATAAAAATATTACGATTATTATATTTTATTAAAATAAAATTATTAAAATTATATTAACTATTTATTAAAATGAGAATAATATATTATTAATTATATTTATTATTTATTAAAATAATAATATTATTAAAATATTAAAACAAGAATATTATATTATATTTTAAAGAGTATATATTAAATATTCAACAATTCAATAATATTTTTTTATAAAATTTAAAAATAATATTTATTTTATTAATAATTTATTATATATTATTAAAATAAAAATATTATATTATATATTATAATAATATAATTATAACAATAAAATATTATATTATATTATTAAAATTACCAATAAATATAATTTAATAATTAATATTTTTATTAAAATGATATTAAAATAATATATTAATATTAAATATATAAAATAATAATTTTTGAGTATTTATTCTTTAAATTGAAAAGTTCATAAAATGACTTACGAAAAATCAAATGATAAGTCATTTTCCAAAAAATGTAAAGGAAATTTAGTTAACCAGAAAAATAAATTACATTAATCATGTGTTTTCGTTAATCAAATACTAAAAATGAGAAAAATATTTTTAAAAAAATAATTACAATGAAACAAATAGACCATTAGTTTGCATAATCATGAATGTACAAGGGCTTTACGATTGGGTTTTGCCTATTTAGAGTTGTGATGAAACGTGGCCCATTTAGAGTTAAAGGCTACATATGGAATTATAAATTAGCTGACTCTATTTTCATATGTAATGGGGGTAAAGGGAGGTAGGATAGTAAGATGCCCCAACGTCAGGTTGAGAACAGTTTCCGTGAAATACCTCCGTTATGAATTGTCCTCAGTGAGACTCGATATAACGATTACAAGACGATTACAAGGTTAAAATCCTTACGCTAATTAAACCTTATCTTCTTAGAAACTCTCTAACTGAAATAGGTTTCCGTATTACAGGTGCACCAATCAATCTAAAAAGAGTTGTAGTTCTAGTTTGAAACGAGTTGTTTCTGTAATACGATGCAGGATGATTTTGGGTTCACAAATTTTGTGATTATCACTCAAGTTGCCGCTGGAAAATTATACGCCCTGCGAGTCTATCATAGTCTCTGCTCCATCATGCAATTCTTCGGTTCCTATTCTCTTGTATCTCAGAGTTCCACCGTCTTCAGTTCCTGTTCTCCTTGCATACCTTGACACAGTGTTCCCAATAATTAATGGAAACCGAATCTGGGGTGGCTCCACAGCACGTGTTAGTCAGCAGCTGAAAACCAACCTTTCATGCATGAATCCGATATGATACCCACTAACGGAAACCAGAATCAAAATTAAGCGCTTTCTTTCTAATCATGTTTAATTAAGTAATTGATGTGATTACATACAGGGATGGTGCCTGTACCTGTAACATGCTTCACATATATCCCATAAACAATTTAGAAAAGTTTAATGACCATGGCAAAAGTAGACATGTCAAGAAAAATGGGATATAGTTCTACAGCAATACATTGCACTCCTCGGTTTCAGGAAATATTGAACAAAATAATTCTAGGGACCAATTATGCAATTAGCATTTACCCGGGGGGTCGTGATAGGTGTTGAAAAACGCGTTCATCCGCTGCTCAAATTGCAGCCATTCTATGAGGTTAAGTAGTAGAATACAGGA
This sequence comes from Hibiscus syriacus, assembly GCF_006381635.1. NCBI lineage: Eukaryota > Viridiplantae > Streptophyta > Magnoliopsida > Malvales > Malvaceae > Hibiscus > Hibiscus syriacus. Next base: position 336,734 of record NW_024062565.1, on the reverse strand, counting down.
GGATAGAAGGATATCTCCAGATCCAAAAGTGGATTATAATTCATCCCTAACTGGCAGTATCAAAGTCGGCCCCTATAGACTGCCACTTGCCAACAGAATAGAAAATAGACTCTTTCAAATATAAAATCATTGTTTTCCATATATGCGTATATACTTAAGTACCACTAGAAGTTGGCATAAGCTCTTCAGTTACATTATCAGTGATGAAGGTTACTGTAATGTGGTTGCTGCTGCTATTGCCTCACTGCTTACCTGGTTACCCCATTTCATCATGCATGGGAAACCAGATTGAGAATCTCAACAGGTTGATTGCTTCTCGCAGATCCTGGAACACCCCTCGGCCTGAGTTGTGTGCTTGGCTAGATGATCTAGGAAATATTGACCACTCTCCGGTGTATGTGGGATCTCAAAAAGGATTGATGCAAGCCGACAAGATCGACAAAATGCCAGGTCAGCCTGAAGTGGTGGATTTTAATCAGTATGCGGGCTATGTAGCAGTAGATCCGGTGGCTGATCGAGCATTGTTCTATTATTTTGTGGAATCACCGGTGAATTCTCTGAATAAGCCTCTCCTTTTATGGCTAAATGGAGGTTATTTAATTGATCAATTTCATCTAAACCATCGATTCTACATCCACAGATATAGTTTGCATGGTTATAGAAAATATCATATTAAATCGTACCTGAATATGTCATTGAATCTCTTGTTTACTGTATCACATGGTGCTCATATTTTCATACACACAAATCAATCCATGACTGATTATTTCAGGATAGTAGTCATGTCTTCCATTAGTACGAAACAACAATGATCCCATCCGACTATTTTCAAACCCACTAGCGAAACCTACTAATAATTGTCGTTATCCTTGACAACTGTCGTTTCGATGTCAAAATAATTTTCTTCTTCTCGGATAATAAATAAAGAAAAATTCGTAGCGTAAAGAAGTAGGGTCGAATCCACGGGAACTTAAAAAATTCTTAATTTATGTTTGATTGGTCTATGTCAGGCGTGAAAGATAGTAAAATAGGGGGGTTTGGTAGAATGAGATTTAAGTAGTAATAAAAACGATTAAATAAATAAAAGCAATTAAAGTAAAAAAATAAGAGAATAAAGGTTGTGAATAAATACGGTAAAAATAGCCTTAAGCCTTGCTTTGACTCAATTTCCTTTAGATCGTCGAATAAGATTTTCTCTTCGAGATTCACGTCGGTTACTTTGTCTACGAGGGCTATCCTCGTAACTCTATCTTGTATACCGAATACCCAAGGCAATCTTTGATTTTGGCTTCGGGAATTGATTCTATCAACATCTATTGTCGTAGATCAATTACTGTTTAAGTTCGTGGCGACCGACTCGGATTGTTGCTTCTATAACCGTCAATTCCAATCTCAAATCCCTCTTGGCGAAGCTATCTCGCCAAGTGTGTTCCCAGGAAGTCGAATTGCTTTCTATAAGCCGAATTTTCCTCCCACACGTTTAATCGCAACAACCTCTTGACCAAAGTCAATATTTGATTTTGAAAACTGTTTTGATTTTGAAAAAGAATAAACACAGAGATTGAGAGAGATTTCTGAAGATATTAGGGATATGTTTCAATTCTCCCGTTGGAATTGAGTCATCGCGACAGCTCTAGGCTTATGAAAAGTTTAGCTAAACATAACAAAAGTCATACTTAGCATATTAAAAACAAGTTTGAAAATAAAGAAAAATAAAAGAACTTGAAAAGGAAAAAAAGAAAACTTTTATAAAAACTAGAGAGAAAAGAAGAATGTATTCCGAATGATGAGTTTAGGCTTACCTCAAGTGGGTATTTATAGCCTCTCAAAACCTAAAGGATAAGCAAAGAAAATAATTAAATAATACAAAAAATAATTGTTTTTAAATTTAAATTCAAACTTAAACTAGTCTCATAATGCAACTCTACTCGTCAATCTTCCAGAAGGCGTGCGGATGAAGTCTTCTAGAAACCGTCGCTGACTGGACCTTTTAGAAACTGTCACGTCAGACCGCGTCGTGCCCAGAGTCGTACCCATGTCTCCAGCCATGACCAAATAATAAAAAAATACAGAATTCGCTCGTTTTATCACTAATTCTGGAAAGGAAGGACTTGCACGAAAATAGTCATAACACAACCATATCAACAGCAATAACTCCACAAAATCAAATAAATAACAAACAAAGATTAACGATTCTAAACACTCAACCATCCTCAAGCTTAATCATGAAAAAATACCACTAACACACATAATTAAGTGGGCTCCCACCACTATTTGATTATATATCCTTATCAAGTTCTTGGATGGTCTGTTGGTATTTGTACCCAGACGGCTTCATTGAATAAATACTTATCTAACTGTCAAAAACTTAAAAATAATAATAATAATTCAAAGAGTGGCACGTGCTTCATTCTTCAGCAGAAACTCGGTAAGACTTGCCCTTGGACTGTGAGTTTAGAAAAGAATCTGTACATCTATCTATGGAATTGGTCAAATTTGGAACAGCAAAAATGTAGATGATCTGTTGATAATATTCTTTCCAGCTGAAGCCTAAACCTTTTTTTAGTTTATACTTTACAAAATAAAGAAAATATATCCGATATAAATTAATCACTCAATAAATCAAATACATAATAATTATGAAAGATACTCTTAAAATATTAGTCCGGGACAACTTAAATACACATTCGTGTTTAACACAGTTACAAGTGGATATAAGTATCATCATCAATCTGCTGGCCAGGCAAAATCTAATTTATAGCATTATAGAGTTCAGACATTAATTAAGGAAACGGTTGAATTGCTGTACAGGTCCAGGATGGTCGTCTTTCGGATATGGAGCCATGCAAGAGCTTGAGCCTTTCAGAGTAAATAGTGATGGGAAAACGCTATACAGAAATGAATATGCGTGGAACAATGGTACATGAAATCTCTTTTTAGGTTTGATATCGTTACAATCTCAAATTCTCCTAGATATTTTACCGAAACATCCTCCAAAATTTGCAGTTGCAAACGTGTTAATAATATTTTCTGATAAGATGCATATGCTTTTAAAAAAAATTAAATCCTGCTGCTGGCAGTGGCGACACGGATGGCCGAGTTCCAGTGACATCCTCTAGGTATGCCATCAAGACCCTACAGCTTCCAGTAGAGACTGGTTGGCGGCCATGGTACTTTGAGAGTGAGGTAATAGCAACTTCTCCTGCCATTCGATTAGTCCAAAGCCAAAACCTTATAATTTTATGCATATTCCATGTCTGATGGTGGCAGGGTGGAGGATATGTCGTTGGCTACAAGGGTGTGATTTTCACCACAGTTCGGGGAGCTGGGCACATGGTTCCAAGCTACCAACCAGAAAGAGCACTTACCATGATCACATCTTTCCTGCAGTGGAAACTGCCACCGTCTTAAAAGAACCCTCAAGGTATGTACTTTAGCATAGGAATCATCTTATTCTGAAATTCCAGAAATTTATTGCAAAGCTGACAAGATTTCTCTAAATAATTTGATGTAAGAGAAGGCATATTGATAAAATGGACTCTAAAGAAATGTATGGAAGTATTGTTATGTTTGTATCACATGATGAGTGTCAAAGCCTCTCTATTGCCACTTGATAAATTTGAAGGAATTCGTCCCTCACAAGCCCAAACTCAGTATTGATCTTATCAGGACATCAAATTTGCAATAAGCGAAGGTTTGACGATTAAAATATTTCAGTATAAACATGGACGTTGCAATTTTAGACAAGGTTTTTAGGTTAAAGAGATTTTTTTTTATTATCACAAAAGAAAGTACAAAAAATGCCATGCAGCATAAAAGGCACGGCACAACGTCTGATAATGTAAATTGAATAGCCTCCGACTGACATTGAAAAGCCGAGCTGCAGCCTCCAAATGGATATCGACCTTCAAAATGCTAAATTTCTACAAGTTCCAACCCTTTAACTTGGTAAACCTGATGGCCTGTGCTTCACAGAACTAAAAATACTTGCAGTTCTCTATCTGCTTCACTCTGCGTCGAAGCTTCCACAGGGACCTAATAGAACAACTCATTTATTCTATGACAAAGTACGAGATTACTTCCAGGAACAACTAGAGAAAAGAGGCAAAAATGGATACCTTAATATATTTTGATCCTAAAAACTGTCATGAGCTCTTAAGGCTTCAAGGATGCTACCAACCCAGCTGGTAATCCACGTAAATCCAAGAATCCGTTTCTTTAATTTATTCAGAACCAAAACGCTTCCAATTTGATAAGTAATAATGATTAAAAAGGTTCATTAAACAGAGAAAAAAGTGAACATAATAGAAGAAACTGGAAAGATCGTTTTTGCCAAGTCAAGGAGGCTCAGCTCAAAGAGAATTTTGCTCAATACTAAAAAGAATACATGTTTTTCTGGCAGAGTCAAGGCTATTGAAGCAAAAAAAAAACTGGCTCCTTCAACGTAATTGGAATTCAAACTCAACCTACTGTCACCTAAGGCTACCCATACAAATTAGCTGCAGTAAACACTAATACTGAAACATCATGAAGAAAATTTTGACAGAGAGGGGGAGGGGGGTTACCTATCAAGTCCAGGCTGCATTGGGAAATACACATTTCTCAATCCTAATCTTTTTCCAGCAGAAGCAGTTGTCTCCCCAATACAGGCAACAGCATTGCTCCAAGAATCAGGTTCTGAAATAAGATTGACCCAGGCTCTGCAGCAATAGAGGTGCACAAACTAAGTTTACAGTAAACAAGTATTGTCCTGACAAAGGACGGCAAACCAGGCAGCCGGAGTAGGCACAAGTCATCCATATTAAAGGGTGTCAATCCAGCTATCATGATAGTTCCAATTATATGAAGCAACAAGTCTATGGGATGGATAATGCACTCTATAACAGATTAACAAATGTAAAAACATTTCAAGACAGTCTACAGGTGCTGGGAAAAGGATCAACTCCATACCGAAGTGCAGAAGGTGAAGCAACAGAAACAACTGGGGCAGACAGGGCCTTCTCCAAGACAACTTGGTCAACATGATCAACAGGTACCTGAAAGGAATGAGTGAACATCAAGAACTAATAGAGCATGGTCAACTGGAAGTCGTAAACTGTCCTCGATTACAAGCTACTATCTTGAATCAGGAAAAAATCTTGCATCCCCAAGAAGCAAGGATAACAAACTTATCATATTCTTTTTGTTTTTAGTTAATAATTTATCTGCACGCCACATTCCCTAACACCATCATGGGATGTATTTCTGATATAATTAATTCTTCTAAATATCTCAAGCACCCGTGGAGTTACCCAGTCCTTATAAAATGAATTTTTGGATTACGCTGATGTGTTGATCTCAACATTACAATGAATGGTTACTTTGCAGGCATTATTAAGTTTCTATGTAAGCTAAATGAACAAAGTAATTCAACTTCAGATGAGGCAGATAAGGAGAAAAAATGTAAAACATATGGACAGGAAACTGAAACTAAAAAGTACCAATACAAAGATACTCACAGTTGTGTATGTATTTAGCCTAACAACCTGAAATCCACGATGAGACAAGCCTTCTTCTGCAATAGATATCCAAAACCAGGGCTCAGGATACGTTCTCACTAATTAAACTCAAGCAAGATACTGAATACAGTAAACGTAAGAAAAAGTTCAACAAGGGGAAAAAGCAAAATAATAGTTTCATGTAATTAATACCCAAAAAGTAGGGAAGAACAAATGCAGAAAGAAAAACTGGACTTTTGAGGTTGCTAAATGTTTATCGTAAAGGATGCCACCACAACTTGATGTGCATTAATTAATAAATAATAGATTTCTTTGTTACGTGGGGGTTGTGGCTTTAAACCAATTCAACCTAGGGGAACTTTTTCAAACTTAGAACTCTTTGTTTTCCCTCCAGCCTCGAGGTAATGTTTCATTATCCCTTTTCCTTTTTAGTTTTAGAAATGGTTTAACAGATTAAACTTGAGGCTCTCATTTTCAATGAAAAGCATGACTACTCATTATGACATGCCCTAATCACAAGTGATTCTTACATCTATAAAATCAAATCAACTGCATCTAATTAATTTGCTTATATGTTCATGTTATTTTCTAGAAATCCTCTATTAAGATGTTAATGCATTAGAGAGAGAGAAGGTATTCCCAAAGAACAAATCAAAAAAGTTCTCAAAATCAGCAAGGGCCAAAATAAGCCCCAAAAAGATAAAGAAAATGAAATCAGAAAACTACAACAATTATCATACCAATCTCATTGCTAGCCTTAACTGAAGCCGGATATAAGACAGTGCACCTATTATTGCCATCCTTTGGAAGCTCAGAAGCCAAAACTTTGCCTGTTGCTGATGAGTGGAATTTTAAAAGATGATAGAGTGCAATTAGCATCATGATTTCAATTGTACAATACATGTCAGTCACACAAAAGAAGGGGTAGATAATGTTCTTGCAGCACCAACAAGCTAATGTAGGAGAAATATCTCACAGAGTGAGGAGCAACTATAGACATTAAGATCTACTCTAAACTAAAAATGATATAAACTCGTAACTGCATTGAAACAAATAGAACAAAAACAATCATGTCATGTTTTTTATTTATTAGTTAGAAGAATCCATGCAAAGTAACCGTAACACTATTTTTCCTCGAAATACATTCATTAACATATAAAAAGGCCCAGGAGCAAACACTAACAAAGATGAAAAATAGAGTTATGTGGAGAAATATCAGTACCTTTTGATGGTACAAACGCAACATCAAGAGATTGCTTCAGATTCTTAAAAATACTTGCTGTACCAGCTCCAACGACTCCTATCCTAACACTTGGGGTTCCCGCTGCCCTAAAGAAACAAATTAAACCCATGCATCCAAGTTACAGGCACAGTTAAGTAAATGCAAATCAGAAGAAAAAAAATGCAATTACAGCCATAAAAAAATATCCTTTACACACACCCACAAATTTTTAACTTTAAGGCATTGCTAATAAAAGTATGAATTACAAGGCTAAGATAACTAGTACACATTAGAAAGAAGGAAGAGTAATACAGAAGAAACTTGAGAGACATAAAGCAAACACATGATTCTTCATTTAAGCACTAAGATTCCTTATGCCCATCAAGAAATGCACATAAAAGTAGATAGTTTCTTGCTTGCAAGCTCTAACCCTTACTACCATGCCTCAACAAAGACCGAACCAGCTTCAGGTGAAGTTATGACAATCCAGTCAAAGGTAGTTTCTGCTGCCACATTAAAAGAATATGTATTATAAAACAATACAATAAGAAATGACTTGGACCAACTTTTCTTAGGAGCATTGATTATAATTATATTATTCTTGGCGATAAACATATAACCATTCCCAAGATATTCCACCATTTGACAAGTGAAGAAGTAGTACAATCAAGCTGAGAAATCTCAAATATCATGGTCTTTGTTTATGGGCCAACAAGCTTGACAAGCAACAGCTTAGCAGACAATGAATTTAAACTTGTTTATTATATCTAGCAAGTAGAAAAGGAGATCATCATCCTAACTGACTAGACTTAAATTTCCAGAAAGAGAATGTCGAATGTAAATTCACTGAAAATCCATCCATTGTACTAACTAGGCACAACTATCAATATTAAGCATGAAGTTCTCAAACTAACCATTTAAAACAGAAGCAAGACTATCCAAGTCAGGTCCTTGTGTATGCTGAATAAGGGGAAGCTCCAAGCAATTGATCCCATGTTCAGCCTGTAATATAGTTAAATCGTATGTTGAATACATATATAATAAATGTTGAGCTGAATATATAGCAGCATGTCCATTCAGTGTTTATTGTCCTTAAGACAGATAGCTACATCCTTTATGCCTAATAAACATGTTTAAGGACTATTATATGCAACAGCTGTCAGTGGGGCCCAAGAATCAGCAGTACAATTCAACATCAGGAGACAGAACAGTCAATAATCAATGTTAAAAGGGAACGGACGAGGCGCCATAAAACATAAATTGGAGTAAGAAATTTCATTAATAATGGTCAAGTAAAATCAACTAGACATTAAAAAAATGAAATCTAAGCCAAAATAAAAATTATATCCTAAAGTTTTTCAAAATTCATTCATTTCAAACGAACCCCGAACCTAAATATATCTTGTCACCAACGATTTTAAAGTTAACTGTCTTTTTAATACAGCTAGACCCAACGAAATACTAACGGCATGTGCTCTAGATTCTTTAATCTTTATTTGTTTTAAGCCTTCTTTTTCTTTGGTACGATCAAGACTCGAAGTTCAAGAAGTAAATTAAAAGGAAAAGAAAATATATAAGGAAAAAACGTTAAAAAAAGACTTAGGCGCAATCAATTAAAATGACCTAGATGTTGCTTTAGTTTCAGCATTTAATCAAACAGATGATAAACGATCCTAAATTCAAAATGCAGTGAACGATTGATGATATATGGTAAAAGTTAAACTTTTTTTCTTTCTTTCAAGTTCCAAATAAGAAATGAGAAAAACTCTAATGAGCTTAATAAAATAATCAGAAGCATTAAATAGGGGGGAAATCAAAGAAGAAAGTGCTAGTATAAACCAGAGCGTCAACGAGCTTGGCGTTTTTGCCTCGTTCTCTAGTGACGACAACTTTCGGATTTGAAGGAGCGTGCTGAATCACTGGAGAAGTAGACGTAGACGAAGTCGAAGAAGCACCGATTCTGATACGAGAGAAAGAGATTCGCCTGTGAAGTTGCAGAGAAGCAGAAGAAGGCGGACATGGCGGGGGGAGACGTGAGAGTGAGGAAGGAGAAAACGACGCCATGGAATGGACTAAAGGGGCCAGTCGTTGCCGAGATAACAGCCTACTAAAACCCCCTAATTATTTTCACGTATTTAAATAATACCGTCGTTGATGAGATTTGGTTCGTCGCTTCACCACTGGGCTACGAGAGTGGCAACGTCGCTGAACCTCCCATCATCATTTGTTGTAATGTTGGTGTGATTATCGACGCTCGTCTCATGGATATGTTTGCCAGACGGAACAACATATAATTCAGCGTCTTTGAAACCCAAATTATTTTTATTAGTTATTTATTTTATTAATAATGCTTCGGCTCAAAATTTTATTTGTATTTATTTATTTAAAATTTTTTATATTACTAATCTATATGTGTTTACTTTTAAAAATATTTTTAGAAAGATCCACCATTAATAATTATAATTAAGATTTTATTTGTACCTTATGCAATATCAATGTAAAATATAGTAATGTAATTTGCACCATATAAATATGATAAACAGAATAAATAAATATACTTATATGGATTCAAATCGGATTAGAGATTTATATTAAAAATAGTTTAATTTGTTTATATTATACAGATTTGAACATGAATCAATTTTTAAATTAAAATTATTTATTTTGATTTTTATTCATTTTACATAATATTTGTAGTATAAAAATAAAATTGCATTTTAATCGTTTTAAATTTTCAAATATTTTATTTTTAAAAAATATTTTCAAAAAGTTTAACCAACTATACCTTTTTTAATATTTTCTATTTTTTTAAAAAAAATAAATGACATTTATTTGTTAAAACCAACTAAAGCCTTAATGTCTCATTTTCTCCTTTAAAAACCTGTCTTTATGTTGAAATAAATAACCAAGAAAGTATTCTAACATCCAAACAGAAAACAAAGAAAAGGAATGAAACTTATTTATTCATGTGGAAAATAACTTACAAACTTTCAAGAACCAATAGTCTTGTCCGTCTAACTCAGTTGGTAGAGCACAAGGGTCTTAACCTTGTAGTTGTGAGATTGAATCTCACTGAAGGCAGTTCATAACGGAGATTTTTCACGAAAGCTACTCTCAACCTGACGTTGGGGGCAGTCTACTACCATATCATCCCCTTATCCCATTATATATGGGAATAGGGTCAACTATATAATTTCAGGAACCAATACACGCACGTGCAGTCTATTGGTAGATGCTTTGACCTTTGGGGGACTACAAATAAGGTTTCCTTCACATTTTTCATACCTTTCTTCATTTTCCATTTTTATTTTCTTCTTTCCTCCACCGACTACGGAGGTTTGAATCCGCTAGGGCGTGCAGTGACCATTTCGGGTTCAAGCTTTCTACAGTGTTGTTAAGTTTGAATTATTTTGATTTTGTTTGGTTTCGAACATAAGATGTTCGATGAAATGCTTATTTTATGATTTTTTTTCTTGAAACGATATTTTTATGCGATGAAACTTCATTTGATATTTTTAAAAATAGAAATATCTTTATGTATGTTAATATTAGTTATTTTTAGAAATGGAAATCATTAATATTGGATGCTACTTATATGCAACATCATTATTCACGAAAGTGTGTTTAAGCATATAGAGATGTATCTACTGATCTGTCATTGCTTTGTTAACTATTTGACCAATGAAATTAGTGAAAATTGATTTTTATTGGTTAAGTGTTTATTTAATCTTTGAAGGGGGATTAATGTGTTAATCATTTCATGTTGTATAACCGTATTATCTCAACATAATCATACTGTCAACTGCAAAATGACAACATCATTTACTGGACTAGTGGTCTATTTGCTCTCATGTTTGCTACTGCTATAAACCTTTGCTATAAACCTATCATTATTTCATTCCAAAATTATCTTTTGTAAAGAATCAACAATTCTAAGTTGTAATTCTTTGCTCTATATGAGTTCGACATTTGAAACTCTTGTAGTTTTCAATTTATTACTTGATATACGAATACATGCACTTCTGTTCAATGCTGTAACAATTTCGTACCATCATCAGGCAGAAAGTAATGAAATCCCTTGTGCTGCGAGCTATATCCCAAGAAGGTGCAAGCTTGGGAATGAAACATCAATTTATGTTTCTGAAACGGTCGAAGGTGGGGAAAACATCTACAATCGAATATCCTCATCAACTTGTTATCTGGTTTCTTGTCAAAGAGTTTCTCAAACGAAGTCAGATCACCGAGCACCCTCTTTAGTAACCTATTTATAAGATACACAATGATGGTTACATCATAAGACCAAAATCGTAAAGGACGAGATGCTTGAGCTAACAATACCAATGCTAACTCAATCAAATGTCTATGCTTGTGTTCCATCACCCCATTTTGCTAAGAGGTGTGTAGACATGTTACACGATGTACACTCCAACCTTAATCAACTCCGTCGACAATGACATGACTCACCTCCCCAATCGCTTTGCATAGCTTTGATCAACATCCCAAACTACATCTTAACCATTTGTTGAAACAAATGAACTGCAACAATTGCTTGTGATTTATCTTTAAGCAAATACAACCATGTATGCCTGGTAGATGCATCGATAAAGGACACGTAATAAAAAAAATATGTTTGAGGACACGTCCGAGGGACCCCATAAATCGGTGAACACGAGTTTAAACAAAGTATCAGAAATAGTTTGAGAATTTTGAAATTGTAATTTGTGACCCTTTCTCATGCAACAAGCATTTCATATATTATTCATATTTGTTGAAATGCCATAGCTCATAGGGACTAAGCAAAGCTATATCTGCATTTACTTCTTCTTTGTTGGAGTCACGTTGCATGTCAAAAATTTAAAGACCGTCCGTCTGATTGCCACAAACCAGCACATCACTCGTGTCCTTATCACTAACTAAGTAATCCTCGGCATAAAACTCAACAACGACCTGATTATCCCTAACAAGCTTAGAAATTGATAACAAATTCTTTGTTATTTTAGGCACATGCAAAAGATCATCCAAGAACAACGCTTGGGAAGAAGAAGATGCAACTATCGATTTGCCTATCATATTAACTCCTAATGACTATTCGTTACCAACAACCAAATTACATGAGCCATTAAACTCAACCAGATGCAAGATGTGCGTGGCACCGGAGTTCACCTCCCAGCGTTCTCTCGAGGCAGAAGCAACGTGTGCATGTGGTAGAGAGCTGGTTGAATCATCACTACTATTGGTAGTACAACATGGGCACCTTGTATCATTATAGGCCATATGATGAGCAGTTCCAGACTGTTTCTTAGACTGAGAACGATCAGCACTTATACTCACGCCAGGGAAGTCTTGATCAAGCCGGTACCAACACCGGTTGATAGAATGACCATTCTTTCCACATAGGTGACACTAAACCATGCACGACCTCCATGACCTCTTCCACTGGTTCTACCACACGATTTTGATGAGTGTCGGTGATGCTTATACTCATTTGAAGTGCGAGAATCAGAGGTGACCTTACCTTGTACGAGGTTTGCACTGATCGACAATCCCTCAAACTGGGATTCGAACCCAGCAATTTGCGTTTCAGCGTCCACTAGAATAGAACAAATCTTGTCAAAGGAGAGAGATTCACCTGAGGCGGTTATAACAGTCATGAACGGTTGATAGTCCCTCGACAACCCTTTCAAGACGCTAACAACATGTTCAACTTGAGCCACCGAATTGCCGCAAGACGCCTGATAATCGCACACCTCTTTAATATGAGTGAGATAAACCCGCATATTGTCATCGCCCTTCTTCAATGACTGTAGCTTGTAATGTAAATTCATCACCGCTGTGGTCGACCTGTTAGCAAAGAAACGAAGAACTGTCGACCAAACATCGGTAGTTATTCAGCACCCACAAACTGAGCCAGTAAGGAGGCACTGATAGTCAATAACAACCAAGACGCAAGGGTTCTATCTTGGGCAACGAAATCCTCATGCTTCATTTGGAACCAATTCACCATTTTCATTTACAACAGTTTCCGAAGGTGCTTGCTTCGTCCTAGTCAGCAATCGCTCAAGACGGTTACTACGAACTGCGAACAACACTTGTTGTTTTCACAAGAGAAAATTTGACTCGTCGAGCACGACGTTAACCTTCTTATTCGTGAACATTTTCAACGATCTTGGAGAAAGACTTACTTGGCACAGCTTGAAGAAGACCCAAACAGGCCGTCAAGGCTTAGCAACAACCAACCCACACAGCTCGAGAACCTTCAGCCAATAATACCATGTTGAAATAACGAAGAAAGTATTCTAACAGAAAACAAAGAAAGGAATGAAATTTCTTTATTCACGTGGAAAATAACTTGCCAACTTTCAAGAATCAATACACACTCAATGACCTCATGCAGTTGACAATTAACCATGCCAACTAGTCTAACAGCCTAACTGCACAATTAACCACTTAATTTTTCTCATACAAAACTGAACATTACACGTGATTACTAACAACTATATTCAACACTTTAGATATGAAATTTGTGAATCATTTGTGAATTTCATTATTTCAATTCTGATTACAAAACTCATTTTAAAATGTAATTTTTTTAAGTATATAGTCTAAAGAAACTCACATTACATACTTTTTTAAATTTGTTTTTAATATTATTATTTCTATATTTGTAATTATTTTATAAAATTTTAATATTGAAAATTCCTTTCAAAAATATTGATCCAAACAATATAATTGCAATTGCTAGTATTTTGAATTGATGAATTTATAAGATCAGTATTCTTAAATCTCTAAAACTTTAATTTCCCCCCCCCCCTCTAAACGCACATATTATAAATAAACCCCCCTTGTTTGTTTGTTTTCCTTGTTATAATTATAATAAAAAATATGAAACATATTTTAGAAAAAACAAAATTATTTAGAAACGCTTTTTCTTAATATATTAGCTTTACGTTTCTGTTAACCAATCCTCTTTTGTTTTAGTTATATTTCAGATATAGAAAGGAAACTACATTTTGTTAACCCTTGTTGTTTCAATAATTATTTTAAAAGTTAATATTTTTTTTCATGAATCAAATTATCTCGGTGGTTAAAGGAACAATAATTTTTCTTAGAGGTATTGGGTTCGAGCACTAATAATTGCATACAAGTTATTGAATGTTCATTGTCAAATGATTTTATGGCATGTTTCCGTTTGATTGGTCGTTTTCCTTATATGATCATTGTATAATTTTATATGACTAATTTTTATGTTAATAGTTCCAAAAAAAATATTTTAATCATTTGTTTAGTTTATGAAGTTTATTATAATTTTAAATATTTTCTCAATTTAATAAAACTAACTAGCCACCCTATCTGCATAAAGAAAATTACATTAAGAAAAAGGATGTTCAATTATATGTTCCATCATGTAATGATGACCACAAGGTAATCATTTCCCATACAGTTGTAATTTAAGAAATATTACATAATTTTTATATTACTCGATAGTTGAACATAAATCAAATGTAGAGACTATGCTGAACTATGAACGTTCAATTAGAAGTGTAATTTAAGTTCTGCACCTTTATTTAGTTAACGCAGCTATTCCAAATCTTTTCACTACACTGTTAACCAGCATTTCAAATCGCAGTCGCCTTTTTAGTCATTTCGGGTTTATCGTGATTATGGCCGTTGTGGGCGTTATTACGACTGTCGCAGGCGCCATTACGACTGCCTTTTTAGTCATTTCGGGTTTATCGTGATTGTGACCATTGTGGGCGCTATTACGACTGTCGCAGGCGCCATTACGACTGCCACAAGCGCTATTGGGCGCCATTGCGAGTATAGCGAGTAACTTGAACGGTGGTAACACCGCTATTTTGCAGATGCTATCACATTTTCAGACCGTAATTTGAAACCTTGATGTTAACTTAGCGTTTGAAAAACAGAAAGATTGTCTTCACCAAACAGTCAAGATTAAATGGTAGAATAAAGATTTTCAGTCTGCAAGATATGGCAACAGTCTATAAGAAAACTGAAACGCAATCCAAGTTCAACAACACAGTCATATTTATTAAACTCAGGCTAACCTTACAGTCGGACTGATCGACCGGTAGCCATAGTTGGCATTTATTCATGAAGCACGCCACAGCCAAGTTGTATACCAAGTTTCCCTTTTTAAGTCGTAGAAAATCAAACAAATAATGAATCCAAACCCTAAAATATCCTACTTAAGGGGTCAAAATTCAGTTCCACTCCACGTCTGAACGGATTTATATAAGAATTCTACACAACCAAGAGACCTACGCCTCTCTAGCGTGAGTTGTCTGCTTAACAGAGCTACTTCTCTTTCTGCTGTTGCTATTGCTATTTCAGTTCACTTGCTGCTGGTAACTGCCATAGAATGGATACGCCCCATATGCTTCTGCATAAATGCCCGGGTTGTGAGGTGATAGCAAAGCATATCCATAACCATCATACGCAGCTCCTCCATAGTAAGCTCCGCCCCACTGGTTACCATAATCCGCTTTAAACTGCATTATCCCAGAATAATAATAAGATCAAATAGAGGTGATTTACTCAAAGTAATAGATAACAGGATGTCTTAAGATCGTCCATTTCTGCAAATCATGTAGTGGCAGCTTTCTTAATGCTGCAATAAACAATGACTGTAGATAAAAAAACAGATACCTGCTTATTTGCTGGATTGTGGCCCCAAGAGAGTCGCACTGTTTGCTTCCCAATTATAGTCCCATTCAACTTCTGCAATGCCTCCTCAGCATTGTTCCTGTTTAGACTCCAGGTGTTAATAAAAGGTAGTGACTCAATAGTATCCAACTTACACCTCTAACATAGCACAAACGGTAAATTAATGGCAAAGCTAATATAACTACAAATTGTACCTGCTGGCAAATTGTACAAACCCACATCCTTTTCCAACAGGTATTTTAACAGAGACTATTTCACCATACTGGGAGAAAGGTTGCCTGAGATCTTCCTCAGTCACATTAGGGTCAAGCCCTCCAACAAATATCTAAAATAAGTTTCGATTAGTCAAGGGGCACAAATGATCATAACCCTAAGAACTAAAGCTGAAAGAAATTAAGAACTCACGGTTGTATTTGAAGAATCTCCATCAGATTGGGTTGAAGCACCATTTGACGCATAGCCACCTTCCAAGAAGGCATGAACAAAAGGAAGCAAATATGAAGTGAAATCCTAAAAGCTTTAAAACATAACAAGAAGAAATAGATGGGACAAGATTGAACAACAGCAAACTCCAAATTAATTGTGTAAGGATGTAGTTATAATACTAGGTAAATAAGCATCTGCATTTTTGCAACGTTCTCAACACTGACATTCCTGTACAATGCCAACTACACAATAACCACATTTACAGACGCCAATTTAAAGATTTACTCCAAAAAGAAAAAGTGAGCAAGAAGGTCACAGTTCCAATTAACTTAATCGCAACCACAATCCTTTGGTGGTTTCTATTTGACAAAATAATGTAGATAAAATAAACGTTATACACTTCTTCAAATCAGCAGTATATAGTAACAGTTTCATCATAATACTAGTTCTTACCACAAGCAATAGATGAACCTCAGTATCTTCTAATAATTCCTATGTTAATTTGTTGCTGACAAGAAATTGGAAATCACCCATTTTGAAACAATTTACATGTTGTATGGAAAAAGGACAGTGATTATAAACAGAAAACTTTAAAAAGCCCCCTCAAAAGAAGCTAAACTTAGTAGCTCGACAGAAAGGGGAAAATGGAATTTGTCCCCAAACAGAAAACTAGCATTTCATTTCCCAACCAACCTACTATTTCACACCAACACATTCTAATAACCAGAAAAGAGGAAGTCAAACAACAAGAAGAGAACCAGAACTGACATTGTAAACTGTCTGAGAAGGAATCAGATTTCCTCATAGCAAAAACTAAGTCAATGCAGGTGGGCAAGATTGAACTTAACTTTTGCATCAAGAATTGCAGAGGATCCTCAAAGAGGGGGAAAATCATTCAGAAGCATATACAAGTGACAAAACAAAAGGGTGGCACATGTAAGCACTTTAGCAATAAATTTTAATCTTTAAACAAAGTTTTAATAAATTAAAATACCAATGCCGGTATAAATTAAGTAATCAAATACCTTGTGAAGAATACTGTTGCTGATACCCAGAGGATTTCCTAGGAGTTGCAGCACCAATACGCATAGGCCTGCTTGAACAATATACACCATTCATTTCAGTCATGGCATTAGACCTCTCTGTATCATCCCCAAACCTCACAAAGCCATAACCTTTAGATCGACCAGTATTAGCATCGATAACGACTTTTGCTACTTTGACAGAAGGATATTTACTAACAAAAGTTTCATGCAATAGTCTATCAGTAACATCTGCAGCTAAATCTCCTACAAAAATGGAAAGATCAGGACCATTCTCAGAGCGCTTGTCTCCTGTGCTAAAAGTTGCCCAGTTCAGACGGAAAGGTTGATCCATATTAGGCATCAAAATGACACTATAGTTTTGGAGAACTTTCTCTGCTGTAGCATGAGAAAAAAATTCCACAAATCCATATCCTTCTGATAGACCAGTCTGCTTATTGCGGATGACCTTGATGGATGAAATCTGCTCAAATAAATTCCAACTGTCAATTTAAGTTTGGCAAACAACTCAGGCCTTAAAAACAAAATCCAATATTTCTTTAACTTTGTTTTCATACAAGTTTCTCTGCCTTCTTGGTTTGAACTTAAGCAGTCTCGCTATCACAATGTGCTAACCTCACATTTAAGGCAAATGTAACAAATTTCTTGCATAAATGATACATCTAATTTAGGTCAAACAATCGGAAAAGATCATTTAAATTTATCTTCAATTTAACCTCAGCCTTCATAAAATTCCAAACCATTAAAAATAATGACTTCTCCAAATAGCCTTTTGACATTCCAGGCTATATGTTCATACTTCAAAACCAAATTCCAAACTTATTCCAGGCTCTACTCAAATATGCTCCTTACCTTTTCATTACTCTTTTAAAATGCCTTAAATAGCCAAATAAGGCATTGATCTCATCCTCTCATCCAATTTACTAGTTCATGCACATCTCATTCGTGGTATTTGATTAGCAATCAAGTATAAAACCAAATAGCTACATGTGCCAACCACAAAACAGGCAGTGAATGCCTTAATCATAGAGAAAATCCTATCTTTTCCTAACTAAGACATGACGTACTCGTTAAGATTGCCATTTAAAGAAATATTTTCCATCCGACAGTGATTTTATTAATTATCAATGGAGATGCATTTAATTTGAAAATATATCCATTAAACAGTACTATACAAGTGTCCCAATAGTACTCCTACGTGTATAAGCATGGATTAAAGAAGACAACCGATCATTAATAAATAATTCAAACTGATTAAATCAATATCAGATAGCGTCGTGACTGCAGAAACCACGACAATGACAATATACAGTGCAATAACCGATGTCATTGAAAAGAAAATGAAACAAAGAAGAGTTCAGTATGAATAATATCAAATTAAAATAAATATATTTAAGAGAGATTTTGTTTACCTCGCCGGAAGAAGCAAAACAAGTATGAAGGTAGTTTTCGTCCATCCAATGATGCAAATCACCAACCCAAATGGTTTTGTTCTCTCCGCCACCGTTGGATCCTTGCTGCTGCTGCTGCGCCTGTTGCGCGTTTCCATGGTGGTGCTGGAACTGATGGTTACGAGGGTGATATGGCATGTAGTGCTGAGGTGGAGGTGGCGGCGAAACGAAATGGGGCGGTTGCATCATCTGATGCTGCATTACCATAGCTGTCGCCGGATACTGCATCGCCAACCACTGCGGATGTGATTGTGGCGGTTGTTGTTGGCGTTGGTTGTGTTCTTGCGAAGGTTGCGCCGGCGCTTGCGAATCGGAACCACTATTTTGCTGCATCCTTATCTCTTTATTACTATCTCCTCTTTTTGAAACAGGAAAATGATTGAATAAATAAGATTCCAATGCTTATTTAAATTGAATCTGGGTTTTTTCTAAATATTTTCAGGGAAACAAAGAGAATAGAAGAGAAAGAGGAAGTACGGCTAGGGTCTAACCAGAGGATTTAACGAAGGGTTATTGGAAACAGGAAACGCGGTTGTAGTTTTAATTGTTGGACGGGACACGTTATACTTTGATGGGTCGATCACAACCGTTTATATTGACCAAACGAGGTAGAATTTCTATGTGACTCGATTTAGAGTCTACTCTCCTGTTAGACTTCGGATGATAATGAGTTAACTATATCATGCGTCCAAAATTTATGATTATCATTTCAAATTAGTCCCGAAACTTATAATTATTCTAATTTCATACCTAAACCATGACTATCGTAATAAATTAGTCCTCAAAGCTTTAAAATTTTCATTTTCATCCTCAAACTATGACATTCATTCTAAGTTGGTCCCCAAACTTTAAATATTTCAATTTCATCTCAAACTATACCTATATACTAATCACATCTTTTGTTAATAAAATCATTAGGCCAAGTTATATTATTATCATTAGCAATATTTTTAGTATTTAACTTTTATAATAAATAAATGGGGCAGGATCCGATTACATGATGTGAACTCTTTTAGTTTTACACAGATTTAGGACCGTTAGATGAGTGAAAATAGATGACACATATTAATAATAGAATATGTGAAGATATTCACTTGGAAAAAAAACAATGATTCAATTTAAGTCATCTATTTTCACTCATCCAGTGGTCCTAAATCTGTGTAAAACTAAAAAGTTTTATATTATGTAAGTAGATCTTAACCCTAAATAAATGTGTATATATATAGGACATGATCCAATTAAATTGTATAAACTCTTTTAGTTTTACGTCTTTTTAGAAAAATAAGAATTCACTGAAAAAGATAAATAATTAATCTCAGCTTTTGATTTCATTCGATCTAATAATCTTAAAAATTGTGTAAAACTATTAGTAGAAGTTATTCCCCATATATTTCCTTTGAATGTGTGTCTTTACTTTTTTAAACTTTTTTATAAATGAAAATAATTATGAAAAAGTAAAGAACTTATTAAACTGATATTAATTGTTATATATTTTTTTATTAATTTTTATAATTTATTTCATACAAATAAAATAATTATCATCTGCTAGATCTGATAAAATAGACCCGGATTTAAAAGTTTATTTCTGTCCATTCAAAATTAAATTATTTTAAAGTGAAAAATTTTGAACTAGTCATAATTTAAAAATTCTAAAAAGCATATAATAAAAAAAATTAAAATTTAACAAAATTAAAATTAAAAGAATCTGAAATGAAAAATCCTAAGACGATAACAATATTTTAAAATTTGATTAATAAAAAAAATGGTTATCCCTTGTTCTTATATGTAATGGAATAAGGGGAGGTAAGATAGTAGGTTGCCTCCAACACCAGGTTAAGAGCAGCTTCCGTATAAGATATTCAAATTATTAAATGCCCTCCGTGAAACTCGATCCCACGACCTCAAGATTAAGAACCTTGTATTCTACCAACTGAGCTGGATAATACAACAACAACAACAATACACAATTCCCATATGCAATGGGGTAATAGGAAGGTAGGGAAGTAGGCTGCCCCCAACGCCAGGTTGAGAAAAGCTTCCGTGGAAGACCTCCGACGGTCAGAAAATTAAAAATATAGATAAAATGCAATGCATGTATAAATAAATACATAAATACATAATTGAACAGTATTCATATGCAGTCATTAATATCATTAATATCATATGTGCGTCTGTAATGGGCAATAATCCCTACAAATAAATTCATGCGAAAAAATCTCTGCATATAGACAAAAACGTAAGACCCAACTAAACTTAAAAATGAAAGAGAATGATCCATATAAATCAAAATTAGAGACGAGATGGAAATGTCACGTGGCAGCCTATAAATATATCCAGCAAGGCAAGGCATTTACTGTTCAGCTCGGCTTTTCTTCTCCAATCCCTTTATTTTTTCAGTTCAGTTAATCCATGGCAAAAAAATAACATCATTTTCGCACTTGCCTTTCTCTTTGCTTTGTTAATATTAGCTCATGGAATCAGATTTAAGGATGGAGTTGGGATTTCCAACTTTTACTCGGGAAAACAGGGACCCTGGTGAGTAGGCATGATAAGATGAAATATAGCCATGGAGCGGATCGTGATCCTCTTGCTGCCGCTTCCAAATCCGATACCAACGATTTCCGTCCCACAAGCCCCGGCCACAGTCCGAGCATCGGTCATTCAACCCCACCTAATGGCCATAGTTAGCAAGCTAGATTGCTCGATTCTAGATCACATGTATCGTGTATGTTATATAATTATTGTTTATCTACTGCTAACTGGCATTGTGGGTTTCTCTTTATGAATATTGTTCCTCTGGTTTTCTGCTTCCGGACCGTTGATTACTTGTATTATGTGGAATATTTCATAACTAGGTTCAAGTCCTTTGTCCTCCTTACCTACAACACTCACATGTAAGTAATTACCAAAAATAAAAACCCAATTCTTTTTCTTTTCGAAAACATTTTTTATGAACAAATGATGGTAAAGAAAGTATTTAAAATGATTTATTATCTTTATTGTGTTGATAAAATGAGTGTGTATTTGACCTATTCTATATGGCTTATCTCCAAGTTGCAAAGAGATCCAAGTGGTGATCTCATGTCACGAAGCCGCTTCTCCTTGGATAACACCTGAGCAAATCTGCAAGTAAAAAAAATCAAATTAGCATCATATATATAATTTACTCCATCTATTATGAATGGTATATTATTAACATAAGATCGAACTCAAAGAATATGATATAATACCTGACAAGCATCTCCTCATTTGTACCCCGATTAATGGGCTCAAATTTACCAGTCTCCAAATTCACCCTGGAAACTGGTTTTTTCAGCAGATTTTCCCCAACTTTTACAAGCTCCTCCAAGTTTTCTTTTGTAGCAATGTCCACACTCCACAGATGCCACTGTTCCACAAAGTGTATCATCCTGCAGTCATTTGATGCTTTAGGTTAAGCATAAATCTCACTTAACCTCATTTCCAAAAATTAAAAAAATGGATCTCTCTCTCTCTCTCTATAAATGCATACCTGAATACGGAGACAACTTTTTTCGGATTTAAGTCTTGGAAAACAGTAGCATTGCGAAAGTCGACCATGTCACTGCTGGCTTGCATGAAAACATCAATCAGCGGAGTGGAATGTTCACAAGTAAGCCATCCCAAGAGACCCATTTTGCTGCCGTTTGAGCAGGGTACTTCTCTTCACATTTCTGGGAACCGGTACCCAAGGACAAAACCAGGAATCGGGTATAGTCGTCCGGCTTTATAGGGAAGAAATTTGGATTCCCACGAGTTATTTCTTTGGTTACTTCATTGATGGCTACCAAGGTCTGCGAGTATTAATGGATTAATTTAAAAATATATGATCAAAGTTTATGTCACCACCAATTAATTGATAAAAACATATAGATATATATACGTACGAGATTATTAGCGGCAACTCCACCATCAATAAGATGGAATTCGTGAGCTTTGCCAGTGGAATCCTTGGTTTCAAACTGATGGGCAGGAAGATAAGTTGGCGCAGCAAACGTTCCAATGCATATATCGGAAAGCAAAGCATTTTTGCAAGGGTTGTTCTTTACCTACAATACGATATAAAAATGCAATCCAGGTAAATAATCTTACATCAAAAAGTTGGCAAAGGAGACTATATTAAAATTTGTAATAAGAGGGTATTGGTGAGTATATGAACCTCATAGGAGGAGAAGATTTTTGGTCGGAGCTGTTTGATGTCAAACGTCGGGATCACAACATTTGTCAATGTTTGATGCAATCTGGTTTCACCCAACTTTTCTCTCACGATGTTGTGAAGATATTCACCATCATATTTCGGACCAGTTAGAGATTTGAGCAAATTTGCAGCCTGGGCAAATGGGGTGCTGTTATGTAACAAAAGGATATATAATGTCAGACTGCCACCGTATTCTTAATATATATGGACGTCTATTTTTATCCACAACTATCAGCTTACCTATCTTGGGGAAAGATTTTTTGTCAGTGTTGGAGATAGAAATCGTTGATGTCTTTGGCTGCAAAAAGAGGGCGATTCTCGTTGTTGGGATCTGGGGTTGTTAACATGGCAGTGACGAGGCCACCGGTACTAGTCCCTGTAACCACACCAAAATAATCCCGCCAGTCTCTTCCTCACCATCCAGCTTCTGAAGCTCCGACTCTAAAAAGGCAAGAATAGTTCCGGTTATAAGCCCCCTAATTCCAACTCCATCGATACTGAGAACAGTGATCAAGTTCCCATAGGTGGGAGCTTGAAGGGGTGATTTGGGGCTCGCAACATCAAAATTGTCTTGTGGGAGACTTCCCATTACGCTGAGTGACTGAGAATGGTTGGGGGTTTGAGGGTCTTTGATTTAGCAGTTGACCTCCGTAAGATCAGTAAGATGCCTTAATTTGTTGGTTTGTTTGATGCTTTGGAGGAGTGCATGTCATGGGTATTTATAGACTTCCAGTTAGATCTCTCATATGTGACATTGAAGCATTCAACCTGGAAAGCAAAACCCAGTGTGTAACGATCGACTTTCTTGGATACATCTGCGAAGCTTGGTCGACTGAAACCCCAAATCTATGTTGTTTGCGACATGCATCGTAAAACTACAACTTTAAGAAAATCTAACTGTCGTAGATTAGATTTCTTCTCAAAATGGAAATGCTTTGCCCTATATTTGAAACTTCAACACGTGAAACGTGACCATATAGTATAGGACTAAATATCCAGTGGTTCAGACTCCAGATTGGAAAGTCTTTCATTAAATTATCAACAGGTGTACCACTGTCCATTTGTTATTAGCTTTGCGGTTCAAAGAACCAGTAAACGAATTAAATTACTGAGGAATTTCACTGAGTGAGGAAGTCGTCCACGTTGACTATACTTTTCAAAGGCGACCATTCTACTTCACTGGCCAATGATCAGTTCTGCCAAAGTAAATCATGGTATTCTTGAACAATATTTTGAAGTATTTACAAGGAAAATTATTTGGTTCAGTGAAATTGAAGAAAAAAGCTTCAAGAATTGTAACGTGTTTTTAGATGATTTTGAAAAATTAAAATCAAATGTAAATAGACACATGTCATTCATTTAAATGGTGATTACATGATATTGGATAATACTATTAATATTAGTAGTAAGAGTAAATTACATGTTTAGTCTCCAACTATTATTATTGTTCCATTTTTGTTACCAAACTATTTTTTTCAAAAGTATATGTCTAACGTTATGTTTTGGGTTCATTTTGGTCATCAACCATTGGGAAATTAACATAATTATGGACGTTACATTTTTAATTATTTTTCAACGATGACATTACATTATCTTATGGTGACACATCAACATTACCATTGATTTGTGACCAAAAATGAAACCAACACTAAATGTTAAGTATGATTTTGTAAATAAAATATTTGGGTGACCAAAATGAAATAAAAGTGATAATTGAGTATTGAACGTGTAATTTACCTTGATATTAATAATAATAAGGCTTATAGAAAAAATAAGTTCTCAAACTAAGCATTCGTTTTTGCTTTAAGTACCTAAATTATTTTTTGGACAAACTAAGCCCTTAAACTATATTATATTTAATCATTTTAAGTCCTATTATTTTTTAGTTAGAAAATATTTTTCGACCAATAAGATGTTAACACGTGATATAAAATTAGGTACTTGTTTTGAACAAAAAAATAGTTTAGGTGTTTAAAGCAAAAAGTGTCATAGTTTAGGGACTTATTTTGATAAAAATAATAATTTAAGTACTTAAAGTGATTACTTATGATTACATATAATAGTTTAAGAACTTAGTTTGACCAAAATATAATTTAAATACTTAAAGCAAAATGATGGTATAGTTTGAGTATTTTTTTTAGTTTAAGCCGAATAATAATAATAATAATAATAATTCGTATTGTATTTATGATTGCATAAAGAAGGCAAAAACTCTTACACCAATTTATAAAATGCGCATTTTTCATTTTCCTTTATCGAAAGCTTTCCATTAGGTGATCTGATGCAGGGGATTCGAGACAGATGATGCTGAGCTGTCAGATTGCATTTTGATGGCTCTGAGATACCATGAATTGGCAGATCAGCGCAAAGGCGGAAATTGATTGTGACATGTTCCTCATTGGGGTCGTTTTGAGTATGTTTCAGTCTTTTGGCCATAACTTTGGCTACAGGTGTCAGAATCGCACATAAGACCCCAATCTGGAAAGCTCTTTTCGATGCGCACGCTCTCTATATGAGCTACGCTACATGTGGCCTTTTTTTCAACCTCAAATTCTGCCGTTTTCCCCTCCGAATCACTAGATTTAGATATTTTTTACTATTTATGGTAATATTTCAATTACAAATTAGGAAGTCAATTTAAATCCGATTTAAGCCGGATTTTTTTGGAGATTGCTTATTTAATTTTTGAATTTCAATTTAGAGTGATTTTCGAAATTTTGCTATTTTTGGCAAAATTCGAATAAAGACGATTTTTGGCTATAACAGTCCGGCTTGTGGACTGATTTTGGCATTATTTGATTTGATAATATTTTATTGAACCCTAGAGACTTTTTTCCTCTGGATTTTTTTGGGCGAATTTTCTCTTGTGAATCATCTGTTGGAGCACTTGCAGGATAATCACTATTCTGTCTGGCGTCATGATCTCTCGTCGCGCAGCCGCTTCTCCTTGGAAAGAACTTGTGCTACTCTGTAGAATTATTTAAAGCCAACATATATATATGTCGATGATTGCACGTTAATTAAGATTAAAACAATTCCGACTAACAGACAGTCAAAATGTTGCATACCTGATGAGAGCATCTTCATTTGTTAACTCACCAGTCGGTTCAAATTGGCCATTCTCCAAATTCACGGTGGAAACAGGCTTTTTAAGCAATTCTTCTCCGGCTTTTACAAGATTCTCCAGGTTTTTCCTTGGTGGCAATATCCATAGATAACATTTGCTGCGAGAGTGTATCGTCCTGCATGATTTTGGGCTCTGACTTTGAATCATATACATACATATGTTGTTTTGTTTAGTGATAATTTTATTATGCAAACCTGAATTCGAAGATAACTCTTTTCAGATTGAAGTGCTTGGAAAACAGTGGCAATGTGAAAGTCGATCATGTCGCTGCTTGCATCTGTGAAAATATCCACCAATGGAGTAGAGTGCTCGCCGGTCAACCATCCCAAAACACCCCATTTAGCTGCTACTCTAGCGTCGTACTTGTCTTCGTATTTTGGTGAACCAGTTACCAAAGATACAACCAGGAACCGGGTGTAATCAGTGGGCTTTATAGGGAAACAATCAGTATTTCCACGAAGGATTTCTTTGGTCACTTCGTTTATGGCAACCAATGTCTGAAAGAGTAACGAGATTCAGATTTTCACCAGAATAGTTCTGATAACCCTAAATCCCCATCATATCAATGTGCACTTACCGGGTTATTAGCAGCAACTCCTCCATCAATAAGATGGAATTCTTTTGTTTTACCAGTGGAATCTTGAGTTTGAAAATGATGGGCGGGAAGGTAAGTTGGAGCTGCAGAAGTTCCAATGCAAATATCCGATAATAGAGCATCTGTGGAAGGATCCATCTTTACCTACGTGATGGAAATTTCATAAATTCCAAAGAGTTCAAAACGGCATTAGACCAAAAAAAATAAATCATTTTTCATGTATTCTTGCACCTCATAGCTGGAGAAAATTCTAGGCTGGAGTCGCTTGATGTCAAAAGTTGGGATCACAACATTTGTTAGGGTCTGGTGCCATCTAGTTTCTCCCAGCTTTTCCCTCAAAATACCATGCAGATATTTACCGTCATATTTTGGTCCCATTAGAGATTTTACCATACTTGAAGCTGGTTCAAAGTGACAACTGAACGGAAAATCATCTTTATAACTGATTGAGAAATGATTTATATTCATATTTAACTTATTCTAGCTTGTTACTCTGACATTACCACGTATCTTGTGGAAATATTTTAGGACAGTGTTCAAGGTAGAAATCCTTGATATCTTTGGCAGCAAAAAGAGGGCGGTTCCCTTCTTTGGGGTTTGGGGTAGTCAGCATGGCGGTCACGAGGCCACCCGTACTAGTCCCGGAAATGACGTCAAAATAATCAGCCAATCTCGCTTGCTCACCATCCAGCTTCTGTGTATATATATACCCCAAAACCTCAATTCATTCATGAAAACAAAGCAAAACATATATAAAATATCAAAATTTGAAGCTACCTGAAGCTGAAATTCTAAAAAGGCAAGTATAGTTCCGGGAATAAGCCCTCTGATGCCCCCGCCATCAATGCTAAGAACGGTAATCAAATTCCCATATGTGGGAGGTTGAAGGGGTGATCTTGGACTATCCGTGCAGAGATTGTAATGAGGAATAATATGTGTCGGAATTCCTTCCATCGAGGAAGATACTGACTTGCACACGTTTCTTTTAGGGTAAAGCAAAGGGACCTGATATTTATTTAGGGCATTGTCAGGGGTTTGAAACTTTCAACTGCATTACTCTCTGCAGCCTCAAGTCAATTACTTGTTCCAACCTCCATTCGTGATGGTGTTTCCCTTGTGAATTCATCTAATGGTAATTAGAAATTCTAACACTACTATAATCTCAGGCCAATAGGCTTCAACAGAATAAAGGAGACTTGTAGGTAACTAGGCATGCACAATCTAGTAGATTCAATTACTTCAACAATCATATGAGCAAACTTGTGAAACTAATGATGAATAAATTAGCTCACATTTGGTGAAGACAGACGGGATCAAGTCTTCAATGCTGATTAATCTTCATACGTACGTCAATCAACATAAATTTGCCAATAATTAGCGGCCACCAAATTGTTTGTCTTAAACAAGTAATTAGTGACCTCTAACTTAACTATAAATATGGCTAATTTTAGTGGCCAAAAAATATCTATTATTATTTTATTTTCTAGTATGTGTATAAACATATGACAAAGTCTAAGAGTGGATAAACATAAAAATAAAAAGATAAATAATGTAGTCGAATAATCTTTTCAACGACTTATATAAAATTCAGTTTAAATTAATTAATTTGAACTCACAAATACTTGTGCTTCACTGAGAGCTTACTTCATCATAGCAAACTTAAATTTTTTTTTTGGGTACAATAAAGTTTAGGTCAAGAGTGACTCTCACAGTCCAGGTCAGTGCATACCTAAAATCCAATAAGATTTATATAGGAATTTATAAATTGTCCATCAAAAGTGTCAATGGTATTATTTGAACTTAACCTTACAAATTCAAGTTCTTTAATCCCAACTATTTATATCAACACTAGTTTGGCATAGCAAAATTAATTAACAATAAACAATTCCAGTTCTACACCAAATTAAGCTGCAACAAATATATATATATATATATATATCTTAACTGTACGTGAAAACGATGCCTCGTTTTTAATTGTTTTTTCCACCTACGATAAGAGTCATAACTTAATGTAATGGTTTGGTTATTTGGTTTTGCAACCGATCTTATTATTTTGGCACCAAAACCTTTTTCCGGTAGGTATTTAATTACTTGTCAACGATCTTCGTCAATTTATATTATCATTTAAAATATAATATACTCCTCATTATCAGAGATGAACTCGAGATTTTATGTTAATGTGATTTTTTAAAATTTTTGAAGAAATAAACTTAAAAATTCTAGGAAGACGCGAAAATAGATTGTCAACAAAAAAAATACAAAGAAAAATCTAAAATATATGATAATTTTAAAATTTTAAAAGATGATTGTTTCCACCCGTCTCTCTCAATTCATTCATATTTATTATTGTAGACAAAATTAGATAACAAAACAAAAGTATGACAGTTAGATATATATAATAATTATAAAAGATCGAAATCTAATTGTTAACTTAAAATTTAAAAACTCAGATTAGAATTTAATTTGTTTAGTTTTAAATTTTATAAATATCTAGAAAGTATTTAAACAAAAATAATAAAAATATAAGAAACAACTGAACCAAATTTTTTAAAAAAAGAGACGAAGCTTAATTTACATAGTTTTAACACTTTTATAAAGATTAAGATGTAGTTTAACTTAAAGATTGGACGACCCGTCCCACATTAATTGTGGATTCTTCCTTGCTCATTATGACTTGGGAAATAAATTTAAGATAAAATAATAATATGAATATAATATAATATAAAATTATATTTGGAAGGCGCACGTTAACGGTTTTCTCTGGGTGTACGTTAGCAGGGCTAACGAAAACTGAGTTTTCCGGTGCGTTCTTGACGGTTTTCACTAGATTTCCGATCGTTTTCTTCTCGTTTTGTTGTTTCTTTGGTTCTTAGCTTAGGATGGATTCTGGTTTGATGGATTGGCGGAAGCTCTTCGGGAGCACTGCTGAGCTGACCTTGGAGTTTTCCCCCCAAATTGTTCGAGAAGGGTCTCCGGTTCCTTCGGTTCATCCGCCTTCGGAGGTTCTTGAGGCGGGTATCTCGGAGTGGAAATTGTCTTTGGTTGGACAATTTCTTGGGCTAGGTCCTCCGTTAGCCTCTGTGAAGCGTATTGTGGAAATTTTATGGAAGGCGGGTCTCACGGGTTCGGGTGTGCAGGTCAGTTTTGCAGGTAGGAATTTGTTTGTTTTTTCGTTCTGCTCTGAATTTGCTCGTGACTGGGTTTTAGATAATGGGCCATGGCATATTCAGAATAAGTCTTTGATTTTGAGGAGATGGGAACCTAGTATGAAGCATTTAGAGTTTGATCTCTCTCGTATCCCCGTATGGGTTCAGCTTTACAACGTTCCCTTGGAGCTTTACTCACGTACTGGATTAAGCTATATTGCCAATGCGTTGGGTGTGACTTTGTCTATGGACTCGGTGACTACTTCCAGGACTAGATTGGAATATGCAAAGGTTTGCATTGAAATTGGAGTGAGAGATTCCATCCCAAAATTTGTAGATGTTGTGTTACAGGATGGACTTGCTGTCTCGATTAGGGTTGTGGTTCCCTGGGTTCCTCCTTGCTGTCAGAGATGTAATGTTTTTGGGCATAGTGAGAAGGTTTGTCCTGATGTGCACATGCCCCAACCTGCTGTGATTCAGGTATGGAGGAAGAAAGGGGATGTAAATTGTCCTGTTCCTGCTCCTGTTGATAGTGCAAAGGTCTTGCAGGTAGATAATGAACTTTCTGGAAAAAGGTTGGAGAATTGTGGGGAGGACAATTGTTCTCAAATTCCTATTGTTGGTGGAATTGAGGCTTTGCAGGAGCTTTGTCAACCTGCTGGAGAAGGACTGGATAATTGGGTGAATTCTCAGGTTGATGAGTTGGTTGTGGACCTGGTCAATGAAGCAAATGTTGTCAATAAGGGGTTTGCTCAGCATGCAGTTGATTTTCCTCCTTTGCAAGCTTCTTCTCAGAAAAAGAAGGTCAAGAATAAAGCTAAAAAGCAATTTGCTAGCTCTTATAATTGTTTTGAGGTTTTGATGGCAGCTGCTGGTTTAGAAGGAGGTAGGAAGCCTCGTGCGGCTTCCATGGGTGTTACTGCGCTCCTAAATGAAATGAAGCATAAAAAGAAAGATCTTGTTGATAAGTCAGTGGGTTCTGTTGTTGGAACAGTAGCTGAAACTGTTGGGGGGAGGCCAACCATGCTTAATGATTATATGTTTTTGGAATATTAGGGGCTTTAATAACCCCCTAAAGCAAAAACAAGTTTTTGCTAGAATGCCCAAGCTCAAAGTAGAAATTATCTGCCTTATGGAAACCCGTGTGAGGTCTGTTAATGTGTGCAAGTTGGTTGAGTGTTATTCTTCAGACTGGAATTGTTTTACAAATCATGAGTACTCTGAAAATGGTAGGCTGTGGATTTTCTGGAGAAAAGCTCTTACCTTATCAGTCTTGAAAGTCTTTGACCAATCTTTGTCTTTTGTTGGTGAGATTGGTGGCCATAGATGTGTCCTAACTGCAGTATATGGAAGCAACAGTGGTTCTGATAGGCTTCACCTCTGGAGGCAGTTGGAAGAGGTGGAAAGTTTAGTTGGGGAGGCTTCATGGCTTATAGGAGGTGACTTCAACATTTTCATCAATGCTGAAGAAAGCTCTGACTTTGAGAGCCTTGGGCCTTATGTCACTGCTAAAATAGAAGCTTGTAGGAGCTGTATGTCATCCTTGGGGCTTTTTGACCATCCTTATGTGGGTCCTCTCTATACATGGTCAAATAAGCAAGCAGGGAGTTTTTTGGCTCGTAAATTGGATCGAGCTCTTATTAATGCTCGGTGGCTTGAAGATTTCCCAAATTCTTTTGTTGAGTTTTTAGCTCAGAGGGTCTCTGATCATTGTCCTACTATGATTTCTTTTTTCAAGGATAACCAGGCTGACAGGCCCAAACCTTTTAAGTGTTTCAATTGCTGGGCTAATCATGGAGATTTTAAGAGTGTTGTTAAAGAGTCTTGGCAGCTAGACGTGTCTGGCTTCCCTATGTTCTGCCTTTTTGCTAAGCTTAAAAGGCTTAAGTTGAGACTTAGGCAGTTTAACAGGAGCCAATTTTGATGACATTTCAAGTAGGGTAAAGGCCAAAAGAGCCCAGCTTGAGCAGATGCAACTTGCTAATCTTTCCCAAGCTGGTTGTCACTTAGATGATGAGAAGATTCTCTTTAATGGGCTTCAGGAGCTTGAAGTGGATGAAGCCTCTTTTTATAAGCAAAAAGCTAAAGTCCATTGGTTGAAAGAGGGAGACAGAAATACAAAATTTTTTCACTCTACTGTAGTGAGGAAAAGAAAGAGTAACATTGTTAGATTGCTCTACGCTGAAGATGGTTCTCGGTTGGACTCATTTGATGCTATGTCTGTTGAGATGTTGAGATTTTACACTGAACTGCTTGGTTTTGAGGATGTTGGTGTTCAAAGCTACGGTGTTGATCTCCTAAAGAGTCTGTTGGGATATGAGCTTCCTTGTGATGCTGCTGCTTTATTGGTCAAGGAGGTCTCTAATAAAGAAATTAAAGCTTCTCTGTTCAGGCAAGGTAATGAAAAAAGCCCTGGTCCAGATGGATATACATCATATTTTTTTAAGACGGCTTGGGATATTATCCATGAAGATTTTCTGGCTGCTATTAGAGATTTTATTCAGACATGAACTCTACTTCCTGCCTTCAATGCTACAGCAATTGCCTTGGTGCCTAAGACTCTAAATGATGGTATAGCTAAAGACTTTCGTCCTATATCCTGTTGCTTGGTTGTTTATAAAACTATCACTGGAATCATTGTTGCTCGGTTAGCTTGCTACTTCCCTGGTATGATTTTGCCAAACCAGTCAGCTTTTATTAAAGGGCGTAGTATTGTTGATAATACGCTCTTGGCTCAAGAGATTGTTAGGGGCTACTCCCGCAGTTCCCTTTCCCCAAGGTGCACTCTAAAAATTGATTTAAGGAAGGAATTTGATTCTGTGTCTTGGGACTTCTTGATGAATGTTCTTGCTTCCTTAGGGCTCCCAGGAAGGTTTAGAGATTGGATCACTGCATGTGTCACTGGTGCTAGATATTCTGTAGCATTTAATGGTAGTTTAGTGGGTTTCTTTAAAGGGAAGAGGGGAATTAGGCAGGGTGATCCTCTGTCCCCTTATCTCTTTGTTCTTATTATGAATGTGTTGTCCCATTTGTTAAACGTTGCTGCCAAGGAAGGGTTAACTCGGTTTCATCCTAAATGTAAGCGTGTTCCTCTCACTCATCTCAGCTTTGCTGACGATTTATTAATTTTTTGCCATGTTGCTGAGGATTCTATTTTGGGTGTTGTTGGTGTTCTGGAGGTCTTTTATAAGATGTCTGGGCTACAGTTAAATGCTGGGAAATCTGAGCTGTTTTCTTGTGATGTGCATGAGGATGTTTTAAGAAGAGTGCAGGTTACTACTGGTTTTAAATTGGGTACACTTCCTGTTAGGTACCTTGGTGTGGCATTAGTTACCAGAAAGCTTACTGCTAAGGACTGTCTTCCTTTGGTTGATAAGATCAGAAGTAAGCTGGCTTTGTGGTCTAAGCTGAAGCTAAGTTATGGTGGCAGACTGTAGCTCATTCAATCTGTTTTATTCAGTATTTCCAATTACTGGTGTAGGCAAATGATTTTGCCTAGTAAAGTCATTAGGCAGGTTGAGCAACTCTGTATGCGGTTCTTCTGGAAGGGGGATGATGTTCCTGCCAAGGGGGCTAGAGTCAGCTGGAAGCAAATGTGTTGGTTGAAGCCTGAAGGTGGCTTGGGTCTAAAAAGTCTGGGCTGCTGGAATAAAGTTTGTTGTTTTTTACTGATTAGAAATATCCTTGCAAATACTGGGTGGACTGGGTTAATGAATATGCCCTGAAGGGGGCCACTTTCTGGGAGGCTGGTTACAAACCTCAACTCAGCTGGACCTTGAGGAAGTTGCTTAAGCTACAAATAGAGGCTGCTGGTTTGTTTGGCAATGTAGTTGACTGGAATTTGGTTAAAAACTATTGGGTGTGGGAGAAGTTGAGAGACAAGAAGGAGAAGGTTAGTTGGGAACACTTGATATGGTTCCCTCTCCATATCCCTAGAATGTCTATTGTAGCTTGGATGGTTTTTTTGAACCGTCTGCCTACTAAGGATAGGCTTATTCATATGGGGATTGAGCTAGATGGGCGTTGTGAGCTCTGTAGTGACGGGGTTGAGAGAAGGGATCATTTGTTTAATGATTGCACCTTTGTTGTTGGACTCTGGAGTAAAATTCTGCAGACTTGCAGAATTCACTATAGGGGGTTGTGCTGGAATGATACTTTGTCCTGGGCTGCTACCAACTTTAAGGGAAAATCCTTGCTAGTCTGCATTTTAAAGCTAGCTTGGATTAGTCTTCTGTATTTTGTCTAGGAAGAACGCAATCTCAGGCACTTTAGAGGCTGTTCTCGGGTGCTTGATGAGGTCTTTGATGCTATAAAACGGACAGTTAGTGTTAAGTTGCATGGTTGTAGCATCAACAAAGCTGATAGGGTTAATTCATAGCTTTGCCTCGACTGGTGCATTGACTAGCTTGTTGTTTGCTTCTGTTTCGTTGGTCTCTCGTCTGCAGGCACGTGAGATGCTCCTAAAGCGGTGGCTACTTACGGGTTGCTCCTTAATTTTGCTTGCAGTTAATTGTTGCTTTTTTTTTAGTGTTTCTTTGAGTTGTTTTACCTAGGCAATTGTGGGGAGTGTTGTTTATTTGCTGTTGGTGGGCTGTTTCCTACTGTTGTATCTGTTATTTGCTCTTTCTTTGGGTAATAAAAATCAAATTATCAAAAAAAAATTATATTAAAACATATATAAAAGATATATAAAAATGATGTAACTTTATATATTTCAAATAAAAAATATGAACACTTCTAAAATATATGTATTCATTTATAATTTAAGAGGGGATTTTATTTTTTGTTTTTGTTTTTTTTGGTTACAAAGGTTGGCTACATCAGTAGCAAAGGTTCCTTCTTCTCCACTTATCCATATCTAGATGCAGAAGTCGGTGAATATTAGCTGGCGGGTCGGCAAAGTCGATTCTTTCAGTCGATGCTCTGCATCCAAGGTGAGTTATCGCATTTGCAGAACTATTAGCATCCCAGATAATGTGCTTGGTCTTTACAGTCCAATGCCGGTGGAGAAGATACCGAACTCTCCGCATTAAGGTGGGTTCAAACGAAGAGGCCGGCGATGACAGTATACAAGTCGCTTCTTTATTATCCGTTTCCACCTCGATCCTCCTAAAGCCTCTA
This sequence comes from Hibiscus syriacus, assembly GCF_006381635.1. Classification (NCBI taxonomy): domain Eukaryota; kingdom Viridiplantae; phylum Streptophyta; class Magnoliopsida; order Malvales; family Malvaceae; genus Hibiscus; species Hibiscus syriacus. Next base: position 302,204 of record NW_024062565.1, on the reverse strand, counting down.
TCCCAGGCAACTGTAAGACCATCAGCCAGGGACCAGATTTCGGCATGAAGGAGAACAACGCCCCAAACTTAATAGGAACAAGATCCATGATCTTATACATAAACTGACATATTTTAGACCAGAGAGTATTGGTATTCATAAGGAACGTATAGCCCAACTTTATCAAGAAGGCTTCATTCTGATGGTTGAGGGGACGGATACCAAGACCCCCATGGTTGTTGGCATGACAACAATCATCCCATTTAACAAGAGTTGGTTTGTTAGATTCATTGGTTCCCCCCAAATGAATCTACGAGCAAGCATTTCAACTTGTTCGTAAACACTCTTAGAGATAACCACCGTTTGCATGAAATAATTCAGAATAGACAAAAGGACGGACTTGGCTAGTGTCACCCGACCAGCTAGGGATAAAGACCAGGTTGTCCAATTGCTAAGCTTACCTCGGACCTTTTTGATGATAAACTGGAAGATGTTTTTGGTGACTCTGCTATGGAAAAGGGGCATGCCCAGATACTTCCCAAGGTTAGGCAAACGTTGAAACCCTAAGGTGACACAAATATTCGCGGCTTTAGCCTCATTAACATTCGAAGAAAAAAAGATGATGGTCTTACTAGAGTTCACCTTATGGCCAGATAAACGACTGAATTGGTCTAGGGTAGCGCGCACAAGGTTTGCTTGATTAGTAATGGCCTGAAAAAGGATTAAGAGGTCATCTACAAAAAATAGATGGGATAGAAGAAAGAATCATGAGCTCCCACAGGCCAAGAGTCAGAGCGTAGTGAATGCTATGGCCTAATCTTTCCATGCAAAGTACAAACAAATAGGGAGAGAGCGAACACCCTTGGCAAATACCCCGGGTATGCTTAAACTCTTCTGAAAGAGAGTCATTCCAGAGGATTTGCAGGTTGAAAGAGGAGACAGAGTTTATTATAATGTTGTGAATGCGGGTAGGGCAGCCCCGATCCATTAAAGAGTATGAGAGGAAGTCCCAAGCCACCCAATCACAGGCCTTCTCCAAATCTACCATAATGGCCATCTATTGAGTTTTTCTTTTTTTGGTCATCACAGAATGAACCACTTCTTGGGTGATGAGAATGTTGTCTGTGATGCTTTGATCTACTATAAAATTGGCTTGATTTGGGGTAATGACCTTCAAGAATATGGGTTTGAAATGATTCACGATGATTTTCATAACCAATTTATAGAGAATCGTGCAAAGACTAATGGGGCAAAAGTCCGTGAAAGACTTGAGGACTTGGTCTTGGGGATTAGAACAAGAAGGGCTTTGTTGATGTCCGGTTTGATAGGATTGCCATCAAAGATGCCTTTGACCCAATCACAGACAGAGGGACCAAAAGTGTTCCATTGATTCTAAAAGAACAAGGTGTTCATACCATCAGGTCTCGGGGCTTTGAGTGGATTTATGTCGAAAAGCACCTGACGGATTTCCTCACTAGTGACAATAGCGTCAAGACGGCTAATGACCGAGTCAGAGAGGTAGGGGAAGGCTTGCCTAATCGAGAAAGTATCGGGTCTGTAGTCGTGCATATATTCGGAGAAAACTTTAGGAAATTTAATACCACCACTCCCTTGGCAGTTCCAAACAAAAAGATTGAGGTCCATGGTGCGAGGAAAATAAGGAATATCAACAACGTTGACTGACAATGGTTGCATCTGCATTAGTGTTCTCACTTTGATTGACGAAATCTTGCTCTTGGATCAAGCTCGCCACGGCTTCCATAGCTCCTTTTACCATCATTCGATTGTTGTTTCGAGTCTTGTATTTTAAGCCCTTATTACGAATCACGTAAGGGGTAGCACAGTTTCTTGGGATATTATTCTTCCTCCGGCTCTCTTGATTATTAGGACCGATAGAGGAGTGGGTTTGGGGACCATCCTTAAAGCTTATAACCGTATGAGAGTTAGGATTAAGAGATGAAGAGATCTTTTGACCATTAGCCCCAGTCGAGTTATCGAAATCGGGTTAGTCTTCGAGGTAAACTGTTCCCCATTTAAGCCGATCGTGTTAACTGAGTTGGAGTACGGTAAATGAGAAGGTGTAGTAAGACTAGGAATGGGAGCAGATATGTTTTTCGTGCTTGGATCAGGAACAAATTTAAAGGTCACGTTTTGTGTGGGGGCACGCTGGGCAGACTCGTTCACCTTGGACATGTTTTGCGTGGTTTCATGATGCATGTGAGTGGTCGTAAGATTCATAGAAGTAGCCAATGACACGCTGACAGCTTCCCCATTCCCACGCTGCTTGTTACGTGGAAGGGAGGGACCCATGTGTTGGATGCTGGTAGTGGAGCAAAACAAAATAGGATTAGGGGGAATAAAAATAGTGTTGAGCCCCGCAAAATCAACTTCGTTGATTTGTAATCCCACGTGAAGACCGTTACCATTAAAATGGGGCAAGCCTTGGATCGTGGAAATCAATTGCTCTGAATTAAGAGTTGACGATAAATTAGGCGTAGGATTTGAGGCCGCTCCCGATTTGGAAACAACTTTTTAGTGAGGATTCGCATTAATTTCTTTACCAATTCCATCCCAGATATAGGGGGGCTTTCCCTTTTTTTGTTGAATTCCCGGTAATTGAGGAGTGCCTGGGTTTGATCGGAGTGGGTGCCTTCGTACCAGCCTGACTTTTCGTATTTCCAGTTATTGTTCTTCTGCGGTGTCTTTCGACAACCATTCATGGCCCATAAGGGCCATTTTCCAACTGATCGGGATTATCATTAGAGGGATTGAGGATGTTTTTTGGCATATTAGAGTCATGATTTTTAGGCGAAGGTAAGAGTGTCTCTATGGGTATAGCCTCATTCTGACCGATTATCGGGGGGGAATTAAAGAAAGTGCATGCGTCTTTTAAATGACTGAACCTACCATAGGAGAAGTAAACCAAAGGAAGGTTTCCGTACTCCAAACCTTGAATTTTATCACCAACCATAACCTTTTGAAATCAGGGGTTGTGTAAGATCAATATAAACAGTAACCCTCGCAAACCAACGTCGGTTATATGTATCTTTCCGGAAGTCGACTTTCGCGACCCTGCCAATAAGCATACCAATTCTAAAAATAATTTTACTGTTGAACATAAATTCAGGAAAACCTGGAAGGTGGATCCATGCCATAAAAGTGGTGGGATACGAATGAGAAGTATTGAAATTTCGCGACCAAGGCTGCACGGTAAGGTATTGGACGTAAATGATCCAAGGTCCTTCCGCCAACACTTTCTCGTAGTCGGTATCGATTTGGAACCTAGTGAGGAAATAGTCGTTCTCCAAATCCATAAGTGTGAATGGTTTCCAAAGAGCGTGTGTAATATCCCAAATTTTTGTTAGTGACCAAAAAATAAATTTTGAAAACTTAACAATTAAAGTAAAAAGTTGGAAAAGTTTAGGGACCAAAAAAGTAATTTTTAAAATTTAGGTATTTTGACCCGTAAATGAATAGTTAAATCTCAAGAATGACATTTCTTGGGAATCATAATCTTAATTAGAAATTATGTTAAAAGCTATAAAATAATAAAGTCCGAAAGAAAATCGGATAATCATATCGAACCGAAATTTTATGAAAATTTGAATGATAATAGATAAAGGTTGAAAATATTATTTACAAAGTTTAGAATAGTGAAATTTAATGTGCATCATTAGAATTGTAGTCGATTTTACATATTTATCTGAAATTGGAAAATCTAGTAACAAAATTACAGTTTTTGAAAATTTGCAAGGACAAAGGTGAAAAGTAGATTTTTATTTGTTCATCTTTGACTTTAGAATATTAAAATGGAATATATTCTAATGGCAAGTTGAAATTATCATATTTTATTAAGGGTAAAATGATAATTTCACATTAATAGAATTTTAAATTCATTTATATTAGATTAAACCAAATGCATTATGTTTTAATTGAAGAAAAAAATAGAAAATTTTATTAAGGGTAAACGTGAACCGTCATGGATGTTAAGGTAAGAATTTTCAAGTTCATTTTTAAGCTTATTTGATTGATTTTTGGATTAAGCTATTAGATAGAGAATTAATCCCCTTGAAATTCTCTATCATTTGATATAAATATTACATGGAGATCATGTTTATATGATGAGTTTTGAAATTAGGATTTATGTAGGATTTGATGAAAGATTTTTATGTTTTTAATTTTGGAGATTAATTCTAAAGCTAGTATGATGATTAAAACTACTTGAAATTTAGTGAAATCCCATTTGGCCATGATCTAAGGTTTTGAAAAAATTGTGATTTGGTTAAATTATGTTATGGTTTTGATTGTAGAAGCCTTGAAATGTTGTTTAGAGTTGGAATCCATGCTTGAATCAAGTGAAAATCAAGAACCCTAACCAGTATGATATTCGACCCTATGAATTAATTGGGGAAATTGTGAAAATTTTTCCTAGGCTTAGAAATGATGTTTGAAAGGTTCTACAAGCTTTAGAAAGTTAATTGGGCCATTTTGTAATTTTATGAAAGTTAGGGGACCTATTTAGTAATTATGGAAAATTATGTGGTTTATGTGAAAATGTTAGAAATATGATGTACTAGGCTGGAATTGAAAGTTAGAATATTGAATTTGATGTTAGAATGTGAAATTTCACTACTTTGGAAAGTTGGCAAAGTTTGAGTACTAAATGGAAAATATTGAGAAAGTTAGTGACTTAAGTGGTAATAGTGGATTTATTGAGGTATTGGGCTGAAAATTAGATGCTGGAAATTTAATTAAATTGTTTGAAACTTGAATTGAAGCAAAAAGGCAAAGGACTATTTGGAATAAAATGGAAAGTTGATATGAATTCTAAAAGAATTCATAAATGGTAGTCAAAATGGAAAGTTGAAGAATGTTATGTGAATTTGGATAAAAAGGGATTTATAGGTCAATTTGAAGTATTAAGGTCAACATTGATGATGTGATATGAAATTCGTATAGAATGAGCATCGAAATGTTTTAGGAATTTATTTTCTATTGTGTGTCTATGTTAGTAAGATTCTAACATATGGTTTGAAATGTATATGTTTTGTAAATGGTATTCTTTTAGATTATGATTTAAATCAAGATCAAACAATTTTAAAGCTAAAGAGAAGTTTAAGGACATAATTTGAAGTGCTAGTAAGGTTTACAAGCTAAGACACCAGGTGAGTGCAAATTTAATTTGTATTTATGTTATCAAGAAAACATTGGCTTACGATGAGTCAGTGACGGAGTTGCTATGGTTAGAAGTGACTTCAAATGTTGTTGTGACTTTGTTATTTATGTATATATGTGCATTTGGTAAGCTAATAGAATTAGTAAACAAGTTGAAAATGCAAATTGGTGAAATCTGCCTAGATTTGTGATCAGAATAGTAAGTTTAGAAAATCACCAAAAATTATATAGAAATTATTAGTGGATGATTTTTGTACCAATGGAGTTTTATATGAGACTAGTTTTGTCTAAAATAAACGGCTATTGATTTCAATGAGTATACAAAAATATATGAATTTTTTAATCGAGGATAGGTAAGAAAACAGGACAGCATATTCTGCTCAAAACAACTTCTATAAGTTAACTTTGAAAATTCACTATAAATTGTACAAATTGAAGTAGAATAATTTCCTTTTATGGTTACATTCATATTCAAGTCTAGTTTCCATTGGTATAAGTGGAATAATTTTTAAGTGTGTATATTAATAAAAATAATATTTCTTTGAAGGTAGTGCAAAATGTCAGAATATGAAATTGTGATAAATTTCATGATAGAAGTGAATCGAAAACAAAGAATCAAGCTTAAAGCTTAGTGAGACTTATATCTTGACTTTTATATGAAGTATTGATGTCGTTGTAGTTTATTTATTTAATTATTATGATCGATGATGACTTACGATAAGTCAATCTCATTTTATTTTCAAGTATGATTTATAACTTTTAATTATGGATGATTTCTATAATATTTTCAATAAGTTTATGAGTGATTTAGGGTATGAACTGCTAAAGTACGATTTTTTATGATGATTAATTTTTAAGGTTTATGATTTTCAAACATTGATTAATTAATGATTTTCGTGATACATTTGACATGTCATTAAGTTGAGTACTTTTCAGTTAAATTATAGTACATTCGTGTACATTATGTTCTGCGCCGTTAGTGCTCATGTTATGAAGTGCATTATATGTTTTAGTTAAGATTGACACTGTGATGTGCCCTGTGCGCACGTTATGTTCTACTCACGTACCTTGTGCTCTTATAAATATGCATTGGGCTATGAAAGTAAATATGAAAGTTAAGAAAAGTATTTGAAAGGAAAGAATATGAAGTGAAAATGAAAGTTTTGAATTATAAACGAATGAAAAAGAAATATGAAATAGTTGTTATATTTGATGTTGATTTACGTGATTTTGATAAAATCATGAGTTGGTGGTTTTCAAATTTTCTGAAGAGGAAATTGATTTATATAGTTCGGTTTGAAAGTTTCAATGTTTTTTTTTATTAAATTACATTTCTTTTTATGTCATAAAATATTTTATTTCATTTTATATTTTAACTTACTTTAGTTGTATAATTATCTCACTAAGTTTTACTTAGCGCGTGATGATGAAAAAGTACATGAAGTGAGGAGTTTTCTAAGCATATTTTGGAAATCAAACCTACTGACAGTACCAGTAAAACATCATATCTTTGACTTATTAGTATCATGTACATTATATACGGTGGATTGCTTTATCGAATTTATTTTAAAATGGCATGTAATAGTAATTTAGGACTATTTTAATTTTGACTATTTTAGTTATAATCGTATTTATGAATGAATAGTATAAATGTTAAGTTTTAAGTGGTTTTTAAATCAACTAATATTTAGGCATTTTTATATAGTTATGAAACAACACTGAATTGTTTAATTGTTGCGTAAAATTAAATTTGTTTGAATGATAAATTATTATTTTATGAATATATACGCTTAATAAAACATGTTTAAATTTGATAAAGAAATGTTTTACGATGAAACAAAATTTTTAAGTAATTAAGTTTAAGAAATGTTATGAGATTTTAATATAACATATTTAACTCATAATTGTAAACATATACGAGTTATGGATGTTATATCGAACGCTTTATTCGTGATGGCGTGAAGGCCGATATTACGATCCAAGAGTTTCAAAACCACCGTCTTCGCCATGCTAGCCTCCATTAATTTATAGGCTCGTTCTGAAAATTGTATAGAGTGCATACCATTCCGTGTGCCAATAATGAGATTCTCCTCCAACAGATGAACTCTTCCTCCACTGTTTCTTACCCATCGACTATCTTTCCATCTCGGTTAGCGTTTCCGGTGAGAATTGAGGCGTAGGAAGTATGAGGAGTCTTTGCCGGTGTATCGATCTCCATTGCTGGATCTTCATTATTGCCCGGATCAGGCGGTCTGGTTTGCATTCCCATGGTGTCAGTGGCAGACTCAGAAAAGTCATTGGGATCGAAATTTGAGAGAGAGTCCAAGATAAAACTTTTTGAGGGGATTTTATTTCTAAAGTAAACTCAAATCAATAGTTTTATTTATATTTTTAATTTTATATATTCTTTTATCGAACACATTTAATTGTACTTATTTCGTCTATTAATTAATATTGACCATTCTAATATTAACATGATATTTCATGTGTGAATGATAATGTGAAAAAGAAAGTGAATTGATTTATTTAGTCTAATTTAAGGTTATAATTGATTTTTAACTAAATTGAAGGTATAATTATTTTTGATTGAAAGTTTAATTACTTATTTAATCTGATCCCTCTAATATCACCTCCATCAATGCCGAGGATGGTGATGATTTCAGAGGAGGTGGGAAGTTGCTCTTCCATAACTTGAGGAAGAGGATTGTATTGTTAAGCCGAAGCTTATTTTAGCCAGTTTCATTGGATCATAGGATATTTTCAATGGAAGCCCATGTTTTTTTATTTTGGGCCATTTAAGTTCTCCATTTATACAAGACTAAACCGAAATTATGAGTTCGGTATAAATACGTATATCAAGCCTTTACAGGGACGAGGATTTCGTCTGTCTTGCCGCCAAAGAAAAGTTTTCCAAAAACTCCGATCAGACCATGTCAGGCATGGTCCGCATGGAGAGATTGCAGAGGATGTACGCCGGTGCTGGAGGAGCTTTGGGTCATCCGCCACCAGATTCCCCAACCCTCGATTCTTCAGAGTTGGTCTATATCTCCTCTCTCGCCCTTCTCAAAATGCTCAAGCACGGTATTCTTCTTTCTAATCTTCTCAGCCTCTGCTTGTATGGAGTTCTAAGCTAAATAGGGTTTCGTCTTTTTCTTAAAAGTATGCTGTTTTTTCCTGCAGTTTTTGTTTTTTATTAAGTAAAAAATAATTTTCCGATTCACGTGCTTGTCTATGAGAACCGTGAGCTCTTTCGATTTCTTGTTTAGGGTTAAAAATTTTAGCCTTTGCAGGGGATTGTTGTAATTATGTTTCTTTATTTGGTTGATTTGAACATATTATAGGGAGAGCCGGAGTCCCCATGGAAGTTATGGGTTTGATGTTGGGAGAGTTTGTTGATGAGTACACTGTCCGTGTCGTGGATGTCTTTGCAATGCCACAGAGCGGTACTGGTGTTAGTGTCGAAGCCGTGGATCATGTTTTTCAAACAAATATGCTTGACATGCTCAAACAGACAGGAAGGCGTTGTCTATACTCTTGTCTCTAGTTTCGTTGATGCTAACTTATACTAGTTGTTGGGAATAGCTCAAAATTTGAGGAGATGGTATTTATTTGACAAGATTAGATGGTATTGTACTCCATGATCACATGCTATTATTTCTCTAGATTGGTTGCTGACATTTTTACTTCTTGTTACAGGCCAGAGATGGTGGTGGGGTGTACCATTCACATCCAGGATTTGGCTGTTGGCTTTCTGGTGTGGACATAAACACACAGCAGGTTGTGATTAACATTTTCTCATTCTGCTGCATCATACAAATGCTAGTCAACTTCTGTGTTACTGTTGCTTAGAAGAATTTACTGTTTTTCAAATGTCTCGTTAGTGTTAATACTTTACTTCTATATTTAAATTCCTTTACTTTTCAGTCCTATTTTTATTTTGGTTTCAGAGGAGGGGGGTGTTCAAGGGTAAAGGATTGCTTGTCAACTCTGTCCTTAAATCATTTTGGGCACTGCACTGTATTTATTGTTATTCATTGCTTTGTAACCCCTACCTTTCCCAGAAAAAATGCATATATGCCATTATCGTTGATGCTTATTAGTAATCATGACAGAGACTTGGTGTCTGCCTAGTATCATTCTTTGTACAATGTGTCAAAAATATGTGAGTATATGACAGCTTATAAGTATCATAATTGCTCGAAACATAAGTTTAGGTCGCTGAATATTTTTCTGGTACGTATACAAGGTCTGAAAAGTTTTGATGTGAGCTTTCTTTTTGCCTATCACATACCATTTGCTGTATGTTTCACACGTTGACCTTTTCTAGTAAAGACCATTTCAATGGGTTATTTATAGATATACATTTCCTTAACTATTTTGATCAATGAAAGGTGGTCTAGCTGTTGCTAACATCTGCCGCTGCTATCACAGTTTTGAAGCTTTGAATCAAAGGGCTGTTGCAGTGGTGGTGGATCCAATTCAGAGTGTTAAAGGGAAGGTGGTGATTGATGCATTTCGTTTGATCAACCCACAAACCATGATGCTTGGCCAAGAACCGCGTCAAACAACATCTAATCTGGGGCATCTTAATAAGGCATCTATCCAAGTGAGTGCAAACGGATGCTGTATGAGTTTTTCCTAATAGCTTCTTGGACATGGGAACTGATCTCATCGTATTATCTTTCATTGCCAGGCATTGATCCATGGTCTAAATAGACACTATTATTCTATAGCCATTAACTACAGAAAGAATGAACTTGAGGAAAAGATGCTATTGAATCTTCATAAGAAGTGGACTGATGGACTGGCACTTAGGCGTTTTGATACCCATTCGAAAACCAATGAACAGACTGTTCAGGTGAGTGAATGTTTTATGCAGACTTTATGGTGTTGAACCATTGGTTTTGTATCGACTTTATGTTGACCCTCATTGATATGAATTACTTGAAGACCATTACTTGAAGTTGCGTTTAGAATGTTTGCTCAAAAAGTTCAAATGCAACTCCTAACGAATGACTAATTGCCGGTTATAATGAAAAATGGTCTTACAGAAGGCAAAGTAATGATGGTGGTTAGTTTTGACTTATGCAGGAAATGTCGAATTTAGCTATGAAATACAACAGGGCAGTGCAAGAGGAAGATGAATTACCCCCTGAGAAGCTGGCAATCGTGAATGTTGGGCGACAAGATGCCAAGAAGCACTTAGAGGAACATGTCTCAAACTTGATTTCCTCGAACATAGTTCAAACTTTGGGAACTATGCTTGACACAGTCGTGTTCTAGATTCTTAGCAACAGTATTATCTTTTCAAGTTCTGTAATTGCATCTCTATATTGATATCATATACCGTCGGTCAAGTGCACTGTTTATGTATTTTTCTGAAAATTTAAAGCGACTATCTACCTGTCATTAAATATTTTTTTTATGATTTTATCCCTCTTTTGTCCCTCCCTCCCTTTGTGTACGTGGAAGAGAGTGGATATCGTTTCAGCTAGTTGGACTTGCATTTTAGCAATTGTTTGAGGTTCTCCGTTTGCATTTTAGCATGTTCAATTGATCATGCTCATATTCAGTGTTTTGACTTGAGGTCTCATCATTCCCTCGAATATTTGGTTGAGAAGTTTTTGCTCAGAATGGCGTTGAAATGAACTGTCATAAAAGAAATATGCAATCTTAAAGAGTGCCTGGTTCCCACGTAGCATGTCATCATGATTGGTTGATGATCCTTCACGCCTAATAAATGAAATTCGGAAACTCTTTTGTAAAAGTAAAAACAAAAGTATAATCATGCCATGGCCCATATAGCAGGAAATGATCAAACGACGCATGCAGAAGTGCATCAATCCAAGACTAATGAAAAGGAAATGCAAACATTCTTTTAACTTAGTTTACTACCAAACAAACAAATATAGGTTTGACATTTTCATTCAACAGGATCTTTCCCGTGGTTAATGAAAGAGGCTAAGCGTTTGATCAAGCTCTTGGCCTTGTCACATTCAGGATTAAAGATATGGAAGACGTGATCCTCACCTTGTGTCTCCATAATCTCTGCCTTGCCCTTCCATCCAGATTTCACCAGCTCATCATGATATAGCATCCCTCTATCCTTCAGTGTATCCTTCTCTGCAACAATAACAAGGATCCTATCACATGCCAAGCCTCCAAGATCAGGGGATCCATCCACAAACGGATTAATAAGCGGATCATCACACCCTTTGTCAGAGGGACAAACGTACAACCACCACTTATCCACTAAATCTTTCCTCAACCGGTCACTCAGCTCTGATCCAATTGGGTTGGTTCCCCAAAAGTAAGGATGGATCATTCCAATACCAACAATCTTCAACTTGTGACCCAAATTCGACTCCTTGATCCGTAAAGCCAAGTGATGTGCAATGTTCGCACCAGCACTATCACCAGCCAAAAACACGTTTTCGAACTTGGCATAGTCCTTGATCCAAGCCTCCTGGTTGCCTTCTTCGTCCTTATGAGAAGCCACCCACTCAAGTGCAGACCATGAATCTTCATATGCAGTAGGAAGAGGATGCTCCGGGACTAACCTGTACCCAACCGAAACAGCAACGACGTTAGCCTCAGCAACGAGCTTGTTGAGGCTGTTGTGATAGTTTGGAAAAGCGGGTGATGCAACGCAAAAGGCTCCACCATGAAAATAAATTACAAGGGGTAGCTTTTGATGTTCAGTAGCCAAGTTGGGCCGGAAAATCCTAGCCGAGACACTGGTTTCGGGTACGATGACGATGTCTTTTGATAAAACGTTGGTTTCAGGATCAAGTCCTGGGGGAACTACTTCAACTCCGGCGACTCTCTCCAGGGTTCCATCTTTGTATACTTTAAGGTAGGGAAACAAATCGAGAGCAACTTCTTTGGAATCCATGTCTTTTGTGAGATTAAGAAAGGTAAACTGTAAAGACAAGGGTAAAGCAACTAAGGCAGACAAGGGAAAGACGGAAGAAAAATGCTTAAAATGAAACAGGGGCGATTTGCACCAGCTACAGATATCTGCCCTTTTTAACAAGACTTATGATACCCTTGTCTTAAAGAGAGATTACGGAAGTTCCACATCATTGATTGTATACACCGTTATTATATAAAATCCATCAACAACCACCAAGATTTTAATTGCCTTTGACTTCAAGTTTTTCTATCTGGACATTCAAGATTCAATTGTCTACTTTCATCTGTCACAGGATTTTGTTACTTTTACCCATTAAACGAATCATGTGTCATTGTTTTCACCATTAGTTTTTGCAACTTTCAACCAAGCCACCCCACATATATGGCATGTAATATATCGGTCACAGTATTCAGAAGTTAGATATGTCGCGTGTATATATATATATAATCATATCACAAACATGTTTACAGATAACAATATAACATAACTCGTTAAATATATCGAATAGGTCAAGGGGACACACCTATAAAAGAAAAATGCATATCGGTCAGGCCTTACGTTTCCCACTTTAGTAGTACTAGGTCATGCGGAATGGGAACCTAAAACAATACTAGTCTATGAACACATAATACATAATTCTAAACGGTAAAATACTATAAAGTCACTAAATAATACTTATGCGTATCTCGAGACGAACGGGCATAATCGAATTGAGCTGAGCGAGAACGGTCAGGGTCAACTGGTGAATGATGCTGAGAAGCGTGATCACCTTCGGAAATCAATATCAAAAAGTGAGTCCAAAATTCCGCAATTTACTTAATTCAATCTTGACTTTAAGCAATAAACGATGCAAAACAGGGCTTTCATGTCATAATTTGGTCAAAACGGACTATGGAAATGAACTCAAGACATTGAAAAATATAAAAATATATGATTTCATAAAAAGTCAATGATCAAAATTTAATGGTTAATGGTCAAAAGGAAACGGTCAACGGGTAGGGTTAACGACCCATTCAGTTCGGTCCAAGGGGTGATCGGTTTAGCTGGTCCAAACTGTCGGACGAATCCTATGTGCGCACGGCTACGCATGGAAGCGCATGGGGGACTTTACGATGGCCGAAAAAATACCAAAATTTATAGAAAAATAATTCCAACTAAGGGGAATCATTTACCGGGCCAGTTTGCGAAAAAGATCGATAGAGATGGGGTTTTTAGTGAATTCTGAATATTCAAAACTTCACCGATTGCAAACGGAAATGGTGAACAGAAATCCAAGGACACCGAATGAACGAGGTCGACGAGACGAATGCAATGATACTAAAGGTCTCGAACACCTCCTCTCGATTAGCAATGAATCGAAGAAAAACAAAAAATGTTTTGTTGAGAGAAAATAAATAGAGAACATACTAAAGTGCCTATTTATTTTTTTTTCAAAATACCAAATGGTAACCGTGAATGCAAGTTTTGGGTATTCAAACCCCAATATTTATGGGTTAATTACAACCCAAAGCCCCATATTTTTAAAGAGTTCCCAAATAGACTAATAAACTTACCAACACTTCAATTTAACCCAATTTTTGGTGTGTTACAGCTTTGCTTCACTTTTGTTGTGTATTTTTAAAATAAATTAGCTTATATTATATGTAATAAGTAAATAATTATATGATATTTAAACTACGTTAAAGTTAATTAAACTTCAATACTTAATAAATTATGAATGTTTGCGCTCCTAATTAAATTAAAAAGTTGCTTGGGGTTAACATACTTGATTTGTAGGAACAAAGTTTGCTTCTTTCAACTATTGTGAAAGTTGCTTGTGGATGAGGAATCGTTGTGAGTTGCAAGGGTTAAAGCGTATATTATTAACAGTGTTGATGTGTAGGGTTAAAGCGGTAGTGATTGTACATCGAAGAACTTTTAGGGTCCATGCATCAATTATTTTAAGCTACAAAATCAAGAATTTTTATTTTTCTCAAGGAATGAAGTTGGTGACAACATTTTGAATTTCAGGTTATTATTTGATTAGAACCTTAATAGTTTTTTTCTATTTCGTACTTAAACTATTAATAATTTCATATTTATAAGTAATTATCTGTTTAAATATACTTATATTTGGAACTTTGTATACATTATAATGATAATAATATCAATTAAATTAAAATTCAATCATAACGACATAAAATTAAAATAAACATCATCATAATTATTTACTCATGTTTTAAAAAATAATATTTAACACATTAACAATGTATAATTATATATATTAAGTGAATTAGATATTAATAAATTTATTATAAAATTATTTTAATAGTACATGAAATTGTATATTATCTATAAATCAAATAATAATTATTATTTTATATTGAGTGATAGATAACGAAATAAATGAGTGTCGGGCCGCCTCCAATAGGCGTCGAAAGTCAACTTCTTTATAAATGACCTCTTAAATTAACCTTTCGGTCTCATGAGGGAAGATTTTTTTTTTTTTAAATCTTAGTATTTATATATATTTTTATTACATGTCATTCTTATGTTAATCAATATTATTTGTAGGTCAGTAAATTAGATTTTAATTTTAAATTTTATTCCCACATATCATATGGGCCTCTCAGAAGTTTTATCTATCAAAAGTATTGATTATGTGCAATGGTTGATTGGAAGTCTATGCTTTTATGAAATATAGACTAGTAGTAGATTCTCATAGATGGAGACACGACGACAACAACAACAAAACCCAATCCTTTGTTGGAGAAAAATACTATAAAGTGGTTTGATCCAAAACTTACGTTGGAATATAATGACTTTCAGCAGAGGCGTCTTGAAAATTTTCGAGACCTTGAGCGAAAATAAAAAATGAGCCTTAATAGAAGTAAATTATATTCCAATACTCTAAACAATTAATTTAATATCGTAGGAAAATGATTAAACTTTTTCGAATATTAATTTCATTGTTTTGTTAAGAAAACACCTTAAATACGACTAAGAGAATAAAAAATCGAATGTGGGTATGAATTATGGTATTGTGTTTGATTCTTAATAATAAATTAAGAAATAAAGAATAACATATTATGTTATCGTTAGATTGAGATTGGAGAAATTAAATAAATATATTTGGTAAAATGAAAAATAACATTTGTAAAAAAGACAAATATAATTAGATTTAATTCAAAACTAAATGAATTAACTAGAGAGATGGAGAAATGGATGAGAAATTGAGGATTTTATGAAATTGGAAAAAAATTAGAGGCCTTAATCATAAAAGTATATATCGATATTGAAAAAAATAGGGGTCTCAATTATAAAGATATAATTGAGATTAAAAAAACTTAGGGACCTCAATTAGAAAGGTAGAGTGTGATTGAAAAAACTTAAGGGCTTTAATTATAAAGTTAAAAAAGAGGGATTAAAAAATTATAAGCTTCAATTATAAAGGTAGAATTTGAGATTGAAAAAAAAAATTAGAGACCTCAGTTGTAAAGGAAGAAAAGGTAGAAATTGAGATTTAAAAAACCTAATTGCCTCGATTATAAAGTTAAAAAGAGGAATTAAAAATTTAGGGGCCTTAATTATAAAAGTAAAAAAATGATTGAAAAAATAGAGATTTCAATAATAAAGATAAAAAGTGAGATTGAATAATATTAGTACCTCAATTATAAAGATAAAAAAAAAGATTTAAAAATTAAGGATCTAATTATAAAAATAAAAAAATGAGATCTTAATTATAAAGATAAAAAATAATATTTAAAAAAGTGAGAACTTAATTATAAAAATAATATATACAGTAATTGATATGTACTTTTGTAGTCTCTGTACATTCGTACATATTCATGTAATTTTTCATATTGATTTAAATTTGCAATAGAACAAATTATTTTATTTAAATTTTAATATTTTTATAAATTTGTGTCGGATTATTTTCTTATTTGTGTCATGTTTGTTTAGTTATTAGTTAAAATATGTTTTCAAAAAAATAGCTGTCATTTTTTTTTCATATATATGGGGTAAGGAGAGGTAAGATACTAAGCTACCCTCAATACCAAGTTGAGAGTAGTTTTCGTAAGAAACTTTCGAATTATGAAATGTTTTCCGTGGAACTCAATCCCACGACCTCAAAGTTAAAAACCTTGTGCTCTACCAACTGAGCTGGATGATCATTTCTTTTAAAATATGTTTACAAGGATTTTGCAAATCTTTTTACTATTTTAAATTTAAGAATTGATAAAGTGCAAGAATTTTATTTTTATGATTATAGAATCGAGTCTCAAAATAAATAATTCATAATTTTAACTGTCGGAAATATTACATGAGTTATTCTTCTGACGTTGGGTAACCTGCTATGATTATATCCTACGTGCCCTGCCCCATATGGAATAGGTCAGCTAAATTTTTTTTAAAGTACGAAGATACTCGTAACTGGCGGATCGGCATATCTAGGAGGAAGACTGTGCCACGCTTTGCTGAACCGCGGCTACAACATCAGAGCCTTGGTCCGGCGCACCAGTGACCTCTCTGGACTTCCTTCATCTTCACCCGCCAATGAACTTGCATACGGCGACGTCACAGACTACCCATCCCTTTTAGATGCCTGCTCCGGCTGCGACGTCATCTTCCACGCCGCTGCACTCGTCGAACCCTGGCTTCCAGATCCTTCCAGATTCGTCTCTGTATGCCAAATCAAATTGCATTTGCCCACTTAATAATTCCTTCTTTTTACATATGTACTGAAATGCTGCCATCAAATTGTTCGATGAAAGGTCAACGTTGGGGGTCTGAAGAACCTGCTGCAAGCAGCTAAGGAGACAAATACAATTAAGAGAATCATATACACGTCGTCCTTCTTCGCTATTGGTCCTACAGATGGATATATCGCCGATGAGAATCAGGTAAAGAAATAAACAGTTAATCACCCAGATTATTCAACGAGGAAAATAAATTTTGTTTCTGATTTTCTAAACTCTAATTGACAGACTCATCCAGAAATTCTTCTGCACGGAGTATGAGAAATCAAAGGCCACCGCGGACAAGATTGCTTTGCAATCTATAGCTGAGGGGATGCCAATTATTCCAGTATATCCCGGTGTAATTTATGGTCCTGGCAAGCTTACCGCCGGCAATGTTGTTGCTCAATTAGTAAGATTTTTTTCTTCTTCAAATTTTGTATTTTTTATAACTTGCGGTAGTTCTATTAATTGATGACATTGAATGGTACATTATTCAGATAATTGAACTATTTAATTGGCGATTACCTGGTTACATAGGCCGTGGAAATGATGGGTTTTCTTTCAGTCATGTGGATGATGTAGTGGAGGGTCATATTGCAGCCATGGAAAAGGGTCGACCTGGGGAAAGATATTTACTTACAGGAGAAAATGCATCATTCAGGCATGTTTTCGATGTAGCTGCCATTATCACTGGAACTGCTACGCCTAAATTCAACATCCCTTTAGGATTGATTGAAGTTTATGGATGGATTTCTGTTCTTTTTGCCCGAATTACAGGAAAGCTTCCTCTCATTAGTCCCCCGGTATGATCTCCTCAATGGCTTCCGTCCATTAATATATTAGAACATTTAAACCCGTTGGAATTTGTTATGATGTTCCCTACAAACATCATAATGTTTTGTCTCGGCTCTTCATTTTCATAGCTTTGCTTAACCATTTGATAAAGAACTCTGTTTTCTATGTCGTGCAGACTGTGCATGTTTTAAGGCATCAATGGGCATATACTTGCAACAAGGCCAAGATGGAGTTGGATTACAGACCTAGAAGCTTGAAAGATGGACCAGAAGAAATGCTCCCCTGGTTGAAGAGCCTGTGAGTGATATAAATACTAAACTTGATCTCACTCACTGGGTCAGTGAGAAGTATTCAATTAAATGAGGAGTGGAAACCGTGTTGTTAGTCTTGTAGAACTTTCTGTTTGAAGCATTAGCTGGTAATGGCGGTTATTGGACATTGGTTCACTTCTTTCTTGATGCTTGTTGTAAATGTATGATGTCTAAGCTTATGGATTTGTCAAATAAAGTCGATGGTTCAATCTCTTGTTATTGGTAAGTTTTTGCTGGTTTGTCTATCAATATAATCAATGGATTGTTTCCTCTATATTGCATATGTATCAGTTGTTGGATTTGACAAGGACCCCCCAACCCTTTCTATGCTTAATCTCCAAAATATTTCAATCTCACCCCATCTTCAAAGTGCCACCGCCACCACCCTTTCTATCTTATTGAATAATGCATAAAAGTAACCAAAATATGTACCATTTACAAACACACACACACACTCTCTCTCCATATTCCCCATCCCCTCTCCCTCTCTCAGCAGGGGAAAAAAATCATTTTATTTCAGATACTGAATCAGATATTGTGGAGTTAGCTTAACTACAATCATGGATGGTTATCAGCAACAAAAAAACTAGGAAGGAAGTTGCAGAAATAAAACAAGAAGGGGCAGCAGCACCAACATATTAGCAATCCCCAGCTTCACCTCCTTCAGCATCTTCATTCCCTTCTCATGAATTCTCCTTCACAGTCGTATCTCTCCATTCTTCCTCCAACACTATCCCGGGTAAAACCAAAACCCCGCCTTCAATGGCTATCGATTTGTCACCAGCAGATGACATTTTCTTTCATGGTCATTTGCTCCCTCTCCACCTCCTTTCTCACCTCCAGGTGTCTCCACGTTGCTCTACGAATTCATTGGATGGATGCAACGTTCCTGTTAGAGATTTATTTGATGAATCCAAACCTGATAAACTCAGCAGCACCAATTATAAAAGCAAAAGCGACAGCAATATCAGAAGCAGAAACAAGAACCATGGGAATGCCAAAGTTGGTAACTTTCATCAAAGCCACGACGTTGAAGCCAAAGGAAGGCCCAAGTCCAAGTCTTTCTCCTTACCCCGTATAACAAGGTGGCACCACCACAAAGGGCGTGGCGTCAGGGAAACAGAAGAAAAAGAGAAGCACAAGACAAAGATGAGATTCGACTTGAGACATGTTTTGAAGAGGTACGTGAGGCTGGTTCGGCCGTTGTTGCTCTTCAGAGGAAGGAGATTGAACCGCCATCCCCATAGGCAATCTCACTCATTTTCAGGCCATTTCAGTTCGAGAAGCAAAGACAAAGAGTTGAGAGCAAGGAGAGATTGCTGTTCAGCGCCGGCTTCGATGAGGATATCGCCTACGAACAGTGGTCTTCTTGTTGCAACCACGGGCTACTCTTCTTCAACCAGTTACAGCACCATGGAAGAGTTGCAGGCTGCAATTCAAGCTGCGATTGCCCATTGCAAGAATTCCATTAAAGGGGAAGACAAATTTAACTGCTAGGCCCAGTTTCGATTTTGTTCTTTTCATATTTATTAACTTCAATAGGTTATTTTACCTTCTTTTCCTTTTTACTGCATATATATAATTATATTTTCCTGTGTATAAAATGGTACATTTTATAAAGGAGTATGCAATTAGTTTGAAGATAAAAGTGATGATTGCTTTGATAAATTTCAACATCTTAAACTGAAGACTGATCCTTTCTTTGCCTTACACGATTAGTTGGTTGCATTAAATTAATAATTAAATTTCAGAATGTCAAATATGAGAAGGCATTTATGATGTATTTTTGAATATTCTTAATATTGGTTAGTAGAGCATTTAATAATTCATACTCCCTGGCCCCTGATGAATTCTAACTGTGTGATTATTGGTATCCTCTGCTTGTTCCTACTGAAATGCTAAATCATGGTTAACCTCTTCATTTTCAGTAAAAAGAGCAACGCATCATCATCAAGCCTGCCCTTTTTTTCTCAACTGTTCATTTTGCTTGAAAAAAGTTTCTTTATTTAGAATTTTCCCATGAATCAAGCCCCCTCAGAAAAAGGAAAAGTTTGAATCTACTGTAAGTAGGAGGGAGTAAAGCTGAATAGAAGAGCACAGACCATGGGGGGTCTCAAAAAGAGCTTTGGGATACTCATGATGACTTGACAGCTTGAGAAATTTGTGTAAAAGCATCAAGCACACAACTAATTGCATCTGCTTTCAAGTTGAACAATGTACTTGGGAGTAATATCAAAGACATGATCCATTTGAGTGACACTGATTAAAGATTCAAAACCCAAGACCATAATAATGAGGATGATGATAGGTTGTAATGATGGCAGCGATTTTCATAGTTTCCCTGCCTTCTTTTTCTCTTTTCCAGGGCCATTTTTAAGTTTAAATTTGTGTCCACCAGGTGATAAATTTCCCATCATCACGACAAAGTTACAGAGTCTACAAAGGCAGAAGATCTTCCAGCCTCATACTACTTTTTGAAGTCTGCGTGCATGAGTTTATATACACAAGCTTGCATCGCTGAAGCAAGTTCAAACTAATATTTTATTGGCCGAGTTTTTAGATATGGAATGATTATATCAGAAACCATGGAATTGACCCATCTGGGAATTCCCTTTTCTAAAACAGCATGAACAATAAAGAAGCCCCACAAAAAGGTGATGCCTGCAGCTGCAGGGCTCAAGGAAGAAAAAACCGTGATTAGAATTTTAAGGCACATCCAGCATTGAAAATAATGTGCATTTTTCTGTTCTGCAGGGCACGAACAGTGAACATAAAACATTGAGAAAATAGTAGCAGAGATGCAGAATTCATTGAACGCGAAAGATGAGAACAAATAAGAGCAAAGGACCACCTGATTGAGTGGTATACTTTCCCCGTCAAATTATAAGGTAAGGGAAAGAGCCATTGAGAGATTGTTGTGGACTGGTCATATGATGTGTCCGTTTCATTGGACCAACAGGAAAATTTCATACCTTGGAAAATCTTGTAAAATCAAATGTTAGACATGATTTTAATTTGACTGAAAAATCATTATTCTTGATATTTTCCTTCTTTCTACAAAAACCCAATCCGGATTAGTCGAATTCCTCGTCATCCACCTACGCGCATATATCTTCTTCTTCAAGATGAGACATTTCAATTTTTTATCCATCATTAATACGAATCTTAGTGGTGTTAAGATTTAGCTCAATTGATTTGTACATACAGTCCCTTTTGTATAACATAAATATCAATGTTACTTGGGATTTTGTTATGAGCATCCATGGTAAAATTGCTTTGATAATGGGGTGCAGAAGATTATTTATGTAAGGCGAGGAAAAAATTATTTGTTCAACAGGGTGTTTATTATATTACTTTGTAAAAATTGTTAGGATTATACAATGATTTCTGAAAAACATTTGGATGATACAATAAACATTTGTTAAGATTATTTAATTTTAAATTTACTATCAAATTTTTAAAATATATTTTATATTTATTTTAAAAATTATGTTCATTTATTTAATATTCATAAACAATTAAAAATTATTATTTTTTAAATGACGCAGCATCTTCTGGATACGAATATGCTTTTGATTCATGTCAACTACCGTTCTCGTTTTGGCGGTTTGGGTTTTTCCTTTTCTTTTGTAGGTTTGGTTGCTCACGTCTCTTTTTTACTTGCGTTTAGTTTACAGCTGAGGAACACACAGAAGAACACGAGAGACAGCGACTGTTTCTTTTTTCTGTTGTATATGTAGACACGAACACATATTTATCTTGTTTGGTTTGACTATTTATTTTATTGTTTGTTTCTTTAATTTCGAGTTCCTTTGCATTGAACAATTCCCAGATTGATACTTTTTGTCTATGTTTGGCTTTCTTCATCTACAACGACGAGGTTTTCTCTTTTGATTGATTGGAGTTCTTTAATTGTGTATTGAAATTTGAGACTCTTTTATATGGGATTTTTGGAAAATTAAAAGCTTTACACTTTTTCAGCAGATTATGCTTGAAATTTCAAGTGTTTGAGATCTGGGCGGTCTTAGAAATTCAAAGAAAAGAGTATGTACGCGGTGGGCAGGCTAGGTAGCTATATCTCCCGCGGTGTGTATTCCGTCTCTGGTCCATTTCATCCTTTTGGCGGCGCAGTGGATATAATTGTAGTGGAGCAACCCGATGGGAGCTTCAAATCATCGCCTTGGTATGTTCGGTTCGGTAAATTTCAAGGGGTTTTAAAAACAAGGGAGAAGGAAAAGTCGGTAAGCATCTCTGTAAATGGCATCGAGGCGAATTTCAACATGTTTCTTGATCATAAGGGTGAAGCATATTTTCTCAGGGAGATAGATGTTGAAGAAAGGGAACCTGATGCTGTATCATTTCCTTTGTCTTCTGGGGATGAGACAGATGAACCGCCGTCTGGTAATAGAAAGCCAATGAAGTCCAAGAGTTGCAATTATGATGTTGATGAGTCTAATTCAGTGGCTCAAGTTGATATGAGTAATGGGAAACTTGTGGCTAGGACCAGTTCGCGGCGGCCAGGAATATTTGGGTTTGTTTCTGGACAGAGGTCAATAAAGGAGGATAGTTACCAGGAGGGTGCTGGTGTTACTGGTGTAATGAGATCAGATTCATTGGAGCGTGCTGAGCTTGCTGCTGAGCTGCTGGAGGTGAAGTGGTCTACCAATCTTGCTTCCAATAGATCAAAGAATGATGCTTGGCGTTTTTCTTCTACAAACGATGCATTAGACAATAAAGGTTCTGGAATGGGGATGCAGAATGATGAAGAAAACCTGTTTCAGACTTATGTACGTGATAAGGAGGAAAACAGTGTTGATTGCCAGACATTACAAGACAAAACTGATTACTGCAACAAGCAAAAGGTCAGCTGTTCTTCTGGCTTTGAGAAACTAGAGTGTTCTGTTGAGGAAGCTAACGGACAAGTGTCTTGTGTAAGCGCCGAGCAACAAATTGTTGAAACCTCCTCGTTAGGTGAAGGTTTTGGGGAAGACAAAAGCAAACTAATAGCCAATATATCAGTAGTTATGGATGATAATAGTATCAGGAATTTGGATCATGATGAGAATGCGACTGGTGTTGTCTCAGGGTCAGGGATGAGTGGTCCTGATACACAAAGTGAATATAAGTTTGAATCATGTATTGACAAGCAGTTTGATGAACTGGCTGGTAATGAGAATGTTTCAGACAGTCTTCAGGCTTTTGTTAACGGCAAAATGTCAGAGAGCTCAGAAATGACATTGGATGGTTCCAGTGAGCAAACTCTTGAAACACTGTGCCTTTCTGACATAGGAAATGGTAAAGCACTTGTTCATGCTGAAACACTGCTTACAACAACTGAGCCAGTGCCAGAGGTGAGCTCTCATAAAAAATGTTCTGTCTAGTTGCAGAGACATTTTAAACAAATTATTATTTTTAAGGATATTAATAATGCATTACTCTTTTAAAGACAACAAAACTGCTCTCCACTACTATAGAAATGATATTGAAACTAAGTTTTTCTTCAAATAGAATTCTTGTGATACTTCATAAATCTTGCTGTACTGATGTACTAGGTGGTTTTCATCAGGTTACAGTTCCCAATTCAGCTGAAGATATGGAGTTAGGTTCTACAGGGACATTAACCATGTCAGAATCTTACTTGGTTGGTGCTGACCCTGTAATTGGTTTGGAAGAATTTAAGTCATGTAGCATTCACATTAATGCCCCCATTAGTGATTTAGGTGATCATGTTGAAAATGGGAAAAATATCAGGGATGTTGTTGATCCTTCTGTGGAGTCTGTTGATGATTCTGAGAACTTTTATGGTGATAGTGACCCAAAGAGAAGTGTTCCATCATCAGAGAGTTCAGAGGATGAGCAATTCCTTTTCACTGACCTTGATGCATTCAAACTCCACAAAACAAATTGTGTAAATAAAGATCTTCCCTCCATTTGTACTGAAAATGAAGAAGTAAATGGTTTATGTAATGTGAATAAGGAGTCTTGTTTAAATCCCGACAAATTTGTTCAGGAGAATCCATCAACCAATCTGGAAATCTCTTTTGAAAAAACAAGGATAGTCTCTAATCCCATTAGTATTTCTAGAAATCATAGTGTAGCTGGTGAGAAGAATGAGTGGCAGGTGGAATCACTTCCTAATATATGGTCTCCTCTTGCCTTGTTTGATGTAAACAATCATCATCCTCTAAGCCGTTCTCTAGATTCAAATTCTGAAACCATGAAGTGGGCATCAATCAAGAAAGATGACTCAAGCTGTATAAGGTCAGTTGCGGATAAAGAACAGCCACTAGCACATGAAAAGTCTAGTTGTGAGGAGAGTGAGACTTCAGGGAAGTTGAAAAATACTCTTTACAATCCTGCTGTCGGTAAGAGAACTTGGTTATCTTTTTATCTTCTTTTTCCTTTCATTATAAATAAGAGAACTTGGTTATTGTGATGTGATGGATAAATCCATGGATTGTGCTAAAGTACAATCGACTTACTATTTTTTATGATTTTATTAAATGTAGAAAAATATTCCCTCTTTCTGGTGCTTTTTAAGCTGTAAACTGTAGAAAGTGACATGAATTGTGCTTTGCGCAGAGATGTCTCTTTGCAAACACTTTCTACACGAAGGGATGGGCGCTGAAGCTGCCTGTCAAGCATTTGATGCTGAAAAACTGGATAGCAAGAAATTTATTTCTTTAAGTCCCGCTATTGTGAAGAATGATAGGCTTGTTGTTCGAATTGGTGATTACTACTTTCCATGGGATGCAGCAGCCCCTATTCTTTTAGGGATGGTTACTTTTGGAAGTGAAAAAGTATTTGAACCCAAAGGGATGATACCTGTTGACAAAGCGGAAAAATCCATCGAAGGGGATCCATCAAAAGCCATAGCCTCTCGTAGTGGAAGCTGGAGGCTTTGGCCCTTTTCTATGAGAAGATCAAGATCCAGGAAGGCTGTGCTGCTGGCTCCAGCTGACACCAGAGGTTCGGATGTTGAGAATGCCGTAGATGGTAGTGCTGCTAGTGGCAATTATATAAATATGCTTAAACCCAAACAGGTGAAGAAGGTGATCAGGGCAATCACTCCAACATCTGAACAACTGGCATCATTGAATTTAAAGGAAGGAAGGAATCATATAACCTTCACATTTTCAACCAATATGCTTGGGAAGCAGCAGGTTTTTTCTTTTTGTCTAAATCCTTACTTGAAGTTAAATGTTCATTCTGAAATATTATTTACTCTTTTGTTGTTAAGGTCATTTCTGATTTTTCGGTTGTAGTCTGGATGTGACTCAAAATCATGTACCAAACAGGTTGATGCCAGAATACATTTGTGGAAATGGAACACTCGTATTGTAATCTCAGATGTTGATGGGACAATTACAAGGTAAGGATGTTTCTGAGTTTTGCTGATTCGGAGCACCTTGTTATGCCACTTTATGGTTTAGATTGAGTACAGGTTAAATTTCAAGTGTATCTCATTAAGTTGATAATTAATCGCCAGTTTTAGATGACAGCCACATCTCACCAATGATATTCACCACAAGCTTCATGTTATAATGGGCATAACACCAAGTTGGGAATTAATTTTACTGGCTTTGTGAGGTGTTGCTCGGCCTTGGTACCTAAGCTTGTTTGCAGTTGATTTAGGTTGGCAATCTCTGTCCCAATTGAGTCATTCCATCGATGGGCTGCATGATAAACACGCTTACGCTATAGAAAGAAGAAAACAATCTGTTTATTAGGGTGAAATAGAGAAAAACAATTTGATAAAACAATATTCAGATTTCTGATTTCGATGGCCTAAGAAATTACCCATGGTTTATACTTCCAGCTGTCCAAATGTTTTTATTTCAGTCACCGGAAATGTACTTGCTAGGAGTTTGAGCTTTGATTGCTGGCATTTTTTCCCCTTAGTTCTATGTTTCATTCAATGTTTTTTTTCATCACAGTATGCAGCTTTAGCATTAACCATTGGATAACCCTATGTTTTTTCTTCAAATCTTCTCTTGAGCTCAAAATTAACGTTTTTCCTTTTCTCAAAGTGAATTGTTTTTGTTTTCATGGCTCTTGGCCCACAAGATATTGGAGACAGCTAAAATCACATAACCCTGATTGTTCCGTGTATTTTTGCTGTAGATTTCTGTTATAATCTGGTTCTTTCTTAATTTCTTAATTGCTGCTGACTGAGGTTTCCTTTCCAGTCATTTCCGGCTCCCCTAATTCTATTTTATCAATACAGATCAGATGTTCTAGGTCAGTTCATGCCTTTGGTTGGGGTAGATTGGTCGCAGAGTGGTGTTGCACATTTATTTTCAGCTATTAAGGTTGGGTAATCTTACATGTTAAATTTTCAGCTCATGATACTTTATTCCTTCTCGTGTTTACAACCAGAAAAAACCTCTGGTTTGTAAACCAATGTATAAAGAAAAAGCGTTCTAGATTTGACAGAGACTCAGAATATGAATAACACTATTAATATCTCCGATACATAAATTCTTCTTCTGTGTTGCAGGAAAATGGGTACCAGTTGCTTTTTCTTAGTGCCCGTGCGATATCCCAGGCATATATCACTAGAAAATTTTTAGTCAACCTTAAGCAGGTGAACTATGCTAGTTTAATGCTTTTCTTATATTGAACAGTAAAATGATAGTCAATAAGTTAAAACAAATTCATGTTTTTATTTGTTGTTTTTGTTCGGATAGCATACTACCATTGCTCAAGAAAATGTGGAACTGTTTACTGAACATTTTATTAATGCCTGTAGGATGGTAAGGTTTTACCAGATGGGCCAATTGTTATTTCCCCTGATGGGCTTTTTCCATCCCTATATAGAGAAGGTAATTGTTTACATTTCCGGGACTTAACTAAACTGTTTTCTGGGGTTGATTTCATGTGTGAGATATGTGACTGCTAGGCTTGCTTTTCTTATTCGACATATACCATTTTAATGTCTATTATTGTTTGGGTTTTGTTGCATGCGTTATGCCTTCATAGTCCAATTAGGACATCAATTATTTTAATACATTAAATTAAAAATTTGTGTGGCATGCGACTCTATGAGCTTC
The DNA here is from genome assembly GCF_006381635.1 of Hibiscus syriacus. Taxonomy (NCBI): domain Eukaryota; kingdom Viridiplantae; phylum Streptophyta; class Magnoliopsida; order Malvales; family Malvaceae; genus Hibiscus; species Hibiscus syriacus. The sequence continues at coordinate 275,254 of NW_024062565.1, read as the reverse complement.
TAAATTGCCAATTCTCTGTAGGATAAGGCAAATGCCTCCTTTTATATTAACTTGTATGAAATCCATGAGACATGGTGCATTATCGTGAAGCATTAAATCCCATTATGTTAAACCCCTAAGGATTTTTCTTCAATAACTAAGATGAGTAATCATAGCTGTACCTTTAAAATTGATGCATGAGACATGCAATTACAATTTACAACCCAAAATCAAAGTTTTAGTTGTATTGACACTTTGAACTGATATAAATATGAAAGCTTGTTCTATTTTATTTTGTTTCTGTTTTCTCTTATGTGCCTTCTGATTAGGAAATTAAAAACTTCCTATGCTTGATCACTTTGAAAATTAAATTGAAGGTTAAGATGTTATTGTTTCTGGTTTGGAGAATGTGCTTTTAAGCCATCAACCATATTAGAGTTTTCTGTATATATTTCTTCTTATCTGTTTCTTTGTCTCTTACCCCAAAAGGTATCTCTAATCCACATTATTAATTCTTAAATATCCTATATATTTCTCAGTCATTAGAAGAGCTCCCCATGAGTTCAAGATCGCTTGCTTAGAGGTTAGTTCTCTGTGCTAACATATTTGCTTCTAATATGTTGAATTTATCTGATATATTATTTTTACTGTTAAATTAGTTTCTGTTACTTCTAGCATTTCAAGTTTTTATATACATCCAAATGGTTTATAAATCAAATCAGTAGGATTGGTTGCATGCAAGTCTCAGAGCAATTTACATTGTTTAGAGGGATGTCCTACTTTATTGAATTTCTCAACATAATTAGATTTGAATCATCGAGTTATGTAACAAATTTATATAATTACAACTCTTGAACTTCATTCCTTATGATTTAAATTGGTCTTAATATTATGCATGTGAATTTTTTTTCTTAAAATTCATTATAACTTAAAATCTCAGTTTCTTTTCAATCTTTCGACTTATAGGATATCAAAGCATTGTTTCCACCTGATTGCAATCCATTCTATGCTGGTTTTGGGAATAGAGATACTGATGAAATCAGCTATCTTAGGGTTGGAATCCCAAAAGGGAAAATCTTCATTATCAATCCAAAGGTAATCTAAGGATTTCATGCTTAAAGAATGGTTACCAAATGCTTCCAATGTTACTGCACCAAACTTCTCTTCTAACGGTTTCATGTTTGCAGGGTGAGGTAGCTATGAACCACTGTGTTGACAAATCTTATAGTTCCCTTCATGATCTTGTTCATGCCATGTTTCCGCCCATGGCCTCCGCGGAGCAGGTTTTGTTACCTTTTCTTTTTCCATTGATAACCCACAACATGGAGTTTGTTTCCCAATCAGAGCCTTTTGTGGATATGTCTGTTGGTAAACATGGTTGTGATGGTGACTAGGCTGAGTTTTCGTACACTTATTTTTGTGAAGAGAAACCCGATTGTTCCCTGCTTTCTTTTAGATTTTCCATCCTTCACTTAGGTGACATCTATCATGCCAGAGTAGCATCTTACTGAGAATATATTGTCTAAACTCTCAATCTTTTAGTTTAATTTAATTCATTTTAGGGTGTTTCATTTTATTTATTTTGTTCTGCATCTTAATTTACTTCTATTAGTTGCAGGAGGATTTTAATTCGTGGAATTTCTGGAAACTGCCACCTCCTTTGATTGATATATGAAGATGTCTTGAGCATTCGGATACCAAGATAGATGTACAATGTCTGCCATCTTTTTGGTGCTGTACAGGTAAATTTTGATGTTAGTTTCAAATATTTGTTAAAAACTCGAGATGGATCGCTGGGTAGTCATCTGAAATGAATCGTGTTAATTAGCATTCTAGTATCTACTTGGAACTTGAGTAGCAGAACTTGAGTACCAGTTTATTAGACATATAGTAGTTGAGGCAGAGACCTTGCATCTCCTTGCCTGCGCTTTCCAAGATCCATCTAGCTAGCACCGTTGAAGTTTCAAGTGTATCTATTTTTCTGACTTTCTAACGTGAGATTGCGCAGGAAACTACAGGTTTATGTGTGACCCACGGCCATTGGCTAGAACTTCCACCATGTCTTTAAAAGGCAGAACTGGCCGACTCTCGTTGTCCGAAGTGATTTAACTTGCATACATAGAAAGGGTTGATTCATCTCAGTTTTATTTGGGTTCAGAATTATTTGATGTATAATTCTGTATAGCGAATCCATGTGATTGAGGTGGACAAATTGTTAAAAAGTGTTAACTTTTGTTAAAAATTTTCAAGGGGAGAAGAGGCAGACTCATATTAGAATCTAATTTGATTTAAAAAAAAATATAGAATCTGCAATCTTTTATCTTATGTTCGGGAGCGGATAGAAAGAATGGTTTTTTGGATTACTAACTCGTTCGAATCAACAGATGGATGAACATATCATACAAGAAGAAAGGAGCAAAGGGATGTGGACTCAAATCAAACACTTCACAGAAACAAAATCCTAACATTCAAGTGTTGCTCTGCAAACTACGCAAGGTTTTTGATCTCGCTGTCATCGATAAAGCCGTTGCCATTGGCATCCACAGATTGAACTCCCTGCTTGCTCTTCCTGTTAGCAAACCATCCTCCCGAGACTCTTATGGCATTGGCAAGCTCGTCTTTGCTCATCCTTCCATCGTTATCTTCATCAAATCCCTTTAAACATGTAGTGAATTCATTAACAGTCATCACTCGCTTACCGTCAATGGATTAGTTACGAGTTTTAATCGCCATTTCCGATAATCAAAATATTCTTGTCTGCTCCTCTCCTGACACAATTGCTTCTCAGTTTACAAGTGCTTGAAGGCTTCTCATATTTATACACCCGTGTGGTGCTTTAAGTCTTTGCAAGTAAATAAAACATGGAAATTAATCGGGTTAGCATAATTAAAACATGCAGACGCGTAATCAAGGCTTTAAGAAGCATAAAGGAATAGTCTTTTGTCTGCATGATTTTGGAAAGCACACGTTTGGTTTACGTGGAAATTTGAAGAAAAAATCAGATAACTTTTATTAAAAATAAATAAATATAAACTTTAAAAAAAATTACCAAATTCGAAGATAACTTATATATTAGGCCTTATGGAAAAAGAATTGGTGTACAAGTTTGTAGTTCAGTGTAATGGGGAAGGATATGTTGGGAAGATAGGGGAATTGCCACCAACAGCATTGGATTGGGACTGAGATAGAAGTAAACTCTAAGCTTCGTTAATAAGGGAACGACAGATGGAGGTTTTTAAATGGCCCGACTTCTTTTGTGTTTTACTCTAAAAATTACGTATTTTAATTTATTGAACTATAAAAGAAGCTGTTATAAAAATTAACTATAACAAGTATACATACATCTATATATATATATATATATTGAGGTTGCATTGAGGTAGGACACCTTAGCTTAAGGATGGGTGAGTTGGGGTTTGGCCTTCAAAAGATCATAAAAGCAGCCCCCTCAAAGGCATTGGTTATCAGAATCAACCTGGCTTTTCTTGCTTTATTTCTGCTTATCTATGCATCTCTTCTCTTTCGCCTGTCTTCTTCACTCTATTTCCAGAATGCAGCATCGGTTGTCAGATGCTCTTTACGTGAGTGCCATCACAAGGTAAGGTGAGCTTACTCAAATTCAATATTTGCTTTCCATGTTTGATTTTGTTTTATCATTTTATCTTCTGATGTCTGATGGGCATGCGGTTGTTGTAGGTGGAGAAAGGGGTGAAGATGAAGGCGGTCCTGGAATAAACTGAAGCCGTTAAACCGGAGATCAAGAGAAGCTTGACAATGTTAGAGGTGCCGAGTTTCGTTGATGAGATTGGAGGAGGTATTAAGATTGGGATGTTGAACTTCGAGGATGTGGATTATAGTGAATGGGAAAAACATGGAGAGACAGTCCCGATCCATTCGAGCGAGTCTCGGAGCTTTTCGAATGGCCGGACTTGTTTCCCGAATGGATTGATGAAGAGGAAGAGATCGACGGGCCAATGTGCCCTGAGTTGCCGATGCCGGACTTCAGCCAATACGATGACATGCACTTGATAGTGGCGAGACTGCCCTGCAAGTATCCTGTAGACGGTTGGGGCAGGGACGTGTTCAGGCTGCAGGTTCACCTGATAGCGGCAAATCTGGCGGTTAAAAAGGGGAAAAGAGATTGGAATATGAGGACCAGGGTGGTGTTCCTGAGTAAGTGCAGGCCGATGTTGGAGGTGTTTCGATGCAATGATTTGGTGAAACAGGAAGGTGAGTGGTGGTACTACGAACCCCTAATAGCAAGATTAGAACAAAAGGTTTCTTTGCCAATTGGTTCCTGCAATCTGGCCCTGCCATTATGGGGACGAGGTATGCGTATCATTTTAATTCCTACTTTCATTGCATTACTCAAGGAATGGAAAACATTTAACGTTAGTTAAGAAACGAAGCAAAGATGGGGTAAAATATAAACATACGCGCCAGATAGGGGTCGAACCTATGACTTTCTGCTTAGGAAACAGACGCTCTATCCACTGAGCTACAGGCGCTTAATGAAGGCATGGTTATTTCACATTTTTTTATCCAAACTAACAAGTTACTAATCAACAACTCTGAAAATTTCTTCATCACTTAACTGAGCTTTCTGAAAGTAGCTGAAGATCAAAATTAGGTAAATGTAAAGGAAATAATGAAAGAAAAAATAGTGATAAAGATGAGGAAATATTATAAAAGAGTAGCTAGCTTTATTGATGTTAAATGATGACCAACCTCCAAGTAAATTGATTTTGCTTGCTGACAAAGTCTAAGATGTAGTTGTTATGCTTTTGTTGTCTTTGGCTCCACTGCTTCAGCCACAAATAAATCATATGTTCTACTAATTTTTTCATTAGTTATGACCTAAGAATCGATTTAGTCAACTAAAAAGTCGATGGGGGCCTCTCCCAACTTTCGCATTTAATTCCCACTGTTGATGTCAACTCTCATATCTCATCATTCAATTTCCTTCACATGCATTTACTCTTTAGTTCAACGTTCCACATCAAAACTCAGTCAGAATTCAATATGTCATCATATTTTTTCTTTGTTTGCAAGCAATGTTACTCACCTTTACTTGCAGCAATAATTTTTATCAGCACTAATTAGTCCAGTTTGGTGATTGTTAAGCACCCAAAAGTGATTGAAATTCCATTAATGCTTAATAACAGGAAGAAAATGAATTAAACATTTCAGGAAACGATGAAGTGTTTGATGTCTCTGAAATCCAACAGGCAACAAGTGCCCCCAAGCGTGAAGCCTATGCCACGGTCCTCCATTCTTCCGAATCATACGTTTGCGGAGCCATAACACTAGCTCAAAGTCTCCCAAAATCCGGCACCAACCGCGACCTCGTCCTTCTCCTAGACCGGTCCATCACCGAGCCGAAGTGTGAAGCCCTCAAGGCGGCCGGGTGGCAACTCCGCTTCATCAAGAGAATCCGAAACCCTCGAGCCGAAAAAGACTCCTACAACGAATACAACTACAGCAAGTTCCTGTTGTGGCAGATGACGGATTACGACAAGGTCATATTCATTGATGCAGACATCCTTGTCTTGAAAAACCTTGATCTCCTTTTCCATTTCCCTCAAATGACTGCCACGGGAAACGACATATGGATTTTCAATTCGGGTATTATGGTGATCGAGCCATCAAATTGCACGTTCAAACTTTTAATGAACAAACGTAAGGAAATATTCTCATACAACGGAGGGGACCAAGGTTTTCTAAATGAAGTGTTCGTTTGGTGGCATCGTTTACCGAGGAGAGTGAACTTTCTCAATAACTTTTGGGCCAACAGCACCGTTGAAACTGGTCTAAAGAGCCAGCTTTTCTCAGTCGAGCCACCCAAAGTTTACTCGATCCATTACTTGGGAATTGGGATTGAAGCCTTGGCATTGTTACAGGGATTATGACTGCAACTGGGACATTGGGGATCAACGTGTTTACGCCAGCGATGTGGCACAACTAAGATGGTGGAAGTTCCATGACGCCATGGATGCCAAGTTGCAGCAGCAATGAGGGTTGACGAAGCAAAGAAAGAATGACTTGGACTGGGATAGAAAAATGGCTGCAAAGGAAGGATTCCAAGATGAGCATTGGAAGATAAATATTACAGATCCAAGGCAATATAATTTGATGGATTAGAATTTGTTATTCTTACTTTTTTTTCTTTTCTCATCATCAATCTTTTTGTTTACTTCATTTTGTAGAAACACCTTCTTGAGCTGTTTTCCCAGATAATTTATGCCTTCATTGCTACACGGGATATCATTTGTATGATCACACATTGATTAAACATTACTCTCTACAATATTCGCAGCACATAATTTACTTGATGCTTCTTATTCCCCAGCAAATTTGCATTTGCCTTAATTATATGCATAAATATTTAAATTACACGTCAATTTTCATTCGAAGTACAACGTAATATATAGACTATAATTCTGTGTAATTATATACATTAATTTTTTATTGAATTTAATTTTTATAAATTATTAAAGTTTGTGGGGCTGGAATTAGGATTTTCAAAAAAAAAATCATAAAAGATGCTTAATCTGGACCGTTAGATTATATTTTGATCTGATGGGCTTAGTATGAATTACATGTTGGATCTGTTCTAGAATTGATCCCAATGTACCTACAAAAATAAAGAATAATAATTACTATATAATAAATATAATCTAATATAATATATGGTATACAATAATACTATGTAATATATAATATACGTATGACACATAAGAAATATTATCATAGTGTATAACATAATTATAATTTATAATATATATAATATATATAAATAATACTACGTAATAGTAATAATAATAAATAATAATGTTAAATAATAAATAATAAGAAATGTTAATATAATAATATAATATACTAATACTATATAATATAATATAAATATATATTAAATCTAGATAAAAATATGTGTCTACAACTGTTCCTCTTTGTCCATTATCTTGTAACGAGAATAAGACAAAAACGAAAAGGACACAAATTTTCGTTCAAAATCTTATCAAAATGTCTTAAATCTTAGAGCTACAAATTCTTCTCATAGGAACTTCTCACTCCCTTGCAAAAGTTGATATGCATTTCTTTCTTCTATCGATCTCAAAAGAATAGGTAAGCTCTTTGCATTATGAATTTGCTATTGAAAGTGTCGGTCCACCTCCTTCTGTGATAGATTTGAACAAAATTTGGAACAAGTTATTCTCATTATGAACTTTTCTCTCTCCGTGAATGATTTTTTCTCATTATGAACTCCTCACTGAAAATGTTGATTCACTTCCTTCTGTAGTAGATTTTGAATAAAAGGTCGAGTAAATTTTTCTCATTATGAGTTTCTCATTAAAGTAATTCTGTGTAATTATAAATTATTTAATTTGTGCCTAATAATTATTTATATTAATGTATATTATAAATAATATTAATATCAAAGAGAGACGAAAGATCATGTTAATTGTTGATAAAATAATGTTATGATATTTTATATATTAATTTTGTATCTTACTTTTAAAATTCATTTAAGTTAAGACTTTCATTGAAACTTGAATTATATAAATTAATTTTAAGTTAAATTTCACTTAAACGGTACAACTAAGGATGACAAACGGGTGGGTCGGGTGTAGATATCCCTTTTCCATCCCCATACCCATCTAATATTTTCAAATTCACCACCTTCCTACCACTCATGATGGGTAAAAATTTTTAAATTCACACTCGCTCACGCGGGTACATTCTCAAATCCATCCCCACACCCACTACCCAACTGGAGACGTACTCGGCTATACCCGCCTTACAACAACCTTAAGTTATACATAAGCAACAAACATAAAACAAACGCGTCCATTAAGAAACATAATAAAATAAATCAAAGTTATCTGAGTTTAGTGTTAACATAGATCTTAAAGTACATAAAATACATAATTAAAGCCTAGAAACATAAATGACAAACACATAATATTTTTGTTATTTGGCACACATAAATGACAAACTCTAAAATTATACCTAAATTTATAATGATCCAAAATTTAATGAGTATTTAGTGGGTGGACTAATGTGGGGCAGGAGGATGCGAGGGAGTAAGGTCTCAAACCCACTACCCGCGACGAGTACCATTTTCTAAATCCACATCTACCCACACTAAAATTATACCTATCTCCACCCTAATCAAAACAAATATAGTACAAAATCTATAAAATTGTATCTGCTTGCCATCCCCTGGTACAACACTTACATAAAATAAAAATAATTAAATGTGAGAAAACTGATATTAAAAAGATTAGAAAAATAAAGGCCACATGAAGCGCAAGATTTCAAGGTAGGGCCCATCTTCCCTTTTCTTCTTTCTTTCTTTCTATCTTTTTTTTAATGTTTTTTACTGCCACTTACAGCAAAGAAGTTTCTTTAGGACACATCGACCGACGCAATCATCTCCAAACTCTCACGTAAATCTCGGTCGTTCCCACTTACCCAAACCCCCAAACAGGGGAAAAAGCCCTTTTAAGCTAATACCATAATCTCGATCCGTTTTATTCCGATCCAACGGTCTTAGTTATATCTCCAACGTTAGACTTTAAGGGGTTTTCCGTCATTCTCTCTCTCTCCGTTGTCATATCTTCGTCACCGTTCCTTTTCCGTTTGAATTGAGTTGAGTTGAGTTGAGTTGAGCTGAGCTGAGTTGTGGTCCAAATTTTACGGTCATCTCTTTTCGAAAAATAAAATATCACCTCATTTATGACAAAATTTAAAACAAAAATATACAGTTCAACTAAAATTGAAACAAAATATATCCCTGAAGAGTGAAGAGAGCAAGTAAACTGCTATCTAGTGTACATGAAGAGGCGACGATAGATTGGCTGGCACGTGGCCTTCCCTCGGCCTTTTTCCCCTAAGCTTAGCTGTGAAATTTCCTCATTCATTTCTATTAATTAATGATTTGTTTCCCTTTAATTTTCAGAATTCATTAATTATCATCGCACTTTTCTACTCCCGTTAGTCTTTTGTTCCTGGGAAATCCGGGTAAGTTCCTTTCCTTTCCTTTTTAGGATGAAATTTATTGATTAGCTTTCCATTAATCTCTGTCAAATCGATGCTTTAATTATGAATTAAGCAGCTGATCTTTTATTTTTGTAACTTTTGCGGCGGAAATGAAGCTCTGAGTATTTTGAAATTGCTGGTGTTTGAATTGGTTGGATTTATCATCACGTCGTTGACATAAGTTTTCAAGCTTATCATCACGTCGTTGACATAAGTTTTCAAGCTTACTTTCTTGATTTATTTTCCATTCTTTTTGCTAGCGGAACTTCTTAATTGATATATTAACTTCTTTAGCCTGCCGCGAGCTTTCCTTTTTTTTTTTTTTTTTTTGCTGAAATTTTAGCAATTAGATTCAATATTAAAGATTTTATAGACAAAAATCGGTCTCCTTGTCTCAAAGTATTGTTATGGTTATCTTTCTATGGTTAAGAAGCAATATATATTTTTTGAAAACACTAGTAAAGATCTTCAATCATGATTAACTTAAGTAGTTTATTTTCTCATAAAAAAGAAATCGGATTGAAATATGCTTCTAATCTATGAATTGGACCGGCTTTGATGTATCTAGTTTAAGTTTATTTGCAGATTACATTGCTAGTCTGTATCATGACCGTCTAATTGTGGGTCTAAACTTAGCGTCCATGATTAATAGGGTTCTGTATTAGAGGTATATAGAGATTTGATATGAAAATTGGAACGGGGCTTTTGCATGAATTTAAATTTGATGAGATGTTCAACATCTGCTGCATTAACGTCCCTTGATATTGGTGGTTCATTCCTCGGTGTGATTAGCTGTTGTTGATATGTTTGCTGATCGAGTCTTAAATTAAACATCTGTGCCTGATAAGAGATTGGATATCTATACTGTACATGAGCTAGCTTAAACATAGAGGGAAAAAAGTTTGAGAGGACAAACTGTTCCTGTTTTCCAGGCTCCAACTGATTTCTTTGGTCAAAACTTGTCAACTTAAATTGAGGATCTATGAGAAATGTAGTTGCAGACATTGATCTGTTTTGCTGAAATTTATTCTATATGTTGAACAAATAATTGCTGATTTTCATGTCAGCTGTTATGTCTGGAATTAGATGGATTAGGCAGTAGTTTCTTGTGAATTTATTTTTCCTGTGTCTTGAATGGTTTCTGGTTACTTGATTTCAGACAGCTTGTCATTTTCAAATATGGAGAATGTAAATGCAGAAGAGATGTCAGAATCTGCTTCATTGCCTGTAGATATGGACCATAATTCTGGTGAAGGTCAAACAATTTCGATTAGTAATGGGAGAAAACAACCTGAAAGTCATTTGCCAATAATGGAAAGTTCTGAATCAGACTCTTTAAAAAATGCTTCTGATGACCAAATTAGAGGACAAGAAGACTGTAGAAAAGATGGTGCAGGTTCAACTTCATCAGTTAAAATAGATCAAACTGAGACAGATCATCAAGGTAGACAGATGGAAAATTCTAGGACTGGGAGAATGCAGGACAGTTCTGATGAGCAGCCATCTCAAAATACTGGTTCCCCTGGTGTTGCACATATCGAGGACATAGCTGTTCCTCCTGCTTCCAATCTAAAAGTTGGAGATTCTGAAAATGACCATGCCACACCTGCCGGAGCTTCTCTTGGATTTATGCACGGTGTTTCTGATAGACAGCAATCTCAGGAAGCCAATTCTATTGTCAGTTCTGTTAATAATGAGAGTAGCGTTCTTTCATCCTCGACCAAAGTCAATGACTCTAAGGCAGGAGATCCTAGAAATGAGGATCATGTAGCCAAACTGAATGATCTTACTCAACCTCATCAAAAGATTATCAGTTCTACTGCCGAATCCCCAAAATCTATTAGCCCTACACACAAAAAGCAAGTTGATTTAAATAAAGGACTCATTGATACAGCAGCGCCTTTCGAATCTGTTAAAGAAGCTGTTTCCATGTTTGGGGGAATTGTTGATTGGAAAGCTCATAGAATGCAAACTTTGGAGGTAGTATAGTAACTATAGTTTTGTCATGTATTGGGAACATCATTCATCTTGAAATTCTGTTGTCTTTATCAACTATTAATGATCACCATAATTTTTTCTTTTCTGTCTATACTTTGTTCATCTCCACTAAAACTTAAAATTTATTTTTGTGCTATAGAGACGCAAGCTTGTGGAGCAAGAGTTTGTGAAAGTCCAGGAGGAAATGCCTGAATATAAGAAACGATCAGAAGACGCTGAAGAGGGAAAAATGAAAGTATTAAAGGAGCTCGACAGCACAAAGAGACTAATAGAAGAGCTCAAGCTAAACCTGGAGAGAGCACAAACTGAAGAGAATCAGGCAAAACAAGACTCTGAACTTGCTAAGCTCAGGGTGGAGGAGATGGAACAAGGGATTGCTGATGAGGCTAGTGTTGCGGCAAAGGCACAGCTTGAGGTTGCTAAAGCCAGGCATGCAGCTGCAGTTTCGGAACTTAAAACTGTTAAAGAAGAGTTAGAAGCATCAAAAAAGGAATATGCTTCTTTGATGAATGAGAAAGATATCGCTGTTAAGAAAGCTGAAGAGGCTGTTTCTGCTTCAAAAGAGGTTGAGAAGACGGTGGAAGAATTGACTATTGAATTGATTGCCACAAAGGAGTCCTTAGAGTCTGCACATGCTGCCCATTTGGAGGCAGAAGAGAGAAGGATTGGAGCAGCCATGGCCAGAGACCAAGATACGCACCATTGGGAGAAGGAACTGAAACAGGTTGAAGAGGAGCTCCAGAAACTCAATCAGCAAATTCATTCAGCAAAGGATCTGAAATCAAAGCTAGACTCCGCTTCAGCACTGCTACTTGATCTGAAAGCTGAATTAGCTGCTTATATGGAATCTAAACTTGAGGAAACTGGTGGACACCGCAATAACGATTCACAGGAATCAGAGAAAAGAACTCACACTGATGTACAAGCTGTCATTGCTTCATTGAAGAAGGAACTTGAAGACGTGAAGGTCGATATAGGAAAAGCAATTGTAGAAGTTGATTGTTTGAAGGTGGCTGCTATTTCATTAAAATCAGAGCTTGACAAGGAAAAGTCTGCGCTTGCCAACATTAAGCAGAGAGAAGGCATGGCTTTGATTGCTGTTGCTTCTCTGGAAGCTGAGCTGGACAAGACTCGGTCAGAAATAGCAGTAGTCCAGATGAAGGAAAAAGAGGCCAGAGAAGAAATGGTGGAGCTGCCCAAACAACTGCAGCAGGCAGCACAAGTGGCTGATGAGGCCAAGTCACTTGCTGAAATGGCTTGTGAAGAGCTGCGCAAAGCAAAGGAAGAAGCAGCGCAAGCAAAGGCTGGAGCAAGTACCATGCAGAGCCGATTACTTGCAGCTCAAAAGGAGATAGAGGCTGCCAAGGCTTCAGAGAAGTTAGCATTAGCTGCAATCAAAGCGTTGCAAGAGAGTGAATCAGCTAAAAGCACCAATGATGTTGATTCACTAGCTGGTGTAACGCTTTCCTTAGAGGAGTACTATGAACTCAGTAAATTAGCAAACGAGGCAGAGGAACAGGCCAACATGAGGGTGGCATCTGCCATTTCGCAAATTGAGATAGCTAAGCAGTCTGAGTCAAGAAGCTTGGAAAAGCTAGAAGAAGTAACTCGAGAGATGGCCGAAAGAAAGGAAGCACTAAAAATTGCAATGGAGAAGGCTGAGAAGGCCAAGGAAGGGAAGTTAGGTATTGAGCAGGAGTTGAGAAGGTGGAGGGCTGAACATGAGCAGCGGCGAAAGGATACTGAATTGAGTCATGGAGAAAAAGCTCCAAGGGCAAGTACTGAGGGAAAGAAAGAAATGAAGAACTTCGAACCTGTACAGGCTGCTCCTCTCAACACTGTAGCAAGCCCAAAGGCATATGATCATGGGCATAACACAGAAACTGAATCATCCCCAGAACCGAAGGTTGTAAAGAAAAGGAAAAAGTCTTTGTTCCTCAAGGTTTTAATGTTTTTGTCCAGGAAGAAGTTAAGTTCATCCAAGTCCCACATAAGTCATCAATGAAGTGTTGTGTGATCTTTTGTTGTGATTTTACCTCCCTTTTTCCTTGTTTATCAGTGTCCATAAATATTTTATAAGATTTGACAGATTTTTACTCGTTTGAGTGTAAATTCTAGTGAGTTATTTGATGTATGATAAAGTTGAGAACATATTTTGCATACTGGAAGAAGTTGAATGGTTAAGGGACCTGGATTCTGGAGTAAGACATAAAGATGGTTCTTATATGCTTTGAGAAGCTTGGACGTCAACTCTTGTAAAACTGATGTTTCTTTTGATGACGGGATTTGGTTTGTTATTCGCATTATCTTTATTTAAGTGTTGAGGGATCTATTGAATCCCTATTTCTCGGTTAGAACCTCTAACAATAGGAAGGTTATATGTATTCTTAGGATATTTGTTTGTCGTTTTAGTTTCAATCTCGACCAAAAACAAGGCCCCGTGAGTTAGTTAACTGAGGAGCATAATCCTGCGATCATGTCTAGCTTGCTGCGGCTTACCTCATGTTCTGAGCCTCAGTTGTACGGTTCACCTCAGTTGATTTGGACCGACCATGGTGAACTAAACCCAGCAGCTCGATATACAAGTCACAATAAGTTAAACAAGATCTATGTACAGTATTTTCCTCATTCGAGGCACGCGCGAAACCCTTCTTAAAATCAAGAGATAAAATATTGAAACTAAAATGACGCACAAATGCTCAAGAACACAATACATTTTCAATTATTAGAAGAGAAACCCCTAAACAATAAGGAATTTCTATTACTTCAAAAACTAAATCTGAATCAGATCAATAAAGAAATTAAATAATTGATTTATCTAGAGTTTTTGTTCAGAGATCAATTCTTTTACAATGCCAACTAAGAGATTTGATATCAATATTTTTTGCTATTTCACTTGAAAGTGCCCCCATATGTATGTCCAAACATTATATGCTTCAATCAGAACAGACCATTCAAAATAGAAAGCAGATCGATTCAATCACATTAAAGCATAACAAAGTCTTCCTAGCTGCCAATAGCTTTTGAGTTAGAAAGCAGTGGCTGCCTTTTATTTAGAACTAAAACACGGCGATGAGTAAAAATAAAAATACTAGGATCACATATAAGAAGCTTAAACCAAACAAGGGTTTGCAGAAAAACTTTCAAAGACACCTAATCTAATAAGGAAAAATAAAGTTGAGAAGCTCTGTAAATTGCAGCAGTGACTTGCCCAGCAATGTTTGGAAAATGATCAAATAGAGTAAAGCGAAACAGTTGTATCTGAGAATGTCATCATCGCTTGCTGGATATGCTGAACGAGCTGACTTTCAAGGAAGTGGCAATAACCAGTGGAGCTTCGGGAGAATCAGTGACGGCAAACTTGTCATGCATGAAACGACTATCAACAATTGAGTCATCCTTAATGACTATCTTATAACAGTAGCAACTCTTGAGACCCTCTTGATTATGGTAGCATTCATGAGATCCATTCTTCACTTGTTGGAAGTTCCATATTACACTAAACTTGCCTACTGTTGCAACTAGATGGCGTTCCTGCTTCCCATTCTCTGTGACCTATGAAATGCAGTTACACACATGGTCAAAGCATTTTATTCATGGATCTAAGAATATCACAGAAATAGCAGTTTCTGAATCTTAAAAAAGGGCAAGTCTTAATCTCAGTCAGTCATCTATTAAACAACAACGGAGTCTTTCCATTCTCTTTCTTCACTCATCTTATTTCAGCCAATCATATCAGTTTTCGGATCCTAAACCTAGAAAATGCTAGTCTTCATGATTATGCAACCAATGCATCGATAAATAATGCAACGTAAAGGAACCATATTTTCTTGGCAACAAAATATAAAATCAAGGGATGTAAAATATTTCCACTAGTAAAAAGCAACATTCCTGCCTACTAAGTTCTTCATTCCAAATTAAATGGTTGGTCATATCTACAAGGAGAACATTAATATGAAGTTCATCAGCTAAAAGCACATGCTAGAGAATTGAATCTAAGTGAGAGGTAATGTATACTTTACCCATGAAAATTGAGCATTACGGAACTTGTTATTAACCCCAGCTAAATGTGAATCCAGAGGAGTGAGCTTTAACAACCTTGGGGCAGCAATCCTATTCCCCATACGCCCACTAAAACCTGTCTTTGTCTTGCCATCCTTGTCAGTGAAAAGGGTGCAAATAAGAATCAAATAGGTATCAGTTGTGCCCAATATCCACTTTCCATCAAAGGTAACATCAACATGAGTGATAGGCGACCCAAGGCCTGGAAACGCTGTCTTTGCCTGTCTCATAGAATTGGTTGAGTACAAACGGATCTTCCCATCAAGAGACCCAACAACAATAGAGCCATCACCAGTGGTTGCAAAGCACTGGAAGTTAGTCCCTCTTGAAAACTGATGCCCTTGAGCCCAGTTCAAAACAGGGGTGCTAGTAGCCAGATTCTGAACTATCCCATTCCGGTCTCGCATATCCCACCTGCAGAGCCTATTATCATCCAATCCTAAGAATGTGGCTCCTGATGGGTCCAACTGAGCTCCCTTACTATCATTTATAATATCTCTCATTGTAATATCAGTTCCATCTTTCCCGAACTTCCACTCCGTGACTATCTTCCCAGTCTCGATATCCAGCTGATGAAGCCCAGTTGTGTGAGGCTTCCCTTCAGTCGTTGGACTCATGAGCAGCATATTCGTCTCAGCTTTCATAAGAAGAGCTCTCTTCGGTGTTGAATGCACCAGCTTTGAAGCACTCTTCTGATTCCCATGGTCAAAATTTACGTAAACACCTTTACCGTGAATCCCGTGAGCAAAATTCTTAACAACTTGAATACCTGAATCACCCACCAAAAAACTATTATCCAATGCCCCCAGAGCCAAGCTTTGAATCCCTCCGTTTGCCGCCTCCTCAATCTCCTCCCTGAGATTCTGATTTGCCCTCACTGGTTGAGGGCTGTTGAACGAAACATCCTCAGCATCTTCCCAAATAGAATCATCAGCTGCTTCAGGCTTGGCCCATCCAATAAAATCTTTTCCGTAAACCTTAACTTTGTTAGCATCATTTGACTCGATCCCATAAGTATTCTCAAACAAACAGTCATTAAACTTGCTAATGAAGTTCCTATACTCTTCATCGCTAAAAAACTTCATAGCCCAAACCCCCTTGGTAACGAAATCAACCCTACGTTGATCTCCAAAACTCTTAAGCTGCATTTCCACCCCGACCTTCACTTTAATTTTGTTAGCAACCTTCAGAACCCACCAAGCTTCCCTGTTTTCCTCTTCGTTTTCACTCTCTTCATCATCTTCCTCTCCATCCTGACAGTTGATTTTCGATGTCTTGATGAAAGAGAAAGAGGTGAGCTTCTCGGAAGTGACCCATTTGGCTTTAGGGGTGTTACCGCCGATGTGGAGGTACAACTTAACGGCGTTTGTAAGAGATGGATTTTGGGGGTTGGCCGATCCGTATTTGAGCTTGAGGGCTTTGAGCTTAGTCTCCACTTCGTCGATAGAGGACGGCGTTTTGGGTCTTCGATCTGAAGATCTTTCCGGGGTCTCGTCTTTGGAATCTTGGTACTCTTCTTCTTCTCCGTTTTCTTCTTCATACTCCTCCTCGTCTGAGTCTGAAATCAGATCGTCGCGACTGTGGGCTCCTCCCATTGCTATTGAAAGAGAACTGAACTGTGAATTTAGAAAATGGCTCTCTTTTTGGGGGGGATCGAAGCGGAAGGGGAAATGGTATATGCAAAGAGCGCCAAGTTTCGAAATTTGAAATTGGGAGAATGCCGGTTTTTACTTTTTAGGTCTTTCGGCTTTTCCACATTTATTAGGGTTTGGAGTTTTGAAAATGAGTTACTCGGCGGGGTATTTTACGGTTGACCGTTAGTTGCGGTGGCGGATCTCTTAATCTGAATTTATATTTATAGGTTTAATTTAATTTTACCAATATCGCTTTATTGATCGTATAGATTTGATATTTTTTAATATTTAAATACTATTATATATATATATATATATATATATATATATATATATATATATATATATATATATATGATCATAGATATTTATTTTACTAACAATATTCATACAAACAGAAATCTAACCCGTAATAGCCTTTTACGGTGCGTTTGGTTCACGAAATATAAGATTACCAATGAGAATGTAAGATTACCAGGGAATAATATTATTGGGAATGTTATATTTTGTGTTTGGTTGGTTTAGCGGGAATGTAAGATTACCGTGTTTGGTTAAAATTTTAATTATAGATTTTTTTTTGTAAATCTAAAATAGTTTAAGGATAAATTTGTAATTTAACCTTCGTATAATTTTTATTATTCAATGACAAAAGAATGATATTTTTGAAAAAAAAAAATTAAGGGCATTTTGGTCCAAAACGCCAGTAATCCAACAATACCTAAGGAAATGGAGGTAATGACATTCCCGGTAATATACCCCAAAAAATGTACTATTAGTAATCTTACATTACCGGAAATGAGATTCCCGGATAACCAAACGGGGGAATGTGGATTCCTTTTAGTACATGAAATTCAACCTGGAAATGTGTGGACTGTCTCATTTGTTTACCCACACGGCATAGTCATTCCCTGAGGTAGCAAGCTGATAGTTGGAAGGTACAAGGTTACCCGAGGTCCATCTTTGGGCCAATTTTGCTAATGATTTTGTCATCAATTGCATCCACATGAAGATCAGAATAAGAGGCTAAAATATTCACTTTGCTTGTTTCACTGATTCCATTGTTCTTCCTTATTGCTGACAGTTTAGTAATCTCGTCCTTTAATCCCCAATCAACTAAGTGACCATAGAACTGCACATCACAAACTCAACCATTCATTAGGATGCTTGACAGCACAAGTATAGTAAGTTGTACAAAGGGGGCAGAGAATGAAGAAAGGATTACAGATGAGAGAAATTATGATGGATGACTTTATCGGATATAAGCATAGCCCTGCATGACTTTATCGGATGGGAAAGGCCAAAGCCTCTGAGTGGAGCCTGTGTCATGATTATCAATGAAAGTCACTGCATTTTGAGGCAAAATTCCAATCATTCCAGGAAACTTCCCATTTGAATTCTTCAACCTCCATAACTCCTCTTGCATTGCAGCATTTAGAACCCCTTTCGTGGTGAAATCAATGTTGAAATTATTAAAATAGTTTTTAAGTTTGGTAACCAACTTTAAAAAAAATGGTTTTCAAAGTTTGGTAAATGTTTCTTTGAAAATGGTTTTCAAAGTTTGGTAAATATTTCTTTGAAAAATGTTTTTCAAAGTTTGGTAAAGTTTGGTAGATTTTTGTTGAAAATAGGAATGGTAAATTCACTTTAATCATTGCACTGTAGGGTATTTTTAAAGATTAGTCCCTAAGTTTCAACTATAAATACCTTAGCTCATTTAGCTTCAAAACCATCCCAAAAATCATTTTTTTCTCCCAATACTAGAGAGTTTTCTTGTGAGTAGTGAGTGTTTTGTAAACACCAGCAAATTTTCTCTCTTAGCAAAAGATCTACAGCAGTCCGGAGACGTAAGCACAATTGGCTGAACTCCATTATCAATTTCGGGTATTATTTTTCCGCTTTTATTTCGCATTCTCACTAATCTGGTTATAGGAAAATTACTCGTACTCGGTTTATTTCCTAACAACTGGCATCAGAGCTTTTGGTTGTGAATTTTGTCAATTTTTTGCGAGGTTACTATTTATTATTATTCACGTGAATAGTAAAAAAATTGTCGGCGATACGAGTTTATCGACGGAGGTGTTCTAATACACGGTGGTTCGCAAGAATTGTCAGAAACGATCCAAACGAAACCAGATTCGAGTGGGAGCGATGGCTACAGACGAAGGGAATGTGAAAATTGAAAAGTTCGATGGTGCATACTTTGGCTTTTGAAAGATGCAGATCGAAGATTTTTTGTACCAGAAAAATCTATATCAATCTCTCTCAGGAAAGCAACCAGAGGGCATGAAGAATGAAGACTGGGCTCTTTTCGACAGACAAGCCCTCGGAGTTATCCGACTGACGTTATCCCGCATTGTTGCTTTCAACATAGCAAAGGAAAAAACCACAGTAGGTCTTATGGCGGCTCTCTCCAATATGTATGAGAAGTCATCAGCCTCAAACAAAGTGCACTTGATGAGGCGATTATTCAATTTGCGGATGACGGAAGGGGCATCGATGGCACAACACCTAAATGAACTCAACACAATCACAACCCAGTTGAGTTCAGTGGAAATTGAATTCGATGATGAAGTTCGAGCTTTAATTCTCTTATCATCTCTACCAGACAGTTGGAATGCTACTGTTACAGCAGTTAGCAGCTCGTCGGGAAATAGTAAATTGAAATTCGACGATGTTCGGGATCTGGTACTGAGCGAAGAAATTCGACGGAGAGAATCGGGTGAAGCATTAACCTCCTCAGCCTTGTACACGGAGTCCAGAGGGAGAACTTCAGGAAGAAATTCAAATCGTGGCAGATCCAAATCCAGAACGGGAAAATCAAGAACGGGAAAGAAAGATTTTACATGTTATAACTGCGGCAAGAAGGGTCACTTTAAAAGAGATTGCCGAGCACCGAAGAAAAATATCGGTGCACAGAAATCTGCCAACGTGATAGAGGAGACAGGTGATGCCATGATTCTAAGCGTCAACAGTCCGATTGAATCATGGATTTTGGATTCAGGGGCATCTTTTCACTCTACCCCATGCCAAGAAATCATGGAGAACTATGTCAGTGGTGATTTTGGGAAGGTTCATCTAGCTGATGATGAAACCTTGAAGATCGTCGGAAAAGGAGACATCCGACTAAAGTTGCCAAACCAGACTACCTGGAAGCTGACAGGAGTGAGACATATTCCTGGCCTCAAAAGAAATTTGATTTCTGTAGGACAACTTGATGGAGAAAGATATATCACAACTTTTTCAGGCTGTGAATGGAAGATCACCAAAGGAGCACTCGTCATTGCTCGTGGTAAGAAGACTGGTACTCTCTATGTAACCTCAAATTTAGAGAATATCATTGCTGCAGCAAATGCTGATGGAAAATCAAACTTATGGCACCAAAGGCTTGGCCATATGAGCGAGAAAGGGATGAAGATACTTTTGTCAAAAGGAAAGCTACCGGATCTAAAGAATGTAGATGTCGGACTATGCGAGGATTGTATCTTTGGCAAACAAAAGAAAGTCAGCTTTGCAAAGATTGGTAAGACACCCAAGGCTGAAAAGTTAGAGTTGGTTCATACTGATGTATGGGGACCATCTCCAGTTCCATTTCTTGCAGGCTCATTATATTATGTCACCTTCATCGATGATTCTACAAGGAAGGTGTGTGTTTATTTGCTGAAGAAGAAATCAGAAGTCTTTGATACCTTCAGAAAATGGAAGGCCATGGTGGAAAATGAAACTAGTCTGAAAGTCAAGCGGTTGAGGTCTGATAATGGTGGAAAATGAAACTAGTCTTAGATTGGTAAGATCATTGTTGCTACATCAAGATGTTCGACAATAGCTTCATTATTTTATTGTTGTACGTTGATGACATGCTCGTTGCAGGATCAGACATGCAAGAGATTATAAACTTGAAGCAAAAATTGTCGAAGCAGTTTGCTATGAAGGATTTGGGTGCTGCAAAGCATATTCTTGGGATGAGGATCAAGAGAGACACAAAGTCGGGGACTTTAATATTATCACAGGCTGAGTACATCAACAAAGTACTCTCCAGGTTCAACGTGCAAGATGCTAAACCAGTAAGTACACCTTTAGGTGTTCATTTCAGACTCTCCAAATAACAATCACCAAAGACGGAGGAAGAATGTGCACAAATGGTGAAGGTGTCGTATGCCTCAACAATTGAAAGTCTGATGTATGCCATGGTTTGTACCAGACCAGATATTGCTCAAGCAGTGGGAGTTGTTAGCAGGTACATTAATAATCCGGGCAAGGTACACTGGGAAGCAGTCAAATGGATCCTCAGATATCTGTGGGGTACCACAAACAAAGCACTTTGTTTCAAAGGTGGAGATACGATACTGACAGGCTATATAGATGCTGACTTAGCCGAAAATGTTGACATCAGAAGGAGCACTACATGGTATGTCTATACTCTAGGAGGAACCGTTGTGAGTTGGGTTTCTCAACTATAGAAGATAGTTGCTCTCTCCACAACTGAAGCAGAATATATCGTTGTTACGGAAGCCAGCAAGGAGATGGTTTGGCTCCAAAGATTCTTGGAAGAGTTAGGCAAGAAACAAGAAAACAATGTCTTGTATTGCGACAGTCAAAGTGCTATACATCTAGCAAAGAATCTGTATTTTCATTCCTGGACAAAGCACATACAATTGCGATATCATTTTATCCGGTCTCTTCTGGAAGATGGGATTTTGAAACTTGAAAAGATCAGTGGAGCTCAAAATCCGGCAGACATGTTGACAAAGACGGTGACTACAGACAAACTGAAGTTGTGTTCAACTTCAGTTGGCATGCTAGAGTAACAAGACTAGAAAAGCTATTGCATTGATCGAGGTGTGAAGACAGATTAAAATCAGTCTTCAAGTGGGAGATTGTTGAAAGTATTAAAATGTTTTCAAGTTTGGTAACCAACTTTGAAAAAATGGTTTTCAAAGTTTGGTAAATGTTTATTTGAAAATGGTTTTCAAAGTTTGGTAAATGTTTCTTTGAAAAATGTTTTTCAAAGTTTGGTAGATGTTTGTTGAAAATAGGAATGGGTAAATTCACTTTAGTCATTGCACTGTATGGTAGTTTCAAAGATTAGTCTCTAAGTTTCAACTATAAATACCCTAGCTCATTTAGCTTCAAAACCATCCCAAAAATCATTTCTTTCTCCCAATACTAGAGAGTTTTCTTGTGAGTAGTGAGTGTTTTGTAAACACCTGTAAATTTTCTCTCTTAGTAAAAGATCTACAGCAGTCTGGAGACGTAAGCACAATTGGCTGAACTCCGTTATCAATTTCGGGTATTATTTTTCCGCTTTTATTTCGCATTCTCACTAATCTGGTTATAGGGAAATTACTCGTACTAGGTTTATTTCCTAACAATCAAATGCTTTGACAACCCCACCAGCAGCTTCAACCCAGTCATTTAATGCTCCGCGATGTGCATCTTGACTTAATAGTTTCAACTCAGCTGTTCTATTGTTTATCACTATGTCAGCTAAACATTTGGTTCCCTTTTGATGGAATGCTTGAATTAGTTTCAACTCAGCCTGAGATCCATGCTTTGATGCATCCAGATCATATAGCCTTCCTGGAAGATATCCTGGATTTCAGAAACATGGAAAAATATTTGTTACTTGCTTCCTTAATACCCATTGAAAGTAATAAAAAAAAAGTAGGGAGGTGAGAAACTGGAGAGAGCAAACTAAACAAACAGAGATGATTCATCAACTGATATTTCTTTTTCATGGTAATTTAGGTAAACTGTAAAATGTCTTTCATAACGATAGTACTAATAGAATCGTAACCGGCATCGGTCCATCAGAACAAGCAATGCCTTAATACACTTGAAATACCTTGGGGTCCAACTGACTGGGAAGGTGGAGGAAGCCAAACATGTGTAACTCCGGCATTGGCAATATCAGGGATGAAGTTCTTGAGAGAGTTATACCATCCTCCAGCCTTGTTACATGACTCCCAGTTGAACCCCTGCATATCATCAAAGTTATCAGCAACAATTAGTTGAGAGTTCCGCATAATATTTGCACATGCATGTATCATGTGAACTGTTTCAGTGTAGTATAATAGTGGGCTGTACCGATATCTGCTGTATGAACTCAGTAATAAAATTGCCTTAGCAGATATGTGTTTGTACAAGGGGGAAAAGCGAGATGAATAATTGAGTGCAAGCTTTACCTGAAATAGCAAGTTTGAAGATGACAGAGCTGGAAAGATATAGAGGAAAAGAGAAAGAAAACAAAGCCAACTTAGACAAGTCATCCAGGTTCCTTTAGGCTTGAGACGAGCTTGGTGAATGGGGTGATATGTTGCGGGCTTTATATAGGCATCAATGCCTGTTTCGAGATTCACCATAAACATACGGGTTCATACATTGTGAACAATGAAACCAAGAAACTCGAATAAAAAAATCTCTGGAAACATATCTGTTTCTTATCTTCTTCAATCTGGATTCACAAATAAGTCATCCTTATTAATAATTGCCACGGACATTCTTATCCTCTTATTTGATTCAGGAAATAACAGCCAAAGATGTTGAACTTTGCTGAGAATAGTCAGGGGGAAGTGTTTACACTAAAACACTTGAAGATACTCATTTTTTCATTTAAATATTATTATTATTATTATTATTATTATTATTATTATTATAATTATTATTATTATAATTATAATTACTAATTTTATTATTTATTACTAATATTATTATTAATTATTATTACAAACGGGCCAAATCCGGCCCAACCCAAAAGCCCAAATATATAACCCTAAACCCATTTAGGGTTTGTATCTAGCTCCCAGCCGCCGCTTCCAGAAGGCTCAAGCTGCCTCTCCAGCTTCCAGACGCTGCTGCCGACGCCTCCACTGCCAGATGGTCCAACCAGTCGCTGCCGACGCTGCTTTTGCCACGCCACCTCACCGCCGTAAATTCCAGAACACCAGATGGCAGCCCAAATCGAGCTCCATGGTGAGTCACCAGCATAGCTATGGTGACTCACCTAGACATCCCTCTCAGGACCGGTCCAAACAGAACCTCGTGGTGGCTATAAAAGCCACCATACCTGCGAAAGAACAGACAGCCACGGAGAGACACGGCAGAGAACGACAACAAAAAAAAAGAAAAAAGAAAAAAATAATAACAACCCTCAGCAGCAAACAAAACAGAAAGAAAGAAAAGAGAAAGAACTTACCGAGGAAACCACAAGGTAACCGGAGACGCTACGTACCGAGGAAACATTCGAAATACCCAAAGGTATTTCTCTAGATCTGCTCCGATCCAGAGCTTTTTAGGGCAAACCAAGGCCAGATTCGGCCTTGGGAGGTTCGGGTCTTTATTTTAGGTCTTTAGGAAAAATCCGGCCACCGCGTGTGGTAGCCGGCGGTGGAGACCAACACCGGAGTACGGTGTCCGGCGACGGCCGGAAACTCTCTCGGTTAGAGAGAGGCGAGAGAGTTTTATAAACTCTCTCGGTTAGAGAGAGACGAAGAACAGAGAATGAGGGATGCTGGCCCTACGGGCCAGCCATTTGATCATATATACCCCTCCCAAACGACGCCGTTTTGGGCAGGGGTATATCTGTAATTTCGCACACGGGTCAAACCTCTCGCATAGTCATCCTAGATTTGTAAATTTCTATTTTTGTCACTAAAATCAATTCTTATATGTTTTAATTAAGTCTCGTAATTTTATTTTATTTCATTTTAGTCATAGCCTGTATGTTTAAATATTTAGGATAAATAATATATTCAGTCCCTTAATTTTAATAAATAATATTTTAATACTGAGTTTATATTTTTAATTTATTTTAATCTGATATTCGAATTTTAAATAAGTTTATTTTAGTCACTAAATAAATAAAATAAAGAAATAGCATGTTTAATCCCTAATATTTTGATTAATTATGAATTAGATTTTTTAATTTTACTTTTACTATATTTTAGTCACTAATTCTAAATGTTTTCATCTATTTATTATTTTTAAATATATCATTTAATTGTATTTTTATTGTTTATTTGTCTATATATTTAAATACTTTTATTATTATATAGTTATAAATATATATAATAATTATTTATATATATTTAATAAATTATTTTGATATTTTTTTTTAAAATATCGAAGAAAAGGACAGTCTCAATACAACTGGATGTCCTATTCTGGTATTTTAAATTAAACAATAGTATTTAAATTAATATTTATCAATATCAAAGGAAAGAGCTATCTTAAGTTCTTTTCTGATGTTTTTAAATAAATAAATATTATTTATATAATTTTGAAATAATAGGATTATAAATTAAATATATTTTTGAATTTTTAAAATTTTAATACTAGAGACAATTTATAATTAAAAAGTACCAATTTTGGGCGTTGTAGGGGTGCTAATCCTTCCCTAAACGTAACCGACCACGAATCCCTTTTTATTATTAAAAAGAACGAATTTTTGGTTATAAACGCAGATCAGCTCATTTTTTAATTGGTGTTTTCTTAAAACTCTTTTAAAAGATAATTTTTAGGTATTCGACCTACCTAACCCAAAAGGACGATGGCGACTCCCAAATTATTTTCAAAACCATTTATTCACATCAATTTCCCCGCTAAATAAATATTTCGTGCCCGGACGAAAAACGGTTACGACAGCTTGGCGACTCCGCTGGGGACCGGTCAATCTTTTAAAATCAATTATAAATTGTCTCTATTAATTATAAATTAAAAATTCATATATTTAATTTTTAATTCTTTCTTTTCAAAATTTTTATATATACTTATTATTTTCATAGTATTTATATATTTTCTTATTAATATTTCATTTTATTTGCAAATATTTTATTTCATTATTTATTTTTTCTGTTAGAGGTTTGAACATTTCTCCTCACACACAACACTTGCATTGCATAACATAAAGCTCTATAATTGAGTTTGTCCCTTTTAAGTGGGAGTGAAAGCGACGTCTTCGTGAGAATTTATTCTCCGTGTCAGACCTAGCAAGTAACTTTCGGGGTTCATATGCTCTATGTCTTCGTGAGAATTTATTCTCCGTATCAGGTATAGAGAAATGTATCCCCTCGAATTGAACTCGATCCGCTTAAGTCTATAATGGACTAGGATTGAGGGTTGACAGCCCAAGGGGGCATCAACAAGGACAGTTCGAGTACCTTTATTCTTAGATCTGAAACCTTGCATATAATAAACCCTAGCACTTCACCTGATCTAAGACAATATTGAACCTCTGTCCGTAAGTGTACACAAAGGATAAATAAGTTCTAGCTTTTAATTTATTCATTATTTTTTCTTTTTTCTGAATAAATGCCTGCGAACTAGAAATCATACAGTTAGGTTAATTTTTCCAAACAAAGCATGGAACTAGAAAGCATGAGGTTAGGATTTATACTTTGATAAATATGATCTTTTCTTTCCATTAATTGGTACTAACCAATTTTTTTTTCACTTATCATTTTTTTCATACATATTGTTTGCTTTAAACTTGTTTATATTTTATTTCTTTTGTTTGCATTACATGATCATGGCATAACCAAAAGGTGTTTACTGGAAAGACTGTTCATCATATTGGAAAGAAATCGTAAATAGACAAAAAGTTTTATGATCAAACAAAATATGATGCGGCCAAAGAAAGACATCCTGAGGAAACTCCGAGGATAGAAGCAAGAAAAGCACACAGAGATCCTGTTATATTAATACCAAAAGTATTACACAAAGATCCTACCAGATTGATACCAAAAGCAGTCTATGGTAAGAGCATCAATCAGGGCATTCAGATTAGTGGAGGTTTTTATGAAGCTCAAGCATGTTATTTGAAGGACTTGAACGACCAAAACAAGAAATTGAGCACAGAAATGAAAACTATGCATGAAGATTTTCAGAAAATCAGTCAAGCTTTTCAAAATACTGGCCTGGGAAGTACCCCACAAGAGTGGATCACAGGGGTCACCAAGCTGAAAAAGAACTGCAACATATATGAAGATCTTGTTCAAGAACTTCTTGGACAGAAAGGATCTCTTACAAGGGAAAATGAGCAACTCCGAGAAATAACACAGAAGATGAAAGAGAATGTCATGGAAGAAGTTGCAGTCCAGACAAATAATATGGTTCTTAAATGATAAATTTAGCTGACTTTACAAGGAGATGAAGCAGACTGAAGACTCAACTTTTGAGCATAAATGGAAACTAACTGGGCTTTGGAGAAGTTAGAAGTGAAAGATATCACTATATGTAAAGTTTTGTTTGATGTACCGAAACTTTTGTGTTCAATGAAATCTGTTCTAAGATAATCACTCTTGAGTAAACACCTTTTCATACATGCATTTGCATTTTGCATCTTTGCATTTTTCATTGTGCATTTATACTTTTATATTTGTTTTTGTACTATACAATTTGCATTTTTATTGTTACATTCACATATTTACATTTGAATTTGCATTTGCATTTTACGTTTGTATTTACATTTTCATTTTTACATAATTACATTTGGTTTTAAACTATTTTACATACATTTAAACATGAAAACATGAGAGTAATTCGTGGAGAATTCCATGATAGAATTTCTGAAATCAAAGTGGAACTAACTTGGTCTTCCTAAACAAGGATAAGAACCATGAATGAGATTTTAGCAAGGGTTGGTAGAATTGAGAAACTACAAGAGCAACTTATCAAGACTCAACAAGAGATGATTGATCAAGTAAAAAATCCCATAATGATTCAAAAGAGCAAATGACAAAACTGATGGACCTGATAAATGTTGTACTCCATGGAGAGAAACCCTTAAAGGATCCCACTGTGAAGGCTATGAATAAGGTTTTGAATGATAATGATGAGTTCGATGTGATAGTGTCTGATGATCAAGAACCTATTAAAGAGCATGGTAATTCAATACAGATTCAAGATTTGGTCTCAAGGGGCAATCTAAGGAGTCTGGTGAACACTACCCCAGTTATAGCTGAAATGAGCATTCAGAACCCCCTCGATAACATGAGAGCATTCATTCGTTCAGAACGATCAAAGAAAGTGATAGCCTCGCGAGCGAGAAAAACTCTAAAGGTGTTTCAAGAATCTATCTCAGACCTGTACCCTCATTTTGTTAAAGCTCAATACATTACACCAAGATTGGTGAAGGTGTCACCAAGGCCTTATGCTCATTGCTATGATCAAAATAGCTTCTGTAATTTTCACTTGGGAGTATCTGGACATTCAACAGGGAATTATTGGTCACTGTTAAAGGAAATAGAGACGTTCGTCGATAAGGGAGTCTTGACACAAGAAATGATCAAGAAATGGGGAGCAAATAAGGATAAAATCCTGGGCCAAGTACATACCCAACAATAGAGGAGTGATGAGTCATGATAAATAAATAAGTAGAAGTGTTATCTACCACTATAGTACTTTTCTATTTTCAGCATCTTGTTTGAACTTGTTTTTTTGTTTCTTTCTCCGCCTTTTGTGCAAAAAAATAAATTGTGTTGCTTTTATGGTTATGAACAAAGAATCAAGTTTTAATCTTGAGATTATTGAGTATCAAGTAGATTAAATATTCTTTTAAATTTGCAAGAGTTATAGATCTATTGGCAAGTGATAAAATTATATCTTCCATATCCCATCCAACACCAATTACTCGACCTTTACCAAAACCAAATCCTGACACTACATTTATCTGAGACTCTGAAGAAATGTCTCTACCTGTTTTTGAGACACAAACTCTAGATGTTTACCTTCTCGGGTAGAGTCGATTGATTGATGATACTACCTTCCACCATATACATTACTTTATAAGTCACACATTTGTCCTTCCAAATACAAAACCATCATAAACCAAAAGACCTCAAAAGAACCAAACTTTCAACTATTCGTGAATTTTACTGCAAGAAGAGACGAGATGAGGCATCATGGACCAACTCATTGATGATAATTTCGAGTGATTAGGGCATACTCAAAGAAGAAGGGGAAAGTGATTGATTGAAATAAATATATCATGCATTAATTACATTTTTTCATGTAAATAAAGTTAATCTTGAATATTCATCCCCCTGTGGACACCTCTTTTTACAAAGGTTTCTGTGTATGAGATGATGAACGGCATTGTTTCATTTATCCTTTAATATATATATATATATATATATATATATATATATATATATCCTTTGTTGTCCCCATTTGAGCCTGAATAATTTTTCTTCTAATTCAATCCTAACCAAGGATCACCCTCTACATTGGGGGGCAAGGTAAAGGATATTGGCTCACAAGAATAAAGATTGTCAATACAGTTTTATTACGAAGACAAGTTTCCATGAAGTCATGAAAGTTTTGAACTACAAAGTATGTCAAATACAGAGTGCTTGAAGATCAATCCAATCAAGAATAATGGAAAACCTTCAAAATACAAAAGGAAAAGGAGGTGCTCAAAGCAATTGAAGTATTATACTCATCCAGCAAAGAAAGAAGAAAAAAAAAAGAAAAAAAAAGAAGGAAAATTGAATCAAGATGGGTGATTTATTGAGCCTCAAGTTACAAAGTTGATCAAGTACAAACAAGAAGAGCAAGAAATGCTGAAGATATGAGAAATTGGAAATGAATTCAAAATTTGGCAGTCTTGAGGGATCCAATTGATGGAAAAATCCCCAACAAAGCAGATCCAAGTTAAGCAAGGCAAGATTGATGGCATCAGAATGAATTGATCCTTGGTTTGATTACCCTTAAACACTTATTTGGGCCTTTTTATCCCTTTCTTTCGTAACCATAAGCCATGGCCTACGTTACGTACCTGAAAAGTCCATTTTAATCATACATGGATTTCTAAGTAAAAGATGATATCTTTAGAATTCATTCCGTCTTCCAAGATTGATTTTTATTTGCAAAAATTAGTTTTTAAAATCTTTAATGCATGATATGAAAAATGATAAAGGTGGGTTCAAGATATAAATTTTTAAATAACATCTTGAAACCAAAGGAGGATTCGAGTTGAAAACCTGAAAAGGCGGCTCGAATATTGAATGGTGCAACAACGACATAAGAGACGATCTTAAGCTCTTAATAAAGCACCACACATCTCAAAAACGTTCCTGAGATTCTGGAAACGAGAAGCATCTCTACAAGATGAGCATAACAACCATTTCTTTAAGTTAGTGGAAGCCCGAAGCGACATACTGAACCAACTTGAAAGAACCTACTTTACCAAAATCAACCTACACCTCAAATCAGTCAATAATTTTGACACTTGCCATAGGACTATGATTTTTGAATGATTTAAAAGTGTAGTTGATTTATTTGATATTCATAAAACTCCTTGTTTATGATTCGATTATATTGTGAACCTGAAAAGGGTAATACTTTGCAAAATTCTTTCATTCTTCAATAAAGAAAGGAGAAAAAACATTTTCAAACAGTACAGTCTCAAATGAGGAAGGTCCTTAAAGCAATTGTTGCTTATTCTACCTCTGTTGTAGAAAAAGAATGAACGAAGCCAGAATAATGAAGCACTTCACATTTTTGAAGGCAAGTGGTCCAAGAAGCCAGAAAGTCTGGAGAATTGAACTTGTGACACTCTCCTATGACATTATCAGCAGCTCATCAAGAAAGATCGTTTATCTCATACTGAGGGCAATAAGGATCACCAGACAGATTATTTTCTCCAACCATCAATTCATGTTCTCTAGAAGATTACATTATAGAACCATGAGCAAGTCACTACCTGCACTCTGGTTATACCGTGATGCTGGCTCAAGTCTTGATACATCATTGCTACTTCTTCTATGCCGATCACTTTCTTTGTCAAGATGATACCCATTATGTCCTTCAGAAGATTGCTGAATTTGAATTTGAGGACTTAGGGCACAGAATAAGATATTGGAACAGATTCTACACTTGTATGCTGTACAGGATTCCAAAAGTTGAGATAACCAGTTTTACCATCAACTAAACCTTTCCATAGTTAAGGAAGAGTGAGATATGGCAGTGTGTATTTTGGAGCAGCAGAAGAGACAGCTGTCGTAGCAGTCATTACAAGAAAATGCGCCAACAAAAATCTTCTAGTTAATCATGATGATGTTTATGCTTCCGGTAAGATTGTTACACGGGATGCTACCGACAACAAGGTCGAATCCGCCAAATCTATTCATCAATTGCTCCAACCGATCACCATTCAGTTCTTGCACATCTGTTTTCAAAGATATACTAAGACAGTAGAAGGCGATCTTTGCAGCACTGATTCCAGCAAAAAGAAACAAGACATTGATATCACTGGGAAACATGTCTCTAAACAGATCCTTATGTATGGTTTTTAAGGAAACCTAGAAGTATTTCCACCTCATCAGGTTCAAGTGGAGTAACTTTATCCCTTCCAACCCCTACTAGATTCCATTTTCAGCACTCATCAAGAACATACTTCTGGACACTCGAAGGAAGGCCATCATTTCTTTGTCAATGGAAAAGCATCAGCACATGGAGGAAGCAAAATAAGAGAAAATCTGTTCTTAATTGGCAGAATTATGAATATAGCCCTTTTCAGTGTAGTAGCATGGAAATACTTCGAATCTACAAATTCTGGCTCTACATCAAATAAGTATTGTGATATCCTAGTCCAAACATTAACTGAAAGATGAATTTGTTAATAGCATCTTCTGAAAGTGTTCTTTGAGTTATCTGACCTGGTTTAGCAGAACCAATCATTGAATTGGGAAGATGAATGTGCTCATAGCATCTTCTGGAAGTGTTCTTTGAGTTATCTGATCTGGTTGGACAGAACCAATCATTGAATTTAGAAGATGAATTTGTTAATAGCATCTTCTGGAAGTGTTCTTTGAGTTATCTGATCTGGTTGGACAGAATCAATCATTGAATTTGGAAGATGAATTTGCTAATAGCATCTTCTGGAAGTGTTCTTTGAGTTATCTGATCTGGTTTGGCAAAACCAATCATTGAATTTAGAAGATGAATTTGCTCATAGCATCTTCTGGAAGTATTCTTTGAGTTATTTGATCTGGTTTGGTAGGAACTACAGAACCGATCATTGGAATCGAAATATGAACTGCATGATCATCTTCATTAAGAAGCTTCTTTTCAAGCTTCCTCTGCTTCTTCCTTTTTCCACAAATCATAACCCAAGTTTTGCCTTTGCTTGTAATTGGGATCATTGCATAATGGTTTCCTATCTTCTACCATAAGAAGTGCATCAGTAACCCTAGACATTTGATCAGCACATATAAAATCTGTCAATTCTGCAATTGATGAATCTGAACCACATCTCTCCATGGTTATTGAAGCTTCAGCCTTTGAGAATCCCATTTTTGTCAAGTATAACAGTTTACTCTCCTCATCAGAATCAGAACTCATGATTTCCTCGATATCAGAAGAACTATCAATATCTGTGAAATCATCCTGAAAGATCGCTTCATAATCAGATGAATTATTATCAGAATCAACATGTTGCATGGGTATGGATTTTTATGAGCCTGTACCACTGTATATGTAGTCTTACTATTGCATCAGATTACTGTTCGCATAAATTGGTTTCTCTCCCCACAGAAAAGTATATTTCAGAGATGGCTTTCACTGAAAGATGATAAGCCACTGTGTCAGCCTGGAACGGATTACCAAACTATTTTCACTGCTCTGTCTGACTAAATCCCTCCAAATACAGAAAAGGGTCACCTCATTCAGAAGATACATATCTCAGACGTTTCTGTCAGAATGATTGAATACTTCTTAAGTTTGTGACAACATGAAGAAATTTCAGTTACTTGATAACACTACTGTTTAGTGACACCAGAATGAGAGTATTCAAGATAAATAGATTTGGGACACGAATAAAGCTACAAGTACCTACAACAAATCAATGTCAAAATTGGACCTCGTGGGGATCATGACATTCCAGTCAAACAGAGATTGAGAGTGAATCAGATAAATCTAGAGGGACATCTTGAGGGCCCATTTCAACCAGAAATAGAATATTGGGGCATTTTGAAGGCTCACAGCAATATGAATATTTGGGCATTCTTGTAGGCTCATCTTAACAAGAAGCAATATTGGGACATTTTAGAGCTTACTTCAGACAGATCCATGTGGTGTATTTTGAAGACTCATATTAACAAGAAGCAAATATTGGGGCATGCTGAAAACCCTTTTCAAACAGAATCAGAAATGTTGAAATATTCTGAATATTTATCAGCAAAATGCTGGGGTATGCTGAAAACCCATTTCAATCAGAATCAGAACTGTTGATGCATTTTGAACACTTGTATTAGCCAATGTGGGGCATGCTGAAGGCCTATATCATCCTGTGTCAAGATCATTGACTTGAAAAAATATTTCCAATGAGACAGAAAGGTGTGAAGAATGAAAATGGTAAAACAGTGACAGTCGAACTGACTATACATAATTGCTTCGTTCATCAGGCAGTTACATTATGATCATGTTGTTGAACAAATGTTACTCAGCAAGTATGTTTTCAAAAACCTAATATTCTTAACCGTATGACAGTGTGTTCTTTGATAAACTACATTACGGTTGCATAAATAAAGATGATCCTCAGGCAGACTACTCGATCCAGGTTTCAGTTCCTTAAGATTTCAGCATTGAATTTGGCCTTCTGTGTGTCGGTGATAATTGAAAATATTTCTTTGAGATTCCTAGCAAATAGTTTCAACTATACTATTGAGATTATGAAGCTGTTTTTCACATCAGTTTTTGCTTCCTTGATGACATTGAAAAGGGAGACTCGACTCTCACTTATATTACTGTTATTCCCGTTGTTATTGGGATCATCATTGCTAGCCAGGGTGAACTGGGTTTTCATCTATTTTGGTTTTATCATGGGTGTTTCATCCCCAGCGAAGAAAACGTGATCTGTATCACACTTTGCCTCTGCCCGAGATGATATCAAGATCAGTTGGTGTCTCTTCTTCAATTTAGCACTAGCATATCTTGTGGATTTGACTAATTTTTTGGTCATACCAACATCACACTTGAATCCCCATGGAGTTTTGTTTTCAAATGGTCTTGTGACATTATACAAAAGTTTTAAACACTATGCAAAGAAGTTTCTTGACCGGCAATCCAAGCAGAAGCCACATGAGATGATGAATGTGTTGTCAAATGTTTTATGAACCAGTGATTATGGTGTTGAACCAGTGTTGCAATCATATGGTTTCCATTTATTGACCCAAGATGAATTTTGTCTTCTTCAACTTCAAGATTAAAAGTGAAATATAATGAAGACTTCTTTCCACAGAAGGAGAGATGAAAATTTTGACAACAAGAAACTAGTGGAGCCAACTAAGGTTGAACGACAAGTTGTTGCTAAGCATCTCGACATGATATGGTCCAAGTTGCCTTATTCGAAATCTGATTATATGTGGAGACATGAAAGGAATTGGAATAAATCTTCCTTGTGATATGTTTCAAGAGTCAAATTAGAACAGGCTCTACTCTCCTAATTAATCCCTGCTGAGTCAGGCATATCTACATCTACACTCTTCAAAGATGATAGATTCTCTTTTCAAAGATGACAGATTCTCTTTTCAAAGATGAAAACTTTATGGGATTTCTACACAAGTCCAAACAAATAAAGTTGGTTTTATCCAAGACAAGATGGGGCATCAAAGTCATAGCTCTGACTATAGCAAGAGTTCCACAAGTGAAACAATTCTTCTGATACTTTCATGAAGCAAAGAAGACATAAAGATACAAGTTGATCAGATGGTTCTTCAGAAATGCAAGCTTGATAGCATAAGTTGCTACACTGATATCCAGAGGTGACCCTGGCAATAAATGATGAAGTGGAGGAAAATAGAGTTCACCATTTTGAAGTAAAATGAAAAATTGCATCAACATTCATGCATCATATTTAGACATTTGCAAAATAGGAGCATTTTCATTCATTTTATCCATGTTAAAATTTGACAGGAATTTCAAAGATTTTAGCAAAGATATAAATTCATCATTTGATGGATCATCATTACCAGTTAGAGTTCATAATGAGAATAACTCATTTGAAGAAGAAGAACTTGTTCAACGTTTTACTTAAATTCATCACCCGGTGGATCAGCAGTGTCAGTTAGAGTTCATAATGAGAAGAACTCATCTGAAGAGGAAGAAGAAATTCATAATGAGAAGAATATGTTCAACCTTTTCCCTGAATTCATTACTTGATGAATTATTTTTTCCAGAGGAAGTTCATAATGAGAAGAACTTATCTGAAGAGGAAGAAGAAATTCATAATGAGAAGAATATGTTCAACCTTTTCCCTGAATTCATTACTTGATGAATTATTTTTTCCAGAGGAAGTTCATAATGAGAAGAACTTATCTGAAGAGGAAGAAGAAGTTCATAATGAGAAGAACTTGTTTAACCTTTTGCTCGAATTCATCACTTGATGGATTAACATTTCCAGAGAAAGTTCATAATGAGAAGAACTTATCTGAAGAGGAAGAAGAAGTTCATAATGAGAAGAACTTGTTTAACCTTTTGCTTGAATTCATCACTTGATGGATTATCATTGCCAGAGAAGGTTCATAATGAGAAGAACTCATCTGAAGAAGGAAGAAGAAATTCATAATGAGAAGAATTTGTTCAACCTTTTGCTCAAATCCATCATTCGATGGATCAGCATTTCCAGAGAAAGTTCATAATGAGAAGAACTCATCTGAAGAAGGAAGAAGAAGTTCATAATGAGAAGAACTTGTTTCAACTTTTTGCTTAAATTCATCATTTGATGGATCAGCTTTTCCAGAAAAAGTTCATAATGAGAAGAACTTATCTGAAGAGGAAGAAGAAGTTCATAATGAGAAGAACTTGTTTAACCTTTTGCTCGAATTCATCACTTGATGGATTAACATTTCCAGAGAAAGTTCATAATGAGAAGAACTCATCTGAAGAAGGAAGAAGAAATTCATAATGAGAAGAATTTGTTCAAACTTTTGTTTGAATTCATCACTTGATGGATTATCATTGCCAGAGAAGGTTCATAATGAGAAGAACTCATCTGAAGAAGGAAGAAGAAATTCATAATGAGAAGAATTTGTTCAACCTTTTGCTCAAATCCATCATTCGATGGATCAGCATTTCCAGAGAAAGTTCATAATGAGAAGAACTCATCTGAAGAAGGAAGAAGAAGTTCATAATGAGAAGAACTTGTTCAATTTTTTGCTTAAATTCATCATTTGATGGATCAGCTTTTCCAGAGAAAGTTCATAATGAGAAGAAGGAAGAAGAAGTTCATAATGAGAAGAATTTGTTCAACCTTTTGCTTGAATTCATCATTTGATGGATCAACATTGCCAGGTAGAGTTCATAATGAGAAGAACTCTTCATCTGAAGAAGAAAGAAGAAGTTCATAATAAGAAGAACTTGTTCAACTTTTTGCATAATTCTATCACAGAAAGGAGATAGATTAGCATCAGCCTTTCTAGAAAAAGTTCATAATGAGAAGAATTTGTTCAACCTTTTGCTTGAATTCATCATTTGATGGATCAACATTGCCAGGTAGAGTTCATAATGAGAAGAACTCATCAAGAGCTTATTCAACCTTTTGAATGACTCTATCACAGAAAAAAGGAGGTCATCATCATCCCCAGCAGAAAGTTCATAATGAGAGGAACTCATCTGGAGAGAGAGAAGAATTTATTCAATATCTCCATTATGATCCAAGTTAAGTCAAATGAAAAACTTATTATCTTTTCGTCTTTGCTCTATTCTTGTTAACACAAGAATGAGCAAAGAGGGGCAGCTGAAGATACTCATTTTTTCATTTAAATATTATTATTATTATTATTATTATTATTATTATTATAATTATTATTATTATAATTATAATTACTAATTTTATTATTTATTACTAATATTATTATTAATTATTATTACAAACGGGCCAAATCCGGCCCAACCCAAAAGCCCAAAATATAACCCTAAACCCATTTAGGGTTTGTATCTAGCTCCCAGCCGCCGCTTCCAGAAGGCTCAAGCTGCCTCTCCAGCTTCCAGACGCTGCTGCCGACGCCTCCACTGCCAGATGGTCCAACCAGTCGCTGCCGACGCTGCTTTTGCCACGCCACCTCACCGCCGTAAATTCCAGAACACCAGATGGCAGCCCAAATCGAGCTCCATGGTGAGTCACCAGCATAGCTATGGTGACTCACCTAGACATCCCTCTCAGGACCGGTCCAAACAGAACCTCGTGGTGGCTATAAAAGCCACCATACCTGCGAAAGAACAGACAGCCACGGAGAGACACGGCAGAGAACGACAACAAAAAAAAGAAAAAAGAAAAAAATAATAACAACCCTCAGCAGCAAACAAAACAGAAAGAAAGAAAAGAGAAAGAACTTACCGAGGAAACCACAAGGTAACCGGAGACGCTACGTACCGAGGAAACATTCGAAATACCCAAAGGTATTTCTCTAGATCTGCTCCGATCCAGAGCTTTTTAGGGCAAACCAAGGCCAGATTCGGCCTTGGGAGGTTCGGGTCTTTATTTTAGGTCTTTAGGAAAAATCCGGCCACCGCGTGTGGTAGCCGGCGGTGGAGACCAACACCGGAGTACGGTGTCCGGCGACGGCCGGAAACTCTCTCGGTTAGAGAGAGGCGAGAGAGTTTTATAAACTCTCTCGGTTAGAGAGAGACGAAGAAGAGAGAATGAGGGATGCTGGCCCTACGGGCCAGCCATTTGATCATATATACCCCTCCCAAACGACGCCGTTTTGGGCAGGGGTATATCTGTAATTTCGCACACGGGTCAAACCTCTCGCATAGTCATCCTAGATTTGTAAATTTCTATTTTTGTCACTAAAATCAATTCTTATATGTTTTAATTAAGTCTCGTAATTTTATTTTATTTCATTTTAGTCCTAGCCTGTATGTTTAAATATTTAGGATAAATAATATATTCAGTCCCTTAATTTTAATAAATAATATTTTAATACTGAGTTTATATTTTTAATTTATTTTAATCTGATATTCGAATTTTAAATAAGTTTATTTTAGTCACTAAATAAATAAAATAAAGAAATAGCATGTTTAATCCCTAATATTTTGATTAATTATGAATTAGATTTTTAATTTTACTTTTACTATATTTTAGTCACTAATTCTAAATGTTTTCATCTATTTTATTATTTTTAAATATATCATTTTAATTGTATTTTTATTGTTTTATTTGTCTATATATTTAAATACTTTTATTATTATATAGTTATAAATATATATAATAATTATTTATATATATTTAATAAATTATTTTGATATTTTTTTTTTAAAATATCGAAGAAAAGGACAGTCTCAATACAACTGGATGTCCTATTCTGGTATTTTAAATTAAACAATAGTATTTAAATTAATATTTATCAATATCAAAGGAAAGAGCTATCTTAAGTTCTTTTCTGATGTTTTTAAATAAATAAATATTATTTATATAATTTTGAAATAATAGGATTATAAATTAAATATATTTTTGAATTTTTAAAATTTTAATACTAGAGACAATTTATAATTAAAAAGTACCAATTTTGGGCGTTGTAGGGGTGCTAATCCTTCCCTAAACGTAGCCGACCACGAATCCCTTTTTATTATTAAAAAGAACGAATTTTTGGTTATAAACGCAGATCAGCTCATTTTTTAATTGGTGTTTTCTTAAAACTCTTTTAAAAGATAATTTTTAGGTATTCGACCTACCTAACCCAAAAGGACGATGGCGACTCCCAAATTATTTTCAAAACCATTTATTCACATCAATTTCCCCGCTAAATAAATATTTCGTGCCCGGACGAAAAACGGTTACGACAACACTTATTTGGCAGATACTGGTGTAGAAGCGCATGCATTATGGTGCGTGGGACAATGACTTGATCTGCCATCGGGAACTAAATCAGTTGAATCCAAAAACAGACACTTCTTACATTCTTGGTTTCACACAACACTCCAAAGGGGAATGCCCAATCAGGCAAGCCCCTTCGAGTCAGATTTCTGGTGTGGGACACTCATACTTTACATGGGAATAATCTCTATTCTCACACGAAATTCTCATCGTCTACTTCACGTAAAAATTATTTCTCTTGGCTACGCACAAATCACGTTGTAACTTGCAAGTTGTAAAAACTGCAAAAATACATCTTTTTATGACAAGAAAATACCATATGAAATCCTTTTTGGCGCACATATAGACCAGCAAATAACATCCAGGGATACCATGAGAAGGTTCTGAGTTTGAGGACCGATGGAAAGAAATAATCATTAGGACCATATACGAAGAAATTGCGGCCAACCTTCATTCACACGAGAAAAGAAAGCAATATACGTAATGTATGCTTTTCTTTTTTTAGTACAAGGAGATTCCAACTCTAGGATATGAGGATTGAGGAGGGGAAAACTATTATTGAGAGTTCATAATATTGTTTGCATTTCCACTTAAATCAATATATGTATTTAAATATATTTTCAATAGGCTTAAAGGTGTTTCCACTATTTTGGAAAATATTATTATACTATATTTAAACATATTTTAAGTGGAATCATCCTAAAACTCGAAAAAAATATATTTCCACTTGAACATTTTCTAAAATATAGTATAATAGTAAGGGTAAACTACACTAGATACCACTGTACTTGGGGTATTGTATCATTTATACCATTGAACTTTAAATTTTACCAATTATAACACTGAACTTTGATTTTTGTTTCAATTATACCACTGTGTCGTTAAATCGTTAACAATTGGATTAAAACGTCGTTTTGGTAAGGTGACTATATCGACAGCCGGCAACCACGTCATCGTGCCGTTAACGATTTAATGGTTCAGTGGTATAATTCAAATGAAAATCAAAGTTCAGTGTTGTAATTGACATAATTGAAAGTTAATGGTATAAACAATACAACGTATAAAGTTCGATGGTATTTGATGTAATTTACCCTAAATAGTAACGATGAGGATGAATTATAATTTAATCAAATGCTACAGTTTGGCTAAATAAAGATCCTATTCCTATAGCTTTTATCTCAACTGAATGAATTCCTTCAATGAATGCTATCATTATGCATCTAGAGCATAGATTACTTGGTGTAACCATTTTAATTTAGGAAGGAAAAATAAGCAACGGTGAAGAAGAGAGAAAAGGTGGTGAAACATTGGCATTTTTATAGAAATGAATTATTTTGTTAAAAAGTAGGTGGGATTTCGCTTCACTTTTAAACAAGAGCAAAACAAATGCCACAAAAACGTGGTAATCAAAAAACCAGAAATATTAAATGGTGCTTGTGGCCTTCAAGGACTTAAATTTGGCAGGCTTCAAACCTATCTGAACCTTCTTGATACATGGTTGGACCCCAACCGGGCCACAAATGCAACATCTCACGTAAACGGACGCAAATGCAACATCTCAAGTAGACGGACGCAAATGCATCCTCTCTCGTGGACGGACGTAGAATTTTATGATAGGAGGCCAAACCTCTGAAATTTTAAGAGGATACGAATTTATAAAATTTTAAGGGTACGAAAATAGATTTTCAATAAAAAACACATTGAAAAATCTAAAATATATAATAATTTTAAATTTTCAACGGAAAATCCGTAAGACTCAAATAAGCATCAAAATTTGCCAACAGAATCAATGGGAACAGCACATAAGCATGAAAAACAAAAGCAGCATATGATCACATATAGTGGCCTGAGAAAAATGGTAACAGTGGATCCAACAAAGCATATAGATTTACTTGGAAAAAAAAGGGAACATATTGAAGTCGTTCGATAGTCCGAATCCTTATGATTATATTCCTTGCTATCTAGTAATCTAGTATATAAGGCGGTGATCAAGTGAAGTCTACTATGAAAGGAAACAGTTGAGAGAACAGCAGATGGCTTCATTTTATAATATTCAGACTCTGGCAAGTGGACAGAGAACAAATACATAACATATTAGCATCTCTGCTCACATCTTTGCAGGCTTTGGGAAAATGTCAGGAGTGAATTTCTGAGCTGCACTCAAGCTCCCTTTAATCTTCATTGCACCCCTGCATCATGATTGTATTAATTAAGGAAATCCTCGACATTGGAAACCCGCCATCCTCAAAGATAAAAGAAATCAATAATATTAGAGGGCAAAGATAAAGAAATAAGAGTATTGTACCTCATAAAAGCCATCTGGGGATTCATCTTTCCGGTGGCGACCTTTATGAAATCATCGTCCTTGAAGGAAAAAATAGCATCAGGCTTTCCCCCTTCATATTTACCTACATTTTCAGAGAGAGAGAGAGGATAATGAACATCTTTATACTGAAAAAATGTAGCATTTTACAAATGAAACAGGAAGGCCGACTTGATTGTATATATCTATGAATGGATATAATCATACTTGAATCTCCAAGAGCAGGTCACCAAGATAAACACCGACCATATACAAATAGAACAGTCATGCCACCAATCTCAAATTGCCAAAAACATACTGAAACAGAGAAAATTTTATCTTTAACATAAGATAATAGCGCAAATGTTAAAGAGAGTTAGGTAACCCTTCCACCCTTCGAAAAACTAGTAATGGTAAACAGTTCAAGCTGAGAAAAAAAATTATGGACCTTTACTACCATGTCAATAAATAAATAAGTAAAATGGTGAAGCTATGGAACTAATGAAATGGGTCCGCCTCCTCTCCATTGTCACATAGAGGGAGAGGTTAATAACCAAATACAGACGATGGAAAAAGGCAGAGAAAGAGCCTAGGCTACAGATCTTATATTATAGTTAGCAAAGAGAAATGGACTAGAGGGAAGATACCTGCAAGTAAGCATTTCAATTCCAATAAATGAGTAACAAAACTTCTCCAGATTGTAAAATGCAAAAGATACAAACTTCAAACTCTATTCCTTCATAACAATTTCGATAGCTATATTTTTATCAGGGGGCAGAGCAATATAAAGTCATAAACAAACCCTTCAAATACAAAACGAAAGCAAACTGAAAATGAAAAGAATAAAATTGAATTACTAAACATATGATAGGCTAACCTTTGGTAACTTCTCCTTTCTTGAGATCAACAACGTAAGAAACCTCATCAATCCCGATTTTCTACCAGTCATAAACAAAACCCAGAAATTAGATCAAGCCATTAAATCAAATTGAAATTTATTGGGGGGAAAGAGGTAAAAATGCATAAAGGATGGACCTTGGGGGCAATATTGATTTGGTAAACGAGGCCGATCTTCTTGGTGAGCTCTTTACCAGCATCACTAGCCAAGTGACCCTTCATCATCTCAAACAGATTATCAGATTTCAACTCAGTATTCGCCATTGTTACACCAAAGTAAGAGAAATCAAAGAAAAAGAAGAAACTGGAAATTGGTTTTGGCTTACGGTTGAATAAATTATTTTTCTTAACGACACTGTTTTCCAGGCGATATGATCAAAACTGACACGTTGTTTCCAATAAAAAATCATTTTTTGTGTGGGTTGGTTCACAGTTGCTTGCTTTTTCAGTTTTCCTATGGAAGGTGGCTTCTGGGCCTTCAGGCTTTGGGTTTTGATATTTTATGATCAATGGGCTAACCCAAAATTATTTTCTCATTCGAGACCTCATTTTACTTATTATTTAGTACTAATTAGTAGATGATTTAGGTGTGCACTAAGACCAAGCATAATAATGTGATTCTATCAATGGTCTCAATCATATTAATTAAGTAGAAAAGAGGAAACGACGGTTCCAATTTAATTGGAGAACCGGAAACTGTATACATGTTAATTCGGTTTGATTTTGTAAGAATAATTACATTTGGGATTGGATTTGGGACAAAATGATGTCCCACTAAGACAAATAATAAGGGACAACAATGGTTAGATTACAAAGGGATATTTGGATAGAGTCTGGAACTTGAAAAGCGGATATGGTGTTGGCGTGTCCGTTTCTCATTCGAAGTTTCTTCACTTCTCTTATGTCTCCACTCACGATTCTCAACTGCCCCCAGGTAAGCTGCTGTTCTCTAATATATTTCCTTGTAATATGATCAAC
The DNA here is from genome assembly GCF_006381635.1 of Hibiscus syriacus. Taxonomy (NCBI): domain Eukaryota; kingdom Viridiplantae; phylum Streptophyta; class Magnoliopsida; order Malvales; family Malvaceae; genus Hibiscus; species Hibiscus syriacus. The sequence goes on along the minus strand of NW_024062565.1, from coordinate 232,548 downwards.
AGTCTCCTTTGCAAAAACTTCCAGTTTTATTACCCAGTTTCTTAATTTAGCTTGCTGTTCTTGTCGAAACATGTTTCCCCGTTGTTTATGTTTCAAGCAAATCTGTGAGGACTCGAGAGTATCCTATGAACAATATAAAATGATAAATATTTTACCGGATTAGTTTTAGGATGCTTTTGCTTAGCAGAAAGAAAACAGAAGGAAGATAAGAAAATTGGGATTGGGTGTAAATGGAGCATGGATATTGCTTCTTTTAGTTCAAGATTGTAGAGTTTCGTAGAAAGACATGTAAACCTTCTACTTTTGTTTATCATTCAGTTTTTGAGTAACTGTAAGCATGAATCCATGGTGGGTTATTTCTTTAGAAAAAGAACACAACTTTTAATCTTGGAGAAATTCTGACGGTTTATTTGTTTGTGTTCATATATATAGATTTATAGAATTGTTTCTTCTTCTTCTTCTTCTTCTTCTTTTGGGTTCAACAGGTTTATAGTGAACTACTGTTGGCAGTCTGAGTGATAACCATTGAAGGGACAAGGGAAATTTGAAAGATAATCTGAAGCTCATCCTACATATTCATACATTTTGTGTGGTTTCATTTATATTTTTTGGTGGAGATTGCTCCAGGCAGTGATGCTAAAGCAGAACATTCTCTCCTGTAATGCTTCTTCCTTTTTCAGAAAAAATATGTATGGACAACTCAATTATAGAATTGCTTGTACCCTCCCCATCTTACATGATCATCCAAATCATGTAATTTTTTGCCATTTGAGAGACAAAATGCAATCTGTAACCTTAAGTGCGAGCTTGGACTCTTTGGAAATTAGCCCCACATTACAACGGAGATGCATAAAAGGTGCGGCTGATGAAAATCAAGGGGAATTATCTGAGGAAGACGACGATATCTGCCCTGTGGACTGTGTTAGAGAATTCAAAACTGATGAAGAGTTCTTAAAAATTCTTGAAAAGGCCAAAGACACCAATTGTTTAGTTGTAGTTGATTTTTATCGTACTTCTTGCGGAAGCTGTAAGTACATAGAGCAAGGTTTCTCGAAATTATGCAAGGGTGCGGGTGATGAAGACGCTGACGTGATCTTCTTGAAACATAATGTGAGTATCTTTTATATGGCCCGAACTTTGAACAGATTATGTTGATGCATCTATCCCATTTTCTAACTCAGGGCTGCTGTTTAAGAATTAAGAGCAGGAACGATGAAACATGAGCTCTTATTTGTTATATATTTTCTTCTGCAGGTAGTTGATGAGTATGATGAGCAGTCTGAAGTTGCTGAAAGACTTAGAATCAGGGTAACATTTAATCCCATTCCATCAAATACTGACTCATTTATTTGTTAAGATGAATCAAGTTTGTTATGGGGAATTGAGCATCATGACAATTTGTTCGCAGAGATGATCTAATAATAGCTGAAACCCAGTAAAAAAAATCTTCATTTGTGGAGAAAACAATTTTGATCTGTTGGGAAGGTCTATTTTATATCAATTAAAAAAATCAGGGTGGGATTTGTGGATGCATCCTAATGCACAAAGATGACTGCCATGTGTCAGTGTATACTAATAAGATGAATCTGAATTATTGCAGGCAGTGCCTCTTTTCCACTTCTATAAAAATGGAGTTCTCTTGGAAGCATTTCCAACCAGAGACAAGGAGAGAATTGTTGAAGCCATTAAGAAATATACGTCGACAAATGAAGATGCCTAAGCAAAGGTGGCCAGTCTTTTCAAACTTTGCTTTTGCAGAAAAATAATCAGTAAGATACTTGGAATAGATTGGACTACATCCGTAGAACATATTACTACTGTAATCATTATTTACAGGATTTACTTGGAAAGTGAAACTGATTTCATCTTGTCCCCATTGTTTCGCCCTATATGATCGATGGCTTTGCCTGTTGAGTTATATGCTTTGAATATATCTGCTGAAGAATAAGAAGCTTTTTAGATATGGCATATCCAGAATTAGATGACCAGGAATGTGACACGATTCAAATATAAATCATATATTCCCTGGCCACTTACCAGGCCAGTGCATGATGATTAGGCTCAATGTCTGTCTTGAATAAAGATTTTCCAATGGCAACGATTGAAAAGTGTGGTTAAACAGGCAAGCGGTAGAATTAAAAGACAAAAAAGAAACAATTTACGACCTTGATTGACTAAGCAGGGTTATGGTATTGAATTCACTACATCAGTAAAATATGCTTAAAAAGATCATGGCCAGCCAGAGTAGGTGTTGTCTGGTAATGATTAAAATGAAAATCGAATAAAAGCTATCAAGCTCTGGTATCCACATCTAATTAGTAGGGTCCAGAAGGGAAGACACTACAAACTGTGATCTGCAAGCTTGGGTGTCCTTCACAGGATGCTCACCTACCGGAGACATCATCTATTCCAACTTAGCCTATGGTTGTTTGAAATGTGTCTCCTTTGCGGCCCATGACAGAGAGCTCCAATAGGTGTGCTCATGATTTACGGAAAACGGCAAGCTATGATGTTTACTCCTTTCTGAAAATGATTTGCAGATAAATGTGAAACTTGGAATACTATTTGTTTGCTAATGGCAGCCTTTCGATTACCCTAAATATCAATTCCGGTACTACAACTAAAAGAGAAAATAGCAAAGAAGGGCTTTGAATGACAATGAGAATGAACTCAAAACTGAGATGGATGGGAAAACAACTTGCTATTCCAAGAAAACTGGAAACTGCCAGTAAATTTTTTTTTACTGTAGGGGAGAATTGCATTACTGCTGTTATTATAATCCACACCCATCATCCATGCCTGCCTTTTTTATGTTGTAGATTCCTTCCAAAATCTCGTGGGAAGTCCTTGCACAGGAACTGGAAATGGGCCATACTGAATCCCACTTTCGGATCCTACCACTTCCCATCTGCAAGCCCCAACAAAAATATTACTGTCAGCAGTTATTCTACATAATCCACCCGATCCGACCCAAAAAATATACACCCTCTACCCGACCTGACTTTTAGAGATAAAATCCGAACCCGACCTCACCCGAACCAAAATAATAATAAAAATATTATTTTTATTCAATAAAAACAGTGATTTAATTAAAAAAATAATATATAAAGGAGTATTATTATAATTATTCATAAATATATAAGATAAAATTATATTTTTTCGGATTGGGCCAAATACTTTTCACCATAAACTCGAATTCAACCCGACCCGAACATCATATTTAAAAAATCCGACCGACCCGACCCGAACCAATTTTTTTTTATAAAAAAAATCGACCCATTCAGGTCGGGTCGGATTCGAATCCATGCCCATCCCTATCAATGTGTCATAAAATTTTATTAAATGTCCATCATTTAACCTTTTTATTCTTCTTTAAAAGGAATCTGTATTTGTCAAAAACAACTCTAGATTAATATATATAAGTAGATTATACAAAATCAGTGTACGATGGAGACCATATGTAGAGCATTTTTCCTCTAATATATATTTTATTCCGAAAATTCAAATTGAATTACAACATAAGCTCATTTTTATGGATTTTTTTAAAATATTCGACAGTGTTAGAAAACCATTATTCAAGCGATCAAACATGTTTTTCACTTCTTAAAGAATGAATTCTTAATTTATAGATGAAAAAATTATATAATATTGATATATATTTAAAAAATCCAATTCTACCATAAATTTATTGTTTTCTCATTCGAATTATAAAAAAAATCGTTTTTCTCCTCCCCATAATTTGTCTTGCACGAAAAGAATAATTCATAATAAAATCAAGCATCTTGTTTATCAAAAAAAATATTCTCATACAACGTGACAACCCCGTAATTTCTTCAACGTAATTACACGGAAAAGCCCTCATTACCCTCTTGGTTGAACCTATATTATCATACGTCCAAGGGCTTTACAGTCATTTTGAGACGGTCAAAATCCCAGGTCTAAGGCTATTATTACCCGTAACATCAAAGGCATCACAATCACCAATATAAAAGGGTTTTAAAAAGGCCTTCGTCTTCGAACCCGCCATATATGACAACAGAAAACAAAAATTAGTGAAAATTAAGGTCGTAAATGATACGAGATAGATCGTGAGTTATTCGAGATTAACTCGATCAAGGTTCGATAAATACTCGGATCGAATGGACTCGACTCGAGCTCGACTCGAGTTCTTAACGAGTTGATACGAGCTACTCGATATTTAACTCGAAAAGCTCGTGAGCAACTCAAAAATATAATATATTAAGATTTTATTTAAAAAAATAAATTATTAATAATATTAATATTTATGTATTGATTTTTTAAAAAAAAAAACAAAGTAAGATTTTGTTGGGGAAAACGGGTTATTTCTCACACGAACGTAGTTTTAAAATTGACTTAAAATGTCATGATTAAAACCACCAAAGGTTGCACAGAAGATAAACCTGTCAAACTATTGAATATTGAAACACAATGGAAAAGAACCGAATAAAAACAATAAATGAGAGAACACACCAAATTTACGAGGTTCGACGAGAATATCGTCTATTCCTCGGGCACCACACCGGATGATAACTTCACTATACCGCCAATATTACAACAAATGGAATTCTTTAGAATTCTCAAAGTGGGAGAATCAAGAATACAAGAGGGGGAAAGAACTTGTTTTGGGATGATTTCTAATAGAAATACTTAGGCCTATTTATAGTTGAGTTTTAAGAACAATATGTTCAAAGTTTGGCCACCTACCAAAGAATTTTCCAATGTATACAAGTTAGCCACTAAATATGAAATTCACATGTTCAAAGTTTGGCCGCCAACCAAGATGAAATTTCCAATAAGTTAGTCACCAACCAAGATGAAATTTCCAACTTATCAACTTAATTTCTAGACAAATCTAACAAATCTCCACCTTGGCTTGAAATTACCAAGCCTACTCAACTTCTTCAACTCCCCAAATTTGTAGTGCTTCTAATTGCGCTCACAAGCGCCACACACTCGAATGTGTTCATACTTTCAGGATGTTAATCAAGTTCAAACAATGATTGAACTTGATTACTGTTACCACCTTGGTCATCATATCTGCAGGATTTTCTGATGTCGCAATTTTTTGAAGTAGAATCTTTCATTCTTTAAAGATCTCCCGCACAAAGTGATACCTCACATCGATATGCTTAGTCCTTGAATGGTAGACTTGATTTTTTGCTAAGTGAATAGCGCTCTGACTGTCACAATAGAGACTAATGTGACTTTGAACAACTCCCAAGTCTTCCATCAACCCGTTAAGCCAAATTGCTTCCTTTACAGCCTTTGAAACTGCCATGTATTTTGCCTCTGTAGTAGACAAGGTCATCGTAGATTGCAATGTAGACTTCCAACTTACTGGGGCTTTAGTAAGAGTAAACAAATACCCAGTAGTTGATCGACGCTTATCCAAATCACCAGCATAATCGGAATCAGCATATCCAACCACACACTGACCAATTGCTTCATCCTGTTCAAAAACTAAACCAACATCCACGATTTGTTGGAGATACCGTAGAATCCATTTCACAGCTTGCCAATATCCTTCTCCAGGATCATGCATGTACCTGCTCACAACTCCAACTGCTTGTGAAATGTCAGGATGCGTACACACCATTGCATACATCAAGCTCCCAACTGCATTAGTATATGAAACTTTTGCCATATACACTCATTCTTCATTAGTTTTAGGAGATATTTGAGAACAAAGTTTCAAATGAGAAGCCAATGGGATACTTACATGTTTGGTATTTTCATTCATGCCAAAACATTGTAATACATTTCTCAGATACTGCTTTTGTGTTAAAAAAAAGCTTCCCTCTCTGTCTATCTCTGCTTATCTCCATACCAAGAATCTTCTTGGCCTCACCTAGATCTTTCATCTCAAACTCTTGATTCAACTGAGCCTTTAATTTGTCTATCTCCTTTTGACTCTTCGAAGCGATCAACATATTGTCAACGTACAAGAGAAGATAAATGAAAGATCCATCTTTGAGCTTTTGCAAATACACACAATGGTCATATTTGCTTCTAGTATACTTTTGCCTCCTCATAAAGCTATCAAATCGCTTGTACTACTGCCTCGGAGATTGCTTCAATCCATATAGCGATTTGTTCAGCTTACAAACCCATTTCTCACAACCACCATCTTTGTATCCTTCTGGCTGAGTCATATAGATCTCCTCTTCTAAATCACCGTGCAAGAAAGCCGTCTTCACATCAAGTTGAGCTAGCTCCAAATTCAACTGTGCTACCAAGGCCAACAATATTCTAATGGAGGACTGCTTCACAACAGGGGAAAATACTTCATTGTAGTCGATTCCCTCCTTTTGAGCGTAGCCTTTAGCTACCAACCGTGCCTTGTAGCGAACATCTTTCTTGTTATGAGATCCATCTTTCTTTACAAATACCCACTTGCATCCAATGGCTCTTTTACCTTTCGGTAATTGTGCCAGTTTCCAAGTGTTGTTCTTTTGGAGAGATTGCATTTCTTCATCCATGACACTTTTCCACTTATCACTTTCTAAGCTTTGTATTGCTTCTTGGTAAGTGATAGAGATATCATCATCAACAACTGGAAGAGCATAGGCCACCATATCAACAAATCGAGCAGGTCTACGAATTTCTCTCCTTGGCCTTGTAACTGCAAGTGGTTCTGGTGTCTCTAATGGCTCTTGGGTTTGAACCTCTTCATCTTCTGATTCTTCTATTGGAGTTGAAGAATCAGCTGCATCAACTTCTGGGATCATCGTCTGCTGAAACTCCACCTGTTTTGGAGTATGCTTCACCTGCTGCGGAGTACTACTTGTCTGGACAGCTTCACTTGTTACCTTCTTTACTAGGGCAGATTCATCAAAGGTAACATCTCTACTACAAATTATCTTCTTGGTGTCTAAACACCAAAGGTGGAATCCCTTTCACTCCATGGGTGATTCCCATAAAGAGAGTCTTCTTTGCTCTCAGATCAAGCTTAGATTCCTTCACATGATAATAAGCAATGGATCCAAATACATGTAAGGAATCATAATCAGTAGCAGGTTTTCCAAACCATACATCCAATGTTGTTTTTCCTCTTGTCGTTGATGACGGCAGATGATTGATGAGATGGCCAGCATATGTTACAGCCTTAGCCCAAAATGCCTTGCCTAACCCAGCATTAGACAACATATATCGAACTTTCTCCAATAGTGTTCGATTCATACGCTCTGCCACCCCATTCTGTTGTGGTGTATGTCTAACAGTGAAGTGTCGAACAATACCATACTCATGGCAAACGTCAAAGAATGTGTCACTTTTATATTCCCCTCCATTGTCCGTCCTAAGACGTTTAATCTTTCTACCAGTCTGGTTCTCGATCATATTTTTCCATTTCAAGAAAATTTGAAGCACTTCATCTTTAGACTTCATCGGATACACCCAAACTCTTCTGGAAAAATCATCTACAAAAGTTACAAAATAATGGTTTCCTCCTAAAGACGATGTATTTGAAGGACCCCATACATCTGAGTGAATATAATCTATAATACCTTTTGTATTATGTATAGTGGTGCCAAACTTCACTCTCTTTTGCTTTCCCAGAGCACAATGCTCGCAAAAGTTCAATTTTCAAGCCTTTGCACCTTTCAACAATCCTTTCTTTGCCAGAATTTGCAAGGATTTCTCTCCAGCATTGTAACACCCCCAACCCGTATCCGACCCGGATACGAGTCCGAAGTGTCACATTGACTTTTCAAACATTTATTCGTATAAAATAGTGAGTAATTTAAAAACTTTGATAACATTTAACTTATTCAAAACGTTTACAAAATATATATCAGAGTTCATACAATTTATATCTTTAGACTACATGCCAACTACACTTTATATACAGTACATATATTTTCTGATCTGACATTTGGTAAGGAGAACTGACCTGTCTTGCTCCGTATTACTCTTTACTCTTCTCGGAACCTACGTGTGAAACAATCACACGCTAAGTCGAAGACTTAGTGAGGCATAAAGAAAACACATCTAATGGAATTCATACTCACTAATCATGCATGACTGTTTTATGCTATCAAATTATACAACTCATTTACATATACATCAACATATATTCGTGCATATTATGTAACATATACCATTACCCCTATCACAGATATATCATATCATGCACACATTATATCACAAATCATATACATATATCACATACATTGTTCTCATATCACCAATATCCATACCTGTAAGCATATTACTTTAACATTCATGAATTTGTATTAATGAGTTTATTGGCTCATGATATCATATTGAGAACCTAAGGTATCTGAGTATTGTGAGGTTGTGCACTATGCTGTCACCACAGCTCGTATAAATGCACCGAAGTGCCGCGTAGAATTACACCGTAGTGCCATATAATGATGTCCATAAGGACCACATAGAATTCCTTAAGAATCATCTACATATGCTAGGGATCATATATGTGTCTCACCAGACTTCACACATGTTCCAAAGAATATATATATATATATCCCGAAGGACCGCGTAGAATATTGTCCCGAAGGACCGCGTAGACCCTCTACTCTTGGCATGCCAACTATACCCCTAGCTCTCAAGACACATAACATGGGCATTTTCTTTTATACTTATCATTTCACATAACACATAGTTCAATTACTCATAGAACATTTTCATATGAGTCATATTTACATGTCACATAGCTTATATACTTTCTCACGTAGTTATATAGATCCATATCATATAACATATATCACAAAGTGCACATAATCACACATATCATATCATATAGCTTAGATCATTTCTCAGATATTCATATAAACATACATATCATATCTTGTTCACATATGATCATATATGCTTCATTTAACACATAGAACACTTTCTCCTAGCTTATATCAATTTTCAGAGTTCTTTCATATTACCTGATGACATATATAATATAGATATATACATATTATCTACCTTATGCTCTATTTCTTTGTATTCCCATAGATTATAAATTATGTTGTATTTCTAAACATATATCATTTAATAGTATTTTTATTTAGGTACTAATTTAATCTCTTTACTTAATTCAATTTCATATATTCATTATAATCTTTTCATATAGCTCCATTATACTAATTCTCATAATAAATCATACCACTAGGTACTTGTCCAACTCATGTTTCCATTATGAAATATACTGTTACCCATGTTTACCTAGTTCATATCACTTCTTATAAACTCACTTTCCTCATATTTTCCTATTATTACATATTTTATCTCATAACCATGTATCCACATAGTCTTATATTTCATTATCATATTACATATACTTGTTCTCCTATGACCCTTAATAAACATATATTTCTATTTCCCTACATCTCTCGACTTATCTTCTATATTCATATAATTTCATAACTTATTTTATATCATTTTCCCTTTTTATTCACATAAACCATCTATTTATTTAGTTCAATTTCTCATGACTTCCACAATACTCTTTAATAAAACTTTGTAGCTCTTCACTATAATACATAAACCATAGTTTCCTTTAATTTATCAATCTTCCCTATATTACTTATGTATCCTTATTTATGCCTTCGAATTCATACTATTCTCTTAGAGTCTCCTAACGTTTCTCGTATAATCACTTATATCATATCATATAACTTATACTTGATTATCTTATTCTCTCATGTTCATTTCATTTCTTATGACTCTATCATATAACTTGTCTCATGTTCTTCCATTATTACATATTAAAGTCTTAAATACATCATATAGAATATACAAAACATATCATTATCTTTAGTCATGCATACATACAATCAATGTAATACAGATAATCACATATAATTATAACCACACATAATCATGTCCATGACTTCATGCATATTACTCTAGGAAATATACTCATCGCAAGTCTTATTTCCATTAAACACTACATATCACTAGTATGCACTCACCTGGCCTCACTAGTCAATTTCAATCTCTTATCTTTCCCTTGATCGATCTTACTTGCCAAATGTTCCGGAATTGCTTTACGCGCAGAATCTACATAAATGTACATTTTGAGGCAATCATTAGATACCTACACCTTGTAATTGGATACTAGCAACTTAAACGAACTTATTAAACTAATATTCACATTTTTCCTTTAGGGGGAATCGGTTCCCTACTAAGGGGGTATCGATTCCCTCATGACATTCTAGAAATTTTTGTTCGTTTGAAGGGGTATCGGTTCCCCTTGAATGGGTACCGATTCCCCTTGCCCAGAAATCATATTTTTTAACTCGAAAATTACTTCATTTCCTCTCAAACACTTCATATATCATCCCCTTTTCATTCTTAACTCTAGTACACATACTTAAACCAATCTATATTCATTTATTTCATCTTAAACCTCAAAATCCTATCTTCATATGAGATTCAAGAATCATACCAAATTTTCAATGTGTTCTAATTCCAATTCTAACACTTCATACTTCTTAATTAGATTGATGACAAGTCAAATTCATCCTTAGAATTTCAAAAACCTTTCTATATCAAAAGTTCATTTCTAATCTTCTAATAGAAATTCCTTTCTAATTCTCTCTTCTTGATGTTTTAAGTTTATACAAGCTTTCCTTAAGCTTATATAACCCCCAAAGATTCAAAACCAACTTATAAATTCCAGAAATTAACAGTTAAAAATCAAACTTACCTTTAAGCTGGAGCTACGAGAAGAAGAAGAGAGTAAGAAGAAAGCTTCCAGAAATCTCCCAAAACCCACGTGTACAACTCTTATTTAAAGGAAACACAAAATATCCTTTAAGCTGAAAAGACTAAATTGCCCCTTTAATTATCCATATATGCTATTTAATCCATCATCAAAATTCTTTACTTAAATCCCAAAACTTTTAACTTATTTCAAAATTGAGCACAAAGTTTCCAAAATTTACATTTTAGTCACTGACCCGGCTTTTGGGATGTTACAAATCTCCCCTCCTTATAAGAAAATTCGCCCTCGAATTTTCACTGAACATCTTAGTAAGAACATATCTTCTAATGTTCTTATGTTGCTTCCCTGACTTATTCTTTCTTGTCATCATCAGAAACTTACTTTTCAATCCTTAAGTTTTCCAACTATCTTTTTCGTTTATACATTCCTCTTCTGTTGCTTATCATATAAACAATAACCAGTAATACCAATCCATTGTTGTCTTTTATCTCATTCGACTATGCATTTTTCCTTTGACCTTTCTAAAATTCCATATAATGTCACTCATCACGTTGACAGTACATCCATCTCATCACTCTATATCATAAATCCATCTATTTCTTCATAACTCTCTAATTACCTTATAACCATACAAAACTTGTATTTCGTCATCATTTGACCAAAACACAACTTTAAATCTTCTTCAATGTGATTAAACATATACTTTAAGGAGTCAAACAATATTTTCACATCACCTTGCACACTTGTCTTATTTCTATATCAAAATTGTCCTCTGTACTTCCATATTTATCGTATCTGATTCTTTTAAATCAATCCCTTTCATTTCTTTATTCCTTATTCCTTATACATAAATCATATATTTCCTTTCATGTTCACATACTCTTGTCTTATCACTTATACTCATCTTTATGTACCAATCTTCATTGCATCCTCATTACTCTAATAACCCATTTCTTATACATAACTTCATTCTTTATCATTTCTTATACTTGTATTTTCCTTCCTGAAGGTTCCATGTGAATACTTATCTCAGTGTCTACATCATAGCTATCTGCTTAGAACATACAACTATATTCAAATTCACATCATAATCAATTAACTCCACTTTATCTTTCCTCAAATCTTATAACTCTAGCACCTTTACTCTGACAGCTAGATAATAACTTTTGTTCAATCTAGGGCACAAGCCCTATTATACCAATCATATACATCCTTTCCAATCTAAATTATATCAACATTCTCTTACTCAACTTATCAATTTCACCTCTATTCTCATACATCCTGAAATTTCTTTTACTCAAACTCAACATTCTGACTTCCTGTGTCCTATAATCTGATCATCGATATACATATTCTCAAACTCTTCTTATCAATCCTCAGCTTTACTTAAATATACAAATTCTTACTTCTTTTTCCTTTACTATACCACATTACTATGATCCAAATATGCAATTATATCCAGATCCATTGCAGATTTGGTTATCATATCCTGACAATATCTTATAATCTTATAATTCCAGTACATTTTTATCACATACTCTAGTTAGCCAATGCTAACTCTTTCCATCTTAACTGCAAACCCTTATCATAAACATACTCTTGTTTATGCGCAATACTATCACTTCGTTTCAAACTCATAAGCTCTGACTTTATACATCTTATACACTTGTCACTGATGCACTTATCCTTGAGTTCTTCTATACGTACTCATCACGTCCTTAGATCTTTTTAACCTTCTTATGGTGACACCTGTTCACCATATTCTATCTTATCCCCATAATAACAAAACTACTCTATATCATGTTTCCGATTCCAAACGATGAAAACTTTCTATCATTATTCAGATATGATTTCAGCTTTCTGAAATCAACTTTTGATCTTACTAGGCATTTCCTGAGGTGTCCGCTCTTCATCCTGCCTGGCCAGGGCAGGTGAATAGCTATCACAATCAGGAATATCACCTTTCACTTACTTCGAAATTATCACGATTGGATTTCTACTGTATTAAACTATTCTTATTCTATTAGCAAGACAACATATTCCTTACACTATCAGATCAAAAAATTTTCAATCTATGTTGGCATGTACACCTTTTTTGACACTTTGGACTTCGGTTTATGCCGAGAATCGGCTAAACCTTAGCTCTGATACCATTAAATGTAACACCCCCAACCCGTATCCGACCCGGATACGAGTCCGAAGTGTCACATTGACTTTTCAAACATTTATTCGTATAAAATAGTGAGTAATTTAAAAACTTTGATAACATTTAACTTATTCAAAACGTTTACAAAATATATATCAGAGTTCATACAATTTATATCTTTAGACTACATGTCAACTACACTCTATATACAGTACATATATTTTCTGATCTGACATTTGGTAAGGAGAACTGACCTGTCTTGCTCCGCATTACTCTTTACTCTTCTCGGAACCTACGTGTGAAACAATCACACGCTAAGTCGAAGACTTAGTGAGGCATAAAGAAAACACATCTAATGGAATTTATACTCACTAATCATGCATGACTGTTTTATGCTATCAAATTATACAACTCATTTACATATACATCAACATATATTCATGCATATTATGTAACAGATACCATTACCCCTATCACAGATATATCATATCATGCACACATCATATCACAAATCATATACATATATCACATACATTGTTCTCATATCACCAATATCCATACCTGTAAGCATATTACTTTAACATTCATGAATTTGTATTAATGAGTTTATTGGCCCATGATATCATATTGAGAACCTAAGGTATCTGAGTATTGTGAGGTTGTGCACTATGCTGTCACCACAGCTCATATAAATGCACCGAAGTGCCGCGTAGAATTGCACCGTAGTGCCATATAATGATGTCCATAAGGACCACATAGAATTACTTAAGAATCATATACATATGCTAGGGATCATATATGTGTCTCACCAGACTTCACACATGTTCCAAAGAATATATATATATATCCCGAAAGACCGCGTAGAATATTGTCCCGAAGGACCGCGTAGACCCTCTACTCTTGGCATGCCAACTATACCCCTAGCTCTCAAGAAACATAACATGGGCATTTTTCTTTTATACTTATCATTTCACATAACACATAGTTCAATTACTCATAGAACATTTTCATAAGAGTCACATTTACATGTCACATAGCTTATATACTTTCTCACGTAGTTACATAGATCCATATCATATAACATATATCCCAAAGTGCACATAATCACACATATCATATCATATAGCTTAGATCATTTCTCAGATATTCATATAAACATACATATCATATCTTGTTCACATATGATCATATATGCTTCATTTAACACATAGAACACTTTCTCCTAGCTTATATCAATTTTCAGAGTTCTTTCATATTACCTGATGACATATATCATATAGATATATAATAACGGATATCATATTATCTACCTTATGCTCTATTTCTTTGTATTCCCATAGATTATAAATTATGATGTATTTCTAAACATATATCATTTAATAGTATTTTTATTTAGGTACTAATTTAATCTCTTTATTTAATTCAATTTCATATATTCATTATAATTTTTTCATATAGCTCCATTATACTAACTCTCATAATAAATCATACCACTAGGTACTTGTCCAACTCATGTTTCCATTATGCATATACTGTTACCCATGTTTACCTAGTTCATATCACTTCTTATAAACTCACTTTCCTCATATTTTCCTATTATTACATATTTTATCTCATAACCATGTATCCACATAGTCTTATATTTCATTATCATATTACATATACTTGTTCTCCTATGACCCTTAATAAACATATATTTCTATTTCCCTACATCTCTCGACTTATCTTCTATATTCCTATAATTTCATAACTTATTTTATATCATTTTCCCTTTTTATTCACATAAACCATCTATTTATTTAGTTCAATTTCTCATGACTTCCACAATACTCTTTAATAAAACTTTGTAGCTCTTCACTATAATACATAAACCATAGTTTCCTTTAATTTATCAATCTTCCCTATATTACTTATGTATCCTTATTTATGCCTTCGAATTCATACTATTCTCTTAGAGTCTCCTAACGTTTCTCGTATAATCACTTATACCATATCATATAACTTATACTTGATTATCTTATTCTCTCATGTTCATTTCATTTCTTATGACTCTATCATATAACTTGTCTCATGTTCTTCCATTATTACATATTAAAGTCTTACATACATCATATAGAATATACAAAACATATCATTATCTTTAGTCATGCATACATACAATCAATGTAATACAGATAATCACATATAATTATAACCACACATAATCATGTCCATGACTTCATGCATATTACTCTAGGAAATAGACTCATCGCAAGTCTTATTTCCATTAAACACTACATATCACTAGTATGCACTCACCTGGCCTCACTAGTCAATTTCAATCTCTTATCTTTCCCTTGATCGATCTTACTTGCCAAATGTTCCGGAATTGCTTTACGCGCAGAATCTACATAAATGTACATTTTGAGGCAATCATTAGATACCTACACCTTGTAATTGGATACTAGCAACTTAAACGAACTTATTAAACCAATATTCACATTTTTCCTTTAGGGGGAATCGGTTCCCTACTAAGGGGGTATCGATTCCCTCATGACATTCTGGAAATTTTTGTTCGTTTGAAGGGGTATCGGTTCCCCTTGAATGGGTACCGATTCCCCTTGCCCATAAATCATATTTTTAACTCGAAAATTACTTCATTTCCTCTCAAACACTTCATATATCATCCCTTTTTCATTCTTAACTCTAGTACACATACTTAAACCAATCTATATTCATTTATTTCATCTTAAACCTCAAAATCCTATCTTCCATATGAGATTCAAGAATCATACCAAATTTTCAATGTGTTCTAATTCCAATTCTAACACTTCATACTTCTTAATTAGATTGATGACAAGTCAAATTCATCCTTAGAATTTCAAAAACCTTTCTATATCAAAAGTTCATTTCTAATCTTCTAATAGAAATTCCTTTCTAATTCTCTCTTCTTGATGTTTTAAGTTTATACAAGCTTTCCTTAAGCTTATATAACCCCCAAAGATTCAAAACCAACTTATAAATTCCAGAAATTAACAGTTAAAAATCAAACTTACCTTTAAGCTGGAGCTACGAGAAGAAGAAGAGAGTAAGAAGAAGGCTTCCAGAAATCTCCCAAAATCCACGTGTACAACTCTTATTTAAAGGAAACACAAAATATCCTTTAAGATGAAAAGACTAAATTACCCCTTTAATTATCCATCTATGCTATTTAATACATCATCAAAATTCTTTACTTAAATCCCAAAACTTTTAACTTATTTCAAAATTGAGCACAAAGTTTCCAAAATTTACATTTTAGTCACTGACCCGGCTTTTGGGATGTTACAAGCATGTCCAAACCGCATATGCCACAACTGGGTTGCGTCCAAATCATCACCTCCGGAAGCTGCTGCAACTGCTCCAATAATTGTATTACCTTGGTAGTAATACAAATTATTTTTCATGATGCCCTTCATCATCACAAGTGCGCCATATGTGACTTTTAAAACTCCATCTCTCATAGTGACTACTGAGCCTTTGGATTCCAAGGCTCCCAACGAGATGAGATTTTTCTTCAAACTGGGCACGTATCGGACATCCGTCAGAACTCTGGTTGATCCATCTTGATTCTTCAATCGAATTGAACCTATCCCAACAGTTTTACAGGCATTGTCATTGCCCATATAAACAACTCCTGCATTTAGTTCCACTAAATCGGATAACCACTCCCGATTAGGGGACATATGATAGGTGCAACCCGAATCTAATATCCACTCATCGGAATGGAATGTTGATGAAGCAACCAATGATATGTCAGAGCCATGTTCATCATGCTCTGCAACACATGCATCTGGAGCAGTTTTTCCTTTCTTCTTTAGCTTCGGACAATCTTTCTTCCAATGGCATTTCTCATGACAAAAGGCACATTCATCTTTTCTCAGTTTGGACTTCAACTTTGATGTCCCTCTCCACTTTGGCTTTTGACTTTTCGAGCGACCTCTTGCCACCATGGCCTCTGCTGCTTCATACTTGCTCTCCTTCTTGGTTTTCTTCCTGAGTTCATAACTATACAAAGCAACAATTATATCTTTAAGGGTAACATTATCCTTACCATGAAGTAACGTTGTCTCAAGGTGCTCAAATTCATCTGGAAGAGATGACAACAACATCAAAGCCAAATCTTCATCTTTGAAGGTTTCATCCATGCCCAATAAGTCTTCCACTAGCTCATTGAAAGCAGTGATGTGTTCATTCATATTGGTGTCTGGTTGATAATCAAATCTGAACAATCTTTTCTTCATGTGGAGACGATTCTGAGAGCTTTTCTTCAGGAATTTTTCCTCCAAAGCTTTCCACATCTTACTTGCAGAAGTCTCGTTATTGTAGTCATACTTCTGCTCTCTGGAAAGACAAGATCGAATCGTGCTGCACGCCAAACGATTGATTGTTCCTCATTCTTTCTCCTCTATATATTCGGGTTTTTCTTCCTCAATGGTGATGTCTAGACCTTGTTGGAATAAAGCGTCTAACACATCGCCTTGCCACATGCCAAAATGACCGGATCCATCGAACAACTCCACCGAGAAATTTACATTTGACATCACCCTCCTCACCGGTCCAGATGAAGAGCTTGATGTCTCAACTGATCCGTATTTTGGCATTTTAATTCTAACGAACAATATTCAATATCACGAACTGTATCTTTTCAGCAACGAAACCACCAAGATAACCTCAACCGAAGCTCTGATGCCAATTGTTGGGGAAAACGAGTTATTTCCCACACGAACGTAGTTTTAAAATTGACCTAAAATGTCAAAATTAAAACCACCAAAGGTTGCACAACGGATAAACCTGTCAAACTATTGAATATTGAAACATAATGGAAAAGAACCGAATAAAAACAATAAAGGAAAGAACACACCAAATTTACGATGTTCGACGAGAATATCGTCTACTCCTCGGGCACCACATCGGATGCTAACTTCACTATATCGCCAATATTAAAACAAATGGATTTCTTTAGAATTTCCAAAGTGTGAGAATGAAGAATACAAGAGGAAGAGATAACTTGTTTTGAGATGATTTCTAATGGAAATACTTATACCTATTTATAGTTGAGTTTTAAGAACAATATGTTCAAAGTTTGGTCACCTACCAGTGAATTTTTCAATATATACAAGTTAGCCACCAAATATAAAATTCACATGTTCAAAGTTTGGCCACCAACCAAGATGAAATTTCCAATAAGTTGACCACCAATCAAGATGAAATTTTTAACTTGTCAACTTAATTTCTAGACAAATCTAACAGATTTCATGTATTTAAGGTTCATGTTCGAGTTTGAATTTGATGCTTTAATTGAGTTAAGTTTAAGAATTTTTTTTTTCATTTCGAGATGCTTACAAGCTTCAGTTCAGGATTTCGAGTTCGAGTCGAGCTTGAAAATTTTAAGCTTGCAAGTTTTCGAGTCGAGTCGAGCTCTATTTCAAAGTTTTCGAATCGAGTCGAGCTCAGCAATACTCAAACTCGACTCGGCTCGTTTACACCCTAGTGAAAATAATGGAAGAATCACAAAAGAAAATGGCCGGCCAACATTTGTAGAAGAAGAAGTGGATCTTTGGGAATATGGAGGACCTAGGATTTCAAGAACAAAGCTCAGTGAGATCAGGTTACGGAGCCGGAACTGCAAGCCCTGACTCTGTTACATGCACTCTGGAAGCGAATTTCAGCCTCTTCTCTTCGGCTTCCGCTAGTGTTGATCGTTGCTCTTTTGCTTCTGATGCTCATGACCACGATTCTCTCGCTTCCGAAATATCTTTAGTAACTTCTCTATTTTTTGGACTTTTATTATCACTGATTTTCCGTGCGATAAGCATAGCAAGCTGTAACAGTGTACACTGTGATCGATCATTGCTGATAAACTTGCATGTTTTTTCCTTGCCCGATTTAAGTTTTTTTTTCTTTCAGTTTTCTGAAATGGATAAAGAAGTAAATATTTTTTTTCGAAATTGAAATGTGAATGTCTTTTGCAGCATTTGGCAGGAGAAGAAAGTGGAGATCAGAATGAGAGTTCGAGTGGATCAGATCCAGATCCAAACAAAGCTATAATAGTCCATAAGCACATTCGTCTCTCCAGAAAAGGAGAAAAAGTGAAGGGTACTTTCAATGTTTTCTTCACTATTTGCTTCTTTTGAAAAAAGTTAAAACTGGAATTGCATCAAAAAAGAAAACGAATAAGCCCAAAAAAACTCAAATTCACTCACACTCATTGTCATTGTCCGCCCCCTTCCCCTCTTCCCTTTTTCCCTTTCGCGATAATACGCAGTAAAACAGGAAGAAAAAGATGCAGCTCATACAAAGGACGAAACTCAACTCAGAGATTCAGCAAGAAACTCGTTCTCTCTAGCTCTTAAAGGTGGCCTTTAGTTATTTTTTAAAGTTGTGATTGCTTTAGCTTACTATATTTCGAAAAGTAATAATTGTGAATTGTATAAATTAGAGTGTCAGGATAGGAGGACTAGATCTCACGCTTTGCTGAAGAATCCTGATAGGCGAAGACCAGCTTCATTAGATCTCAATAATGTCTCTGGTTTGTATCCACGGTTGGGGGTTGTGAAGAAAACATCTGTTGTGACTCGGAAAATGGGTGCATTTCCTAGTCCTGGGACACCCAATTATCATCATTACTCGAGTGTTGGGATGCAGAAGGGTTGGAGTTCTGAGAGTGTGCCATTACACAACAATGGTGGGAGGCAGGGGAATGCTGCTGGGTTGTTGGCTTTTAACAATGGGAGGACTTTGCCTTCAAAATGGGAAGACGCTGAGAGGTGGATTTGTAGTCCTGTTTCTGGGGAAAATGGTGCAAGGCAATCTATTGTGGCTCCGCAGAGAAGACCAAAATCAAAGAGTGGTCCACTTGGTCCTCCAGGGATTGCTTACTATTCGCTGTACTCTCCTGCGTTGCAAATGTTTGATGGGGAACATATGGGAAATTTCATGGCTGGTTCTCCTTCTTCTGCTGGCGTAATTGCAGCTGATGGTTTGACAACTCATTCTCGTAACCATGATGGAGAATTTACTGCACGGACCGAGCCTTGCATGGCCCGTTCTGTTAGCATGCATGGATGCTCTGAGGTAGCAAACCCACCATTTTTATCTTCTCAAGGTAAATCCCGATCGTTATCTAGCGAAATTTCTGGGTTAGATGTTATTATCAGCTTTGGCGTACATCAATTATCCCCCTATGATGAGTGCCCTTTTAATTTTATGAGATCCAGTATGGAAGTTTCTCTCAATTTTTATTGTCTTGTCATCCAAATTGATAATATCATTAAGACTATATTTGATGCATCATGTATAAATTGGAAATTGTCATTTGGTCATCAATTTAAAGCCCTTGTTAATACATCTTAAATTTGTTTATCATTACTAAGTACACACTTCTTGGTATAGGAACCTGTTTAAATATTACTTAATTTAGAAGTACAGGCTGGTGGACATGAACAAAGTAGGTTTTGATTTCTCTACATTGGCCAAGTTTATGAAACTGATGTATCTTTTTTTTCTTAATATCATAATCCATGAAATATCAATATAAATATTTGCTGAATCTAACCTTGATCTTGATACGTTTTCATCATCATAGTATTTACTATGACTTTTGTACTTCATAAGTCATCTTTCCAATTGTTTTTTTTTTACACCAAAGATGCAGAAGAAAATATTGATGTCATCAAGTATGCAAGCACTGATATTTCTCGAACTGTCTCAAGAAGAGACATGGCTACCCAAATGAGCCCACAGAGTAGTACCTACTCATCTCCCAAAGGAACGCCTTCTTTCTCTACCTCCTCCCTATCAGCTCTGCCTATCACGGAAATGCCGAACATCCATTCCTCTAAATCAGAACTGAGAAATGTGCCGGTAGATGAAAGAGCCACCATGACTAGGTGGTCAAAGAAGCATAGAGCTAGAAAAACAGGGAAGAGCTCAGAAATTGTTGATGATTGGAGAAAGAAAGCTGTTGATACTTGTACATCAACATGGGAAGTGACAGAGGCAGGAAAGAACATTTCCAAGTATGTCTACTTTACTACATTGCCTCTATTTCTTTCCTAAGATTATGGATTTGATAGATCTTGCCTACAAAACTTCATTGAACTTGCCATTTTAAATAAGTACTAACCTAGTTGGGTGTAAAGTTTTTCTGAAACGTTCATGTCATCTTCAGCCTTCAAGTGATTAATATGAGAGGACATTGATTTTTGTTACATCATAATCACATGCCAATTTCTTTCTTCCTCTTTTGCAGGATCAAAAGAGAAGAAGCCAAAATCACTGCCTGGGAAAATCTGCTGAAGGCAAAAGCTGAGGCAGCCATAAGGAAACTAGAGGTTTCTTTTCTCCTGAATACTTCTGCATTAATAACCGAAGTAATATAAATAGATATTAAGTAAATGATTAACCTTGATAGAGAAAAACTAAAATCATCCAGCTTATTTATTTTCTTCGTTATCACTGATATGACGTTGTATTTCAGATGAAGCTAGAAAAAAAGAGATCGTCATCGATGGATAAGATAATGAATAATCTAAGATCAACTCAGAAGAGGGCACAAGAAATGAGAAGTTCGATGCTGACCAACCAGGCCCAACAAGCAAAGACCTCGCATATGGCTTTATCTTTCCGGAGAACCCGCCAGATGGGTTTATTGAGTGGTTGTTTCACCTGCCATGCTTTTTAGTGCCTTAGCAATCTGTTACTAGTTCAATCAAACCAGAAATGCCGGGTATTTTCTACTTGCAAGGGTGATTTGTTTTCGTTTTTTCCTTTTTAAATAATAACAATAAAAACATGGGATTCTGATAAATGGATTGCATGACTGGTTAAGGGATGCTTCTTTTCTCTTACCAGTTTGAAGAACAAGGTTCACCGGAGATGATGAATATTGTACAGGAAGCAAACTATTTCTCCGACACCATTTCGTGTCGCTACAGTTTTGATTGAATGAAGCACTGCTACCTCCATCAGAATTCCCAATCAGTGCAAGACCCAAATTGCCATGTCCTGGGACTTCCATCCACGGTTTCTGACTAATACAATCATATTTGCACGTTTGTATGGAAATCAACCTTTCAAGTATTTATCGTGTATGTCTTATATGACAGTTTGCCATGGAAATGGAGATATCATTTAAGTTTTTACTTTATTATCTCACTAGTAATAGTAGTGATGTGGTGAGATAGATTCATTGGAAGTTTGTGTCTGTTTGGATCTATATGATCTGATTTCTGCATTTAAAAATATATCCTTGTAATTCAGCTCTGCTAATAATGTGCTATGTGAGTGTCCATCATCTTTGCCAATATCTCTCAAGTTCGTGTCTGTGTACTGGGTCTTGAAGCCGAGGATCCCAATTGGGTAGGATTGGCATAATCTTGATGGTGGAATGAACATATAGTTAATTAAACTTGGCTTTCTTGATTTTGGGGCAGAGTAATTTGGAACCCATGTGGCAAATGGGCTTCGAATCTGTTTCGGTTACAAAACTCTGTATCCCCTTTCTACTACCTTCTATCTCAGACTAGCTTTTGCTAGTGGGAAAAAAATTGGATGACACAGTTTACCAAATGACAGTACATGCATCACATAAAAATTCTTAAAAGAGTAATTTCTAGTTATGTATGATGTATCATAATTATCAATATGAAAAATAGACATTAAAACCAAGTTAAATACAATGGATGTATAACATTTGGACCACAGTGTTGTTATTGTCGAGTCGATAAACACCAAGAACAAGGTGTTCCAATGTAGTTGACGCACGTTCTTTTCTGGTATCGGTCCTTGATTTCTCACGGTGTCAAAGCCCATTTGAATAAAATCTCTCCAAGCATTGAAGTTCTGCTTTCACGTTTCCGTAAAATAGAATCGGAACAATATTTTCCATGAATACATCCCTCCCCTCGAAAAAGGACAAACATGAGAAAAGAACACTGTCCCAATAGATTAGGTTTATGTCCTTGTTCCACCGGGTCGGGGGAGGGACCCCTTTCTTTTTCCACTAAAATCTAACCCGACCAACCAACAAACATGTTTTAATGTTTTGTTTTTGTAGCACAATGGTCAATTTTCTCTTTCCGGGTATATTAGACTCGCAACATTCATTTTATATCTCCTTGGGCTCCTGGGTTTGTAACCATAGTCGTTTTATATTTTGTGTCATTTTCAATCAAGGTTATATAGATAGTTATGTTCACGTTTTCATGTTTGGTGTAAGTAATAAGTAGAGATAAAGCCGAGACGGGTCATTTTGCATGAAAGTTTAGTAACAGAGAGTTGGTCATAACGAGAGAGATTGTACTTTTCTTTGTTGGAAGTAGAAAGGGATAAAACAATCTTTACTTAAAAATTTAAAATTATCATATATTTACGATCATAGCTTACCTTTTAAAATTGAGATAAAATAAATTTTATTTGAATTTACGAAAAAGAAAACATTTATCTCAATAGAAAAATAATATCCAATCAAACAAAAATTAGAATTTAAAATTCTCTTAATACAGTTCACTTAATTCATTGAATAATTTTAAGAGTCGAATGTTTAATACAATTAAAATATCTCATTACACGAATTAAATTACCTCAGTAATTAAATAAATATTTGTTGTTTTTAAAAGATTCGAGTTTGAGCATCAATGACTAAAGAAAGGGTAATTGAACATTCATTATCAAATAGATATAATAAAAAATCTCATTCCAGTCGTCGTCCGATAAGATTTTGAGGATATTAAAAGCATGTCTTGAGAAATAGTGTGCAGCGAGGGATGGATGGGTTAGCCATAAACACGAATGGAGCTCCCTTCGCGCCTAAGGACCCGACTCCTGTTAAAATTTATATATTCAATATAATTTTGGTTTAATAGTATTTTAGTTCATGTAAAAATAAATATTTAAATTTAAAAAATAAAAAATTATTAAATATTTAATCAAGTAGGGTTCGAACTAAAGAATGATAAGTTTGTGTTCTCAAATTTTTGGTCTAATTATAATTTAAGTCCTTGCAAGTTTAAATATTAGACAAATTAGAAGTTGTATTTTGAGTTTTGAGTTTTTTTTTTTAAATTAGGGTAAATACAAGGTAATATCTGTACAAAGACTTACAATTATTTGACAATGAACGTTCATACCCCTACATACATACTTGAACTCGGGACCTCAAGAATAACAACGATCCCTTAATCACTAAAATCGCTTAGTTCATACTGAATGTCGAGTTTAAATACTTGGTAGGTCTTTAGATTTTTCTTAAATAATCTAATATTTCAATTCATGCTAATATTTAATTTTGGCTGGCCATAAATGGAGAGGACAAGGGGGCTCCCTTTTGCGCAAACCCACTCGTCCCTCTATGTGCTCATGTTGGACCCTTTGTGGGATATCTCACATGGGTTCTCTGATAACATCTTTGACCATTTTTTTAATTTGGTTTTTGGGTATTTTTCATGTTATCGAATGGAATTCTCTTTTGAGAAACAAGAGATTTTTGAGTGCGTGGAGAATGGGAGAGGGGGTGGTGGTCCAAAATTCTAAATAAATGTTCATTTAAACTCTTAAATATATTCGTGTTTACGAGGGAAGACAAGCCCAATCCAGGACAAAGTTAACATACTTTCTCTTTGATGGCTACTAAGGGCTCACATCGAAAAAATGACGTTTTAGTTCTTTGAACCTTTCCCAGTTTTTTCAACATATCATAATTCACATGAAAAAAGATGTCTACCCTACCATGAAAATGCTTTGTTTTCCCAGTTTTTATTATATAAATAGTCACTTTCCAAGACGTTTATCCTTCAAATATAAATTTATCATTAGAAATTTTTAATGGTTAAAAGTGAAATTAAATTTTATTACTTATCACTCTATATAGTTAGATGAAATATTAGATCTTTAACTAAAATTATGGTTTAAACACGAAAATTGTGAATAGAAAAAAGGCAGCGTAAGAGAGTTACACGCATTTACAATATTCAATTTGAACTAATTTGTTAATAGATTACATTATAAAAATATAAATATAAATTATATAAACAACAGCTGAATATGAAATTTTCTGTAGAGAAAAAGAAAGTAGGTAATGGGAGGATGAAAACTATGACAATAATAACGGCTGCCGTAATTGGATGCAACTATCAAGGACATATTATTCATAGATGATGTTCTGGTGGTTGTTTATATCTGGGATCTATTAGGCCTAAAGCCGAGGGGTATAAGCTGGTATGGTGTCGGCTTATGATAGCTTGGATGACATCTTCTGCAATTGCAAGTATGCTAAACTCAGAGGCAGGTTTTGAGAATTGAAGGAAATCTCCAATATTCATGGAGATCAAAGAGATAGTTAGAGTGAAACTTTATAACCTCCATAGAATTAAAAGCTTTGTATATAAGCAAAAATTAAGGGGGAGGGGGGGTAGAGAGGTGAGTTTGTTCACGTGAACAGTTGCTGAAGGAAAACGACGTCATCGAATTGCCACATTGCTATTCTCCACCGCTTTGTCAGTCTTCACGTGGATTTCCCCATGCATTTCTCTCTCCCAACTTCACCTTCGTTCCCACCCTATTTGCCTCCTTCAATCCACACCTCTCATGCGCTCGTAATAGCTAAAATGAAAACTCTATTCATCTAATACCAACTTCTGATTAATTCTTTCAACGCTTGGCCTGTCTTATACAACAACACGGTATGGAGTCATTTAAATTACTTCTCCATGATTTTTACTCCGTTTTATTTAATCATTATTTTTACACATCCAATTAAGTCTACTATTACAATCTTCTTTTGTTAAGCTACTAGCTTAGCCAAGCATCTCCAGATTGCTGATGGTTTTGAGTAGGCTGTTATGGTTTTCCCATTGGATGAAAACTCCCAACTGGGAACCCTAAACCGGTTGGCCTGCTTGTGCCAGCTCTCTCCAGCGACTGCACCTGAGTCTTCAAAAACTTGACATAGTGAATAGCCTCATCTAACATAGACGCAGTGTCCATTTTGGTTCCTCCGGGGACCAGTCTCTGAAGTATCCTTATCCTCTCGCTTATCCTCTCCCGTCGGTGCCTCGCCGCCACACTCTGAGGGTCCTTTGATATCTTCACGTTCCTCCTCTTAGGTGGCTTGACTGATTCAGGGTCTATATGAATCGGTTGCATAGCTGCTATCCGGAATATCATCTCCCTCATTGCAGCCACTGAGTTCTTATTTTGGTGAGATGTGGAGTGAGCATTTGCACCTGTACCAAACAATGGTTCCACTGCTGGGGTAAACGAGAAACCTGGACCTCCTTCTGGGGTTGGACCATTGAATGAAATTGTGGCTGTGGCTGTGGCTGGCAGGGTTATCAATTGGCCGGGTAAAAAACCGACCTGTGGGTTCCCAACAAAATGCGGCATGCCAGTGATGCTATTACTGCAGGTACTATTGCTAGAGTGATCAGCAAGCTCAGTTTGAGGGAATTCAACGACGTCGTTATAGGCCCCGTAGAGTTGAGGGAACTTTTCCATCTGCATCTGCATCTGCATCATCATCACCATGTCCATCTGATCTTCTGTTGCAGGCTTTAACTGGTCAACTTCCATGGCTATTGTTACAGAGCTGTGCCTGTGTGGAATCTGATAAACAAAGCGATGGAGAAGAGGGGGAGTTTATCTCAATCCGCAGAGAAGGGATGAGAAGAATGCGAAACTACAAGAACGAGAGAAGAAATGTAAAGGAAAAATAAATAATAAAATAGTAATATATCTGGAACAGGGCTTGGGGATAGATGACTATATATATAGGGGTGACAACAGGACGGGGCGGGATGGTTTCGTATTACTCAATCCGTCCCCAATAATTACGGGTACGTTTTTTAAAATCCTCATGTTTTGGGATTTTTTTTATCCTTATGCCCATCCCTTATAAATTCGGGTTTTTGATTAATATTCATCTATCACTTAATGTATATATATAATTTTAATTATTTTCAATCACAACAAATCAATGTATATTAAATGAGAAAAGATCTAAAACTTCAATTTTAGTTCATTTGAGATATAATAGTGGCAATACATAATCTCGCAATCTTATCATATATAATTTTTAATTAAAATATATATTAAGGGTATATAGGTAAATGATTAAAAATATATTTTTAAAATTTTGTAAAATGTCAGGGATTTCTACAGATATTTTTCAGGGATCTCCACGGTTATTTACACGAATACGGTTCGGGAATAGCAATCCCCGTCCCCATCACCATTTGAGCTTCGGGGATAAAACTTCTCCCATCCCCATCCATGTGGGTGAATATTTCGTTTATTCTCCATCCCGTCGGTTCGAATCCTCACTGTTTTTAGTTTTTTCCCACATGATTGTCACCCCTAACTATATAAAGTGGTTGAATATTATATATAAAAATAATTTCTACTATAAAATATATTAATTATATTAAAGAAATTTCACAAAGTTGTTGGGAGGGTTTTTGTTCGTTTTCATTTACTTTGGAACAATATGATTGCATGCTTAGAGGTGGAGATGGAGGATTCTTTTCACGATTGCAACATGAGGCATTATACCTTTCCATATAAGACTATTTCTTGTCATTTTCATGCCAAAATCTGGATATAATCAGTGCATGTTATAATGTGTTGGTTGTGCTATAATGATAAAATCCAACCTCCATTTTGTCGGAACTTGTTTCGAAGTCTACAAATTTGAGATTGAAAGTGAGGATTTTGAAACATTTTCCCATGAAACAAGTACCAGATTCAAACTCAGGGAGTCGAGACAAACCAACCCAGGAAATTTGAGACCACCCTCAACGACGGTGGTTGGTGGTTAGAATGAAAATGACGTGGTGGCCTATGGAGAGAAAATGAAGAATAGAAGGAAAAAAGGTTAAATTACACAATTCTCTACTGAACTTTACTCTCTCTCTTATTTTACTCAACATACTTTCAATATAGGATCCAACGACGTTGTTTCGGCGTATATTTGAGTTTTTCAAAACAACGTCGTTTTAATGCTTGTTCCATGTCATAACACCGTTAATTATTTAACGACAGAGTTAGTAAAATGATTTAGTTTGTAAATTTTAGTAAACAAATTGAAAGTTTATTCTATTTATAATTTATCATATGAATTTGATTTATATTATGTTCTTTTATTGTTGGGCCAGAAAATTTAAAGAGTTAAAAAAACATAGGCCAACAATTACATCTTCTGATCTTCAACCTTGGCTTAGAAGCTATTGAAGTCTTTCTGATAGTCTATGCGGACGGGTTAACTGGAAATACGAACATCTTTTACTGGATAAAAGAAATTCTAAAAATATCAATGCACCTTTAAGGTACGACAAAAATGGGAAAGGCTGTTTTTCTTCAGGTTTGGTGGGGATGCGTACACCTTTCTCTGCACAGACTAAACCGCTTTTTCCCTACCAAGTTGATAACATTTTTTATTCATCAACAACAAAAAATAAGAAAATTCCAAAATCTTCCATCAAACCCAGATTTGAAATCAATGGAAAGGCAATAATGTGGAAATCGCAGACAAGAAAATTTAAGTTTACACCCTCTTTGAATTTAATGTTGCAGGGGCTTCTGGTTGCTTGCAGGCTACGGACTAGTGTGAATTTCTTCTCAAATTTTAACACGGGGGAGAATTTCGATTTGTTTTTATTGTATTTTAGTTTTCAAATTCTGATCTGCCGAACACACAAACACAATGACATATTTATGTAGACATCGACAAGGAGTGATTAACTTTCCAACAAACGACAAAGCCTTGATTTTGCCATTTTTGCAAGAGACAAACACAGTAAATTAATTGCCCTGGTTGCAGGTTAGTTAATTTTCTGTATGGCAAAGGATATAAATTTCTGAACAATGGTTATTTGACAGCTATCCCATGCACGTAATTTACAGATATTGAAAAAATATTTGAATATCTAAGCAGTTTTGGTGGGATTATATCTCTCTTGCATCACATTCTTCGGATTTCGACAGTTTAATACGTTGATGATTTCAAAATCCCAGAATTGAGGGTTTAAGATGGCCTTTGTGAAGAGAAAAAGTGAGGTTTTGCCCATTATTCTTTTGTCTGGTGCAACAACACCAGCAATGCAGAGCAGAAAAAGGTCTTTAGATCATCCTGATTCCAAAGCAACTGACAGATTAAACAGAAGGAAGAGACAGTAAAAAACACACGTTTCTTCTCTCTGTAAGTAAACTTTGTTGTAATGATTACAAATGGAGGTGTTTGTTGAAATATCTTATAATTGACAGGGACGTGAGCAAAGAGACATGTTCTCTGCAAGAAGATGGTCGATAGGATAAAAAGAAGCAAGATATTGTTGTTTGTTGGGTTGGTTTCTTTTACTTTGCGTTATCACAGTTGCACCACCGTATCTTCTCATCCCCACACCCCATTTATATTAATGCTTTCATTTTCCTCTATATCTTCATATAATGTCCTAACTCAGAAACCAGGGCTTCAATTATAGTTTATTATTATTATTATTATTTTAGTTCATTGTCGGTTTAATCGTTAACGTTTGTATAACTAATTATTATCTAATAAATGCATGATATGTAGTCTCTAACATCTTTAAATCTCTAATTTTCAAATATAACAAACAAAACCATTATTACTATTATTATATTCATAATAATTCTTACTTCTTGCCACTTCCTTCATTCTCTTCGGGAACAGCAGGCTCAGAGATAACTAATGAAAGAAAATATAACGTTACTTTATTCGAAAATGGTTCCACCTCTTTTCTCTCTGCATGATTTTCAACATTTTCAAGTTGCCCAATTGCACAAAACAGACAGTAAGTAAGCATCTATACGACTGTTTTATTTTTCTCCAACTTATTGTTCCAAGTTCCAACCTCCCATTTTTCATAACTCATTGCAAGAGTAAAAGGATTGGGGGTAAAAGTTTGTCCCTTTGTGAGCCAAAGGAGAATAGTAAGCAGCGGAAGAACTGAGAAGAGTGAGCTTTAATTTCACTTCAGAATTAGTCTTCAAACAAGTGGATTAAAGGGTCTAGAAGCCTCAGAACATTATTGAGAAGTGGTTGGTGGACACTTCCATTATTAAGGGGCAAAAAGCTATGGAATTATATTAAGTATAATATTGGCATCTTCTAATGATGTATGCCATGCCACCACAGCTGGACCCATCAAAATGCTGGGTTTGATTCCCACAGGCCTACCACTTGAATCTGATACAACCAAATCTGCAATTACAGGATTTCTTCTCAGAACATGTTACATGAATTAATAATTTCTTGAGGGGCTAACTAAATCTTGCAATGTTGAAATCCAACTTCGTTTGAATATATCTTATTAGATCCAGCATTTGAATGTTTATGATGCAGGCCTGCATGGTTTCCCTTGGATGTGATTACATAGCAGAAACATCACTCATTAAAGTGAACAATTTGCATCTGTCATGAATCCTCATAATCTTTCTAGAATATGTTCCTAAATTATGGCACAAAAAATTGCTATGGATTTCTTGTTTGTAATTGATACAAATGGAAATTTTACACGTGCTTATCATAAGCTAGCAAGATGTTACTAGATGAAACTAATTCTCAAATGAAACCTAGAAATGAGAGGGTTGGGAAAATAAGTCAAAGAACTAGAGCCTTGAAGGGGTTAATACCTCTCTTAGGATCATAACAGGAAAACAATCTCAGAGTTGGTTCTCTTCAGACCCTCCCAGTTGTTCTCCATCTAAGAGATCATTGATGCAGGTTGTCATAAACGTTTTTCAATTGCTGAACCCCATGTCTAGTTCTTTTGCCATCAAGCCTCAATCTCTTCACTTCTATTTCAGTTGCAGCAGAAGAGCCTTGTTGCTGAGAATAAAGGGGGAACAAGAGTTTAGACAAAGGTGTTGATTTGCTGGAATATAAAATACATACGGTAAATATTTAGAAGACATAAAAGCAAAGAAAACTACAAAGAAGGTTCGCTTGCTGGCGATAATAATTGGAGTTGAAACCACAATAATTACATTATTTTGGCCCATAATTAAGTATGAGATAAGCTTTAAAGTGAACCTGAAGCTCTTTAATGTGGTCTCAATTATCTGAGAACCGAGGTAAGAGGATAGGCCGTTTGTAGCTGGGAGAGTAAGGACAGCCTAATTGTCCATATCTTCATCAGATGAATTTGCATATTTTTCTTGTGGAGGTGGTGATTCTTGCCTTCTCGAGGAAGCTTGTCCTTTTGGTCTTGCCTGATCAAGATGGAGTGGCCGTCTAATAATGAGAAGATCGTTCAAAGGGCTGAATATGATTCAACACCAGTTAAATGTTTTGGAAGTACATAATAAAGAATATCACACACAAAAAATAGTAGGAAAAAGGAAAAGGAAAGGCACACCAAATTGACAAAGTTGATAACACTCTTGTGGATACTGATCCTGCTTTACCCTCTCCAATTGACAAAGAAGATAGCACTCATGAGTATACTAAAAGAGGTAGAGGTAGGTCTCCCAAGGATAAATCCAAAACATCCTTAACTACTTCAACTAATAGATTCGATATTCTTAGTGTTGTTGATGAAAACATCCCCACTCATGAAGGCCAATCTAGAAAGCCTCAATCTTCCTCTTTAGGAGTGTATGCTTTAGTCCATGAACTAAAATCCAAAAAGAAAGATAAAACAGGGATTGCCAAAAATAGTGTAGCAGTTTGTAGAGGGATAACCCCCAATACTACTTCTCAATGATCATTGGATTTTAGAATGTTCGAGGACTGAACTATCCTCGAAAATAAGGAAGAGTTCTTAATAGAGCTATTCAAAATAAAATTGATGTTTTTTGTTTGCTTGAGACAAGAGTCAAAGAAGATAAAGCTGGAAATATTCTGAGTAGAAAATTTAACAGTTGGAAAGCTTGTTCAAACTATGCTTCTGCTGTCAACGGTAGAATCTGGATTTTATGGAAAACTGGACTCGATTTCACTGTTCTCCATTCCTCTGATCAGTGTATGTCCATTAAGCGTCATTATTCTGGTACTTCTCTTGTCATAACAGCCGTGTATGGCAGTAATGATGGTGTAGTGAGAAGATCTCTATGGAAACACTTACGTGAATTGGATTCCAATATAGGCCAATCCCAATGGATCCTAGGGGGTGATTTCAATGTCACTCTTCATCCCTATGCGAGTTCTGACATTGAGCTTCTGGGCCCTATTATTTCTTCTGATATGAGAGACTTCCAAGAAGTTTATTCTGAACTGGATCTCATTGACCACCATTTCTTTGACCCTCAATTCACTTGGAGTAACAAACAACAGATTTCCTTCCTAGCCAGGAAACTTGATATAGTCCTTGTCAATAATACTTGGGTGAATTCCTTTAAGTCTTCACATATCGAATTCCTCGCTCCTGGTGTTTCTGATCACTGTCTGGCTTTGGTATGGCTTTCAAAAGAAATTCAAATCAACAGACCAAAGGCCTTTCAATTTTTTTAATTTTTGGACACAACACCCAAACTTCTTAAGTGTGGTCCAACAGTCCTGGCAACTCCATGTCCAAGGAAAACCAATGCAGATACTCTTCTCAAAATTAAAACGCCTGAAAACAAGCCTCAAGAACCTCAATCATTCTTGCTACAATAACCTAACTGCCAGAGTAAACCACAAGAAATCTAAGCTGGAATTTCAGCAAATCAAATCCTTAAAAGGTGAGGATGTCATCGACAAGGTTATTCAACTGCAAATTGAACTTAAGAACCTTGAGGATGCTGAATTTATGTTTTTAAAACAGAAGGCCAAAGTCTTATGGCTAAGGGAAGGGGACAAATGTACAAAAAATTTTCACTATGTTGTAGCCCTTAAACATAAGAGAGATACCATTAGAATTCTGATTGATGATCAAGGCAACAAGCTGGAATCTTTTGACTCAATGTCAACTGAGATGATTAATTATTTCTTAAAACTACTTGGTACCAGTGATCTTGAGGTGAAAACTTCTGACTCAAACATGTTAAAAGACATCCTCCAATTCTCCTTACCTGCCGAAAAATTTGAAGATCTTGTTAAGGAAGTCTCCAATGAGGAAATCAAATAAGCTTTCTTCAGCCTAGGTAATGACAAATCACCTGGCCTTGATGGCTTTACCCCTTTATTTTTTAAAAAATCTTGGCTTATCATTATAAATGATATTTATGCTGCCATGAAACAATTCTTTTAAAAATCTTCTCTCATTTCGGCTTTCAATGCAACCATTATTGCTCTTGTGCCTAAAATTCCTAATCCTAGTAAAGTTAAGGATTTTAGGCCTATCTCATGTTGCTCGAATTTCTATAAAGCCATCACTAAGATTCTGGTAAGAAGATTGACCAGCATTATTCCTGAGTTAGTCATCTTCAATCAAACTGCTTTTGTAAAAGGCAGAACTATTGTTGACAATACCCTTCTTGCTCAAGAACTGGTTATAGGGTATAGTAGGAAGAACATTTCTCCTAGATGCTCCCTCAAAATTGATATTCACAAAGCCTTTGATTCTTTAAATTGGGGATTCATTTATGCCACTATGAAAGCCATTGGTCTTCCAAGCATATTTATTAATTGGATTGAATTATGCTTCTCTACTGCTAGATATTCTGTTGCTTTCAATGGGAGTTTAATTGGTTATTTCAAGGGAGCTAAGGGTATTCGACAAGGAGATCCTCTATCTCCTTTATTATTTGTTCTCTCTATGAATATCTCCTAAATCTAGCAGCTACAAAAAATCTTTTTGGTTATCATCCTAAATGCAAAAGAAATGGAATTACTCATCTATCCTTTGCTGATGATCTCCTAATCTTCTGTAAAGGGACTGTTGACTCTGTTCAAGGGGTAACAAGTGTTTTAGACATGTTCTATGAAATGTCTGACCTTAAATTAAATGCCTCAAAGTGTGAATTATTTGCAGCATGTATGACTTTCCCTGTTCTTGAGGAAATTCATAACTTTCCATGTTCTTGAGGAAATTCATACTCTCAGTTATTTTAAAATTGGGTCTTTACCAGTGCGATACCATGGTATTCCTTTAGTGACAAGGAAAATTTCTGACAAGGATTGTTTGGTCATCATTGAAAATATTAAAGCCAAGTTACACCACTGGTTTACTAAAACACTTAGTTATGCTGACAGATTGGAACTAATAAGAGCAGTCCTCTTTAGCATCACCAACTACTGGTGTAGGCAATTATTCTTGCACTACAGTAAAACTGTTCTACAGCGGCGTTTTTTGCGGCGTTTTGAGAGTAAACGCCACTAACTTTAAACATACGGCGGCATTTTTATTCCAAACGCCACAAAATGGTACATTTAGCGACGTTTATATATAAACGCCGTAATAGTGTTCATCCATAGTGGCATTTTTCAAAAGATGCCACAAAAAAGCATCACTTTAGCGGCGTTTCTACATAAACGTCGCAATAAAGTAGTACTTTAGTGACATTTTTTCAACAAATGCCGCAATAAAGTAGTACTTTAGTGGTTTTTTTATACAAACGCCTCAATATGGTACATTTACCGGCGTTTTTATACAAAATGCCGCGCTAGAGTAGTACTTTAGCGACGTTTATATAAAAATGCCGTAATAGGGTTCATCTATAATGTCATTTTTTTAACAAACGCCGCAAAAGAATAGTATTTTAGCGGCGTTTTTATACAAATGCCATAACAGATTAATACTTTAGTGGCGTTTTTATACAAACGCCGTAATATGGTTAATCTATAGTGGCGTTTTCAGAAAACGCCGCTAAACACGCGTAGTTTAGTGGCGTTTATATAAAAAAAACACCGCAATAGCCCGATATATAATGACATTTGTGTAAAAAAATGCCGCTTTATTAGAAACCCTCCCAATACGAGTTTTAAGAACTCACACACCATAAAACTCTCTCTTTGTCTCTTCTATTTTAGGGTTTTTAAAAGGAATGAGCGACTGCCAACTTCAAATCTACTGTAAAAAGAGCAAAAGTAGCTCATATTTTCGAAAATTTCAAACACTCTCCCTCCAAGGTAAAGCTTGCTCATTTCCCACCATTTTCTTGCCCATTTCCTTGCCCATTTCCCTCTTTCTCTGAATATGTAGGAACCCTAGAACCTAAAGTTTCAATCTTTGTTGGTTGGAACTTCTTTTCTTCTCCTTGTTCTTTAACTAAGCTCGGGATTCAAGTTTGTTTCTATTTTGCGTACATTATGGATTATTGTATTTGACAATGTTCGAAGCTTTACTGCATCGGGTATTTTATGTCTCTTTAGCATGTCAATTACGCTTCATGTTTCTTGAATCGGCTGTTAATTTGATTCTATGTATTATTGTGTTCAAAGCTTTACTTCTTTATTTCTTCTGTTACCTGTAATGGTATACATTCTAGTATTGACTGTAAGTCTGTAACTGCATATGAGTGAAAGTACTTGTTGAGTACTCAAACATAACTTCTCCGAATTTGTGGTCTAGATTGAGTTAAATCGGAGTAATTAGAGATCAAATTGAGTCGTATTTGAATATCTTTAATACATGAATTGAGCAACTCACGAGCCCAACAAGGATTTTGATTTTATTTACATGTTTTCAAAGTTGTGTGTGTTTAACTCTTTTTAGAGTCAAGTTAAAGTTTTTCTTTTGGGTAATGATAATTCTAATTAAGTCTTTTATATCTTGATTTTTTCCCTAATTGGGTTCGAGCAAAATTCTGGGTGGTAAGAGTAATCAATTGAGTCAAGTTTGTTTATCATTAACGGTTGAATCGAGCAACTCGTGAGCCTAACATGAATAGTTTCTCAGTTTAAGGTCAAGCCTTGACTGAGGTTGTTAGCTTTCATTACTTTTCGATTTCTTATTTTTCACTTTCACTTCAATCTAAAAACAGAAACTTTTCTCTTACAGTGCTTATTATTTCATTTCATTTCCTTTTCTTTTTGTTTTTGAAGTTATTATCAGGCGCATATAATTTCACTTCAATGAAATTTCCTGCAGTTTTCTATTACTTTAACATAGAAGCTTTGTGTATAAGGACAGTTATTGATAAGAGAAGAAATGCTCATCTGACATGGTATTCTCTTTCTTTTCAAGTTTGAAGGTCTTCCAACATTGAAGTTTTACTAGAACTTTACCTTTCAAAGCTTGTAAAATGTCTGATATTGTTGCAGGGAAACGTCGGATTTAAAATGAGGCATATTCCATGTTGAAAATTCAATATTAGCCTATATGTTCACACCTAAATTAATTTGATGTCATTGCTTACATCAATTTAGTTTTGATGTCATTGCTTACATCAATTTAGTTAGGTGAAAATTAAGTATTTTTCTCATGTTTTAATTTCAATGGTTTAGATTATTTAGTGTTTATTTTAATGAGTGGTTTAGATTGTTTCTTGTAACCTATAAATACCCTACTTGTATTTGAGTTTTATCATCCAACAATCAAAGCTTAATTATAAGCATTTGAAAGCTTTCTTAAGAGTTCTTCCCTTTTGCAATTTTGTGAGATTATTCTAAAGAGAGTTTTTTTTCCGATCAATTAGAGTTTTTACTCTATTTTGATTCAACAATTGGTATCAGAGCCACGTTTTTTAAGATCTCTTGAAATTCTGAGTATGCTCTGTGGCTGCAGTTTTTAACTGATCTTCCACATCAGAAAATATTTCTTGAGTTATTGTCGAGGTTATTACAAACCTTGTGGAGCTTCTTTGTGTTTAGAGTAATTTAGTACTCTGCACGTTTGTTACTCAAGCTTGTTCGGTGTAGTCAAAGCCTTGCCGTTAAGATGGGTGATCTTCAAGTAGTTGGAGGAATCAAGAAGCTCAACAACAAAAACTACAACACGTGGGCAACATGTATGGAGTCATACTTACAAGGTCAAGACCTTTGGGAGGTTGTCGGTGGTGGTGAAGTTACACAACCGGCGACAGAAGATGCCAATGGAATCTTGCGAAAGTGGAAAATTAAAGCAGGCAAAGCAATGTTTGCTTTAAAGACCACAATTGAAGAAGAAATGTTGGAGCACATCCGGGATGCTAAAACACCAAAGGAAGCATGGGACACTTTTGTTACACTCTTTTCGAAGAGGAACGATACAAAATTGCAACTTCTCGAGAATGAACTTTTATCAATGGCGCAACGCGACATGGCGGTTGCCCAATACTTTCACAAGGTGAAGTCGATATGCCGTGAAATTTCAGAATTAGATCCGACAGCTGCTATTGGAAGCCAGGATAAAAAGAATAATTGTCCATGGTTTGAGACCCGAATATCGAGGGTTTGTTGCCGCTGTACAGGGATGGCCGACACAACCATCGCTTGTTGAGTTCGAAAATTTGCTTGCAGGTCAAGAAGCCATGGCCAAGCAAATGGGAGGAGTCTCGTTGAAGGGTGAAGAGGAAGCGCTCTACACCAGCAAAAGCAGAGGCACTTTTCAGCGGTATACTGACAATGGATCTAAAAAGGATGGTGACAAGGTGAAAAATTACCAAGGAAAGGGAGGCCCTCATTCAGGGGGAGCTTCCAAGAATCGCGATAATAGTAGAAAGTTCGATGGCAAGTGTTACAATTGTGGGAATATGGGCCACATGGCAAAAGACTGTTGGACCAAGAAAAAGCCTGTTGAAAGTAATACTGCTACTTCTTGTTCGAAGGAGAATAGTGAAGATGGTTGGGATGCTGAAGCGTTATTTGCTACGGAGGAAGAAG